>NW_027094089.1:75443052-76142249 GCF_029207755.1 Chamaea fasciata
TTTTCCTAGCCCTTGTTTCCTACATGTAATCAGTCCATAGAAGATCAATCTTGCGAAAATCTGGTCCCATTAAGCCCTTCCAGTGATTCCCTTTTGTGCTTTAGTCCTGCTGGCTGCTTTCTGGTGCATTTGCCTGCTTTTGGAAGCATTAAATAGACAATCTCTGCTTGTAGGTAGTATAGTAAAGGTCACTTGTCTTGGTTTATTTTAAACTTTTTAATTTAATCCCTTCCCATTTCATCTAAATCTGTTTCTTCATTCTTCTCTAGCTTCTTCATTTAAAATGAAATATAGCTGTGGTAGGATGGTTTTTCCATAGGGATGCTGAATTTGATATCAACAGACAGCAGCTCATCAGTACTTACATCTCAAATGAATAAATTTGAGTCCTCAGGAATAAATCAAGAGCTGATTCTCCTCACCTGGGCTCTCTAATTGGTCTTCCCCATTGCCCTCCACACCCCATCCCCCCTCCCCCCCCCAAAAAAAAAAAAGAAAAAAAAAAAAGAAAAAAGAAAAAAAAAAAAAAAAGGCGGCTAGGAGGATGCTTATGGTACTTCCAAACCTGGTCTGTGGCTAATCACTCCACACAACATGAACAAGAATGGTGAAAACTGAAGTCCCCCTTTCAGGGCAGGACATTTCCTTTGCAAAAATTCAGAAACTCTGTAGAATTTAGAAGATCCTGATAAAAGTCTTGGCACGAGGGAGCAGGGAAGGAGACCTCAAACTTGCCTTGGCAAGGCCAAGCCCCTACAGCACAGGGCCGGTGGACAGGACTGTCCCACAGGTGAATGTTCACCATTCACCTCCCAGCCAGCCTGGCAGGGCTTCTCTCAATTGAGCAGTTTGGAATGAGAACTGATTTTCATAGAATCACATTGTTAATCCTGTTGGATCACTGAATGGATGCATTATTTTCTTCTCTGGCTGCTTGCAAGATCCTCAGCAAAGCTGGATCTTACTCCACTGAGTGCTCAGCTGTGTCCAAAGTTCCTGTTAGAGACCTGGGAAAGATAGGAAGGGGCTATGGCACTAGGAAACAGGCAGTGAAATACTATACAAATACTTTCTAGTAAATCAGATTTAATACTTTTATGCTATTACAAGCTCCATTGAAAATAGTGCAAAAACTCTTAGTAAATCTGTCCCCTAGGTGCCTTATATCTGTATTTATTCTGTCTTTTGAAATTCGTCCATTTACCCAGTTCAGTTTTTGCTTCTGGGTGTTAGTTTTTATCCAACATGATTTAATTTTATACTGGGGATTGGGTTTAAAGCTTGCACCATGATATCTAAATAAGTTCATTAAATGCTCTAAGTTTCTCTGGTTACAAGTATAAATTCATCAGCATGGAAATAATGACATCTTAAACCTATTAAATTTAAAATATCTTTATGCTCAACCCCAGAGCTCAGATATGCCAGCCAATGATAATCAAATGCCACCCGACCACTCAAAAATTCCAGAGAAGAGAAAATGAGCTGGTTTGAGGATGCCTGCGAGGCAAATCAGGCTGTCAAAATCCTATCATTCTTGGGAGGAATTTACATAGCTCATATTAAACTCACCAGAGCGACTGGAAACCTGGAGTAATTAAATGCTGAGGAGGGAGGCAGGATGCTGGACGTGCCTTAGCCAGGAGGCCCCTGCAAAAGGAGGAGCTTCAGGAAGGGTCCCCAAGGAACCGGGGTGCCCTTGGGACTGGGGAAGCTCTGAGCTGGGAGCAGTGAAGGAGAGAGGAGCCTTGGGTGGTCAGGGTGGTGAGTGGGTGGATGGATGCCCAAGGGAGAAAGGTAGAAATCTCTCTGGCCTTAGGAAAAACCCTTGTCTTCCCACTCAGCACCCTGATTCCTCCCCCTGGGTGGGCTGACAGGGCTTTACATCCTCCTGTCCTGCTGCCTCATAGCCCAACTCCCTGCACACATCTTGCTCCTGGGTTTCAGAAAGAAAACACCCCGCTTTATTTACATAAAGAGAACTGGGAGCTACTCCCAGCCCACTGGTTTGCTCCTTTCTCCATGGCAGATGGCCCTGGCTCCAGTCACCCATGGCACAGGAGCAGGTGAGCCTTGGGCGCTGGAGACAGAAGACCATCACTGATTTGCTCAGGCATCCCTGGGCTGCAATAAATGAGGGCAGAAGCAGCTGCCCCTGTCCTAATCACTGGTCCCCAGCCCCAGAGCACAACTGCACTTCAGAGTGTTTGAAAGGTGATGGCTTTTGTTTCACAGGGGTTGGCAGCAGATAGACTCTGTCACTGCACCAGAGTCTGAGGGACCTTAATCCTCCTCTTATTGACATGACATATCGTAATGGCTTCTTTGGTTACCTATCAAGTCACTGTGTACTTAGAAAGCTTTAATCTGTAGATTATTTACTCAATAGACTGTAAAGGCTTCGCATAATAGCACATAACAGCTTCCAGCAGTTACAGCCTATTGTGTCATGGGGAGTTTGTGTTGATTCTCCCCGCACCTAAACCTAACACAAGGCATCTAAGCAGCAATGAGAAGAATAGAAACCCCTTTCCCCCACAAACCAGAGAACTGGATTGCATCCATCACCTCCCCCTTGAATCTCCTTGTGCTCCATCTCCCTTCAGTGCAAGCACTCCCTCCCTGTCCTATCCATGAATTTTCCCAACACAATTTCTCAAGGAATTCTACAAACCTTGAGATCTTTTTTTTCCACTACCCAAAGTGGCTAAAACTGGGCGGGAATCTCACAGATACTGGAGGCTGAGTGTACAATACCCACATCCCACTTGTGTTCGGCAAATATATTAAACCTACTTTCTAGCCCATCTTTCTTGCCTGGTAATGCAAGTGCAATGTTGCACCATGGTAAGAAATATTAAAAAAGGAAAACAGTATATTCAAGATTCTACATGCCAGGTTGGACATGGACATTACATGTCTAGAAGATGTGTAAATGTTGGTTGTAATAGAGAGAACTTAAAAGGCTCTAATTTTACTGTTGTTCTAGCAATGACAGTAATGACAGATCATCAGAATACTGGCCGTTCTCTGAGAAAAGGGAACCAATTTTTTAAAGGCATTTTTAATTTTCATTGTCTTTAAGATGTTCATAATTTAAAGGACATTCCCCACCAGGTGAAAATAACATTAATTTTGAGCCTAACTCCTCCAATTTGATTTGATTTGATTTAAAACATAGCTAATTAATTAAAACCACTCAACAATGCCCCTTTAATGTTTAACCAAAGAGCACACCATATTCCAGCTGAGCTGCTAAATGTTTATGTCTTATTAGCAGGCTTCCCAAAGCTTAGAGAAAAAGATTTCCATGCCAGTTCTCACTCCCATCTTTTAATTACACCTAAACAACTCAGCTCATTATAATTCTACTACAAACATTGCTCTCAAGAGCATCCAGCAGCATGCATTTAGCAGGTAGCACCAATACTTACTCCCACACCCATACTCACATGTATTTCTCCATTTTCAAGTGGCAATTCCTCAGTGGAAGATCTCAGAAAGTCCCCCTGCTCCATTTCCGGCACACTGAACACTTTGGAATTAATTGCCAACATGAAATAAATACAGTGTGAAGACGTGCACTAAAACCAAGTTATAATTAAGCAATATGGAGATTTGTCCCTTGTAATCAATAAGCTCGGGGAACTTGGAAGTATCTGGGGCTGTGGGCGGCACGGGGAAAGGGTGTGAATGGCTCTCCCTTGTGGGGTGTTGTTTCACCATCTGCTCCCCACTGTTTTCCCTGTAGAAGTTGTCCCTGCTGGCTGAAAGCTGGCTGGGTGCTGTGGTACCCCCGCAGAGCTTGCCTCTTCCAGCCACCCCCCTGCTTTTCCCCCACACCAGCACCCTGCCCACCCACACTGGCAACACCCCACACCCACAGACCCCTGCAGCTCCCACTCAGGGGTTCAAAGTGAGGAGCAGAGCCCTTGGAGCCACAATTCTGCATCTCTCTGGCTGCAGGGGCGAGAAAAGGCCAGTACTGCTCTGCTAGACAAAGGTGTGGCTGGACTTCCAGCATTTCCCGTGGTGTTTTTCCACCGTAACAGATTCCTCCCAGCTTGCAGATGGTTAGTCATGCAAAGCAGAAATAACATCGAATTCAGTGTTCAGGAGTCATCAGATTGGACCTCGCTTCTTAACTCAGCCTGGGGACTGGGGTAATAATTTGCCTGAGATTAAGGAGTAATTTTTGAAAACATAAACAACATCTTGCCTTTTTCTGTTTACAGGGTTTGATTTCATGCCTAAAAAAACAAGTTCATTGCATCATCCTGGTGGAGGGATTCTGCAAGAAAGTCTTGGCTGAGTGAGGAAAATCAGTAATGCCAGCTCAGAAGTCCTAATTTCCCCAAGTGAATTACAAGCTAAAATAATCTGGCCCAGTTACTAGCTACCATCACACCCATAAGAGTTTGGCACAGCAGCACAGAGAGAAGGCTTCATGTGAGACACCATTCTCCACCCTCTCCCTTTCCCTGTTGCTTTTCTGAACAATTCCATTAGGATTTATACTGTTGATGTGGGATTATTTCCTATACTCCTATTTCTTGTTCAAACGTATAGAAATTAATTTTCTGGTCATAATTTCAGTACCTCTGGGACATTAGCAGGCTGCAAGTAAAAATAGAACGTCATTACAGTGTCAGGTAATGCGGATGAGTGTGACTAATAACCTGAGTGTCATTGATTTAATAATCTAATAATGTCTCTGCACACTCAGCTCTCAGACTCACTGAGTGAAGATAAAGATTTAAGCCCGGCTGAAGCGGCAGATAAGAATCAGCACCTCAGCTTTAGGAATCAGAACCGATGATAAGCAACACATGGTTGGTATCCAAAAAATGAAAGCAGAGGAAGGAGCTGGCTGGTATCTGCAGCTCAGGCTGCACAGGAGGCAGATTTTCCACTCCCTGGGGTGACAGCAGCAGGAGGTCACAGTTGCCCACAGGAGACACTTGTCAAGCTCAAAGAGAGATGCTCACTGTCTAGCAAAGGTCTGGCAGCTCTCAAATAGCTGCTGGCCTGCCGACAGCTTGGTCTGTGGTTGTCTAAAATGCAAAGGAAAAGCACATTATTGTCAGATACAACAGCAGCCTGGAAAAGTCTGGTCCACAGCCTGGAAGCAGGCGGTGGAGTGAAGTGAGTGGGCTTTTGACTGGGACACAAATCTTCTGACTCAGTATAATCTGGGTTATTCATTCAGAGAAAAGCTGCCACAACAGCTACGAAGCTCCTTACAGAAAGCTGAAGAAAGGATCTCTTTCCTTTGAGAGCACCCCTTTAGCCAGGCCCATCCTCCTCCTCTTCCTCCTCTGATCAGCAGTGCCAGGTCTGGCCCCCCATACTCCTGATGGATGGTGGTAAAGGTGTTGCTTCACCCTGGCAGCCCCTGGATGAGCTGGGAGATGGATCTCACCCACAGAGTATGAAACCACACAGAAATGCCTGCTAATGAGACATGACACCAAGTTTATTATAATTTGGTTGGAACAGGGACAATCGATCTTCTCAAACTGCCTGTGAAAATCCCATTCCCCAGCAAGGCACCTCTAGGCTTGGCTGGTTTGAGCTCCATATGCTTTATTATTAATGCAGAAAAAATTTCCTGTACCTGGGACTGTGCTGGCACAACAGAGGGCAAGTGTACTTTAGGCAAAATCTTCTACTGCAGGAGCTTCAAGCCTCTTACAGTGAGGAAGGTTCTGCAAATAATTCAGCTTTTTTTTTTCAGATCATGCTCTGAAGGCCTCATCAGTCTTCCCCAACATCACTTCATCTCAAGTATATTTACTTGTTTCCAGTTAACTTCACCCAGATAACAGGAAAACTCCCTGGGGAGTTGCTATAGAAACGCCCGATGGAGACAAGGAGAGATTGGGGCAGCAGAGCCCAAAGATACTGTTAAGATTAAAGGAGATTTTAACTCCTGCTCCGTAAATATAATTTCCCTGGAAAAGTTGCAAAAATAGGAGTTAAAATGGAAAAAGTCCTGCATGGTTAGTGATGTGGTGACTGCTGATAACTCCACTCCCCCACAGAGATTCACCACCATGAAGTAGTGGAAAAGCCTTTCCAGCAATCCTCACCGAAGGTTTCATTTTCCTCAATGAGATTCTTTTTAGTCTCAAAAGGACATGTGAATCCCATCTACCAAAAGGTGGCTAAAATGTGCCCAGATCTTTTCCAGTGCCTGGTGACATTGATTACCCTTTAAGCAAAGCAGTGTCCTTCTGCATAATGGTCTGAGAAGGATTAAATGCAAGAAAGAAATAGAAGAAGTCAAGGAGCTACCTACCATTAGCAGCTATTTGAGTGTCAGGCAGTTCTGTTTCAGACGATTTACCAGTGCTTTTGTCCAAGCCATTCATTCCACAAAACACTATTACGAAAATAGATGTCATTAGAAGCACTTTTTAATACATAAAATAGTCTATCTTTTTGCAATTCAACTGTGTATTCAATTCAATTTTTCTATTAAATTCTCCTACACTTCCCAGAGTTCAGAAAGTCCCAACAATAAGAAACAGGTGTTCTGATCTTTTGCAGAAGCCAGATTTTTGGGATGGTTTGTGTCCTTTCTCTTATTTGATGCTCACACACATATATACTGAGGGTCATTGGAAATTAATTATCCCTGACTGTGAAACATAAGGAGATTCATCAAATATATTGATTTTTCTCATCTGTGTGTATATGTGTAGCTCCTTTGGCAATTAGTCCTTAACTAAACCACTGCTTCATTCCTGTGAACTAAATTTTAGTTGCAGTTTCCTTCATTGTAACTGTAAGCTTTTCTTTGCACTGTTTTTCTTCATGTGGATTCTCAGCCTGGATTTGCTGGGTATTTCTCTTACAGCCAGCAGGGTGGTTAATTAACACCAGTGCTCCATAAGCCAAAGGTAGAGCTGATGAGGGAACCTAAAGAAAACAGGATCTTCATCAGGATTGGATGTGTGCCTGCCAAAAGCTCATGGACAGACAGCCAAAAACACATGCAAAATTTTAAAACTCCTAGGGCAGGAAAAAAAACCTAGTTGATGCACACCAAACCCCTAAAAGCAATTTGGAAGGGGAAAAAACCCCATAAAAAAAAACCCTCAGTAATCTTATATAAAACACACAGGCTACAGCCAAATACCCACCTTTCATACTAATTATCATACAGGAGGTTGGCTAGACTGACTGGAATCTGTTGGGAGTTTGTGAACACGTTTATCTTAATTGCATTCATGTGGTTGTGGGGTTATTTGATTTGATCTTGAGATATCTGACACCTGATTTTTATGTGCATTTCTAACAGGTCTGAAGGATGCCCAGAGCAGGGAATGGATTGTGGCTATGTGCAGAGTTGTAGAAAATGCTCTTAAGGCCAATACAAAGTCAGGTGTTAAATTTTATAAAGAAACAGGCAAATTCTGTACCTAATGATTTACCATGTAAACTTGTAGTCAAAAGAGATTATATCAATTTCTGTGGTTTTTGACCACCACAGGGATGCTCCTTAAAAGGAAGAATAATATGATTAAAATGAATGTAAAACCCCATAAGAAACATAACTTTTAGGCTTCATTTTTTCAATATTGGGACTTCTAGGACTAATTAGAATTCAATAATTTTAAAGCATATTGCTTTCCATTGCAGCTACACACAGAGAAAAGAATGCTCAAAAAAACTAGCATTTTCCTGAACAACAAAAACATAATTGATCACCAACCAGCTCCATCACGTGAGCACGCCCTCAGCTGAATCACTCAGCTGCTTCAGGTTCACTACTCAGTATGTTAATGCCCTATGCAATAAACACAACAAATGAAATATGGAATTACTCTAACCACAAATCATTACTAATTGATACAGCAAGATTCAAGGAAGAACTATCACTTGGAATGACTTCCTGCAAAGTTATCCCTGGATATACTTTCAGGTCTGCATCCTGCCTGCCACAGAGGAGCAGGAGCTTAGTGAGGTCTCTCAGGCTGCTCTTCCTATTTATCACATCTTATCCATCCTGAATCCCACCATTCCATGCTATTCCCAGTCAATTCAATTTCAGTGAACTTAATTGAATTTTTTTTTTCTTTATTCTATTTCCCCATAGCTTATTCATCCTTAATTTCCAGGCTGATCCACAATGGTTGTTTAAAACAGGATGCACCCAAACTCTTCAACTCTACATTGACTGAACACCACATATTATTATGGAAAACATAGCTTAAAAAATGCTTAAGTTATTCTAATTAACCCATTTACAGGTTATCTTGCTCTTACCTTCGCTTTTTTACTACATGCAAAAGAGCCTGAGGATTTAATAAGCTATTTTCAGGTTTTGTTCATTTCAGATTGTGCCCATCTCCTCTATGACCAGTCCCTGCCACAGAGATCATTTGGTGATTTTGAGGATAAAATGGTTGCACCAGTGACCTGTGAGGGCTTGTGGAGCAGCACATCACATCTGCAAACCCCTGTGTCTTCTATACAGCAGAGAGTGCCCAAACCTGCTCTTACGTATTTTGAAATGGCACTTTGTGCCTCCCATCAAAGTGGTTATTTAATTTCCAACTGGATTTAAATTAACACGTTTTGTTAATCAAACATTTAATTCTGAAGAAGAAATCCGCTCTTTGCAGAACTGCAGCATGGCCTGTGTGAAACTTTCCTGGTCGTGCTCACAAAAGAGGAAAAGACATTTTTACCATCCCAGACATACCCGGAGGATAATGAAGACAAAGCCCTAGAGAAGCACATGTGAAAAGACAAAAAATTTCTTCCACATATTAGGTACGAAAATTCAGCTTACATAGTGCAGTGTTCCAGGCACCAATGAAGCTGACTTACGAGTAGTCTTAATCTTGGGGTGAAGTGTCTAAATGTAAAGAATATAAAAAGGGAAATTATCCATACACCTGTGTGGGCAGGAATCTTGGAGCCTGGCTCGACAGGGCAGTGTATAATTCTCCCATTCTCACTGAAAGGGAAAAAGCCTCCCATTACAGCTCATCCAGGAATTGCTGACAGAATTTATCTCTCTTTCCTGCTCTACTTATTCTTCAGGTAGGAAAAAAAAAAAAAATGGGTGGAAGGATTGAATGGAGAACTTTCCCAGTGATACACAAGAGCTGGGTGACTATTCCAGCACAAAGGGTAGTGGATTTGCAGGGGCACACTCCTACCAGCATAGACCAGGGAAAGCACACAGGAATCCTGGTCTAACCTCTCTGGACTACTCAGGTAAATCGCTAACCACCAGGGTCCATGGTTTTCTCTCTCTCCTTTAAAAATATATTTCCTTATGGTAATATTTTAATTGCTCTTTTTCCCTGTCGCCTTTACCCACTTGATGCATTCCTTACATGAACACTGACTGCCACCCCCTCTGGATTTTAGATTAAAAAAGCACAAACAGAGACTGCTAGCTCAGCACTATTATTTCAACACAACATTCTCCTTAGGGAAACATCTGCACACAAGGTAAAAAATAACCCTTAGAAATGTGTGGCCTTTGATTAAGCTTTTTCCTTGTCACACCTTACAGAAGATTCTGTAGCTGCATACCAGCATTCCCAGTCCAGGTGTTCCAGTGCCTCCAAGCTCAGCACAAGATTGCTCCCCCACGTCCCAGACAGGGGTATCCCTGAGCTGAGAAGTCTTGTGGAGACTGCTGCTACATCTTAATTTACCAAAGCAGCTGGCACTGCTCCTTTGCCATGGGATGACTGGTTGCCCTGAGGGTCTGCCAGGCCCAGGGTCTCCAGCTGCAGCCCAGGCCCCCCGAGCCATCCTGCTGATCGATGAAATTGTCCCCATCATTGCTCTCACTTAGTGAAGTCACAACTATCACATACATCTCTCTTCTCTCTGCCAGGATCATTTACTGCTGGTTTTGGAAGCACAGACAGTGAAAATCCAGAGTTAATGCAGTTCTCCAGAAGAGCAGAGACCCCCACACCTTCCAAATTAGAATAATATCGAATAATGTGTTTGAGATTTGCATGCACCTGGATTTATGGATGACCATCAACCCTCAATACAGGCATGGGATGTCGCATTTGACTGATTTCAGCTCTACTCTGATTAAGTGTTTAGGAGAGTCACCAGAATCCCAAGACCTTTATCCTCATAAACCTTCTGGATTTTATAGTGACAACGTCTAGTGGGTGAATTAAGCAAGTCAATTTTATAGCAAAGGCAAGTCAAAGCTGCTATAATTAATTCAAATTAACACACCCACGAGCTCCTGAAGCCTATCATTGGTAAGGTGTCGCTACAGGGACAGCTGCAGTAACATCCAAATACAAGTCATCATCAAGATCTTTAAGACTGAACATTTCCCAGGAAAACAAAAGTAAACCGCAGAAAAGCAGGCTGGATTACAGAAACCTAGATGTTCTCTTCCTGCAGAACTTTATTATTAACATGGTCAACAAAGCAAAACAGTTTCCTGTAAATATGATTCTCTAACATTTCTTTTATCTGTTCAATATTAAGCCTCTATGGAGAATTACTGGAGTGTATCCCATGGCACATATGGTCTGTAATAGGAAATGATGCCTCTGAAACCCTGAATAGCCCAATGCCATCCAGGAAATGAGAAAGGAATGTGGTTTGCAGTTGCAACCTTCACTATTTTTTCTATTCCTCTGGGAAAGCACAGTGTCCAGCATGGATATTTAACATGAGAGAAAATACCGAAGCAGCAGCTCTAAATCCTAAAACCCTTACCCTTAGGCAACAAAATTATTATTTAGATGCAGAAAAGTACAATTTTGACATTACAATGAAACATGGCCCAACTGTTTCTGGAGAATACTGCTGGAAATGAAGACCAAGGGGTGATTTTGGAAAATCAGGTTGTGGAAGCTGCTCACAGACCATTGCTGGAGAACAATCAAACTTTTCTGAACCGTCAAATGCTAAGTAGTTAATTGTACAGGAAGGAAGAAAAGCCAGAGAAATGCTCCTAAGTCCAGAAGAGGATACTGCTGGGTGAATACTGTGCACACCACCCTGATGCACTCATGGACTGAGCTGGGGCAGAGAGACCTCATCTACACATGAATATCAAACCCAAACCAATATTCTTGCTTGCAGCAGCAAGTCATACATGGATGCTTGACTTGCTGCTGCAAGAACATTGGTTTGGTTTTGTTGTCCATGTGAGAATTATACTTCTAATACAACAAAAATGGCCACATTTGCCACTATCCAAAAAAAAAAAAAAAAAATCTGGCTTCCTTTGGTGACGGTATCCTGCCAGAAGCCCAGAGGGGGAGTAGACAGAAGTGAAATCGGACGATGCGTGTCCAGAGAAACCAATGAGTGGTTAGAACCAGGAAACTTTGCCAGTAGAAAAAGCACAACAGCCACAAAGGAATGTTACCAGCCTTTACTCCCGTGGAAGAAAGTGGCTATTTGAGCAGCACTTCAGAGGAGAAAAGCATGCTGGTGTGTTAAGGCTGCGCACCCAGCTCTGCTCTGTGCCAGCTGTGTCAGACACTGGTTCTCCTCCACATCCCCATCCCTGGGGCAGAAACCAGTGGATCAGCAAAAGCAGGAGGATGCTCCAACTCAGGTTAAGCCTCTGTGCTGACACTACAGCCAGCCACAGAGGAGGCAGGTTTCCTTGGCCTGGGTGAACCGAGGCTGCTTTGGAGATGCATTGCATGAGATGAATTCCACAAGCACCAAACCTCCCACCGGCACAGCAGGACTGGCAGGCAGATTTGTGTGACAGGGTAGCGGAGCTGAGCAGAAAGGGACATGTTTTCTACAGGCTCTCTTCTGACTTAAATGGCACCTCTGTAAGCGATACTAAACAACACCACCCTCCCTCCACCCCGTGCTCCCAGTTGCCTACTTACATTAGCATTTGCCAGCTGTCGAGCTCTTGCTCAGTTCCAGTGAAATCTCCTGGATTTTCTCCTCTTTCGGTGATTATGTTTGTCTGCTGGGATCAGATCCTGGTGACACTGGAATTGCCAAATAATCCTCTGCTGTTTTTTATATCTTTCTATCCTCTTCTCCTTATTAGTGTGAGCCAATACAGAGCCCAGCACGGACACAATGCTCTCCAGCAGGACACAGGAATGTCTGCCAGCCTCCTCAGAATCGTCTCCTAACAGAGAGCTGAGGTTCTTTATAGCAGAAACAGCTCTCAGACACACTGAGAGCTCACATCACTTACCCAAGAGATCCTACAGACATCACATCTTCGAGAGTTGCTCTAAAGCCATCTCTTTCTTTATGAGAATGGTCAGGCTGGCTCTGATCACCAGTCCCTCTAGCTCAGCACCCTGTCTCTAAGACCAAATAGTTGTGCATGTCTGCAGAAAAGCTTAGGAGCAGGACAAACACACAGTAATTGCCTGGGGTGCTTTGATGGGCCCCAGTAATCTTGGCTTAGAGACTTTCTGCAGTCTCCTGGTGTGTAACAGCCCTTGCTGCATCTCTTTGTTGTGAATTCATCTAGTTGTTTCTTGCACCATTTAAGCACCATTTGGCCACCTCAGCCTCCCAGAGTAATGAGTGCCACGGTGGAACAACACGACAGGAGAAGGAACAGCTCACTGGTTTGTACTGGTGTGGTCCTCAGCTCTTCTCTTCTGCATAACCCCCACGCACTCAGCCAAAGCACCCCTTGCCTTACAGGATTTCAAGCTCCAAAGGAAGCCCAGCCTTGTGACCTCTCTTATATCTACCAGTCCCAGCACAACTTTAGGGCAGAAAGATTTGTTAGATGGAAGAATGAGACCAGAACCCCAACTTGACTCAATATTAATGACTAAAAATTAGGCATAGTTCACATTCTACTTTCGTCTGGACCCCACAGCTGCTGGATGTGGACAAAACATCTGGCTTACCTGAACATCTCTGAGGCACTTTAGGCGTTCAGGTTGAAAAATTTTAGCAAAAAAAATGAGGCATGTAGAAGTGAGATGTATGTAGGCTTGTAGTCATCCCTCCATTCCACTCTCAGGCTCTTTAAAATTATTTTCTCCTAAAGCCCAATTTAGAAACCACAGGAAAGACTTGATGTTTTTATGCAAATTCTCCAATTTACAGAAGTGCTGAGATGAACTGGGATTTGAAGGGAGGGCTTCTTTGCTATTCCCCCTGCCATTTAAACACCAAGCAGGGATACACTGGTAGAGGTGGCCAGAAATAGATCCAAAACTTTAAAAGTGTCAAAATTGAATTTTGAAGAATAGGGTATTGAGAGAGAGTCAGCCAGTGCAGTCTGGGTATCAGAAATCTGAGCACTCACACAGAGCTTCAGAAAATCAGGTTTAGATAACAGACATGGCTGGTGAATGCCTTAACCTTTGCTGGAGCTCAAATTCCCTGCCGAAAGCTGTGGGCCAGATAAACTAATATTTTCTGATGAGAAATTGTTTTGCTGAAAGTTTCTGGCTATCCCTCCGTATCACACAGCATCCAGACGTGCGATCACAGCCTTTGCCAGATAAAACATTCCTGCTCTGTCACACTCAGTCCAGGCCAAGCTGCAGAAGTTAATTTACTGTAAGTTACTGATGGTGTCACTGATGGTTTATCACCCCCAGGTTGGTATGTCTTTACACTAATTTAAACTGGTAACAGCTTGGATCTCATTTTTAATTGCACTTTGGGTGTGGCTGCCTGGTTATTGTATAGGCAAAACCATTGGTGTGCAAATCAGGTCATAAACCACCACTCAGCCAGGTCGTTTAGAGGAACATCTAAAATGGCACGTGTGTTGCTGTCACAAGCATAACTCCTAATAAATAATTGTGTGCTCTCTTAAACAGATTGGTTAGCAAGTTGTGTTTAAAAACCAGATTGGAGTTCTGATATGCCCTGACAACAAGATATTTAACAGAGCTGCACTGGCACTAATGTCCCTCTTTTGCAACCTTTCAGGAGCAGAAATAGATTCACCACCATTGTGACATTAGAAAACATGGAGATTGCAGAGACTACATGAAATAAACTGGGAATGGCAGAATAAGTACTTGAATTGACAATACAGGAACCACTGCCTGTCACACCATTGCTGGGAGAATCCACAAAGCACCTTGTTAGCTCTAAGAGCTGGAATTAGAGCTGCAGCCTCACCTCCACACAGCCCAGCTCAGGCAAAATTAAAAAACTTCAGCCATGCCTTGATGGGTGATCTTACAACCCTGCTGCCACCCAGCCTGCAGTATACTTCACCTGCCATTTAAATGCTTCTTTTCTCTGTAAAAGCCTCAAATGCTGCAGCATCAATATGTCAGAGTGCCTTCTTGAAAAAAATTACCTCCTAGCCAAGAAGCTCTCGACCTGACCTTGGCCTTGATGAAAGAATGGTGAAAAAAAAAAAACCAAAACAAAACAAATGTTACTAAAAATAAAATGTGTAAAAAGGATTACTTAAACAAGAAACTGAACAAACACGCAACCTATTAATGTGTTTCTAATCCAGAGGTCAGGAAGGGAGTGACATTTCCAGATGTTTTATCTCGGCTGTGGTACAAGGTGAACCGGAAGGAAGCACGACCTTGGCATTCATCAGACACAGGCTGCAGACCCAGAGCACAGTCTCCTCCACTGTCAGCTCTGACATGCCAACCCACCTTCTCTGCTGTGAGAGGAGCAGGCTCTGAAGTTCACCCAGGAGCAACATTCTCTGAATTTCTGTAAAGAATGATGCCCCATGACTGCAGGAGGCACAGACCCTCTGGACAAACCCTTGCCTGGAAAAAGACCAGGTGAAACAACCAAGCATTACATGTGCAGTCTGGCAATAAGAAGGTGGGAAGCAATCAGCAGAATTTCCAAGTAAATCACGGAAAACCAATTTGTCAAGATAATTAGTACAGAGGCAAAGGGGAGCGGTAGATGTGATACATCTTGGCTCAGTAAGGCTTGTGACACCATCCCATTTAACTTTCACACGAGCAAAATGAGGAAATGGAAGCTAAGTGAAAATTTGCCACAAAACTACACTCTCAAAATTATTATCTGTAGCTCAGAGTCAATCACAGCCCTGTCCTGTAGCCCGTGGTTTGCTGTCAAAACTTCAAATGCGTGGCTGAAAGGGGCACCTCACTCAGGGTAACAGCATCACAGCTCAAGATGGCCTCCCCAGATAGAGAAACTCCCCCAACATCCCCATGGAGAAGGTCAACAAAACCATCTGGGAAACATCACAACCCAACAAATAGGTTGAGGCTCCTTAGAGTCATCCCTTTTCTCCTTGGAAGATGAGGCAGTCCCTTTCCTTGTGAAACATTCTGCTGAGTCTGCCTTGAGGAAATTCTTTCTGCAATTAAAACTGAGAGAGCTTTTCCAGTGACAGCTGAGTTTCATCTGTGCCTCATTTTTGGATGGATGGTGCTGGGCCTTGCTACTGGTTCCGGAGGGACCTGGGTGCTCACCCTCATCCCCAAACTTGGGCCACAAACTTTTTGCAGGTGAGACCAAGTCTACTCAAAAATAAAGGTTCTTTCCCAAATTTTAACCCTACCATTCAGTCCTTTCAATTTTGGTGAGCATATTCTTTTACCTTTTAGAATGATGTTGCCTTTAAAACACCATAGACAACATTTGAATAGATGAATAATTTAAAGGAAAGCAAATAGGTGTTTTATGAGAGTACCCAGCTGCTCAGCCATCCAGCAGGGCCTGTAGACTGAAGATAGTGGAGGCCTGATTGCCCATTAAAGAGGCCCACATTCCACGAAGCCACAATCAAGGCTCTCTGGAGAATCAAGCATTGTGCCCACGTGTGGTATGTCAGTTATTTGCCAGCAGAGGAAACACTGCAAGAAGTGAATGCGTTCCACTCTGTTCAGTGACATTGCTAATGACTCATGCAGGATTATGGGTAACAAACCTCTGCAATGAGAGGCTGAGTTGTACACTGCATTATACATCTGAATTTCATGGTATATTAGTGACAGTGATTGGTAATACAATATGATGGGGAATTGCTAACATCAGAGGGAAGTTAATACGATGCACTGCAATTTCTCGGAGAGTCCCATCCTTTTTCTAGCACCACCCATAATCTGCTCATTATGGTTTGGCAAAGAGCAATCCCCCTCGTGGGGTGAGCAGTACCAGGGCCCTGACAGCTGCTCATAAATTTGAGTGGAAGATACGCAATCCGAAACGTTCATGTTTCCATGGATCGTTACCCAGTTGTATCTCCCCTAAGAAGCAGGTGATTTTTTAACACCCTGCCACAGTTTGTTTCTGCTGGTGTTTTCTCTCTCCAGATAAGTCTGATGCCATCTTGTATCTCAGAGCATTTCTTCCCCATCTTGTTCTATTAAAAGGGCCAATACAGTGCACATGCATGTTAACTAAACACCAGTTAATGGAGTGTAACTAAGAAGAATTAATATATTTACAAAAAAAAAAAAAAAAGAGTATTTCTAGACCACTAAAATTAGAGTCAAATGTATCACATAAGGCATTAAAATTATAAATTCGGCCACAGATTTATGTTTACAGACTCTGGCAAATCCCATGGCCACATGTCCCCTCCTATATTCCTGTCACAAACAGCATAAACAAATGTTTAAGCTATGTGATATTAACCTGGAATGTTCTGTGGCTGTTTTACAAGGCCTGTAAAAGCCCATCTGACCTTCTTCAACTGCAGAAGATTTTTCCTGCAGAAAGAGCCCATGAAGACAGAAGAGTCCCTTGAAGACCCAAGCCCACACACCCATTAAGCGGAAGCACCAAGACCATCACCTTTCCAAGGAACTTGAAATGGGAGTCATTCCTAGGATGAGGAACTTCACTGAAAACCACAGCCAAGCAGGAACTGGATGGTAATGATGATGAGTAAATGGAAGAAAGTATCTCCCTCCAGCATTAAATTCAAGTCCTGACCTTTTCCAATGTAATGACTAACTCAACCTTTACATAATAATGTGGGTGATATTTGGAGAGTATAACATATGTGTCATTTTAATTAATTGAACAGAAATAGATCCACAGAAGAAAAATGAATTAACCAATCAGCAATCACCTTTCTATCTATTTGATGCCAGAATAATTAGTTTATTCTTGTAATCTCTTGACCCCTCTAGAAATCATAACCTTGCTGACCTCCTTGGGTATGGGAACTCATTTGAATAGCACCATAATTGTGCTCTTGGTGCATTATCATCTACTTTCGATTTTATTGAGGTAATCTTACCCCTTATTATTATCTCTCTCTCTGAAAGTCTGACCCAAACCCTGGGAAGGAGTGTAGGAATCGGCTCAGTAAAACCAGTGTACTTTGGACATCAGAATCCTTCAAGAAGGTGGGCTGGTTTTGTTAGCTGCAGGAACAACAATAATTTTACCACCTTTTTCTGTGGAGAGCAGTATCCCAACATACTTCCTGAGGTTGGCAGTTGCAGACTGTTACCAACTAGCAAATGCTTAAACAAAATCACAATTTGTTCCAGAATGATAAAATGACCCTACAAAGTGAATTACACTGTGAAAAATAAATGTAAAACACAGTGTAGATGCACAAATGATTATTTCATTATCTGGCCAATGTAAGAACGACAGATACAAATTGTTCCAATCATAGAGTGATGAAAGAGTAATGAACAATGGGTTCTTGAATGAGCACAGGAACAAAATAATGAATTGCAGTTTAAATGAAATCAGGAGTCAATGGACTGGATCACAGACTGTCCTTCAGACATAGGAATTCTGCACTAGTTAAACAGTGTCATTTGGAAAAACGTCCTTTAAGAGAAGGCATCTAAATGTCTCAGAGAGAGACAAACATGATAAGCCTGGACATTGGCTGGCTTTTAGCAAACTGGACTGGAGCCTCCCCATCTGTGACACTTTGATAATTGATTTACGACAAATTAGCAGCTTCCACTCAGCAAGGTTATCAAACCATTGTTACATTTCCCTGTTTTAACATTGTTCTTCCTCTACTACTGAGTTACTTTGATGCATCATCTGGTGAGACCTCCAGGCAGATTCTGGGCACAGAATGAAGACCAAGACACAAAAGCTTCTGGGAAAGAAAGTGTCAATTACATAGAAAAAACATCCGTGGCAAAAGCTCTACTGACATTTTTGTTGGAAAACTCTGCAATAGATGGATTTATATTCTTTTCTTTTATTTCATACCAATAACCCAAGGATTTCTAATGTTATTGCCAAAGAAACATGTCACATTTCATGTATCATAGCTATCCATCACCCTGCACAGCTTTTTGTTAGCTCTGTACTGAAGCTATGCTTCAGTCAAGAGTGCAGGACACCTGACCATTTTATCTCTCTGTACAGAATTCCTTTACACTCTATGAAGACATCTTGGGAATGAGCTGGAACTAGCTGGTGTCACAGGCAGGGCTCAAAGAGTCTCATAAACCGGTTCACTCTCCTGCTGTTCTGCCACTACTGTGGCCAGGGCAGCACCTGCCCTCCTGCCCCTTACACAATACCAGGTACAAAAGAGAGATAGCACTTGGAGCCTTGTATGCCTCAGCAAAGGATGTGGTGCTCTGGGATGAACATCCCCAAGGGAAAGGTCATCTTTCATCCCTTGGTGCTCAACAGCCTTGAGACATTTGAAAACTAGAATACCCCAAATCCAGCAAGCAAGGGCACTTTCAAAAGCCACAGAGTGACAGCAACAAAGGGAAAAACAGGGAGAACCAGGTTTTGCTTGCTTTGTGGACAGAAATAAATATTTATTGGAGAAAAAAGCTACAGGAGAGAGGTGGCATCTCTGCTGTGTAAGTGACTGAAAGGCCACCTGCTTCTGCCCTAATTTAACATCTTCTGCAAAGGGTCTCTGCCCTGCGGGGTCAGGGTAAATGTCACATGCCTGCCCTGCACATGTAAGCCAACATCCATCAAACACTGCCTCTCACTGTATGTAGGCAGCCTGTCCAGGCAGAAACAGACCACAACCAGATGTGTCACTCACAGCCCCTTTAATCAGATTTATGTTTCAACAGATCCTGGTGCTAAGCACATCAGACCCTCAGCAGACATCCCCACAGCTCCATCAGGGTGCCCAGGAGTGTTGAGATAGGCCTAAAGACAGCCAGCACATCTCACCACAGGCACCTACAGAGCTATAAGGCACATTTAACCCATAGAGAGCAGGGGTAGACACCTTCCTTCCTTGTGATTGTTCCTGGATATTCAAAACTGTGCCTTGTTGACTCAGAGGGACAGAACTCCCCTCATCTCACAGCTGAATTTTACGTAACATGATGAGGTTTGCAAACTCCAGAGAATTGCTGTTTTTGTAAGCCTGATACTCAGACAAAGCTGTGCTGCAGTTTCATGCAGTGGGAGGGAGCACTGAGAATGGGCTCTCCTCTTTCACTATGTTGTGTCTGAAGAGATGCTTTAAGGCACAGGCATCTCCACCTGTCCCCCTGCCGGGAACTTTCCACTTACAGCTCTGTCCCCAACAAAAACTCCGAAACAAGAAGACCCCATTACATTGATAAACAATTCCCATTTGACAGAAAACCACACCACTAGACCCCTAATTGAGCTGATCCAATGTATTAAGTTATCATGGACTTGCTGCCAGATCTTTTAGATGATTTTGGGTACCAGATCATCTACAGCGCAACATGACATGGTCATTCATGGCCTCCTCCAGCAAACCTGGTGTCAGAAGTTCATTCAGCCAAGTAAGACGGCACTCCAAACACCTGGTTCTAAAGAGACACCCAACCATCAGCTTGGATCTGAAACCAATTTGAAAATATTCCCTGGAGCAAGCAGCAGAGGGCCCTACTCCTGTCCAAAAGTTCAACTGCTGCCTGCAAAAATCCACAGCACCTTGCCTATGTGTTCAGAGAGGTGTTCCTTGCCCATGGCAGGGAGGTTGGAAGCAGGTGATCTTTAAGGTCCTTTTCAGCCCAAACCTATTTTATGATTCTACTTAGGACTAAGCAGCATTGCTGGTGGGGCATTTGGGGGAAGCTTCAAGCGACACCTGATACTCCAGCCCAGAGCCCACCTCTTGTGCTGCTCAGACCCAGGAGCAGAAGAAACCTGATAAAAACTGAGTCTCACAGCCAGACACTCCATCTGTTCCATCAGGCCCCCTGACTGGCCAAATTCTCCTGTGTGTGGCGCTTGCCAGCTCGAGAAACATCTCAACAGGCGGCAGCTGCTTGCCAAAGGTCTGGTCACACCTCCTCAGCCACCTCCATCATTACAGGTCTTGGAAATAACCACAAATGCCTCCTTGCCTTGTTAACAGTGAAGGCTGTACCAGGGAGCTGCTGGAGAAGCAAGGTGACAATCCAGGCTGCGAAATTGTACAGAAGGGAGGGGGTGAGCACCAGGAGCCAACCTCTTCACTAGAACAACCCACTGCAGGAGAACACCCGGAAAAAGAATTCACTATACATTATCCAGAGTGTACAGGGTGTACAGGGTGGAGGACACAGCATTGCTCCTGCCAGGTGAGGCAGGGAGCAGGGAATGCTGGTGTTGGGGAGGTTTGCAGGCTGAGCCACACAGGTGTGCCTGGGCACTGGAGAGCTCTCTGGGGGTGCAAGTCTGCTGGGCTGTCTTTGCATCACTGCACAAATAATGGATGTGCCTGTTAAAACCCAGCCAGAACATTTTTCTCTGTAGCTGGCAGAGAGGATCCACACCTCAGTGATACCCTGCATTTCTCTGTGTTTGCTCTGAACGCTCCACATGCTCAGCTCAGTGTTTTTAGATTCCAAGGCAGATGCATTGGATTGATTTCTACTGTAACTCTCATAATCACCTACACTTTGGAATGATCTCTACGTAAACACAAGGCACAGACTTGGTTGTGTTACACCACAGCTCCCATGTATTTTTTTGTGTTTACAGAACATGGTGCCTCATGCTGGCACAATATTTGAGCTTCAGGTACCCAATTGTGCATCAAAGGACAAGCACATGGTCAGAAAGTGAGCACAGCTTCACTAAAGCCATCACTGTTTACATCGCAATGACTTGTTTTTCAGTGTTACATTTGATTTACTATCTCATTCAAACGTGGGCTGTTGCAAAAAACAAAAAACAAAAAACCAACAACAAATTGCATGAGATTCCAAAATTTCATTAGAAAAAAAAAAATCATAAATGTGCACCGCTTACAGTGCCCCATGAGGGGTCCAGTATGGCCCTCATCATCTAAGGGGCTGTTAATGGAGAACTTAGAGATGATCACAGTGGTCTTTCAGTGCCTGGCATTTCCTGACTCCTACACCTTTGTTTTTTCTTTCTCATCACTACATTAACACTTTTGTGTTATGGAATAATTTATGAGGCACACCACATGCTTAATGGATTTCCTCATTTATTTGCTGCTAGCCTGCATTAATACAAGACTCACAATATTCAATCTGAAATCCATCAAGGATTCTCAGGCTTAATATTGCCACCACTTTTAATGAGGAAGGAAATCCGTAAATCCAACTTGCAAAAGCAAAAATAAAGCCGTGTGGGAGCAGCACAAGCAGTGCAACTGCATCCTTCACTTTAAAAGCATCCAGAAGTAAACTTCTGTTTATTGAACGCTTCTAAAACCACAAATTATAAACTCCCTGCACTATATCTTATCCATAGTTCCCCAAAAAGGCACATATCACAGTGCATTCCTCTGCCTACTGCCCATCCTGCAACATGGGGATACATGAGCAAAGTGAGAGGTCAGGTGGATTAGAGCCAGCCTTGGGACCCTGGTGGTACCCAAACCACTCATATTTATGTATCCTTGAGGGAGTAGGAGATCAGCTGAAGATCAGGCATCCATTATGGTATATATGTTTAGATGTCTGTTGCTGGACAGCTGCTGCCTGGCCTTGTGCTGTTGCACCATTGGATGCAGGTGAATTTTCATCATTTTTCAACCTTGTCATGTCTCAGGGCACCAGCAAACTCTGAGCACATGTGTGGCAAAAGGGGTTGTGTCTCTGGGGCTACACAGGCCTTCCTCAGCAAGGGAATTGTCTTGGTTTGGAAAGATGGGTGTCTGCCAGGAAGCTGGAGCTTCCCTTGGAATGGAGAATATAAACCCCCTCCCTCCAAATTATTATAATTTTGTAATTAAGGCGCTTTCAGTAATATACAGGAATAGGAATAACAGTTCTTTGCTAGGAATATGAAAAATACAAATGTAGTAGTACAAAAAAAAACAAGCAAAAAAAACAAACAAAAAATCCTATAAACACTGACAAAGGCAGATCACGACCTGACACCCTGTTGGTCCGGGTGTTGTGAGCAGTCCAGTTAAGTCTTCCTGGAGTAAGATGTGTGGTTCTGTTGGAACAGAGATGATCCTGTAGAAGGGCGTAGTTTCCCTCCGAAGATCCAGTGGTGGTGAGATGGGTCTAGTCTTCCTCTGGGAATCCAGTGGAAAACAGACTGTCTTGGTGTCCTGACTCGTAGGTTTTATTCAGTTTGGAATGCTTGGCTCCTCCCCCTGGGTGGAGCATCTCAAAATGGGATGATGTAATTTTATCAGTCATGTTGTGAGCCTTAATGGCCCATTAACAGCAGATATCCCCTGGAGGGAGGACAGGCTGTGGAAGAGACAAGGAACACTGCCCCACCTGGTTTTAACACCTGCCCCCTCTCCCCTGGAGTTATGAGGAATGGGTTATACAAGAGGAAAAGAAAACATCTCCCCAACCAATTTCAACAGATGGAAACAGAATACACACTTTTGGTTACATACTGCAACCCAAGACAGGAATGCTCTGCCTGATGTGATTGATCAGCTATTGATGCCAGCTGATGTGATCTCTGAGAATTCTCTGATGTTTATGTTTGTAGATGTCATTCTTCCCTATCAACATTGCCCCATTTTTATCTCCTACACACACATGTGCACAAAAATTATCCCTGAGTATTAACAGAGGAGACAAACCTTGCCATTAATGAGACCACTGCAATCCCATATATATCAATCCATCTGTGTGAAGTAACAGCCCAACATTTAGTGCCATTTGGCCAGGAGACATGTAATGAAAATAAACATGAAGGTGCAAAATCAAACTGATATTTCGACAATTTAAAAAAAAAAAAAAAGAAAAAAGAAAAAAATCAGTAGGTTGTTCTTTCCTGGAAGCTTTTGAGGCCAGACTGTCTTGGATATATATCAATGCAAACCTAGTATGGCCAGCAGAACACCTCAAAATTTTGTTTTAGAGGATCTGAGGCTGTGTATTTAACCTCTGTTCATGGCAAGTGTTCCGTGAGTTTGTGTCTGGAAAGGGACTACAGCACCAGCCCCTGTGTGCATCCACTTCTCCAGCTGCTCACAGAAAAGTCTCAGCACTGGTAACAGCAAATCTGAGCTCCTCATATTCCCTCTGTTGTCAGGCTCTATTTCAGCAAGGGACCTCAGGATATGCCTAACTTCCAGCTACAGCTCCTTGCCTTTGAAGATAATGGGGCAATCACACATCTAAAGTTGGATGTCTCTTCCTGTCTTGGGAAAAACAGCCCTTAATACCTCTGAGTTTAAAGATGATCTGGCAATATTTCTGTTCACCATCATACAAAAGGCAGAAGTTGCAGACTTAAGAGTGGAAGGCAATTTCCTCTTCTGTGCTCAGCAGCAGAGAATAGTGCTGTAGGCTTTCCAACAGAATATGGTACTTCACTGACAAGGTTAAAACAGTCAAAAATTTACTGTGTCACCCTTAGAATAGAGGGGGTTTTCCCTCATATGTAACTTATTTCTACTGAGACGTTGGTTAAGGAGAAAGCATTTGATAATCTTATTTTGCAACCGGTGACAGAGTCACCAGGAGGGAAGCAGAAGAAATTCAAACATGGGATAGATTGTTATTTGCCATGCATTTGATTTCCAATGAAATGAACACATTGAGCAAATAAAGAGGAACCTGACAGTGCAGGAGAAGAGCTTGAGGTCAGCACATTGCTTCTGAGGTGTGCTCATGAGAGAAATGGAGATTAAGGAGGCATCTCAGGCTGGAGACAATCTACCCTGAGACAGCTCCACTCTGCTCTCTAAATCCTGGGTGCACAACTGGTCAGAAACGGGGTGCCATCCACTACTCCAAAAGCACATCCCAAACAACTCTAGCTCTGTGCTTACCTGGATGCCTTCAGGTTGGCTTGCAGAGCTACCACTGCCTGTTTCACTGAGGGGTAGCAGGACCCAGCATCTGACTGAATCCAGATGGGAGCCTGAGATAAACTGCAGAGGAAAACTGATGTCTGAATCAGCACATGAAAAGAAGTAAGCAGAAATAAATAGATTAGTCTGTTCTACAGTGTTTCTGTTCAAAAAGAGGAAAAACTGCTGCAAACTTAGACTGCAGGTGAAGGGAAAAGCACTTAGGAAAGCAGTGGGGCTCAGGATCACCACCTGGAATGGGCCCTGCTGCTCCATAAAGAAAACATGCCAGGTTTTGAGGGAAAGCAGCTCCAGCAGAAGGCATTTTGGCAGGACAGGCTGTCCAGCAGCACACTGTGAGGAGTCCCCTGCCAGCACCACACTGCCTTCGTCCAGTGCTTGGCTCTGACCACGCTGCAGCATCTGCACAGCACAGATAATGCTCCCACAGATGCCTGCCCAGCACTTTGAACCCGAGGCTTATGGCTGTACAAACCACCTCACACACACAGGGACCTCCACGGAGCCAGCCCCAGGGTGGCAGCAGCATCTCCCCGAGGAGCAGGTACCTCCCACTGCACCTGGATGTGCTGCAACCCATCCCATCCCCGTGCCAAGGCTGTCCCACAGGCATTGCTGCTGCTCCTGGGCAGGCTGGAAGCAGCACAAGTTTGTGCTGGAAACATTCAGCTTCTGCAGAAAAGAGCACTCCAAATCTCACAGCTTCCTGATCCCCTCCAGGGAAGCCCGGCTCACACGCCTGGGCACATCTTGCACATTCAGCTCAGCTTTTGTCTTGCATTACTTAAGTTTTTACAAAAACATCGCTTTTGGAGCAAGGTTAATTGCTTCCTCTCTTCCCCTCCAAAAGGTAAATAATGGTGGCATTGGAAATGGGTGGGCTCAAATGCGAAAACATGGTCACTTGGTGTGACCTTTGGAAAAAAAAAAAAAAATAGCAGCCTGGGTAGAATTTTAAAGTCCTGGCCCCTTTGGGACTGCTTGTAGTAATTAGGTCATTTGGGGAATGCTCTGCCAAAAATGTCACCCCATGTGTAACTTACCCTGGGAAACAAGGTGCAGTGGTGGTGAGAAGGGGAGAAAGGGGCGACAGAGGCCACTGGATGGGTACTGACCCCACAAAGAGTGTTTAAGATCCACCAGCAAGCACAGAGCAGGGGGTTACCTCCTGCTAAAAGTGTATCCTGCACAGCAGCATCTGCAGGTGGTAAGACATCCAAGGGAGTGAGCTCAGCCCTGTGCAGGTAATAGAAGAGGAAAGGCAAGCCTCAGAAAGCCCCTAGGTTGGCACAGACCCTGGGGCAAAATGAGACAGGGTTGGTGCTTACCACCTCTCCAGGGGACTTCCAACACTAAGATACCCTTGGAAGAGGGGAAAGCACATCAAGTGAGGGAATGCCCAGGAGATCCTGTGCAAGGGCAGACCCTGACCCACCCCATATGTATTGGGTTCACCATGGGTCACCTGCTCTGGCTCACCATGGGTCCTTGCTGTATCCCAGATACTGTCCATCCACACTGCTTCAGCTGCAGTGCAGCATCTCCAGCGTCCTCATGTTGGGGAAGACTGGGAGTTGCCTCCCTGACTTCAGGGTTGATGTTGAATGACTTAAGCACAAATTAAGTGTGGAGCAGAAAAACCATATGCAGAACCAGAATTTGCAGCCCTGGCTTTGGGCTGGCCTTGGCTGAAATTCAGCAGCTCGACAGCGTCAGATTTTGTTGGTGTCTGAGACAGAAGCCCCCTGGCATTTTTAGATGACTTTGTGATAGTTATCTTCCCTTTCTAATATTTGCTTTACGCTTGGAAAAAAAAAAAAAGTTATCTCAGGAGTCCTTTGAACATTAAAATTTATGCCATGCATGCTACTTTCTTCAAATATTTTAAAATATTTGAAATGTAAGAACCTTGGCACAGTGCCCAGGATCCTGTCTTTTCGGATAAAAGTTTCAGATAACTGACACTTCCAATTACTGTTTCTCCCTGAAGAGGTCATCTCTGCTTGGGCTCCACAGCAGAGCAGCGGAGGTACCGGAGGTCCCCGAATTTCACAAAAGGTTAAAAAATCTGCACGGGTGCTAATTAAAGCCAACACACTCTGTGTCTGACCTAGTTCTGCCTTGCTTTCAGGAGGTTTTACCTGAGTATCTTTCAAACCACTTTAAAATTAAAATGGTTAATAATGCATCAGAGCCAAACACTACCCAGGGGCTGGCTACGTGGGGAAGCTCAGTTTTGCTTGTGGATGGCATTGTTTGTAGTAACTGGGGGCAAGGAGCACTACCAGCCTGATTCCCTCCTTTTACCCCCACCCTGCACACCTTTATGCCGCTTACTGATGTCCCAACTCTTCTTTTTTGGATGATTTCTGTAAACGTTCAATATTATGATGGCCAAATCAGGAGGCAGAAGTTGGCTGAACTGCTCATCTGGTCCCCCATGCATCCATCTGCACAGTCAGGGTCTCCTGTACACTCAGCTTACCTGTGTGTATTCCTACAATATCTGTATCACTGTCTCCTCCCAAGTTCTAATTTCCTAGGATAAAAAGCAGGGCACTGCTGAGCCGAGGAACGCCAGCTTAAGAAATTTTCCTTTCTGCTTCTGCACCTTGCATTGACATTTATTCAGGAAAGTTTCATTTTACCATGTTTTTTACTCGGCTGCCACTTAGTGGCAATACAAAGTCATAGCTCGGGCAAAAACCCACAGCCTGCAAACCCAACTGGTATTCCAGTGACTCATTCCGGGGCTGTGGGAATTACTTGCTCAGTCATTTACTCCTCACCCAACACTCTTTCCACAGGTTATGAGTAACGTTACAAAACCCCATCTCACTGGAGAACGCATTAAAAAAAAATCACAGCCATTATGAAGGCAGCATCTATTCGCAGTGCTTTTCATTCATAAAAGAAGGTTGGGGGGGTACAGCAGGACCTGCAGGGGACTTCCAAAGGTCAGGTTGGAGGTGCTCACATGGCCTTCAGCCCCTGGTAAGGCGGGCATAGCATGGCAGGGGGGTGTGCTGCTGTGGTACCCCCTGAGAAGGGTCTGTCTTCTGGGGGGAAATAAACAGGGGGTTCTTGCTGGACGACTAAACTTGTGCAAACCTAAGTGAGCTGTTTCACAAACTCCAGGACTGTTTCTCATGGGGATTTCCAGCAAGAGGTGAGGACACGTCCAAGCTCCTCCTCCCCTCTTCCAGTGCTATGGCAGCTCCTCTGAAGCAAAACAGCTCCATTTCCAAGTTTCTGCTGAAATGTCAACATTTCCTAAGGAAACAGTGAAAATAAATCAAGGCATTGTGACTTTACAGGGGGCAATAACAGCAACAGGTAATTATCACCCCAGGGCAGAATCTTAAAAAGCCAAGTGAGGCTTTCAAGAGAGGAAACTTGCAGGTTTTCTGCAAAGGCTCTGTGCTCAAAGTCTGGCATCCCTAAGATGCACCAACTTGCATTTCCATAAGTTTCATTTCTCTCCCCGTAATTGCACTGGAGATAGCAAAAAGAATTTTTTTTTTTTTTGTATTCTCCATGGAGCTGAAAAAAAGGAGCTGAAATTACAGCATATTGGAGCCTTCACATTGCAAATGCTTGAAGTTTCTCTTTTTTTTCTTTCTTTTATAACCTGCATTGATTACTGTCAAGACAAATTTCTTGCTGGGAAATAGAGGTAAGTCCTTGTAACCAGACCCTGAACTCAAAGTGACAGTCACGTTTTCTAATTAAAAAAAGAGAATGAAAAAAAAACCCAACAAAGTTAAAAAAAAAAAAAAGTAATATTCAAACCTCACCTAAGCCCTCAATTTCACCTCTAACGCTAATCACAATTGCTGCAGAGGTACATATTGCAAAGTCACCTAAAGGATTCTTCTGCACCTGGAAGCATCTCTTTTGCAGTAACCCAGCACACACCACAGCCCTGGCAGCAGCATTCTGGCAAGGTAAGATGGCAACGGCTCCTGCCTTTGCCTCTCACATCAAGTGGATAAAGAACACCTCAGCTCCGTATCCCTGCAGTACTTGAACTCCTTGGGATCCCTTGTCACACCAGGACCAGGTTGCAGCTCTGCTTTGCCCTGCATAGCTTAAAATGGTATCCTGGGGAGAGGAGGAGAAGCTTACCCACCCATGTACAGAGGTGCTCTGCACCTTTAGGTCTTGCTCTCTGTGTGTGTGGGGGCCCCTCATCTTGCCCGCAGGAACCACAGCAGCACCCCACAGCAAAGGTAGAAATAGGTTGGAAGATCTTTTTTTGTGAATTTCTTTGTTATGAATTTTAATGGTACTTCAGATTAGTTCAGCTGTTGACAGCAGTTGGCATCCCATTTGAGCAGCTCTACCTGCCCTGGCATTAAGAGGAAATGTTTACTTTTCATACCTCTGCACTTTAAGCCGTGCTGTGGGAATCCAGATTTCCAAAGCCTGAGCCTGACTAGGCATTTAGATCCCTTTTCATCCACTTCATCAATTGTCTCCTTGAGGAAACATTTTGCCAAATTTGGGGATGATTAAGGCTCGGAAGTACGTGCCAAGAGGCAGCCAGGAGTGCACTGCCAGGGGACCATCCCTGGCAAATACAGTGGGAACCTGAGCAGGCTGTTACCATTTCTGTCCAAGGGGAAATGGCACTGACGGTGCAGGGAGATCCTCACTGTCAACCCATGGGAGCAGCTGTCCTGTTCCCTTTGCCCTCCCCAAAAGGCAGCACTTTCCTCAGTGCTTGCATAGCTCCATTTCATCTGGCACTCACTGGTGGTCACCTGCCAAGCATCCCACCCACCAGCCTGTCTTCAACCCAGGGAACTGGAGCAAAACTTGGCTCTGGAGTCCATTTCCCCTCTGCCTTATGATATAGCCCAGACAAACATCTAGCACGGCAATCTGCTCACAAACAAAGTACGAAACCCCCCCTATCTCTTCACAGCCTCCATGACTTTGCTGGCCTAATTTCCAAGATATTTTACTCACTTTGAACCACAAGAAAGAATCAGATGGGGTGTCTTGCCTGGTGCAGCTGGACATAGCTTCACAGCCAGCTATATCTAAGAGGAAGCAGGGAAAATAAGTTTTTCTAACAATTACACGTAATTTGCTTGACCTAGGAAGAGCCCTTTGACAGGCAGATGCATGAACAGGTAATATTTAGTTTGCTCCGTAGCAAGGAAGAGAGTAAATAACATGGAATCAAGAAATACAAACAACACTGAGTAAAACCAAATCACCTAAGTGGGACAAAACACCAGAAAATTGTCTGATGGGGAACACTACATTTAAGACAGAACTGGTTCCAGGGCAGGAGGATGCTCTTGATCTAAAGGTACTTTGCCTTCTTTGGGAAGATACTTCAAAACATCCCCAGCCCTGGGGATTTTTCCTTGCCTGGGCACTGAGGGGCAGGATCACCAGGACACCCTGGGAAAGCACTTGTAATGCCCATTCCATGCTCCCAATGCGTGTTCAAAGCTCAAGGCACTTTGTAGGTGGGAGAGATTCCCCTGGCCAGCATCCCAGAGCAACAGGCTCGGCAGGACAGCACTTTTTCCTTTGAGATAATATATTAGGGAAAATGGGATAACTGCATTTTTGTCAAAAGAGCGGCGTTAAAATTCTGCTGTGCTAGCCTTGCCTTGCCCAGGGCAAGGAATTCTTTTGACAGGTGAATAAAATATCATTAGTTTCTCCACTGTCATCAATCATCAAAGTGAAGGTTGGGCGAGTAACCTCTCTAGACAGTCCTGGGGACTGCATTAGCCCCTGGTTTCTAAAGAAGCAGAGAGGGGCCAAGACAGGAGACTCCCTTTACATCAAAATGCATGGGAGGCAGGCAGCTAAAACCTCTCCCCAACTTTGACGTTTTTCCCTAAGTGTTAGAAGCTGACAACAGCATAGAAATGGAGATTTCACGTTGTCACTCCAGCCTTGCCCAGCTATTTGTGGCCAGGTAGCCCAAGCTGGGCTAGATATTGTATTGAGGCATTGCTGAGAGCACAGCATAAGTTAAGGAGAGAGAATGACAAATCTGAAGCTTTTGTCTAAAGGTCACACACTTGAAGCTTCTTTCGCATTTGTGTGAGTTAATTTACTTCTAAAAAAAAAAAAAAAAAAAAAAAGAAAAATCTTCACAACAAAGAAAAATGAACAGAAATCTGTCCCTGAGACTGCCATGGCCGTGAACTTCCAAAGCTATTGTGATTTCAATAGAAGAATAGGAGACACTGCCATCGAAAATGCCATTGATATTGTAACAGATCATTGCCTAAATAGACCATAACAGCCCCCATTTCAATGGTTACTGAGAAACGCATTAACCCCTTCCCGTCTGAGCGCCTGCACAATCTCTGCGTGACACATCAAAGGAGACACACCAGATAGTATGAATTTCACACCCTTTTTCTGCCCCTGTCAGTTCCTCTGAGCTTCCCCGTCCCTTTCCTTTTCCACACCGTATCAGAGCGAACCGCGAGGGCAAATCCTTTTAAGCACAGGCAGAAAACCTGGGGTTAGTGCATTGTCCCATCCCCCCAGCCCCACTCCTCAAACCACCCAGGAGAAGGAAAAGCCTTCCCCAAAGGTCTGGGGCTCTGGGGCAGTTGTAGTGCCAAAAATTTACAAAAAAATATAAAGAGATAGATAGATGGATGGATGGATGGATGGATGGATGGATGGATGGATAGATAGATAGATAGATAGATAGATAGACAGATAGATCTGTGTCTCTGTCTGTGTGTATATATATATATGTATGTATTTATATGTGTATCTATATCTATATCTTTATCTATCTATATCTATCTATCTATCTATCTATCTATCTATCTATCTATCTATCTATCTATCTTTTTTCTAGTGAACCAAGTCCCAAGCCCTTCCAGCTCTGAAAGGGCTTTCAAGAAAAAGTTAAAACCGAAACACAGAAAAAAACCAAAAAGTAACCAAACACCCCCCACTTCAAAAAACCCCCAAACTAACCAACCAACCAATCAACCAACTAAAAACAACAACAAAAACCCCAATAGTACTTTTTTTTAAACTGCAGTTCTTCTCTTCCAGACCCAGGGAGTCTATTGTAGTAGATGCTTATTAAGCTCCTGTTTGAGGTTACTCATGTACCTTTTTCTTAAGCTTTTTGCCATGTCCTATCACTGGGACCTCCTGAAGTATTAAGCTAAACATCTTTCAAAATGCATCATGCCTCACTGTCTGTTTGACTTAGATTGCCAGGAGACAAAGAATAAAAGCAAGTTTCTTTTGAATAAAAGAAATTTTATTTCCGTAATGCTCCACATTAGTTAAATTCAATCATTTAATTCTTTGCTAATTGAATCTGGGGGCACATTTGCCATTGCTTAGCACAGGTCATATGCCAGACTAACCAGTGCTGGCTTGCAGAGCATCCTCCTGCCTTTCCTGTGCCACACTGCTCTGGCTTTGTGAAATTCTCTTAATTTCTCAGGCACGTGCATATGGGTGTTATATACACGTGTATGAATAAATACAAATATAAAATGCAAAACTCCCTAAATTTCTTCTGATTCAATCATTCATCTTGAGTTTCTCCAGGCTGACCTGTTTTCTACCAAACACTACTCTGTTATACTCCAGCTGTTCATTGTTTCATTGACTTTACAAGTTCTTTGCTACAGTCCTGCAGACTCCTCTACAGAGGAACATAGTTCAGAAACACAAGTGCTCCAAATTTCCATGGGGCACGGATATCTGGCACCAAGATCTGTTTCCCTGCTGGAAGCCCACAGCCATGGCTCCAAGTCTCTGCTCAGCAATTTGCCACCTAAAAGCAGCGTGGGGCCACTGCCGGCTCAGATACAGGGACCTTTCCTGGAGCTTCCAACTGTCACCAGGACAGCTTTGACCTGATAACTGCAAAAGGCAACCACACTTTTTGGTAAGTTCTGCAGGCAGTGGAGGTCCTGGTGAGGACACTGACTGAGGATTCATTCATCCTAATGAAAGGACCAAGGGTTCTTTGATACTACACCTCTCCCTCAGGGTCTCCTGGGAAGGTCCTCAGCTCCTGCTGGCAGCCCAGGATGTGGAGCCTCTGGCAAGACTCTGAGCACATTCCCCAAAGGGTCTGCAATGGGATCAAAGCTCTTTTCAGCCACAGGCAGCTGGACTCGTGGCTTCTTAGGGAGGTGCCACGGGGTGATGAGGATGCTCTCAGCGCCTGGTAAGGCACATGCAGTGCAGGGGCAGGGAAGGATGCTCTTGGTGCCTGGCATGGCTGAGTGCAGCCCCTATGCCGCAGCCACTTCACTCCTAAGGTCTGAGCAAGGTCAACAAGACACCAGCTAGGACATTATTCTCTTCTTGCGTCTGGGGAGAGGTGGCTATATTTTCATTTCAATGCCATTATTCACGAGCCTTTATTACTTTTACTTTTTCATAAGATTCAAAGGCAAATAGCCATCTCGCAAACAAAAAGGAAACAGATTCGGAGAGTTGCCACAAAATGACTTCTATAACCCCCTGTCCTGTTTCATGGAGGCCTTGGGAGAACCCAGCACAATGAGAAGTAAGGCTACACTTTGCAGGGCTTCAGTGGCAATTTCCTCCCCATATGTTTCTCAAGACACTCTGTTAATTTAGTTTGTCTATAATGAATTCTGTCATTATTCCAAACATCCATTCTCATGACCTAGTCTTATAGCATATCACCACCAAGTATCTTTTTTTGGCTATACAATCTCCCTGGGGAACTGAAAATTGTCTCCGTCTGCAGCACAACTATGCTGGGGAGCAGCCTGGAAAACAGATCCGAGATTATTCCTTTCTGTGTCAGTCATTTAAGCCTCTTTGTGTTAAAGTTGACATTTGTCTCGATGCTGTCTCAATAGGCCCTGCTGGCTGGGTTTCATTCAGTGCTCTGAGCCGGGGGGGGGGGGGGGGGGGGGGGGGACTTGCCTCTTGTTTTACTTTCAGGCCATTATTGTGCCAAAGAGTGAAGGGAGGGAGCTGAATAACCACAAACAGGTGAGGCAGGGAGAGGCTTTCTGTCTCTGCTCTCAGCTTGCAAGAGCTGAGCTCTTTGGATGCCTTTCAAAGCCAGGAGAAGCCAAAAGCAATAATCCCCACCATGGGAGCAGGCAGGAAGGAAGGGTATCTGGTGTTGGCCAGAGATGTCCCAGCGCAGGGGAAGTGCATTCCCACGCGGTGACATCGCCGTGAGCCAGAGCAGCCTCTGCGGGACCAGAAACCAAGAATTTGAACAATCTCCAAGCTCCACACCCACCCTGGTGCAGCAGAGTGGGGCAGCAAAGAAGGCTTTTCAAAGTCTGTGCATGTGAAACGGCTGCAAAGAGTAAGGGGTCTTTTCCTTAGCCACTGCTCCCTCTGCCTGCCTGCCCCTGTCAGCAATCTGTAGGTGACAGATGCAGGGATTTTGGCAAACCACAGCCATTTTATCTCTCTTCTACCCCCTACCCCTTGCTTTCATTTAGTCAGCCTTACAAAAACAGCTGTTATTTTTGCCTGGCCTTCACATGGTTGCAGGCTGGTAGCCAGTGGGAAGCACAGGGAGAATCCTCCATGCAGGGACCAGACGTGGAACATTTGCCACTCATGATCTTCCATTCACCATGCAGTGCCTCCATATTCATGTTTTCAGTACCAAGCCAGAAGGTGGCATTTTCCTGAGGCATCCCAAAAGTGCCCTCTCCAAACTATAACCAGAGCCTCCCAGAAGTACCAAGGAGCAGGCAAAGCACATGCACGCTCTTGGGGACAAACAGGATCAGCTGTTATTCTCCCTGCTATTCCATCCACCTTGGACTCCCTGTGACAGCTCCAGGAGGAAGGTTTGTTTCATTCAGTCGCCCTGTCCAGGAAGGTTCCCCAAGACATGGCAAAGACCGCAGAAAAGCAACCCCCCGCTTTGGAGAAAACAATCAGGCACCTGTAGGAGCACTCCAGCAACATCTGCATCCCTGCTCCGACAGCTCCCTGGCTCCATCCCAGCCCACGCGTGCTCACTTCAGGCTCCACATCCTGGGGAAATGTAAGATGTTACGCCAGCAAGGCCCTGTAAAGAGAGAAAGGAAACAAGGGCGCCTTGTTTGGTAGCACCAGGCTTTAACTCCTGCAATTGTGTCAGTTAATCAGAGGCATTACATGCATGCCCTTGTGCAACTTCAGACGTCTCATCCCAAAAGCTCCAGTAACAAGGGATTAGAGGAGGGGCTGGAGAACTCAAAAACTCTTCACTGGAAATTTGTTTCAAGATGTTTACAGCCTGCTTCTGCAAAAAAGGTTGCTTTGTCTGTGCTTTACCTTGTGAACCCAAGGACTGTGGGTGCTCAGGACATGCTGCCGCCCTGCCCCCACTGAACGGCCCTGCAACGAGGAAAGAGACTGGCAGAAATGTGGCACCCCTGTTTGAACCCAGGCCAGATGGAGGACTAAGCATCCGTACACATCATGCTCCCTCATGGTAAAAGTCCTGCTTTTATTCAGGTACTGGCACAGGCATGCAGGATCCCTCAGCAGCAGCACCACCACTCAGAACATCTTGCGTGACAGAAACAAGCCCATTGCCCTTGAAACATCCAGGGGCCATGGTCCTGGTAAGGGCATTGGAGGGCCTATCCCTGTCTAGGCTCAAAGGCAGATACTCACCCATGCCCCACAAAATCCAAGTATTGCATGAGGCAGAATGAATATCCAGGGTTTCAGTGAAAAGATAAAAAACATTTTCAAAAAAGGGAAGAAAATACCCACAAAACCCATTCACATCATGGTGACCCAACTTCCCTGTAGGAACTATATGGGCAGATAACCCCAGCAGCCCAGCACCTGTGCTGCTCCTGATGGCCCAGAGTCTTCACTCAGCATTGCTCACAGTTGCAGTTCCCAAACCCTTGAGGATCCTCACTCAGCTCTTTCTCAACACCTCTTACCTCGTCTCTTCAGAGGTCTCTGGGACAGAGCACTCATGGCACTCCAAGCACTGGCACTGCCTGGCTGCTCTGTGCATCCATCCCATGGGAGGGCACAGCAGAACACCAGCACTTCCAGCCAGGACCACCTTGCCACAAAAGTCTGGTAGAAACAGCAGTTCCTCTTCTCAGGACTCAGTTTGGAGCAGCGCATGAAATGAAAGGTTTCCCAGCCAACATTAACTGGCAGAGCTGGTTTGTAATCAGGCAGGACAGATGGGAACACACAATGCCTTGAACCCAATCAAGAAAACATCCCAGGAATGCCTGTTAATGCAAATCTTTGGAGGGGTAAAACGGTCATTCAAATCAGAGCAGGATGATTGATTCCAACCTAAGAGAAAAGCACAGATCAAACTGATTCCTACCCAGGGGGAAAAAACCAGTTTGATCTGAGGTAAGGCTCGACAGCAAATGAATTCAAATTTTTTTGGCTTCCAAGATGAAATTAAATAATGGAGATCTGAGTGCATAGGCACTGAGGAAAGCTGTGTTAGCAAGTCCCATTTAGGTATTTGGCAAAACTAAGAGAGGGGTTACACTCAAAATGCCACGGGCTTTGCTTTCCTCCTGGGAAGCACCCTTTGCTTCCCAGCTTTCCCAGTCAACCACATTTACCTCTCAGTGTGTCACTGTGGCAGTAAATAAGCATCATCTCTTTGGAAGAGCTTGGGCAGCAGCTCCAGTCTGGGTTCAAACCCTCCTCTTCTTAAAATCTCCCACCAATACAGAATTATAATCTCATGTGTCAGTATAAATTTTGGTTTACAAAACAGGCATGCAACACATCTAGAAGAAAAATTGCACCTGTCAAATGCCCTGCCCCATGAAATAAACCTGTGCAATTTCACTTTTCACCTAGTAAATACCCAAGAACTCTCCAGAGCAGTCTATTCCAGTATTCAAATCTGTTTCCATTAATATTAGAAACTAGGAGGGTTTGGGAGAAAAGGAAGGAATTGATTAAAAGCAGATGGTATTCATTATCTTGCTAATCACAACCCTACAAGGATTTTTACAAAGAAAAAAGAGAAAGAAAAAGCAACATCAAGAAAAGGTCACGCTAGTACTTTTCAAATAAAACTTTAGAAAAATAACACTTCCAAGGATTTACTCCCCTCTCATGAGAAAATCAGCTTGTTTCATATCACAGCTCAGCCACGCTGGGAAAATGTCTTTGTGATACAGTCATCATTCTCACATTTTGTGCTGGGACTGCAAAATTTGCTGAACGTCTGAGAAAAAAAACCTGTTGAAAGGACCATTACCATGCGCACCATCCCACAACCTCCGGTGGCACTGCTGTGCTTCCCAGCCTGCTCTTTTTCCCCAAAGGGAAGTCACAAATAAGCAAACAAAGCAAACAAAACAAAATAGAACTAAAATGAACAGGCAGTTTATTAGCCTGGACCAGCGTAGCGGGAAAACCTAAGGATGGATTCTCTTTGAGCTGATTGGCTGGAGTTCACTCAGAACAAATTTCTTAGGAGGATTTTTGCTCTTGGTATCTGATCCTGCTCCACCTAAAGTCAATGGAAATGTAGTTATTAACGTCCCACAGCACTGCAAGAGGGTGAGATGCCTACATTAAAGACCTTGGCTCTTTTTCACTTCATAAAGTCACAAAACTCAAACGGGTCATACTCAGCTTTGCTTTGGGACAGCACAGCAGGATGCCAGTCAGCAGAAGGAGGTGGTATTTCCAATATCCAAAATCCCAGTGGTATTTCCAGCTGCAGGAGCATAACTGTTAGTTTGTTCACCACCACACCCTCCTCTGGCTTTTCAAAACCCACCAATCCATCACAAAAACTACCCAGAAAGTGTCTTAAACCAGCCCTGGAATGTCCCTGCTCACCTCCAGGTATCCAGGGCAGGAGATACTGATCTCCAAAAGGTAGTGCCATCTTGGGGCAGGTTCAGCAAAGACAGGAAAAATCCAGTTATGATGTGCTCAGCCCCCTGGAATGAGAGGCACTAGGAAACCACCAGCAGTTGTCCCTGACAATAGACTTTATTATTTTCCTATAATACTCTTTTTAAAATAGGAAGTGGTTTTACAACACACAGCCAAAATATTCCACAAGTAGACATGGTGCTACGTAAGCCAAAAAAGCTATGCACTGGTGAGATTTTGTGGTCTTCAGGCTGAGATTCCTAAGCAGCTATTTATATGATAATTTATTTTTTAAACCGCAATGACTCAAGGCTGCCCTGAATGGCAGCAGATTCATTGTTAACAGTCTTTCTGTGCCATCTCACAAGGTATTAAATAGCTGAGAGACAACTGAATCCCAAATATGCCTCAACACCACCCTGCTCCCTGTCTGGGAATGTACAGCACATCCATGATGATAAACTTGGGCTAAGGTTTTCCCCCAGCTATGTCCAGCTTCTCCTGCTGTTATTTATTTACCCTCAAGTCAGTCCCTTTGTAAGGCAGGGGCCTTGCTTGCAACACATGCCATTTCCAGGACAAGGTGAAAATGTGTGAAATAGAAAGAAAGAAAGATAGATGTAGGTCTGTTTGCAGGCACACGTACAAGAAAAACAAGGAGACCTGTGAACAGTTAAACTTAAGAAACCGTTCTCTGCAGCTTTCTGAAGGCAACTGCAGACTCAAGCTACAACCTTCTCCACCAAGGGTCCACCTTGAGCCCTTCTCCACCATTCTGCAACTAATTTTCATAAAATTTAGAAAACCTTGATCTCTTTGGGTTAACAACCCACTTGTCAAACAGGGCTGGAATCAGGCAATTGGGTTAAAAGTGCTCCTTTTTTAATCTAAGCACTGCTTCCTTATGAAAACAAATGAAAACACCAAGTCCCTTCCTTAGACACATGAGGAAGCATCACACTGTATCTTCACGGAGTTATGACTGGTCTCTGGATCCTCTGTGCACACAGAGCTGCTGCACCTGCCATAGGTATAGAGTGTAAAAGTCTGTTCTTGCTTCAGTGAAGAGCACGAGGAGCTGGGCACCATGCAGGTGTTTGGCTGTCATTGGGAAGTGGGTGCTTTGGGAGGCAGGAGACACCCACACCTTCCCAGACCTGTGAGTCACTGCTCACATCAAGGCCTGGTTGTATTTAATGTGAATAAAATGCAGCACTGCATTTAATGCCCATTTTTTTCAGGCCTAAGCTCTGAGCACTCCCAGTGGAAATAAACCCAGAGCACAGCTGGGGCAGCATGACAACCACTGAGAAGAAAATACACGACAACAGAATCTCCTTGAGGAGCTTGGCAATACTCAGAGCTGTTGTTTCCAACGTCCTTGTGTTCCAAGAATGTGGTCCCCAGCCCAGAGGGTTAAACCCAACTGTGCCTGCACCAGGGCATTGCAGGTGAGAGCTCAGCATTTCCCCAAGCTTCACTTTGCCCCTTATCTTTCCTGCAAGCCCAAGTCGCTGCGGTATTTATGAGAGGGGAGCGGGGAAGCGTGAATTTCTGGTTAGCATTTACTAAATGAAAATATCTCAGATAAAAGAAAGAAGCACTGTACTAACGCTGACACTCTAAAAGATAAACAGCAGCCTCTGGAGTCCTCGGGGGCTCTAAGTTATCTGGTTAAACAAACGGCCCCACCCCGCGTGCCGAGAACAAAGCAGGGTGCGCGGTCCCGGGGCACTGAGCTCAGCCTGACACCCCGCCAAGAGAGACCACCACACCCAGGAGAGGCAAAACCCTTCAGGAAACATGATTCTCCTTCACTGCAAATTTTTGTTTTAATAATTTGATTTCATTTCCATTTAGCTTCCCTGCCCTGCCAGCAACACTGCAGGGTCAATCTCCTGTTTTCCTAAAGCCATCGGCCAAAAGCTCCTCCTTCTCTCTCACTCCTTCCTCTATATCTATAGATCTATTTAAAGAAGGGGTTGGAAACTTATAGCACAAGATATCTTTCATTTTAACTTCATAGTCAGCATCACACACAGCTGTTTTGGAAAAGCAGCAGGAAATACCCTTCACCTCATACTGCTGCCACTGGACCCCACTGTCACTTTGTTCCATCTGAACACCATGAGCTGACAGAGTCACACAATGTGTCATGATCCTTTGGTGGAGCCAAAAAGGGACCTGGATATGGCAAAACATCACAGCCATGGCCCAAATCTGGCTGGGCTTTTGGGCCAGGGTCCAGTGCCCAAGCTCTGCAAGCTCCTTGGTCCCAGCTGCAAATCTTCCAATGCATTAGTCTTTCTCTTTCACCCAATACTTTTGGCTGGATTTGGACTACAATATTTTGGGTTAGAAATAAGATGGCAAAATTTCAGCCCCAGGGGCCAGCTTCTCAAAGCAAAGCACACATGCCAGGTGAACACAGAGGGAGGAGAGACATTTATTCATTACTCACAGCGAGGACATCAAAATCTAGCCAAAGGGGGTTTCCTGGGCTGGAAAGACACCACCAGCTAAAATAAGTACTCAACATATTACTTACAATACTTCTTAAATTTTTCTTCTATCTTTTTTAAACATGGTGATTTTGGGGCATGGGGAAGGTTTGCTGATCCAAGTCCTCGGGAATCCACCCTCTTTACTCCTGCACATGTGGCACAACACAACCACATTATCTGCACACAGGAGAGCATCTCTGAGCCTGGAGTGTACAGAGCACAGGAGCAGACATGGGGAACTTCCAGCAGCTCCATGGGCCTTGGGAGAGCAGCTTCACAGGAAAGGCTCCAGCTGAGCACACAACATTTTCCTCAAGACAAAATGCCTGCCTTTTTTTTTTTTTTCCTTCTTTTTTTTTTTTTTTTTTTTTTTTTTTTTTTCCCTCTTCACTGTGTTGATGGGAAACTGCAAAACTAGAAATATCCCCTATGGAAAAGTCTGCAAGAACTCAAAATGAATGAAACAGCTGCATTCTTTAAAAGTCACTGGAGTGGAATTTGATGGAAGGTAAGGTCTACACCACAGTGTTTTCTAATGCCTTTAAGAATTCGGTGGCAGAGATCTAATTTTCTGTTAAGTTCCACAATGAGGTTATGAACAAAATCCATTGAGATAAAACTCAGTATCATATGTTCAGTATCATATGCTTAAGTTTCTGGGGTTTTTTTCTTTCTTTCTTCCTAGATAATCAAACCTTCACCTAGATTCTAAATTGCAGAGGTTTAGCTGTAATTCTAAGATAGAGCTCACACACTGAAAGACAGATCATGTCTTGAGCATATTCTGAAACATTCTTTTAGATATTAATTCTGTCATGAAAGCCCTAGCAACAACCCTCAAATTCAGATGGAGCTGGTTCTCACTTACAGCAGAGTTAATCACTGATAAATGTGGAAAAAAACACAAAAAAGGAATACCTTCTCCAGGCATATGGCACCAGGAGCCTCCAACTGCCAGTTTGCAAGCTGGACTTGCAGGTTTGCTCATCACTGGGATAATTTAAACCTTATTACTTCATTTCTGGAGACTGCTTTTAGAAGTTAATAGTTTGTAATCACACCTCTTTTCTCTTTTAGTTCCAGAAGGGCACAGATCTGCTCTAGTTCCCCCATTCAGAAATCCTGCCCATAAGGGTGGGAGAGATGGAGGGGGACATTGTTTACTAGCAAATGGACACTATTCCCCAATACAGAATCATATCCATAGCAAAGCAGTGACCTTTTTTTAATCTTCTGAGAATTATGCACTTTTATACACTTTCAGAACAGCAGAAATGTAATGGATCATTAAAACTCAGTATAAATAAGCCTGTGCTACTAGAACAGTGGTTCTGACTGGGAAAGACCTTACTGGGAATTGCCTGAGTTAAACAGGAAGCTTATGGTCAGACCTTTGGGAAGAGTTTCTAACCTGCTTTTCCAAATGAAGTCACATGTGGCCCTGCCAGCTCCAGGGCAAGTCTCATTAAGAGATTTTCTCAAGCCGCAGACAATGCATGAGTAACATGCAAGGAAAGTCCAACCTGGCAGAGTGAGGGCCAGCTGAACACTCAGGCAATTTCAATTGTAAATATGAGTATCTCATTTGTTATTTACCTGGCAGATGAACACTACTTGGAGTGCCTGTAGTAATCAGAATGTCTGGAGACTGGCATTCCCAGTCATGCATGTGTACAACCAGCTTCTTTAATAAAGTTGAAGAACGACACACTCTCCTACCCTCCTCCTCCTACCCTCCTCCTCCAACCACTCATGCTTAGAGTAGTCTCTAGGATTGTGCCCATGCACATTCTTCCTAATTCATCCCATTAAGAAGGACATTACAGATGCTGCTGGTTTATTTTCATTGTCTTAAAGATACAGGCTGCGCTGCTGGAGGTCTGGTTTGCACAGGGAACATAATTGGTTTGAGATCACATAAATCTAATGAGATTTCTTTCCTATGTGAGCAGTAAAAACACACATTTCCTGTCCACCTCACAGCCTCTGGTACAGATGTTGAGTTCTCTCAATTTGTCCCATCACACAGGTCTGCAGGAACACCAAAAAGTGAGTCGCATTTCAGGTTAGTCAAAAAGGCTGACAACAGTTAAATTTATATACATTATGATGGCAGAATTTTTGGCTCCTAAACAATGTTTGCCTAAAAAAGAAATTCAGCTCAGTTTTGTGATATGAACCACCAAGGTTTTACTCAGCATCCCAAGCACGAGACCGGGCACAGAAAGGTGGCTCATGTTGACAGGAGAATGGCCATAATCCATCAGAAATGTCAACACATGGCACTGGTGGGACTGTTGGTGCAGGGCAGTAAATCAGAGGGTTAATGGGAGTAGAGAGTCCTGCAGCAGCACTTCCAGCTCACAGCTATCATAGTTCTCTCTGTTTTATGTCTGTATGTCTCAGGGGGTAAAGGATAGAGAAGAGGCTTGCCAAAGATCCTACAAAATATCTCATACAAAACAAGGCATGAAACCAAGAATTGCTGACTGACAGTCCTGTGATGGCCCAAACAACACACTTGGGCCAAATCCTCCTTCCGGGAGGCTCAACTGAGTACAAATGCTTCATTTTCTAAGAGCAGCTCTACTCCAAGCCTTACATCTCCCAGGCAGGAAACGCAGCCAGGTCCCTCTCCATGGAAACTTGAATGCCCAAAGTGGTGTGAGCAGCACTCCCCACAAACAAACTCTTAGTTACATGCAGAGAGAAGTATTCTGAAAGGGAAGCGTTGCATCATGAAGTCTCCCACATCACCAGTTTTTAGAAGGTTCCAGTGGGAAGCAGGGGGAGATTTACCCTGAGCATTTTTCATGAGCATTTCTGCAGTGCCAACACTGATCACATAGCCGAGCAGCATGGAAAGTCACACTGATACTTTGAGATGCTAACACAACACAAATAATATTTTTTGCTGATCATTAGATCTGTTGGCAGCCACACACCATTGCCCTGAAGGACACCCCAGGCAACCGAGGGGAACTCTAAATGAAAAACAAGCTGCCAACCCGCCTGAGGACACAAGATGGAGATGGCAGACGTTTCTAAGGGAGCGTGTTCCTCACTGGCTGCCATCTGGGAAAGCAGGAACTCTGTTTTACTTGAATGCTACTCAGGATTTAGTTTTCAAGAGAAACTGTAAGGCAGGATAACAAACAATAGCAGATTTGTCCCAGTGAAGCCTTGGGGCTGACACTGGCAGGGCAGGAGGTGCTCGCAGTCTTGGAGGACAAGAGGGGCACCAAGCAACCCCGGCTGCTTGTTCCCACACTGTTCAGCATTCCGGAGCTGCACAGTGGGGCAGATGCCCTGAAGAACCTGCCCTGGGGTGGTTTCCTGCTTTCAGGGATTTGACTGTGCTGCAGATCCAACACAGGCACTCCTTCTTGATTTTATTGACTTGGTTTGCTCTCTGCAAATGGATGTAAGGCTATAAAAAAACCAGCAACATACCTTTGGCCTTTAAAAAGCAGCTCAGAGTTCAAGGAGCAAGTGACAGTTTAGGAAGGCTCCCCAGATTACAATTGCTCCATTTTTGGCATGCTTTCATATTTTTCAGGCATTCAGTGCCAGCTTCTGTGGACAAGGAACCAGGTCACAACCCCTCAGGTGCACCCTCCTCCCACAGCTTTCTGTTCATCGTCAGTGTTACTGATCCCAGCCCAGCAAGCACAACCAGGGGAGAAACTGGGACAGGGAGGACAGGGGCAAAGCTCTCACTGGAGTCAACAAAAGGGAATAAACAGCCTGAATGGGAAATCAAGAGGTGCTGCTGAACTCCTGATACCTCTGGTATTCAGGTTTCTCCTGGCAGCAGCAAAGACCTTTTCTAGCTGTGTGCTCAGCCCATGCCCAAAAATAGGGTCTCAGGCTGGACCTTTGCTACTGGGGACGAGCGCAAGGTGGACTCCAGCCATGGCTGCAGTGCCCAGGCACCAGCACCCGAGCTGCCCGTGCCAGACACGGCAGCTCCATCATGTCCTCCCTATAACACAGAGCACTTAAAAAGTAGAAAACCACAAATGATCATCGACAGCCCTGCAGATACTCCCCGCCGGAGCCCGCGGGGAGCCCACAGTCCCTGTAGCCAAGTTGGCAATGCCATCTAGTGCATGCAGGCAGAAATAGCACAGAGCCACAGGTGGGCAGGTGTGCACGGCCCCAGATGTGCGGCCCAGATGTGCCCCCAGCCAGGGCCATGGCACCAGCGTACCCCAGCCTTGCACATTGCCTGCCCCAGACTTCTCCCACCCAGAAAGAGCTTGGCCTCACTCAGCTATCCCTGCCTGGAGAGGGAGGGGAAATCCTCCTCTTTCCCTAGAGGCTTTCAGCTGAATTTTTCCAGCTACATCAGCCTGTGGTCATTACTGCCAATACAGTTTCACATTTTGGCTCTCTGGCGTCACTCAAATGTAAAACATCTTCCACACAAACTTTTTTTTTTTTTTTTGAGCAAGGCAAACACTTTCAGTAACTAGAACCATTTCTCTTAAACATGAACAAAGGGTGAGGTTTCTTCAGACAAAGGAGCTGAAGATTTCCTTTTAATAAGAACATTCTCTGACGCAGACCAAAATGTGTGGCATTCTGGTTTTTTGTGTTCTTTTCCTGAGTGCCTACTTAAAAAAATTTATATCTGGGCTGATCAGTTCTTGTGCAACTTTTCTGTAATTTCACCAGTGATTTAAAACTTTTTTTTAAGGGGAATAATTTGGCTTTTAAAAATATTTTTAACCAAAAAATGATACGTCTTTCACTAAAAATGTGTGACCTCTACAAGCAAAATATTTTAACAGCTATTGGAAACAGATATTTTCTTAAGAAAAGGATGAGTTATGCACTTTGTGTTTTGTTGAAAAATGTGTCAATTTCTAGCTCTTTAAGATGCAGCTCATTCTTCAACTGTTATTTCAAGCTGTTCTTCAACCCAATTTAAAGGAAAGAAATTTTTTCTCAAAGCTTTCTGTATTTTTCCATACCTTTAACAAAACATTCAAGAAGACTGTTCCTCATTACAAACCCTTTGCCTTCTAAGTGCTTTATACATTTAATAGGCATAAAAAGTCAGAGCAGGAGGGGAAATGGGTCTACCTGGGCTTAATTTAGAAATAGAATTTAATATCTAGACCAGGTCCAACCCCCTCACTGCTGCTGGGTGTAAGAGCCAAGACTGACTCCCACTGTGATGTGGAGGTAGAGCAGAGGGGATATTTCAGTGGCTGCTGGTGTGCTCCAGGGGTTAAACCTACTCTCGCCATGCAGGGACATGTAAAGCCTCTCTGCAGCTGAAGCTGAAGCCGCTGGGGCTGGATGAAGCAGGACTGGAACAGACTGAATCCGACTGCTGCTGGAGTCAGCAGGAGCCACTCTGCAGGCTTGGAGCTAAGTCAGAGCTTAAATAGGAACTGGAAGGATAAAAGCTTGTGGGATCAGGCCTTAAACCAACAGCTCCTGAGAATATCTAAAATAACCAGTACTGTTACGGGCCTGCATGTTAAAATAAATGAAAATCAATAATGTTAATAGACGTTAATTCATGCTAATAGAATCACTGCTCCAAAAGCAGAGTTAATAAGCCCAGTTAGACCACTACCACTGTCTACATATTAAAAAGTTTCAAAATATTTAAATATTGATGACATTCCTTTGAAATTAATAGAATTTCCTTCAGATTACGCATTGATCTTGGCTGAGCCATGCTCAACATCTGGAGTAGTTAAAATAGCAACCTGAACAGCCACAGCCTGCCACTAATTTTTAAAAGTAAAAAAACCTCCCAGTTTTAACTTTTGTGCTCTCACTAAAACCACTCTGCTCTCTCAGTGCAGGGCCCACAAGAGGAGAGCCATGAATACACTGCATGGATTAGCTGAGGCACAGCCAGTACCACCACGGCCCTGTTTGCCACAGGTTAAGCCCCGGGGCTCCTTACACAGGTCCTGGAAATCTCTTTCTTCCTGGAGGAAACGGACTTTGCACGGAGCCTGGATTCTCACCCTCATGGTGGAGACGTCATTTCACTGCTCACTAGCACAGAAGGAGTCTGGGCTCATCACAGCCAGGACTGTTCCTGTGCTTGGCTCCAAGCCATGGTCCTGTCTGCTCCTGGGGATGTGAAGCCCCAGCATAACCTTCATCACTGGTGGGCTGAAGGGGTTTTGGGTGTTGGTGGGCTTTTTTCTCCCTTTCATGCTTTTGAAAACCAAGGGTGGAATCCATTGCTTCCTCCATTTGCTGAGATAGGATAATTATATAGGTTTGGTCATGGTTTTACTCACATTTCCCATGCACCCCAGAATCATATGGGTAAAGCAACTCCTCACAGCTTGGAATCCCTGCGTCTTTAATGCTACGTGTGTGAGCAGCAAGGGCAGGACACCGAGGAAGGGAGCAAACCATCCTCTGCAATGCAATAAGGCCAAAATTGTAATGGAGGACGTTTCTCCCTCCCAGAGGCTTCAAATTAATTTCTGATTTCTGTGAATGCCTGGAGAATGCAGCGCAAAACCCACGTACAAACCTGGCTCCTCCAGCTGGCTCCCACCTGAATCTTTCTCCCATTCAGGTCCCAAAAATCCTGCTCTGCTCCCACACTGCAGCAGGACTCAAATACCCTGCAAAAAGCTCAATGGCTCCATTGGGAGGGTGACCAGCAAGCACCTCTGCAATACTGGTGGTCAAAAAAGGTGGTCAAAAAGCCGAAACCCACGCTGCCTTTTGATAGAGAAAACCAGCACAGGAATGTGGGCCAAAAGTTGCCACTGCCAGCCCCTCACAGGAAAGAAGCAGCTAATACAACACCAGGAGAGGCATCTAATGCACTTTAAATAACAACAGGGTAAAAGAAAGGACAGGAAACAAGGACATAGCAGTGATACAGCTCGAAGTGCTGCCCAAGGCACTCCTCTCCTGTCTCCCTCTCATTTCTAACCATCACCTCTTGGTCCAGTCCCAAAACTCTGGGAGCTCCTGGATGAGCCTGCACCAATACAACGGAGCACACCTTCATGGGATGGAATTTTTACCGTTTTAAATCACCAGTTTGCAGTTAAACGTGCCCTCAGTGGCAGGACATTGTTGCAGCAGGAAGCAGGGCATCTCTGCCCACCCACCATCCCACTGGGGGTTCACCCCCATCTCTCTGGTCAGCAGAAGGCTTCTGACAGCTTCTCCTGCCTGTTGCTATCTGTGCAAAGAAAGCCCCCATCTTCCCCATGGGTGCACCCTCCCAGGGACAAAGAACAATCTCTGTATCTACATTATCCCTCTCCCTAGGAAGCCAAATGTCAGAAGTACTTAGCATGGAGCACACCTAATTTATTTGGCTAATTACTTTCAGACAGCTAGGCTCCAGAAGCCCTCTGACAAAGACAACGGCCTCTTTGTAACACTGACTCCCTTGGCCTCTGGCTTGCTCAGAGCCCTCACTTGCCCACATAAACACTGACCCCCAACTCTTCCTGCTCGAAACTGAAAATCCCACCGTTTTGTAGCACAAATTCCTGTTCAATACTCAAGTGGTTTTGAATGCACAAACATCCAAAGAATTTAACAATGAATAGAGTGATCGTGCTTTGGGGTTTTTCCACCCCCAGATTTGGATTGGTCTTTTCTATGAGAAAAACAAAGGAAGAAGGTTTTGGCACACCAGCTAAAGTCTCCACTTGCTCCAAAACAAGAAGTCCCTGGAGCCATTCAGAAGTTATCACCTTGTCTCATTCTGTGAGGCATTTTTGCTGAAGCACCCTCCTTGAACGCAGCAAGGCTTATGTTAGTACACAGGGAATTCAGAGCGAAGAACAAGGTCACTTAGGACTGTCAAAGTAGTCTCTCACTCCACAATCCATTTACAAGGGTGTCCACCTCCTCCTCACCTGCAAATAAGGCAGGGTGGCTGCTCACCCAAAATCAGAGGGGTGGTGTGAAGACACATTTATTGAGAGTTGCCTCCAGAGCCCTGCCACACAGGAAATGATACATTTAGGATTGCACCTACCAGCTCCAATACAAACACACTCTGTTATGAAGACAAATTAAGGCAGCCATAAAAAAAAAAAAAAAAAAAAAAAAAAAAAAAAAAAGAAAGAAAGAAAGAAAGAAACCCAAGAAAACTCTTGGTTAAACCCGAATTGTGTTTCTGCTGCAGGAATCTAGTGGGTATGTACCTGTGACCTTGCTTCCATTAAAGAGGCCCTGGAAATGCAGATGCACCTGCTGTAAAAATCAGTGAAATGCCTCCTGTGGACCAAACTCTCCTCAGATCTGTGTCTTGCACAAGACAGCAAGTTGTGTGTGGTAGTGGCATGGGGGAAATGGCCGAACGTGTACAACAATTAGCTTTAAAAATGTAAGACTCCAGTTATTGTTTCAGTTGCCTGTCCCTGGGGATCCTCAGCAATGCTGTATTTTTGGTGATGCTAAATGGGGTTTTCAACAAAGCTGGTCTGAAGGCTTGTGAATGCCAAAACAGCATTTCAACCCATTAAACTTCACAGACGAAACAATTTCTTCTAAAAATAATCATCAGTTCTTCCCACCAGAAAAAACAGAAGTCTGGCCAATTCCTTCTGTGCCAAGTTTTCAGGCAGGCCTGATTTTTATGGCTGAGCTTATTAAGCTCTGAAGAAAAGCAGGTTAATAATGGAAACAAACCAACAGAGCCGAGCTATAGGTGAAGAGAAGCCACCCTACACAACAGGGACTGCCAGGAACTGCTGCAAACTCATTCCACCTTGCTAATCCCGGATTTTCCTGTTCAGACGAAAAGATGTCTTAGCTCCTGCTAACATCCTTGCCATTATGTTGGTGCAAATACAGTCACGAGGCAATTACCAGCCCAGCCAAGGGCCAGTCATTGTGGGGCTGACAATAGCTTGTCAGAGGAGAAACAAATACCCTCAACCTTCTCCAAGATTTTAAGTCTCATTAGTATAAATCAGCAACCCAATTAATGAGGGGTTTAGCATATTGATTTGCATCGGATTACACGAATTAATGACACACGTGGAGGGAGGCAGTGTGGCAGGACACTCTGGGGAGATGAGCAACTGTGTAGGGGAATTGCGCTGCTGCAATACATGAACGAGGGGCACAGGCACCCCAGATTTTGTGATAGGGATGAAGCTGCTCCCACTCAGCTCCTGTGAAACCATCAGGGAGACAGACATTACCTGGCTGTTGAAATTAATCATAGACTCATTAAGACTGGGAAAGACCTCTAAGAATGTTAAGTCCAGCCCTTAACCTAGGGAATTCCAGGTCCACCACTAAGCCATGTCAATGACTAAAAAGTGGAGCAGATTTGTTGATGCAAGTAAGAGCTGCTTTTAATATCAAAACTTCTGTTTCAGCAGTTGCAGCAATCTCTGGCTGGTGTTGAGTGGAGATTGGCTTGCAAGGGAGACTACCAAGGTCCATGGGTGAGATACAGCCTACTCCTGCTGGGAACAGGGAATGCGCAAGAGAAGCTACTGCAAAGAGCAAAGGTTTGGGAAAAAGGAGCCAGGGCAGCAAAAGAACCACAAGGAACCACAGGGCCAAATTGCAGTGAGAAGGCTAAAAGGCTAAAGGGTATCCTTTTGGTCCAGAGCAGGTCCAGAGAGGAAAAACATCCCCAGCAGTTACCCACCCAACAGCACCGGGATAGTAACTAGAGGAAGGCAACACCACATCAGGACTTCCCATCAGCATCCCCCAAAACCTTCTGGGTTTAGCAAAAGCCTCTATGCCACAGCTGCCTGCTCCTCCTGCACCCAGCTGTGCCCCCCTGTCCAATCCCCAGAATCATGATAAGGACAGTTTTCCCAGAGAAGAGGGACAAAGGGACTGGCCGTGCCCTGGATACCTTCCCTTCCTCCCCGGGCAGGCAGCCCCTCCTTGCTCCAACAGTTATAAAAGGGCTCTCAATCCCCGTAATCCATTAGATACAAATTACAGCAATTTGAGCACACTTAACCGAGAATTACAGCAAGCCCATAAAGAGCTGTGTCTTCCCAGGCAATTTACACTGCTACAAGTGATCAAACAAACCACAGCAGAGAATTAAGCAATGAGAAAAGCAAACCAAACCCCGAAAACCTGATTCCTGAAATAGCATTATCAAGAAATGAAAACTATTACTAGGGTTAGCTCACACTTAACTCAGGTGGTCCTAAAACCACTACTGCATTATCTCTAACCAACCTGTGTCTTCCAGATATCTTAAACCATTATATCCCAGCAACCTGAAAGATGTCATGAAGCACAGCACACTTTACCATTTGGGAGCAGGACTGCAGTGTTTCTGCAACAATTTTCACCCCCATCTACACATTTTTATATTTATTTTTAAATTACCATCAGTCCTAGAGAACATTCTGAGGAAGAGAAGCAGCAGAGGTCAGGCAATCCTCCTGCCAGCCTGGCCAGAACTGTAATGCTGGCTTATGAACCACTGTAGGCAGGTGTCCCCAGGCCATCACATCTAGCGGAGACACTGCAGTTATCCAAGTTGAACTTACAAAGAAAGCCATCAGCATTTAAAAAGTACAAAAGCACAGGTGGTTTTCCTCCAGTAAACAGGTGGATTTATCCAGGGTCCGATTTCCTGCAGCAGCAATGCCCACTAGCTTTACACACACTCCCCAGGCCTTGGTTCTCAGGGTCCCCAGGATGCTCCAGGCCTGTCTGCACAGGCAAAACCTGAGTGTCTGCCACTCCAGGCTGTGGAGATGTGCCAGTGGCACAGGCTTCCCCATGGACAAGAGAAAATGCCATGGTTTTGTGCTGGCAAGTGAAGGGCACAAGCAGCAGCTGTCACTGCTCTGGTCACTGCTGTCACCAACGGGGGACACTGCCACATTCACACATTGGGCTGCACGTAGGAGGGAAGAGGGTGACATTGTGAGAAAGGTGACAAACAGAGCTGGCAACTACTGCAGGACAAATGATGAGTAAAAGCATCCATTTTAATGGAGGGGATTTTAATGTGCCATGCTCTCGGATGCCCAGCACCAGATGCTATGGTGACGAAGGAGCCAGGACCCAACCAGAGGGCTTGCCTAGTCCAGCCAGGCATCCATCAAAGCAACTAGGGGATGGTGATGGAAACAACAGCACAATTTGGTCTAAGAAATTACCACTGTGCTGAGAGGTTGCACCGACCAGAATTAATATGTCACCTTGCCTGCGAAGACAAATCCAGGCTGGCTCAGCCAGGAGGAGAAGCAGGACCCTGCCTGGAGTGCAGAAAGACTCCTCTTGTTGCTCTGGTCATTTGTTCTGACTTGGAGGGGCACCAATAGAACACAAAACATGAGACTCTGCTCACAGTCCCATTACACGCTCTCTTTTTTTACTCTCCTTTTCCCCCTCCACGTGTCACCTGTGAAGCCATTTCAGGACAGGCACTGAGCTGTTCAAACAGGTCCTATTAAGAGCTACATCTTTTCATTCCAGTGTTTTGGGAGAGCATCTCCCATGCTGCCACGGACACCACCTTTCTGCTTCATTTTGCATTTGAAGCACACTTACCAGCTCCATTAACTTTAATAATTAGTTCTATATATGGGAATTTTTCTTTAAATCACGCTCATAATGGCACTGGTCATGTGGGGGGGGGGGGGGGGAAACAGGAAACATCTGAAAGAGAGGAGTACATGCCTTCCCCAAAGTGAGCAGCATGTCTTATCCCTACCCGTATGGTTTAGCTTACAAGCTCATGTCAGAGAGCCAATTCCACACACAAACACAAAATAAAAGCAGGAACACAACTTCTGATCGTCCTACATTGATGTTTACTCTTGTTTCCTGCAGCCCCAGGTGACAAATCTGTCCTTTATATACTGTAAATCTCTTGTGCTATGAACAAAGAAACTGGACATGCTTAAAAATGATGCTTAAAAAGGAGGTCTTTGCATTGGTGGCTTGTACCAAACTAAGGAATAATAATAAGTGAGCAATTAGTTGTAAAAGGCTAAATATAAATTCAGAAGAGTTCAGAAATGCTCAAAACCAGGAGAATTTACAAGTAACTTTCTTCCACATGAACAATTATGCCAAGAAGGGAGATGTTGGAGCAGGCAGCCGCTCCAAACATAAAGGCTTTTGTTCCACCAATCTGAGTTCTGAAGAAGTTTTATTTTTTTATTCTTTTTTTCTTCATTTAACTCTGCTGGCCTGCCAGCTGGGTATGAGCCAGAAGGGTTATCCAGTCAGACCTTACTGTGATATATTTACAATGGTAGTGCATCTAAGGTTTGTTTATTTCGGGGTTAAAATTCAAATGGCTCGAACCATTTAAATAATTAAAGGGCAATCAGAAAATGCCATGAAACCAAACAAATCAGGAAAAGTCATGGAAACCATCAGCAATATTTAATTCAGAAATTCTCTTTGTTAGGGAACTTTGCTGAAAGGAAACAGCTGGATGTAGTTCAACCCTCTAAATTAAAAACAATCTAACAAGGTCTATAGGGATAACTCTTTCAGCTACATATTGGAGACCAGATTCACTTCTACCAAGTAAATGCAATAGCACTCAAAAGCTAGAAAGGAAATTCCTCAGAACTGAGGTAGTTTCTAAGTATCAGCACATTTTCCAATTCCTCGCAAGACAACTTAGCTATTTACAATCCATTTTTTCCCACACATAAATTTATATTTTTTTTCAATTTTATGGTATCATGATTTATTTTCTAAAGAAAAATAATCTAACCAGAATATCCCTAACTCTACTAACATCATGTTTTAATAAATAACTGGCTACTTCTAGTAAAATTAAGCCTCCAAGATTATTTATACCAGCCAAGAATACTCTGTCTTTATAGCTTTGCAGAAATTTGGTGTGAAAATAACGTTGAGTATAATGCTGACCCTGAGCTAAGAAGTAATTAATGCTTCAATACAAAAATAGAAAACTATCCTTTATGACACAAGGGTGGAATAGAGCAAACCTTTTCTGGATTGCTCTCCTGGCCAGATCCAGGCATCCAACCAGACCTAAAGGCTATCCAAAGCAGGAAGAGACGTGCAGAATCATTTTGAGTCTTTCAAAGACATCGTTTTTGCTAAACTCTTTTAAAAATTATTTCATCTCTTTTCTTAAAAATATACATTTCTTTTATTCATGATTTGCTGTTCACCACAACATTGTTCCAACTCCACGAGCACAGGTAGAGAGAGGGTATCTCAGGTAGTGCCAAAAAGCTACAGGTGGTGGGCATCAGCTCGCAGGAGACCAAACACACCCAAAATGAGGCATCTTCAGCCCTGCCAGCTTCAGCTTCCATGTACTTGCAACAGTACCTGCTCCTTCTCTTTTGCCCCTATCAGAGAGGAAACAAAACTCTTGCAAAAACAAACCCAACCCCTCCCCACTTGCCCTCCCACACAGGATTCCTCAAAACCAGAACTGATACCATTAAAAAATCAATCCAGCATTCACCTAATACACGTGCAGTCAAGATACATGTTGGCATTTGCATCTGCGAGACGACAAGTTGTTTCCAACTGAACAAGTTTAATGCCTCATTCCCGTGGAGGATGCACCTTGGGAACTGACCCACAGGAGTTACAGCCAATTGCAAGGATCCCGGGGAACAAACAGCAACTCTTCTCAGAGTCTGCAGAATGGGGATACTCTGTAGTCCCTTCCAATTTAACCAAACCCCCTGTAAAGCAAGCACAACCTGCTCCTGGCATGGATGCCCTATGCAAACGGGGCCTTTGGCACTATGACCAGTTCTGCCTTCACCTTCTGTTTTACCGTGTAATAAAGACAAATGACTTCCACTTCTCTCCAGATAAGGCAACTAACATAACGTGGATAAATGGGAAGTTAACTACATGAAACATTTTCTGCTTGTTGGGCAATTATTTTTTCCTCATAAGATAACATGATAAATAAAACCTGCTTCTGTACAGATATTTCTCATTTCAGAAACACATACTCGTTACAGGCCAAGAGAAGACCCTGGGGTTTTTGTTTTTGTAAGAAATACAGTAAAAGAAAAAAAAAAAGAAGTGATAAAGACACAAATGCAGAGCTAACTACAGGCTTGTATATACATTTTTGTTATCCACCTCTAACATGGACTCTTGGGTGAACGGGATAGACTGGTACTTCCCGTTCCTGTTATTCCCAGGATAGCAAGGAAAAAAAAAAAATAAATCAGTATCTTAAAACCAGTGGCAACATAGTAAAAACTGTACACTGTTGTCCATTAACTTAAAAAGCAAAGTCTCTAGATGGTATAAAAGTGAAAGCAGGTGCCTTCTACCTTTGATAATAAAAGTTTTATCCCCTCCCCCTATGCTGCACATATCTCCATTATCTCCATTATCTCCATTATGTTCATTGTCTTTGCATGGCCAAGAACAAAATGCTAAAGAGCAAGGCTGCTTGTGATAGACCACTCCTGGTGGCAGCAGAAGTGTTCACGGTCTTGTCACTCTTGTTGGAGCTCCCAGTGACCTCGGTGGCGTTGAACTCGAACTCCGGGGAGCACTGCTGGAGCTCGCAGCCACTTCCGCTCTCCTCCCCGCTGCTCTCCTCACCTGGGGAAACAAACACACCTGCTGTCCTCCTCTGCTGGCTGCACAAGACAGCAGGGGGAAAAGGAGAGAGTGTGGCTGCTCTGGTGTTTATGAGAGGTAAGCATGGGTCCTCTGGTTAATGTGATTTCTGTGTACAGTCATCATGTATGGGTCATGGCTGCAGCCCACAAAGTCAACCACATCCTGGGTTGCACCAAAAGCACTGTGAGCAGCAGGTCAAGGGAGAGGATTCACCCACTTTACTCCACTCATGAGACCCCACATGGAATTCTGTATCCAGTTCTGGGGTCCCCAGCTTAGGAAGGATCTGCTGGAGGGAGTCAAGAGGAGGACACAGAAATACTCAGAAGCTGGAATACCTTTCCTATGAGGACAGACTGAGAGAGTTGGGGCTGCTGCATTAAGACAAGGGGTAATGCTTCTAAAAAAAATGAAAGTAGATTTAGATTTGATATAAGAAAGAAACAGTGTTATGATGAGGGTGGTGAAACACTGTGGCATAGGCTGCCCAGAGAGGTGGTAGGTTCCCCATCTCTGGGGAGACTCAAGGTCAGCCTGGTTGAATGGGGCTCTGAGCAGCCTGATGTAGTAAATGATGTCCCAGCTCATTGCAGGATGTTGGACTAGATGACCTTTAAAGGTCCCTTCTAACCCAAACTGTTCCATGGCTTTGTGGGAACACCCCTCCTCACACAGCCTGTCAGAGAGGCCGGTTCCCACCCTCTTCACTAACACGCTAATCCACAGCTGAAGCTTAACCAGCTACCCGTGTTAGCATGAAATCCAATTAAAAGAGGAAAAAGAAAAAGCAGAAGGCAAACAAGAGCAAACGTACTTATGTCAATGAAGTCAACATCGTTCCCACTGTAGGCATTCTTCAGCTTGTTGGTCATCACCCGCAGAGCCATGATTTGCCGGCGAATCACCATGTCTGGTTTGGTAATGTCGACTTCAACCTCTGGGTTATTCACTTGACTTGCTAAGCCATTTCCAGTCACTGCAAACTCATACCTGAAAAGAAACCATTCCTGCTGGTACCAGAGCTGCAGCTCGGCAGGGTCCCGTGCCGAAGGATGACACCATGGGAACTCTGCAGTGCCATCCCTGCTTTCAAGTCTGGGTGATATTCTGAGCCCAACAGCATCATTCCACATGCTAAACCTCACACAGCCCTTCTTTACCTCATCTCCCTTCCCTGCAATCTCTGCAGCATGTAGAACGAAGCAATGTTTTCATCTACACTGTGCCACAAGGGCAGGGGAATGACAATTTTCTCCCCAGACTGAAAAGAAAAGAAGATCTGGGGTTTATATTAATAATGGCTTTCAACTGGATAAATCAGCTTGCTGCAGGCTACAGAGCAATACAAGGTGCTGAGATGCCTTGATGCCAGTTAGATCACACTTTTGGGAACACAACCTCCAAGACCATAGTTATCCCACAGAAACCTATAGTAACTGTGGGAGGCAAGACTGTCATTCCAGCTTTGAGTAATGCACCTTAACCATCAAGCTGGGATATTGAATGTGTGCTTCTCACCACAGACATGAGACGCAATTTCCCTAATAACCCCAGCAGGAGAAACATCTGCAATGCTCAAGATTAGATTCTGTAGCCCCACACATCAGAGAAGGGGAGAGCCAAGATGTTCAGCTTCAGAAGGTGTACATGCTCAGGTCTGAGCACATGCACAGCCTCCTGGTTTAAAAGAGAGACTGAGTAACAAAACCCAACAGAATAAATTTCCTGACACAGGTATTTGGAATATCATCTTATACAGCAGGGACAGAACAAAATCCCCTTTTCTTCAATTACCTGACTTGCTAGGAAGATCAGTTTAACAGAAGAAAACATTACTTTTCGTAGTTATGATGTCAACATCAGTATCACAAGACAGAGAAAAGCCTTTAGCACAGTCTACTGATCCTGGACACCAGGCAGTGAAATGTAATCATACTCTGAAAAGCATGCTCAAACCCTTTCCTCTATATGAGAATGACAATGATGATGATAATAGGTGGTAACAGTTTTGTTATTATTTGTGATCAATATTATATGTTTCAAAGAAGTCTGAAACCAAAGTGTGGAAAACTACCAAACTTCTACCTTACTGGGGTCATGGAGAAAATTAGTAAAGCAAATACTCTTGGCCCAACCCACACCAAATATCCAGCCTGCCCTGCCTCCTTGCCAAGTGCTGCCAAGTCTTCATCTCTTCTCAATACTGGTGCCCCTGCACACACTGGGGGTATCTGCTATGAAAAGCCCCTAGAAACTGCTGATAAACAGGATTTCAGGAGGCAGAGCCATTTCTTATCACATACACCCACAACATTGCCCTAACAAAGTATGGCCGAGTATTAGGCACAGACAAAAGTTGCAAAAGTTACGAGGTCTGGCTCAGTGCTGTGGCCCAAAACTATCAAGGGCAGAACCTGCTATTACTTAGAAACCCAGACAACTGTTTTCCTTTTTTTTTTAATGGAACATCTTGGATTGTGCTTATTTCCTCAGTAAGCATACAGAAAGAAAAGAGAAACTTTTATTTCCAAAATAAAAGTTAAACAGTTACATAAGCCATATGACAGAAAAGCTCTGTCTTACTCATATGTTGGCAATTTCTTCCTTACAAGAAAAAAAAAAGAGTTTTGTAACTCTTTTTTCCATAAAAAGTGTGAATGAAACCACTGGCCCCCTTGTGCCACCGACCTCAGCAGTGGAGAAGGTCTCCACCCTCCATCACCCTTGCCCTTGCTCAACAAAGAAACCAGATCCTGGTGAAAACACCAACTGGGGGCACTGGGGCAACAGCGCAGTCAGACAACACAAGCACCTCTGCTCTGTGGCTGCGATACAGGATTTTGTACAGATCATCTCCCCAGTTCCACAAACAACTAGTAAGGGGCTTAAGTCCAAGGAGAGATGACCTATTTGGGTATCTACACCATGCTCCTTCCTCTAAAAGAAACCCCCATGCAGAGCTTGGACAACACTTCGGTGTTACACTCCAGCTCTCCCATCTACAAAAATGAAAGAGGTAATGGAGCAGCCTGTCTTTGGCGAGCTGGGATCACTCCTGTAGGAGGAAATGGCGCAGGGAGAGGGGTCAGGACACAGGGAAAATCTGGGGTGAAAGGGAAAGGGTTAACCAGGGACAGCAGCATCATCAAACCTGCTCTTGGCGCTCCCATTCCAGCACTCATTCTCATTGACACTGCCTACAGACATCTTTTCATCATTGCAAATGTTCCCAGGGAGAGATGACCAAAATTTTTTGGCTTGTTTCAGCTTCTCTTTCACATCAGTAACCTATTAAATAAAAGAAAAAAAGGAACACAGGACATAATCCAGAACACCAAACACTCAGTAAAAGTGACGTTGGGAAGGTATTTTCTATCACAACAGACGTGTACAGGCCAGATCTTCAGGCTGTGAGTTTTGATGGTTGATTTACTTTTTTAATACAAAATTAAACACTGCTCCTCAAACACATATTATTCATAAGCCAAGCTTTTAACACAGGCACTTCTCTGACACAGAAGCATTGAGGTAATTAATGTCTAGAGCTATGGGCAGATTACACCCCTTAGAGAGTTTTAAAACAGCCAAGGAATATTAAGAAAGCCTATCAATTAAAAATGGTATATTATACACTGTGGTACCCAAGCATGAAGCACCTGTGTGGCACCAGCAGGACCAGGCACTCACCAGTCGGTCCAAGCTCGTGCCAGCAGCTGTTGTTGGTCTCTCCTCTGGGTTGTAGGGTCTGAAACGAGCAGTGAAACCACTTTCAGAGACAGAGCGAGCAGTCCGGCCTTGGGCAAGTGTTTTTGGCTGGCCACATCCCTGGAAAACCTATGTGAGAGAAGGAAAGGATTTTATGAAATAAGGTCACAAGAGCCTCCCTTTTCCAGGTTCCAACACAGCCCCTGCCCAAAATAATACATTAGCTTTATAGATACTTGAGAGGGCATTCAAGAAAAAACATATTGACAAGAATAGGAAAATAAAACACATTAAATAAAAAAATCCCAAATGTCTTCTTGGCCTGTTTACCTTCTGAGACACCTGCATGCTGTTCTCCTGCATATTCATGATCGCATCTGAAATTTTCACATCAATGGGATCCATGACAGACTCAATGTTGAAAGGTCCCTCCAGCCTCTCTGCCACCAATAGCATTGAATCTAACACAGAGAGAGAAAAACAAAGGTTTGTAATGTAGGAGAATCTAACACACAGAGCAAAACCGAAGGTTTTCAATGGAGGAGCTTAAGGAAAAAGAGTTAAGAAGGATAACAGTTTGAGCACACGGACATTAACCACTGCAGTGTCACCTCTGACCAGCACACATCTGCAGGAAACATTTTGCTTGGTTTCCAGAGCATACACCTTCACCAGGCACTTAGACGCTGCCAGCACCAAACCACAGGCTCATGTACATCAAAAGCCATCACAGCCTGCCAACAGCAGCCTGTAATCAGCTCCTCCCATCAGAACAAGCATTACTAACACTCTCCTTTCCATGCTCGTTTATTAAAGGTTGCCTTGTGTCATTTGTTTTTCAAGACTGCTTTCAAAGCCATCAGTTTCCTCATGCTGGCTTTGAGCACAAGGCACCAACATACAAGGGGGTCCAAAACAATCCTTGATACCATCTTTTCCTTATGGACAGCTACAGGCTTTTTTCCTGCCTGGGGAAGCCAAGCAAACACAACTCCTAGCATTACACGGACAATTTGCACAAGGGAGGGAGTCTGTGTGAGATCAGCACGAATGCTGTGCACTCAAGATGTATTTGGCAAATGTCTAAGCAAGGGGAGATGGAAAGTCTCTCAGCCAGCACTGGGTCACTCCTCCTGTGCCGACATGCACGTCCTCATCAAATGCATCATTAAACATAGCAGCTACTGGACCATCCACTGCTTCCTCCGGGCAATTATTACTGGCATTAAGGCTTTCACCCTGCACTGCATTTAAGCCTTCTCCCCTACAAGGTGCCTCCAGGAATACACCTGGCACTGACCTCTTGTCTCTTCTCACCCATCACAAACCTTAATTTACTGTTTCATTGTGGTCCCTCAGCCCCAGAGCATTCGCTGATCTCCTCTCCTGCATCACTTCATGATGTTCTGCCACAAACTCATCTTTTTCCAGTTGCATGTAAATTCTTCAATTTTTCCTAGCCTGAGTGATGAGGACAGAATAGCCTCTCTGGCCCCATGGAGCTCCTCCCTGCTCCTAAGACATGCCTGGTCCCTTCCATTAATGAGAAATGGGTGTTTCACACTCAGTCTATTAATCTTTCTCATGACATTCATCCTCCTCCTAAGTGCAGAAGGTACTTTGCACTAACAGAAAACTTCTGGGGGCTTTGGCTATCTCTTGAAGTCCTATAAAGAAACTCTACATACTGAACAATTTAGTAATAGCTCTGCCTTGGTGCCCAAGTCATGTTAAATAAACTACAATAAAAAAACCACAAATGATGAAAAATATACAACTAAGTTATTTGAGTATGTAAAGTTGTTATTATCATTATTAATAAAAACAACAACAAAACACAAAAATCATAATAATAATCCAACACCATAACCTCCAACATGTATTGCAGATACTTTCCTGGCCTGTAAATCCACTTTTTAAAGAAAACTCAATATTCTAAAGATTCACTGGGTGTTATTTAAAGGACTATCATTAATTAACCCCCTCTCACTCACTCAGCTCCACCAAGGTGTGGGTGTTTAGAGAGTGAGCTCTGGTGGAGCTGGAGGCCCCAGGAAAGGCCCACACTCTGCAGGCACACACCACCAGCATCAATGACAGAACTCTTACAGGGGCATGGCTGGAATTTCACCGTCAGGAACTACAAACAGGTCTGAACGAAATGCATTAAAAAAAAAAGAAAGGGAAAAAAAAGGGAAAAAAAAGGAGACGGTAATAACAAATGAAACAAAGAGTCTTAGACTGTATTGTGGTGGGCTCCAATAAAGTGATGCTTCAAATCTCTGAGTAATGACTGCTAGCATGAATATACCATTGTGCCGGAGGAGAGAAAAATGCTTTTGATGTGCTACCAAATGGAGACTTTTGTAAACAAGTGGAGCACAACTTAAATGTGTTCATCATTGTCAAAGCTTTTGGGTTTTTTCACGTGCATAAAGAACATCCCAGTGCAGTGTGCAGGAAGCCACTCATTTCAAATAAAAATATTATGAATAGACAGATAATAAAACACACAAAATGCACAGGAGGTTTTTTTTTTAAAAAGAAGAAAAATCATTCCATTTTGTAACTACTTAATTCTCTGACTGGCCAGGAAAGGCCACAGATCAATAAAGTGTTTGTGAAAGACTGAAAGGAAACATAAACCCCAATTCTTCTGGCTGTTTGGCATCTTTGTAAACTTTGAGCCGGGCAGGCCATCCACAAGACCATGGGAATGTAGAGCGAATTGGGTCCTTTGTTAGCAGGGGTGCCATGGCGTTCCATGTATCACAGCCCAGGAATGCAGCCTCTGCTTTGACTGCCGATAGAGAAAATGCATTCGGCCTCCAGCAGAGCTGCCAAAGCTGGCAAGAAAAGATAAGGAAAGTAGTAATTGGAGTTGGGATTGATACTGGCAAGGAACACTAAACGAAATAAATTTTCATTAAAAAAAAAAGGTGGGGAGGAGCAAGGGCTGGGGAGCAGGGGGGGGCGCTCTGCCTCATCCACAGTTTTGATTTTGGAGGCATCCTGCAAACTTTTACCTCCCACCAGGAGCTGGCTGGTGTCCCCACAGCAGTGGTGTTCAGCAGTGGTTCCCTCTGGCAGCCCCGTCTGATGTTGCTAAGGCCGACTGGGGTTCAGGGCTGCTGCACGCAGGAGGGGAGGCTCCTGCTCCAGCTCCAGGAACCAACCTTCTGAGCAACTCATCTCCCAGGAAAAGATTTTCCATTATGGGGAGGAGAGAGGAGTTGATTACAAATATCAAATATTAGTCCCAGCTTTCGTGCAAAGCAAATGATATTTACAAGCCATGGTGAGTTGGCTCAGCTTTGCTTCACGAAAAAACCCCAACTCTGGCAGACTGAAGAATGTACCCGGGCCACAAACACACAGCAAAGACTCTCTCTCCTCCCTGTGATGGGAGATAGAAGTGGATTTAGGTGAAAAAAAAAACCAAAAACAACCAAGACATGCCATCTAGCACCATCCCCTAAAGACCCTTTTCCTCTTGCATACATTTGTCCTTGCTACTGGCATTGAGACAATCCTTGGCAACAAAGCACCTCGCTCTCATGAAGGAAAGCAATTCTTTCTCATTGTGCCACCAATAATCAGAAACCCACATCTTCAGCCTCACTGTCTGACTTGAAGAACAAAAGGCAGTTTTCAGTCTTAACCCCAAGATCTGATTTAAAAGGGGAAGGAAGGAGGGGGAAGACCTTGACCATTCATTAACAACAATCTTTTTTTTTTTTTTTTAAGCGGGGGGGAAAAAATTCTTTGCACACAAAGTAGTACTCCAGATATGTATATGGAGCCTGAATTCAACATCTTTGAGCAGAGTAAACCTTTGTGGAGAAAAAAAAAAATCATGAAAAGGCACTGGAGATTAACACTGTTCATTCAGGAAAGCGCCAACCCCCCAACAGCCTGTTTGAAACAAAGTATACCCCTGTCTAATTGGTGTACAATTGTGTCAGGAATGGAGGGAGAAATAATTTAGATAGTTAAAGGGGAGAAAAGAGTACAATTCGTTCATTATTTCATACTCCTCAGCTTTAAATGGTACTTTGGAGAAATAAGGAATTACAAAGTCTTCTTGTCTCAAAAAACCTACAAACTTTACATCCCAGCTTTACATAATTGACTTACTTACAGACCCACTAGCACACACAAATGCGTATTTCACATGCACCCACATTCATATAGACTTGCAGCACTTGCTACAAGTTCTCTAATTTAACTATTTTTAAATTGATTTGATAGGTTCAAAATCTGGTTTTGACTTGTAATAAATCATTGCCACAACTTACTTGGCACTTAAACCACAATGCAGAATCTCAATGAGACCACGGAGGTGGGTTTTTGGGATTTTGTGAGATGGTTTGGGGTGAATTTTTGGGGTGCTATTTCTTTAGTTATTTAAACCTTTAAACACACGCACAAGATATTTGTGGCATATGCCCTGTCCTAAACACCAGATATATTTAATTTAATTTGTCTCGAGTGGCAAACTGAGAGGGAAACCAAAGTCTGGAACATAACCAGCACCTGTTCACTTATTAAATTGTCTTAAAAAAGCACAACTTACGTTTTCTGTATCTGTACTCCACTGCAACCATCAACCTAGAGTGCAGGAACCAAGCAAATACTGCCAATAAATGTTACAAAGCTTAATACCATACTTAAGTAATGAGTGGGCAAGAAGCCTTTTGAGGAGGAAGCACTGCAAGAAGAAAGCTCTGCTTCCAACTTGGAATCACATGAATTTATTTTGTCTTGTTTGATAATCTTAATTATTGTATGCAGTCCCTGATCAGTCTCGTGTGACAGAGCTTGCCGGCTTCCCCCAAGGTTCGTTTTTAGCCACATACCACCTACAGCAATTAGCTGCTTGTGCTTTTGTCTGTTTTCTGGCATTATGCCCTTCCCTTTCATGGGATTCTTCTTTTCTGCTTGGACTAGATGTTTCCAAGTCTCCTGGCTTTGAGCTATTTCAGCAACAATTGTAGTTGAAATACTTAATATTCTCATGAGAAAGACGGCTGTGAGGAATGGGGGGGTGGAGTGTCAGCCTCCCAGAGAATGACTTGGAAACCCAACTTAGTGTCACATTTAGCTCTCTGTGTGGAATACACACACAAAAAAATGCCTTCTGAAAGTAACACTCTGCACACGTTCAGTTGGCATGGGTAGGAAAGTGAAAATCCAGTGCACAAAACAGAGGAAAACAAGTTCTAAGACATAAATAAAGCCTAAAATGTCAGCTAGCAGCAATTTCTTTTTTTTTTTTTAATTTTGCAACTTAGTGAAAGAGAAATCTTTTCTAACTTTTTTTTTGTGAGTGGAATGGGAAAAGTACCACAGCCTTTACAGTAGCAGCAGATACTTTACACGTGCACTTCATCACACATTAACTAGAGTGAAGAGACTGCTCCCAAAGGATGCTCAATCACAGATAAATCAAGCCTCCTGGAAAAGCAGCACAAATGAAAACATTTAACATTATCTATTGCCTGTGCCCCAAAATGTGATGCACTGCCAATTCTGATGAGCCTTGACCCAAGGCAGAATTTAACATTTCAGTCTAAATTTTATGTATCAAATGATATGTGTGTATAAGCACAGAACAGAAAAAACAAACAGGAGGAAGAGGATGGCAAAAGTACTCGCACAGTGTCACACGAGACCTGCTGACATTGCAAAAGGATGGTGGCTGAGCACCAAATGAGCTGTTTGAAAACAGATTCAGACGTGTCCTATTCAATATTTAGTGTAAAATCAAGGTCTATCTACAGCTTTTTCCAAAGCTGTTCATGGCTGGCAAGGAGACTCCCAGGACGCTGAAGGACAAAACTGACTTCAGGAAAGACAGCTGTATGGTGACAACAAGACGTAAGTAGCACAGAAAAAAACAGCTTGCACACATGCTTGGTCCAGGAAGAAGAAACATTCCAAGCCTACAAGCCCATGCCACCTCCATCTTCCAAAAGCTTGCTGCAACAAAAGTCACTGGCACAACATTCTCACTTATTTAGAAGTTACTGTGAATGGCAAAAGGTGTGCTGTACACAGAGGTGTGGAAGGAAAAGATATCCATCACAGACAGCTGAAAAACCTGCTACAGCTCAGCACAGCCACTCACAATGCTATTCAGGCAAGGGGCACAGTATCAGTGCAGACCTACATGCAATTTTACCTTTATCCTGCCTTACCTATAAAGATATTCCACTCTGCATCCAAGTCCCCTTGGTTTGCCAAGCAGCCTCTCATGACGTTAAAGCAGTAGTTGTAGCAGGGCTTCACCGACACCAGTCCTCGGCAGTGCGGGCAGTACATCATTTTCAGCAGCGCTCGTGTACCCTGCGGTGTGGGGTTTACCTTTATAAGAGAAAAAGACAAAAGGACAAGAAAATTAGCCCTCAGACACTTAAGTAAAAAACCCCACACATTTACCCCAAGGTGCACGGGACAGAGCTGTACAGAAGAGACAACAGCGGGGTCAGACATCGCCATCTGCTCCCTGCTTATGTGGTCCAGAGATCTGGGGAAGAGATGAAGGGGTCTGGCTCAGCCCCTTGGGTGTATCTGCCACTCCAGGAGACACAGACAGCCCCATCTCCGCAAAACATTATTTGCACTGTGAAGTACACCCTGTATGATGTGGGACCCCTCCCAGGGCTGCAAGGATAGGCACCCTAAGGGGACAGGCCGCACTCAAGCTCAGGGAAGGCAGTAAAATGCACCCAAGTCAAAAGATGTTACACAAAGCTGCACCCGCTGGGCCCTGCTGCAAACACATGCTGAAGATGATGATGTTGGGATTTTTCAAGAAAAATGGGGGATGTCAAGACAGGATGTATGACATGATCCCTGTACCAAACCCACTGGGAGCATGCCCTCCTCCTCATCGGGGCTGTGGCCCTTCCTTGACAATTGCCCAGCAGGGCTCTCAGGCACAGAGACCAGCTCCTTTAGATCACATTCAAGTCCCTCAACACAGCATTTACATGACAGATTTCCAGGTTCATTTATACTCTGCACTCATCACACTCAGTAACACCATTCCCAACTCCCAAAGGAGGTGGCAGCTACAACCCTGCAGCTGAGGACAAGCTGGGAGGACCCTTAGAGCCACCGAGCAGCCGCTGGGCATGTGAGTGGAGCTGTCTGCAGCAGGCACGTCACCCCTGAGCCCTCAACGGGGCTGTTTTCCAAAGTGACTCATGGTCATTCATGTTTGATTCACTCTCTGGCCCAGCTTCAAAACCTCACTGAAACCATTTCCATCCAGCCAGTCCAAGGAGCATTAGCTCCATCCCAACCCCACGGTGGGTCCATCTGAAGCGTTGAACAGAAAAGCTCCCTCAAGAGCAAGTTAAAGTGTTAATTAGCCACACATGAAAATATTAAATTAAGATGCAATCAAAGATACACTGACAAAACAGAAGTGGTGTCTGGTGTTTTAAACAACGCACCTGAGACTCCTTGTAAGGCATTTAGGGAAGTGCTCTAAAGTGGCTGTGATCCAAGACCGTGCTGGAGGAGACACAGCATCCCTGAGAAAGAGCAAACTCCCTCAAGACAAAAAGCTGGAGAAGTGGATGGCCTACAAATGTCATCTGCTGGAGGTCTGGGAATTGACCTCATGGCAGAGAGGACAATAGGACTAAGTGGAGATGAATGTACATGAGGAAGATCTGGTACCACACATATGCTGAGGACCACACTATCGCCCATCTCAGTGCGAGGACTATGGAGAAACTAAGCCTAATCTTCTGGTGCAAAAACTTGTTGACAACCCATGAAACTAGGAGGGAACAGATTTTAATGAAAACAAACCAGAAAATAAAAAGCATTACATAATCAGGCTGGCTTTGTTAATAATATCAGCATATTTTTAAACCCTCTTGTCTTATGGAAAGAGATGACAGATAAAGATCATCTGTGTTTCTGACAAAAACCATGGTTTCTCTTCAGCAGGCAAGTGAACTGTTAGAGAGATGGACAATTTTCTGCAGCTGATGTAGCTCAGCACTGGATTTTGGCCGGCCAGCAATGTTCGTAAGACAGCACTTTAACCTTCTTTTCTCCACAAAGAGCCTGCTTGGCTGAAGAAAAGGAAAATCCATGTAGAAAGCTGTTTGTGGTGGCTGTGGAATCTGATTCAGATGCTCCAGAGCATGTACACATTTTTTATTTTATATATATATTTGGAAGGCACAGTGGGAGCAGGAGCCCCAGCAGAAGGCTCCCTATTGGGACAGCATGGCTTTAAAGGAGAGCTGGATCAAGTACTAAGAGCTCAAGCAACAGAAACCAACTAAGTCAGATGATTTATAGTTGGAAAACTGGAAACAGACAAATGTAAAGGTATCATCTGCTATCCAGATGGTGCACTCCTTTCAGAACAAAAAAGTGGCAGGGGGAACTAAACAACATCTCGCACCCAGAGACAAGAGCTCTGAAGGACGCTCAAGTTTAGTAGTTGTTCTCTGATAAAAATCCCTTCCTGTGTCACTCAGTGGTAGGTGACAGGACTTCCATGCTAAGTCCAGAGGCCTATCAGGTGATCTGGCCATCTTAGCACTGGTAGCCCTCAAAGGAGTGCTCTGCATTCTCCTTGGGAAGAAAAATTAGGAAAATGTTGATAGCATGGACCAGGCGCTAGAGCAGTTTGAAGCGGAATGAGGAGCAGGAGGATTCTCCAACCCTACTGTGGAAAGCTGCAGCTTTATGAAAGGGATTGCATGGCAGCATGCTGCAAAACCCACCCAGCACAGCCGTGACCCAGGAGGCCCCTTCCATCTTAGGTTCCCACCTTGGCCCATGACTGCCAAGTGGCTACAGCCCTGCAGCATCCCCCGCTTTGACAGTCCATAGGGGTTGATCTTTACAAATCCCAGCAGATGCAGGGGAAACTGAAGCTGCTTTCCTGCATTCCACAGCAGGCAATATGCAATGGTCCCTTGGATTAGGTCCTTTGAACAAAGACACGGGACGATTTTAAAACCAAGAGAGGTTTCAATTCCTTCCCCACATAGGTTTGAGTCCTGCACAGAGCTGAGCAGAGCATGATAACAAAGCAAAAGACAAACCCCAGCATGCAGTGACTGCCAAATCGAGCCCTGCTACTGATGGATGTAACCCCCAGGGAAGCTGCTAGTGTGCAATACAGTTGCAGGTAAAGAGGAAGATAATGAGCATATTCATCAGTCTAGAACTGGCATTTTATGGTGTCAAAATGCAACAGGAAGGCACAACCAGAGATTACTCCAAGAGAGGGTCTTGGGGAATACTATGAGCAATTACACCTCATTACAACAGTGATAAATGCTTAACTGCTGAGTATCACTGCAAGGAGAATCTTAACCCCTGGCACAGGGCCTGTACCCAGGCCAGACCAGCTCTGGCAGTGGGGTGTGCCATATGTTGCACTGGCAATTCTTCACAAGCTTTTAATGTTGGCCCTGCCACACCAGGTGCAAGCTCTTAAAACGCCATTGTATGTAACAGTACACCCAGATATGCTTTGTTCTGGGGTTGTGTTTATCTTGGAAAGCAACTCAAGTTCATTCAAACTGTACTCTAGAATGACCCTCAAAACCAAGTAATCTCCTTTCTAATAAAGCAGAGTACCAAAGAAAGTACCCTCTTTATTTGCTGGAGGGGATTTACTCTGGTAGATTTGAGCCCAGGTAGTAGTAGCTGCAGAGCACATAGCCCATAAAAGCTTCTGATAGAAGTAAATGCACTCCAGTCCCTTCCTTTTATCTTGTGAAATTTATTTCCTTTCCATGGCGTTCCATGCCACTGCAGCAATCCATCACCCTGTGGTTTCATCATGTAAATTACAATTTGTCCATATCTACATGCTTTGTCAAATGTGAAGATTAAAAGCTGCTAACAGATGTGTTATGGCACCAATCTTCATATCGAACTTGCTCCTTAAAAATACAGATTTGCACACAATTCACAAAAATTAAGTGAAAAGCAAACAACTCAGGGCTTAATTGCAAACATTTAGTACCACATTTATTGGGGTAACATCCCATATATTGACTGGTGAAGGTAAAATCACGTTCCTGTAAAAATGACATGCTCTTGGCATAATAAAATCTGTTTTTTCTTGGTACCTTGATGTACCCACCCCACTTCAGAGTTTCACGAGGGAAACTGTTACACCCTGAGCCTTTTCCAGCTGGCTGGCAATTGCAGCTGGATGCATTCCTCTGGTAGAAACATCACCACTAAAGTTCACACCTATGGAGTGCAACGCCTTATTCACAGGCTACCACAAAACCACCAAAACTCATGATAAACTGATTTGTTCAAGCAGATAAAGTTCAGAGAGGCAAGCAGATTCCTTTTCATCTCCTTCCCAAGGCAAGGAATATCTGAGGAAGGATGACAGAGCTCCAACCATGGACAGTCCTGCAGGGAGCTCCCACCAGCTGTCAGACAGCCAGAGCTACATTATATTCTCTCATTCTACCCTCCAGTTAACATTAAGAATGTTAATAATAACATCTTAAATCCTGTCAGCTTTAATAACTATTTATAATAACACTGATAACTAAGGCTCTCTTATTTTCCATGCTTGCACAACAACAGCATTGCCATGCCAGCAGCACAGCTGCCAGAAAACATAAAACCCCCAAAATCTGAAAATAAATGCAGTGAAATTACTTTTGTTTTATACTGTGTTTTTTTTGCAAAAAAACAACGGCAATACTGGCTAAAGGACTGAAGGAGTAACTCAGTGACACAGAAAGATGATTTCAAAAACATACTCTGAAGCTGCCCATGAGATGCTCTAGGTGAGCGGTCATCCTAGACAAGTGATTTGTCACTGATTTTTGGGACCAACACAACCCTACTTGCAACATTTTTTCCTTCTCTCAGTGTTGTGCAAGAACATCATCCTGGCACACACTGGCCCTGACATTCAGCTCTCTGTGAGGCAGAACATCACTAGGGAGGCTCCTGGTTGGCCTCCCCACCCCAAATATTCCAATATATATATAAATGTTTTGGAATCAACTACGTATTTAACCAATTTTGCTGGCCCGGTGCTAGAACATGAATAATTTAGACAGCATCTGGTTCAACCACAGATTTGGGCCTCTGAGGTCTTGCAAAGGGAATACATTTAGGAGTGATTTTGGGAACTGCATGACTCTGGGTCTCAGCACTTGCTACCCACGGCGATGTCTGCTGCACCGTTATCTCGTACAAGGGAAAGTTCGAGAGTACATTTATGCTCAATTCCCTACTTACAGCGTGCTCCCCCCACTCCAGATGTGACAGTGCCAAGAAGAAAAGCAGAGCTCCTGAGAATCACACCACCAGGCACTCAAGCTGCTCAGTCTCAACATTCACATGCTCGTCTTCCGCAACAGCAATCCCAGCCCACAGGGGGCACAGGGGCCCTCAGGGTGCCAGCCAAATGGATGCCTTTCCCTCTGAACACTTACACAGCAATGCCAAGCTTAACATCTCCTGCTCATGGTGCCCTTGGGACCAAAGGGCCTTTCACATCAAGCTTGCTCTCTGTAGGAACAAGCCTCTCCCTGCCTCAGACACCAAGGATCATAAGGAACGTTCCATTTGCTCTAATGAGCAAGGCAGCAGGGATATTTATCTGGGTATCTATAACCAAACCCATCCTTAAATTATCCCTCACATTGTTTTCAAGATTAGCAGCAGAACCACAGTGGAGGGCAAAGAAAGAAAATGCCAAAACCATGCCAGTGGACTGAAGTACTCCTGCATAACACCATTGGCTCCAAATCCACAGTCCTATCCACTCACTCTCAGCCCTAAATCTGAGCTGACTGCTGCTTCAGCGTGCTTTGAAGGCCTAGCACAGGCCCTCAGATGGCTGGAACTGAGGCAGATGCAGTCACATTCTTGGCAGGTCTTCTCAGGGTCATCTTTGATGTGGAGAAGCGCTTGATATTGTTTTCTGCATTGATGTTTGCCCCTGGTATGTGGAAGGAAATGTCCTTGTGCACGGCAGCCCCTTGGTCTGGCCTCGCGGCTTGCAACCCACTGCCTGGACAGCACAGCCTCTTTGGAGGTCCCTCTGCTACACACCAAAAGGGCTCCTTAGCTCCTCTGGCTGTTTCTTAGTTACCCACATAGCAGAACTGTTGTTGTCCCCATCCCTTCCCAATGCATGCAAGCAACATATTCCATTTCTGTCACTTCCCCGGCAAGGCTGGCTGTTGCCCGAGCGAAGTATTTTAGCCTTTGGATATAGGAACATTAAATTCCTCCTGAAAGAGGATTACAGTCACATTCCCCTTAAGTCAAACCAAGGGCAAAAACTGCACAGAGGGAGGTTGGATTTCTGATTAAACTTTTAGATCCTCAAATGGTAATTACAAGGGGCACAACTGTTACCAAAACCAGATCTCGGTGCCCTACTATTTGTGATGACACAGGCCTTAATGCTTATTCATTCGTTGTTTTATTATTTTCATCACTGCTTCTCCTAAGCCAATGGCCGGTCCACATTCAGCATCCTTGACAAAAATCACACCAGCCACAGTTCAGGTTGATCATGCAGACCAGCAGGTCAACCAACAGCTCAACTTGTGCTCCACAGGTGTCTCATTCAAGACAAGGCAGCTCAAAGCAAAAGGGCGTATAAAGCCACCGGGTTCCCGCTCCAGCTTTGAAACACCTGTGGGAAAACAATCACCTGTCCCCCTCTGCAATTTTCTTCATAAACAGTTGAAGAAAACTCCCTCCTTGACTGCTACCATCACACTTCATTAGGGCAGAAATGCCAATACAAAGAAAGCTGACCTTCTCCACCCACTGGGAACATCTCCAACAGACTTCTCTTGATTGCTAATATCAGCAGAGGACAGCAGATGGGGAAGTAGGTGTAATCCTCATATGAAACTGCATTATTTCATATGGCTCTTAACTGTGCTCTGACCTAAACACCATTTCTTGCACACAACTTTCAAGCTGCTGCCTTTCTCAGGGTTCCCAAGGATAGGCTGGAAGACCCTTGCCAGTGGCCCCAGTGCTTTGGTGGCAGTTACATCTCATGCAGCATTCAGCACACAAATGCTTGTTGAGGGGGTGATTTGAGAGCCTCCTGAGCCCCCAGCAGTTCTGCCTCAAATTGTAAGACAGAAGTGCAAGAGGGAAAAGTGGTAAAAGAATCCTGAAACAACAGCTTATCAGTATAAATTTCCTGGGGGGCTCCAGAAAACTCTCACCACCACAGCCAAGTGAAGAAGGTCGCACCCCCACATCCTGGTCTGGAGATGGTAACACAGACACAGGGATTCAATGCTGGGTGGCTGCATGCTTCAGCCTTCATGTGCCTCTACTGCTGAGATCCAGGCAGACCTCCCCTCCCAGCTCCTCCTGACCCTACAAAATGCTGTCAGGGAGCCTAGCCTGATTTCACTTCTTCCCTCACAAACAGGGACTTCCACCCCATACCTGCAGCTGACCTACACTCCACAAGCCCCAGTGCACTCTACCCTCCACCAGGCTGTGGGTTTAATGGCATGCAATTATGGCAACATCTCAGCAGCCTGAGAACTGCCGGATTGCAGGTTCTCATCCATTTTCAGTCACTCATGGCTCTGGCTTGTATTTGCTCCTTTTTTCCAGCCCTGGCCAGGGCAGGAAATGTCACTGCTGGCAGCAATTTTACCCGGCTAACTTCAGTGCTTGTCCAGAGCTTAGTAGCAAGAGAGTGATTAGGGGACAGGCAGATTTCTGTCTCCTGAAGGCAGGGGCAGGAAGGTCACGGAGCAAGCACCAGCACAGGACAGAAAGAAGCACTGGAGACCCTCAGCCCCTTGCACCCAACCTCAGAGGCAGGGCACATCTCTAACAGGCAGAAATAGCATCCTGCACAGACCTGCTGTTCAGAACAGATCTAGAAAATATTGTACTTTTTGGGTCCAAAGTAGGGAATTTGAGGGGTGAAGACTTGAGCATCAAAACTGTAGGGTTTAGACAGTTTGAAAAAGGTCTATGCTTTCTCTCAAAACCATACAGCTTTCTCTCTGTTGTGTATTTCAGCACAGTGGTACATCTTTTGATCCATTCAAGGCTGAATTTAAAACTATTTTCTAGCATTCTGGCTCAGAAATCAAGCGTACCTACAGCTTTTCAATATTCTTTCTTCTTTTACCCCTTTATTCCCAAACTCACGCAAGAACAGTATCCTTCTAAATGCAACTCCCTAGTGAAGATGTAAAAACATCTAGGATCATTAAAAAGCTATCAAGGCCGTTGCACTGGAGAGTGCTCTTTGCTCTCTTGATAGTATCCTGGGAAAGTACACAGCTGGGCCTTGCAGTAGTTTGTACTTCTCCTCCTGAAGACTTTCAGTTAAACGTTTTTAACTTACTTGTCACAAGGCACATTACAAGTAAAACTAATTTGCATTCCTTTGGATATTTTTTCATAAAGAAGAATGAAGACTTATCCCCCAAGTTAATCCCTGGTATAAGCAGTCATTTCACTACAACTCCTGAGTAAAACTAATAAGGAAGAAAAGTCAATGGAGTCATTATATTGAGCTCAGCAAAGTCAGGCTAATCTATATGTAATGTGGGAAGGCCCAAAACACAACCACAGAGCAGCAGGCATAAAAACATCAGCTTTTAAACTCACATCTAGGATTTCCCATTGTGTCTTGCAGAAACACGATGTTAGATTCCCATTGAATGAAATTAAAACACTAAAAAAAAGATTATTATTCCTTCTACAGCTGCAACTAAAGCGTAGGTATTCAACAGCAGGGACTTTTGTTGCTGCTTGGAAAAGTCAATCCATTTTAGGATTTCCAGTGCAACTTGTGAAATTCAAGTGGAAAGTAGAACAACTGTGATTGTCCACGGCATGTGAGCTATTTTTGCAGCTGCGTGGGACTCTGGGTAGCTTTCCACACTCATGCAATTAATTCTAAGGTTGAAGGCAACTCTACACTCATGGATCTTCAAAAGGGAAAGAGAAATCACGACGCCACCTCGGGTTCACGACTGATTCATAACAGATGCAGGGACCGTAGCCCTTGTGGTTCCGTGTCAAGTCTGGAGACGTTTTGATGAATTCTGAGCAGATGGAGCATAAACACGATCCCTCACCCGTGCACGTTTACTGCCTATCAAGTAATTGCACTGTACACAGGCTTAATGGCCAGACCTCCCACACGAATATTTCATCCACACTCTACAGCAGTGAAAACCCCATCCCCTGACCACAAGAGCTGCCACAGCCACAAAACAAGGGCCACCAAATCTGAAACCCCAACCAAGAGTCAGCAGGCTTGGCCAGTGGCCTGCACAGAGACATAGTATTTTATCTGCCACCACCCATCCCTCCCATCCTGACAGCACCCCTGAGACTGAAAGGTTTTGAGATCTCATGAGTGTGGCCCCACTTGTCACACACAGAGCTCCACGCACCCATCCTCAACCAGCAGCACATTAATCTAACTTGAGAGTCATCCGTATTAGGTGGGGAGTCAAGGTGTCCAAGGACCTAAACCTGTCACTGCTAACTTACAACTCACTCCTGGAGTCTGGGTATTTTAGTTAAGCAGCTCCTTCCTTGCTAATATTCTTTGCCCTTCTAGACACATCCAGGCCTATTGTTGGCTGTTTGCCTCATTTCTCTTAATGAAAAATTAACATGGAAGCAGACTTTTTTCCCCTATCCTCAGAGACAGTATTTTAATATTATCCCCATAAGTCAAAGAAATCTGAATTATTATCTCATTTAAGGATGCTGTTTGTGCTGCCTACAGAACTCCATTCTGCTACTAATAGTATCTGAACAGCTATTCTTTTTTTTTTTTTCCTGGCACTTGGGGTGATTCAAACTCCTGCCTGCTCTTTCAGCCTCATGTTTTATTACTCCATAACCAGGTAGAGAGAAAGTAAACGTCTCTCTGCCCAATTAAATTATTGCAATAAATCTTCCACAGCCCACAGGAAATGAGCTGAGTTTCTTAAAAGGAAATCACTAGTATTTGTTATCTTACACAATCACTTCAAGGGGATTATTGACTGTTCCCTATACCATACAACACAGGCTAAAATTAAAGACAAATCCAATGTCAAAAAAGCAGTCACCCCACTTAAACAACTCCAAAGTGATTTATGTGAGGAGGGAGGTAAACATTTAAGTGACCAACACATCACAGCTGTTTCATCCTCCACAAAAAGTGACTTTACTATAAAAGTCTGAGGTCTAACTTGTGCTGCATGTGTGGCACCAAGTACAAGTGGCTTCTGCCCTGTGCAGATGGCTCTAGCTTACTGTTATCACAGAAGTGCTGTTTGCTCATGTGAACTGCCTCTCCCCATGCCCTGGAGCAAGGAGCAAATCATCAGCTGCTCCATAATAGATGCCTGTAGCATCCATGACTCACTGTAATTTAAAGGCGATATTAAGAAGATACAGCCATTACACAAGCAAACATGGTTATTTCCACTGCAGAAGGCATTTAATTTCCTACTGTTGTTCTCTAGACAGGAGGAAAGCATCCATCTGGAGAGCTGGGCTGCAGCACAGGGCAGTGGTGTCCTCAGAAGGTGACCCTACCATGCAACAGCACAGCCTACACAGACAGAGCTGGGTCCCACCTCTGCTCCACTACCACCACCACCACCTTTAGGCACAGGACAGCAGGAAGAGAATTCTGCCCACCACGGGCCCAAAGGACACGGGGACAAACAGGCAGGGGATGGAGCTCACCGCAGACACTTTGCTGATGACGTCCCTGGCGACGGCCAGGCCCTGCGCGAAGGTGCGGGCAGCCACGAAGGCCCGCGTCACCTGCAGCTTGAGCTTCCTGGGCACGTCCCCGAAGGGCTTCAGCTGCTCCGTGTACTTGCTGACACACTCCAGGTACTCATCCGTGAAGTGGTACTGCGGGTTCACCAGCCGGAACATGCGCTCCAGCAAGCGCGCCCAGAACTCGTTGAGCATCTCCTCCAGGTTGACATTGCCGCCCACGTAGTAGCGCTTCAGCTCCACAAAGAGGTCCTTGAACAGCTCCGAGTTCTGCATGTACAGCCGGCCGTACGTCCGCACAAACATGTCATTCAGGGACTTCTCAGCGTTCTCCAGGAGCTCTTTGAAGAACTCTAGGAAAGAGGGAGAGAATATACAGTAAACACGGACACTGGGCTGTGTGTTCACACGCTCCTACAAACCACTGTTTAACTGGAGGATTAGCACAACGAGACCATCATTGAATTGAAATGAAAAAATTAAAGGACTCCCCCACAAATTTCCATCAATGTCTATATCTCAAAATTTTTGATCACTCTTCATAAACCAATCCCCAAAACTCTTTATAGACTGGAAGACTTGTATGAGTGAAACCTTTCCTGATACAAATATGAATATCATGATTAAGAGTCAGCAAAAAGGCAAAAAAAGTGCAAAAATTTCTGATGTTTCCATTTAGGCATCTTAAAAGATGTAATTTCAAAGAACAACATACTGGAAAGAAAAAAGGTGATTTTGTTAAACAGATGTTTTGCAGAAAAGAATCCTTCTTTCCAGTTCTTGACAATTCATCTTCCAAGATTATCATAAACCAGCCTCAAAAATGAACAAATTTTAATATATTTTAAAAACCAAATTAAAAATCTACCTGCAGGTTCTTTGTCTCATCCTGCAAGTTCATTTTTCAGGGCAGGGCCTGACCACTTACCAATTGGTCCTGATTGCAGAAGGAGATTCAGACAGTTTGTGGTGCGAAAACCCCCACAATTATACCAGAATTTGCTTAAAATCTAGAGGACAAATACTTAGCACAACAACAAGAGATTTTTCAAATGACAAAGGACAGATAGGACTTGTGATTTTTATCACTTTCTAAAAGCAAATTCCCTGCTTTGGTTCATTCACTCTCCAGAGTTCACCCACTGGACAGCCCAGAGCATGGCTGCTGCCATGTCTTAGCAGTGCCACATGTACCTTCAACACTGATAACAAGCTGACCCGATGATGATACCACTGCAGAAGCAGTTTAAAGAACACATTCTCCAAGAACACATCACCACAACCTTGACATGTGCGTCTAAGCACAAACTACCCTGCCACAAAGCCTCTGCCTTGGAGATGTGGCATAGATGAGATAAAATTAAACAAAAAACAGGGGAGGAAAAAATGCCAAAAGCACTTGGGCCATTTTGGAAAAAAACTCCCTGCTCTATGCCCCTGGAGACAGCTAAGGAGAGCCAGAGAGGTGCCACTGGGAAAAAGCCTCCCGTGCTTGTTTGCTCCAGCCCCACAGGGAGCACCAGCACCCCGGGGAGTGGGCACAGCCAGGTGAGGAAGCAGATTATTTTATGCATGCCACCAGTAATTGAGGATTCTGACCTCTGCTTTTCTGTGACTCATATTCAATAAATATTTTTTAATAAAGCATGCCTCTGTGGTTTTCTAAATCCTCAAAGGAGCAATGCTTAGAGCTAGAAGTTGTCATAAAGGGGTGGAGGGGGGTAGGGGGGGGGGGCGGAATATTTTGGCCCAGCGCGAATTTAAACCTTGTTAAAAGACATTAAAAGTATGCTGAAGTTCAGATTTTCGTCTTCAAAGTGCTCCAGTACAAACAAAGCCTAACACAGAAAACATTTTCTGGAAAAACTGAAACATTCCATGAGTTCCTGATGAACAAAGTCATGGGGTTCAGCGCCTGACATGGCTGTATATAATGTGGCCTCTTAGGAGCCCAAGAGAAATGATCCAGGGAAGAGGAGATTGATTTCAAACGCCCAACATGTCCTCTGTCCAATATCAGCAGGAACGTCCACTTTCGTTCCCATGACTGGCATTTCCTCTCCAGGGAAGATGTTTTTTCTGTTGAGTTTATACTATAGAGATTAGCTTGGTGTATATTAATTTCTAATTCACTTAATCATTTTGAAGGCTCACTTCCTTCCTTTACTCAGACCTTTTAGTATCACCAAATAAGTTGTTTATTTAAATACTTCTGTACCAGGCACAAAACCTGCTAGATGTGTCTGCAAACTCTTCAAAAAAAAGAGATTTTTGAAATTATATCGATAGCAAACCTAGCAGATAGCTCCAACCATCAGTCTAAAGAACCCAAAGCAATGTTTTAAGCCAAGAAAGTTATCTTAAGTAATACATTCATATTACCATAAACAATTTATTCTCCTGCCCAAACTCATTTTATCGGTTACACTCCAAAGCTGAATAAACTTTGAAGTTGAATAAACTGTATCCAGGCTTTAGAGCTCCTCATCTCTTAGCAATTTTTCATGTGGGCTAGAACCAGGTATGTTCATTAATTATAATGAAAAAAACCCTGCAATCTAATTAGCAGTAAATACCTGTGCACCTGCAGCCTTCCAGCAGCAGCTTTTCCTTGCCCGAAAGGAAGGTAAATAAAGGAAATGAAAACTTCCCACCAAAACCAGGCACTTCCAAAAGCCCAACACAGCACTGCTGAAGGAGGCTGCATGCATGCAAAGCGCTGTTGTCTCTGGCTCAAGCTTCAACCATCATTTTCATTGACAGAAAACTCCCATTCTCAAGTGCCACTTCCCAAAGAAGAAGGGGACAAGGGCGGAGGTGACTGTGTCTGCAGCCTGGAGTCAGCATCCAACCCTGCCAGCACATGCCTGTATCCCTGAACATGCCAGATGTGCCAGACAGGATGCCCTGGTGACCTGTGCCTGTGGCTTGGCCACTGGGTGCCACTGCTGGCACCTCAAGGCTCCTGGGGTGGAGGTGGGGGTGGATGTTGGAGGGGTGATGTTAAACGTGGCACTGGGGATGAAGGCCCACTCAGCACCAGCAAGCAGGGATGGACCCAGCAGTGGGATGTGCACGACATCATCCTCCATGCAATGCACAGCACTCTTAACCCGGTCAGCAGCCACAATTAAATTACATCTCTAGATACATTTTAGTGTAGCTATTGGTACAGTGGAAAGTCTGCATCCTCAGTTTATATCTCCACATCAAGAAATCAGCCTGGGCGCCAGAAGGAACATTAATCTTTTTTCTGTGCAAATTATGGGCATAGATGTCTGCAAGGAAAAGAAAAAAGTCCAGAAGTCTTTTTTATGAGTTAAATGCTAATCTGACTATTAATTCTTAATATCTAATTAGATACTAATTCTCTCCTTCACAGAAATGAGCTGATTAGCAAACACCAACATAACCCAGCATTAACCTTGCCACCACAAGAAGAAAAATGGCAGGTTCCTCTCTTACGTCTTAACTGTTTGCTGGGTAAAATAAATGACCACCTTTCATTTGTATTAGAAGTTGACTTGTTCTCAAACAAAGCAAACACACAAAGGCCTCGGTTGCTTATTTTACAGCACTGTAAAAGCACGTTTTACAGCTGTGTTGCAAGCAATCTGTACTCATTAAATTATCACTCTGACAGGCTTCCTGTGAAAAGCTGTCAAATGCAAACATTTTTCACACACGACAAATCATACTTTGCCGGTGCTCTCTCTGACACTGCTATCTGGAGGAAAGGCAGGCTCTCTCTTCCCTCCAGTTATCTTGTTTAAACCCCCTAGACAAGGCCTGGCCCCTCTTGTCGACAAACAGGCACACACACGGTTGGGAAGGGCTTCACAAACTGACCTGAGAGAGCAGCACATGGCTCCAAGGTCTCCCTGGCTCTCCTGACTAAGAGCAGAGCCAGCAGAGAGGGCTGGGTTACACAGAGAGGATGAACTACACACAAGGCCTTGGGATAACATGGCACAGCCAGCTCAGGTCCAACCTGACTATGTTGTACTGCTTCAGCACAACTCAGCCAAATCTTGCTGATGTAAAGTCAACTTCTCACTCAAGGTGATGCTCAGGAGGACAAGCTCCAGGCTGAGAAAACCAGCACTGTGGCACCAGAGTCACAAAACCTTTCTCAACATCAAGAAACAATTTTAACAATTGTCTGTATTGCAAACTAAATCCCGTGCATGCTACGGGCTTTGATGCTCTAAGGAAGATGACATTTCCAATGCTATTAACTTTAAGAGGCAGAAAAGGCAGTAATCTGCAGTCAGGCAATCTACAGCTCTGGGCTCTGTTTATTCTTTTAACGTTTTTGAATTTCAGGGTAGAATTTCAATGCCCACCAATTGGTGAAAGCCTAGAGAAGTCAAGAAATGGTAAGAGAGACAAGATGTGACATATGTGCCATCTCTGCAATAAAAATCCCAGGGAAACAAGTTTCTGCTTTTGAACAAATAATTCTTTAAAAGAGCACATTGAGAAACATAACCATAGTTACTTGGCAATTTCCTTTTTTTCAAGTAATAAGATGTATTACCTCTTTGCAGCTTGAGGGCAGACCAGCCCTGCCAGTAACCCAGTGCAGGAGAGCATTGCATCTCCCCAAGGTGCTTCCGCATGACATCAGATTCCACTGCCAGAATAATTCAAAACAATCTTTCTTCCAAATTGCAGATACATGAGCTAATTGAAGAAACACAATCACTCCACCCACTGTGAGACAGAGTAAATCCCACCTCCAGACAACATATCTACTGATTTTGACTTTCAGACCCAATATATTTTTGATCTTGGATTCATAGGTGTCACCTGAAAATATTCTTTTTTTTTTCTTTCTTTTTTTTTTAAGTAAGAAGGGATGCTGTGTTTTCCTATTCCTTGTGCTAACATTTTCAGCTATCTCAAGAGTGGGATTTTCATACAAGAGGGCTTTTGCTGAAGAGAGCCCAGTGCTGTAGGGCAAAGTTCTACCTAAAACAAAGGCAGCTCCTGGAAAAGAGATGAACACATCAAAGGGGCACATTCCCCTTCACCCACTGACAGGTTTGGCATTTCCGTACATGTGCTGGCAACAAAGGAAAAAGCAGCAAAAACTGCCTGGTCTGAGCTGCCTCCTGCCACCACCTGCCCTCTGTCAGGACCTGAGCACTGGCATCCTCAGACTCCCCAGCCCTGCCCCAGGCAAAGTCCTCAAGGCTGAATCCATGGCTGACCACTGCAGGAATACAAAGCTGTGCTTTCCATTTCTTTATCTTCAGGAGCAAAACACATTTATTTCAGGGAATACTTTCACACAGAGAGGCACAGTGCTCCACAGGACCACACTTACTCCTCTTGTAGCCACAGCAAAGAGTCAAATAATCAGTGACCTAGGGCTCAGCACCTAAAACCCCTACGTTTTATAGAACAAAGGAAACCTTAACTGCAGTGCCAAAAAAGGTCAAGTCTTACCCAAGAGTTCAGCAAGGCTGCTGAGCCAGTGTGCTTGCTACAGACACACATCTGTTGGCCATGTTCAGGTGTGCTGGTGCTCTTCCAAAAGGACACCAAGGCTGCCACACACCTTTCTGCTCCCAAAAGCCACCAGACATGCTGCACTTCCCATGCACCAGGTTTCCTTGGTTAAGAGCAGAGTTTTCAATTGGCCTTATTCTGCAAATGAACTACACAAACAGATCCCAGGTAGACATGCAATTGCTCAACCACTTTAAAAAGCAAATAAAACCAGGTTCAAACACACATATGGAACATGCTGAATTTTTATAGGCACAATTAATTAGTTTCAGATAATTTGCCACCCAGTTTTTTGAGCATACTTTTAATATATTGTCCTGATTATGGTTAATTAAGGACCGTCTGTCTTACCAAAACCTTTAATTTGCTTGTCTGTATAGACAATTATGCTTTCTAGTGTGAGAACACTGCCACAAAGAGATTAATTATATTTTCTCCTTAAAAGGTCTACTCATAAAATGTCCACAACAGCAAGATGGATTCCCAGACAAATGCTCCTGCCCAAGCCACAGCCCCACAGGCTCCGTCCCTGCGTTTTCCAGAGGTGCATCTGCGGATCCAAACTCCACCCTGCAGCTGCTCCTACCATGTGAAGGAGAATTCAATCCAGACAGATAAATGGAATTTGGGAGAAAAGAGACAAATGTTTCACAGCTCTCTTCTCCTGGAGGCTGAAGCCATCCACAGCCATGCCACCTAGTCCAAAGGGAGAAAAGCAATTTTTTTTTTCTGAATGTGCTTCATTATTTTTAATATGCCTTCACTTCCTTTATTGCATATACAGCATTTGTAATTTCCACCAGGGAAAACCAAATCCTAGCTTAACAACCTTTTTCCGGAAGTGTTGAGAAACCGATGAACACATAGTGTTAACACATTTATTGAATATGAACTCAGAAGGGCAGGGCAGATCCACAAGCTGTTTATCTGTCCTGTTTTCAAACATGTGTTAGCACTTACTGACATAGGAAGAACTTTTTCACAGGGCTTGAAGAAGTACAGGCTTAAATCTTGCCAGTGTCACAGCCACAGCCCCAGTATGTGAACGCTGCTGATCTGAGAAAAACATCTCCCTAAACTTTGCTTAATTAGCGAAAGTCAAGACAACAAAACCAACTGGGCCACACCCTCATAAGGTTGATAAAAAAGCAAAACCACCAAAACCCAAGATTTCTAAAAGCGCTGGTTTCTGGAGCACTGTGGGGCTAGTAGGAGTCCACAAGAGCAGGGCAGAAGATAAGACACGGCACTAGGCAGCACCATCACACTGAGACTGAACTTTCAGAAAATAAGGAGCAATGAAGGAGGACAATGTGGAGATTGCTGTCTGTGATTCAAGAAACAAAGAACAGCACATTGCATCCTGCTGTATGTACCAGTCATCCCACGAATAAGACAGTGAGAAATGCCCTTGATCACTTCTTAATCCATCCTGCTCTGCCACATCCCATGCAGCAGGATGAGCTCAGACCTTGTAGTCACCTCATCCATGGCTTCAGGGACTGTCACTGTTCACACATCTAATTTTCTCCCATAGCTACAACTGAGTTCTCTCCCACTGCTTCCATGTTGCCTCCTCCGCAAGCAGCAGGTCCATCATTCCCAGCACCTCCATCCCCCTCCTTGCAACAACTTTTCCTCAAATGCACCTCTCTGCAGCTGTTTCTTCTTCCTCCACTGTTTGCTCTTCCCTCTACTTGCCCCATGTCTAATTTTCACTGCACCCATTCCTCAATCTCTTCAGACACACCTGTGATTTCTCAGGTGCTTCAGCCTTTGCCCCACATCCATTTGGTATCGATACACCAAGTTCCCAGCGCAAACTTCACCTGGAAGCGAGCTCCTTCAGGCTGCCTCCCACATCCTCTCAACGCAAATGAACTTTCTGGGGCACTCACTTAGGTATTCACAGGTACATGTTTTCCCAAGCCTCCCTTCCTACCGCTGTGAGAGTGTGAGGAGGGCCTGCACTACTGAACAGTGGGGATGTCTTTCTTGTTCCCATTACCTCAGTTACCCTCATATCTCATTACACTTGCAGGGAGAGCTCGTCCAGCTGGGGCTGCCTCTTATTTGTTCAGCCAGCATGAGAGTGGCTGGACTCTAAGACATTACAGTACAATAAACACTAATAAAATAGCTCCAGTCCTGAACCAGTGGGTTATCACACCCCCAAGCCAAACCACCACCACCACCAAAACGGGCATCCAGGGGAGCAGCTACCAGGACTACGCACATAGGCTTGGTGGCTCCTTTGTGCAGAATGGAGAAAGAGAGAGTTAATTTTAAACAACAGCTCATGGACTGGTTGACAGCAATTCGTAACCAGACAGCACCAGGCACGTTTCCTGTAGCCAAGTTCAAAGCCTGTTGCCTGCATCTTTGCTTTCGGGAAAAAAAAGCCAAAAGAGTAACAGCAGTTCACCTGTGATCTTACAACAGGGGAGACCTCCAGAACTGCTTTGACCTGAGATCACATAAGAGTGTTTGATCCCTCCAAGCCCATACACAAACTGCTTTTGCCCCTTGCTGAACGCCTTGCTAAGTTACAAGATCTGGTATCTATTTTTTTTTTTTTTTCCTCTAACCAACAGGGCAGGAACCCCCTTCACCTCGCCCCATGAGATTTCCTACTTCTGCAGTAACTTGAACTTGACCTTAGGATCTTTCCAAGCGTCCCAAAAGAGAGGTCTGGTTCTCACCACTGTCAGACAAGCATCATCCTTCTCAATGAGCAAGACTAGAAATTATGGTGGTGTATGTACCTCCTTAAAAACCTCCAGATGGAGAGGAACCAGCTGAACAAAAACAAAGAATAAACAAACTTCCAAAGCACAGACAGCAGACAATTTGATTCATTGTTGTTGCATGGAGTGGGAAAGCACAAACAAAAGCCCACAAGTGGGATTTTCTAAAGGAAGTGTGTTGGTGGCTGCTCCTTCCAGCTTCTCTTCAGTTACTCCCTCCCTATCCTCAGTAAGCACCAATCCAAAACCAAAGGATTGCCCCTCCACAACAGCTTCTTTGAGGTATATCTTTCCAACATTTTCTGCCCTGGTTGGTATGAGGTTTGGTACCATGCATTTCTGGAGCGGGCAGAACAAGGCTGTGCCTTCACCTCAATGTCAGTGACAGAATAAATCAAACCACCCTATTACTTGTACCTTAACGATGTATGGTTATCAGTGCACTTGCCTGAAGGTGAGTGGCAAGAGGAGAGCTCTTCCCACCTCCAAAAACCCACAGATTTACTCCAAAGCTCGAACTCCATGCAGCTCTGGCACAGCAGAGGTCCATCCGGTCTCTGCTCAGTGCTCCAGTAGTGCCAACACACCTGGAGCTGCATCCTGCAGATATGAATGTACTGGCAGCCAGTACTGACCCCATGGGTGCCACAGACACAGGGGGACCCTGCCAAAGGAGCAGGATGAGGGCCCAGGTCTCTGCTCTCACAGGCAGTTTCCACTAGAAGAGTTAACGTGAGATGAAGGTCCCCAAAGGGCAGTTATTTTGGTAAGGCAGAGCACCCTGATGGGCTGCCAAATTCTAACTATAGGAGCAGCAGGCTGGACACCTGTGGGGCTCATCTTTCACTGTTTGCCTCCACACTGCCTGAAGCAGCAGAAAAGACTACCAAAAGCTTTCCCTTGTCCCTTCTGTGTCCTTCCCAGTTACTAATACATCCCAGCTATGCATCCCACTGCACCAGCACACCTCCCAGATAATTCGTATCTGGAGACAGCAGCTGGAAGCAAAGGGTTACCTGAACAACAAAAACTAAACTCAGAAATGAATTCCAGGCATTTTCCTTCAGTTTCAGCAGATCTCGGAAGCTATTTGGCCAATGGTGTCCTGACCAGTCCCTCGGATTCAGCTGCAAGCCAGTTATTGGAAGAAATTCATGCACCCAGGAGTAACACAGGGCTCACACTAGAAGGTCATGGCACCCTGAGATGCTTCAAAGATGCTCATCATAAATACACTGTGCACCTGTAGCTACCCTGCCCAATACAAACATGGAGCCCACAAACAGGAATCCCTCTCCAGCCCCTCTGCCTGCTCCCTGTACAGCAGAGGGATTGTGTGCACCGTGGACTTGGGGACCTCTGGCCAGCTCTTTCTTCTTGGATTCGGTTTCTTTCCATTTATTGTCCCCAAAGGGTTTCCTTTTACACTCCCATATTTGTTTTATCTTAAATACTAAAGGAAAATTCAGGGATACTGGATCAGGAATGGAACTCTCGGCATTTAATGACTTTCCAGATGCTGGCTCAGGCTGTACCATTTGATACAAATCCTTCTGTCATCTGGGCATTGGGAACACGAGACCTACTGCCAGCCCAGCCCAGGCACAGACCATCTCACACACTTCCCTCCCGTACAATGAGGGTTGCAGAAGTTTGCTGCCTTGCCTAGGTCTAGAGTGCACAAAAGAAAGGGACACAACTTGGCTTAAGTACAACAGCAGAAGTGCTTGTGCAATACAGGGGCAGGAGAAACAAGGAGCCTCTCTATTTCTCCCCCCAAAAAAGGCTTGGCACAACAGTTGTGTCTTCCAAGAGATTCAGGATGTGTCTTTAAAAAGTAAGAACACCTTATCTAGGAAGCAACAGAACAGCGGAAACACTGCAGAAGAGTTATGGGCTATGTCCTGTCCCGGCTCCAATTCCTCAAAACAGCTGAGCAGTTTCCCCAAAGCAATGTTGGCGAGCACAACCCAGGCGTGGAAAACTTCAGCCTCAAAGGGCAAAAGAGGTGAAAGTTTGAATTTAACACATGGAACTGAGCTTTTATGCAGTCTTAATGTCACAATTAATTCTATTAATGTTATTAATCCCCGAGAGAGAGAAAGGGAGGGCACAAAGTTGTGAAGATAAGACAAGGCACAAGACATTTTATTAAAAAAAAAAGGAGGGGGGGTTTAAATCCCTGATTGGTATAGCTGCTTCTGTGGCATGGGATGTCGCCACACTCAGTTACAGCTTTCCCATGAATGCCATTGTCATGGAGGGAGATGCTTACATGGCCAGAAAATTTTACCCACTAATTTCTCAATGAAGCCCATAAACATATCTGAGATTAACCAGCAAATCTTCACCTCTAAGATCATTCAGCAATGGTGAATCCAATAACTCACAAAGTATTTTTTATTTTAACAAAAAAGCATTTCCCTTGCCGCTGAAAATACATCTCTTACTGCTACGTTGGCATCAGGCTAGTGGTTTAAATTACAACAGGGGACACCTCCAGGAGCATACGCACCTGTACTGTAAGCAAATATTTAGACAGGATATGTAAGATATGGGACTCCTGAGCTCACAAGTTCTCCCAGTGCCTGCAAACCAAATACACACAGGAGGATCTGATGCTGTCAAACTATGCAGTGGAAGCCGAAATGACTCCTGGTCAGCCCTTCTGGGATGGATAATCAGCAGATTGTTCCATGCTTCTGATTAAAGAGGAGATAATCCATTTCTGTATGGCTTTGGTGTCAGATCAGAGCAATTCTGGCAACAGTTCCAACAGCACACAGTGCTCCAGCAACAGCTGATGCAAATGCTCCAGAAGCCACAGGGCATCCCAGCCTCTATCCAAAGGACATGCTGCCACTTGGGACTGTCCTTCTGCAGCAGCAACTGCTGCAAAGGTCAAGCACTTAACAGAGGCAGGACAGGTTTGCCTCTCCTCCCAGACCTGAATGTCAAGGCTGGGAGAACAGCAGCCCAAGAACCCACAACAAATATTTCCGAAGGGCTGGAGGACATGGTTTGCTGTTTGGGCTGCATCCTGGAGTGGCTGATCACAGCCCGGGGATGTGTCACCCCACAAGAGAAGTGTCCACTCCACTTGAAGTGGATTTGGTCTTTGTAATAACTCATCCTGCCTACTCAGTCACTCTGCAATGCTGTAGCACAGAGGATTTCATGTTAAACTAAGGAAGGTGTATAGCTCATTTTTACCAGATTTATTTTGATTTGAATGGATTTAGCTACAAGTGATAAAGAAGCCCTGAAGAGCTGCAAACAGTAATATCAGAGCCTGGGCCCATGCAGAAGAGCAGGTCTGGAAGGAATTATGTCCTTTTCCAGTCTTATCCCTAAGGAACAGGACAAATATATAGGTCTCGATTGCCTCTCCTTCCTGTAGTTTGGGTACATTAGATCAAAGTGTGGGATGAATTATGCTGGGCAAGAGGAACTCAAATGTGCAAGACACAGCTGACCACAGCTGATCTGATGATCAAGCACCAAGACCAAAGGAAGGAAACGCCATCCCACAAGCAGCCAAACATTCACCAGTAGGCTCTTCAATAAAACACAGCAGTCTAGGGCATGGAACTCCAACATTTTTGCAGAAGAATCTGAGGAGTTCAGTCGGGAGACTCCTTAACCTGCCCCAGCAACCAGCAGGAAGGTGTGCCTTCAGCCTCCAGGTGACTGGGCTGGAGGGAGAGAGGTAGTCATGATTAAAAGCCGCTCAAGAGGTAAATGATAGAGGGTGGTAATCAGTTCATCTCCACTTCCACCCCAGGTAAGATTTAAAAAATCCCTAAATCAGCTTTGTCTGCAGCAAATGAAGATTTAGCTCTGAAACTACCACTCAAAGACAGAGTCATTAGGCTTTGGGAAATGTTGAGGAGGTTGCCAATTCTCCTTCATTACTTTCATATGAGGCAGAGACACACCCTTGAGGGGCAGGCCAGGCACAGTAAATCCAGTTTTCAAAAACAGCTGGACACCACCTCCTTCCAGACTTGCCACTCCAGGACTTCCCAGGCCAAAGCGACAGTGAGACCAGCACAGAGGATGCTCTGAGGGGCTGACAGGAGAACCACAGAGCACAGAACCACAGAGGACAGAATAGCTTGTGCAGGCTGCCTTCCAAGGCTCACCTATTTTGAACCCTTGTCCTTTGACAGGCATCCACCTCAGCTTGGTTTAATGTCCCCCTGCCTTCACACAGCCCTGCCGCCATCCCTTCCCCCACAAAGGGGCAGATGCACCTCACAGGATGTCTGCTCCACGTCAGGGATGCTAATGCAGCGACCCGTGCAAGCTCTTTGTTTTCAATGCAGCATTTCAAAAAGTCTCGTCGTTCATTTAAGGTGAAGCAGATGCTGCTCCTCTGGTCTCTTTGAACAAGCTTATCTATGGGCTGGATTTCATTAAGTGTCTTGTACTGCATTTAATAAGCTTGCAAGTCTAGACACTTTGGTTCTCCCTCTATCACCCCTTTGGTGTACCAGCAGGTAGAGACAACAGAGGTTAAGAGGGAAATATTTAGCCAGCAGATTTAGATGCTATCAAGATGATTGCATAATTCTACTTTGACTCACTGCAATTTCATACCCAGGGATTTTTTCTCTCACCCTGGTGCCAATCCCTTTCAAAAGCAAGAGACTGTTACACACTGTAGCGGTGCAGAGAAGGTTGCTGGGACATTCAAGGCACAGACTTTGTGATATTCATAGAAAACTCACGTTGAACCAATGACCAAACAAGGGAACAAATGTCCAGGGGAGCTGCATGGGGGAACTGTCCTTCACCACAGAGTGTGACCGAGATGTACAAGCAGAACTGTGTGAGCAACCCAGTCCACTTGAGTTGTCAGATACTTCCACATGCAGCTGGCTGTCACCTCACTCCCCCAGTCAACAAGGACAATCCAAGCAGCAGCCTGACATCCTGCTCCTCCTCCGCAGATGCCCAGGCAACAGTGCACTGCAGTGTCTGAGTGCTGAGGCACCTGCAAAGCCCCACAGGAACCAACCATGAGCTCAAAAGCAAACCAAGAAATGCCCTAGGACCTCAGCCAGGTGCTGTGCCCAGTGTCTAGGCATCAACTTCAGCTGTTTGCAGAGGTGCCCTCAAAGGAAAAGCACCGGGCCACAAGGTGGGCAGTGCTGGCTGTGTGCCAGTTACCTCCAAAGGGAGTTTCTTCCTGGAGCTCCCATGAGCTAGGCATGCCCTATGGAGAGCCAGTCTGACAGGACACACTGCAGACCCAAGGGCAATATCCAGACCAGTCATTTGCTTATCTGTCAGCAGTTATCATCACTCCAGCGATGGGAACTCAGCCGAGACTTGTTCATTATGGTTCTGACCCTGCATCACACTTGAACCCTCGGCCACCACACAAAACCACTCTCTGTTTATCTGCTGTTCTGCTTAGCCCCAGAGGCTAAAAGTGAGATGGATACAAATCCTGTGGGTTCACAACATGCTGGGAAATATCAGCATTGTTGTGGATCAGGGCTGCAAGATGTGCACGTTACAATTACGCGTGCTGCAGGGATGTACCAACAAAACAAACTGCAATCTTACATTAGAGCAAAATGGCTTTTCAAAAGATTAATCAGAAAGAAAGATCTCTCTCTTTGGGAAACAAGCAGCCATAATCAGCAAATACTTCTCTCTCACAGGATTGCAAAACAAGGCATGCTCTGCCCCCTGAGCCGAGTCATGAACTTTCCCAGCAAAGGGGGAGAAAGAGCAGAACAACTGCATAGAAAACAACAGGATGGGGATTTTTCACATTTTTATCCTAAGGAGAGAAAGTTCAAGGTCTCTGCACTTACCATCAAACTTCTTGTATCGGGAACTAAACATGTTTTGTAGGTGATTGCTAAGCTCTGTGACAGCGTTTCTGAAGTCGTGTTTACTCTGCTGACTGTACTTCTCCTCCATTTCTTGAGAGCAGCACGTGTAGCCTTGCGAGCAGACTTTCAAGTGGTCACCTGAAAAGCAGGGAAGAAAATATCCCAAGTTAAAAGGACTCTCTATGCCAGGGAAAAGAGGTCTCATGAGGCAGGGTGTGTGAAGACTTGCAGCACCATTTACTTGCAAGGAGATCCCCCCCCACTGCGAGCACTGGACCAAGCACATCAAAACCTGATTCCTTAGAGAAACTTTATAGTAAGACACGTAAAAACCCTGTCTTCCTGCGAGAACATTAAAAAGTGTCTTCTTACTTAAACAGTTAACAGAACAAACAGGTACTCATCCTGTACAGTATAATTTGAAGAAGCAGAAATCGACCTGTATATACATACGTTGTATATGGTAACTTGCATGAAGTTTTTGATGAGTATTTTTTATACTTCCAGTTCATTCAGTTAATACACAACATCAGTGGCAATGGTCATTTTTGTCCAGATAAGAGCTTTTTTCTTCACCCCTCCCCAATCCAATTATCAGAGGAGAAGTAGTCTCTCTCAGAAGCACAGTTATGACTGACACTAAATTATACTTGCTTTATGCAATGGCTCATGAAAACGATTCATATTTCCCAGCTTCTAGTCTTTTAGTTTTCTGTTACCATCCTGGAGGTAACAGGGGGTATGTTTTTGGAGACTTCAAATGGATTTTTTTTTTCCCGCAAGATAATTCTTTCCTAATAGTCATCTGGCTCAAGCTGTCTTGGTCAGAGGGATCAACACCAAGTGTTTCACTATCTGCAACAGCTCCATTTCAAAATCTCTCAGACAATCTGGATGTAGGATCTGGACCCATATAATTTGCTGTTAGATGCCCTGTAGCAGTGTGGGAAAAAGCTGCCCCCTTCCTGCACCACCCATAAAACGCCACTGCCAAGTTTTGTGGGCCAAGAGAAACCCTTGGCACAGCAGTCCTCAGCTCCAGCTCTCTGACAGGCCCCACAACGCAGCACCAACACCAAGTAGGTGGGCTGATGCCGAAGTGGTTCAAATTTGGGCAAATTGTGCAAATCTTTGTCAACACGGAAGATACAATCAAAACAAGCAGTCAGGATGAGAAACCATCTTATTTCCCAGTCAGATGGTATTTCAAAAGATACAGCCAACATGTAAGCTGCTGCCTTCTCTCCCATTTCACACCCTGCTGCCAGACCTTATCCTTCATTCTGAGGAAACAGATGGAGAAAGAAAAGCTCCTCCTTGCCGGCTCCCACCCTCGAAGTCACCAAGGACCTCCAACCACTGTGGAGGTTCAGAGACTCACCGTCAGAGCTGCAAAGGACTTGTCAGCCCCCGTGCAGAAAATAACATCTTCCTGACAGGCAGCACACCACACACTTAAGGAAGAGCCATCCATCCTGCCTGCTAGAGCATCAAAACTGGGTTTAGAGAAACAAAAGCAGGTTTTGGACAGTTCAAAGCCTGCTCATGGTTAACACAACAGGTTGATGCTCTGCCTGCCCTGTGCAAGATTTCCCAACAGTGTCTTTTGCCCAGGTGGTGAACCTTTGTATCACTCTGCATGACTTTCCAGCCCAGAAAGGTTAGTATCTCTCCTTACAGACACTTCAGGGCCACCTCAAAAAACGACATGAATATTTTTATCTCTCTGTCTATATATAAAGTTCCTGAGAACCTCTCCTCCTAAAATCTATTTCCCTGTTGTGCTACAGGGTTTGTTTGTTTTCTGTGGCATTACAGAGAGACCTTGACCAGCACATAATTCTGACACAGCTAATTTATTGCACAAGACCATCCACTGCTCTTCAATTACGGAAAGCACAAAGTCTGCTACGGGAAGCAACACTGCTGTAAGCAGAGCTTTCGGAAAACACAGAAAAATCTCACTGACTCCTTACAGATATATCTGTTTTACAGACAGCTTCTTTCTGTCTCAGAGGAGTACCTCCAGCAGCAAATATACAGCTCCAAGGAGGCAGCTCCAGGTAGCTTTGCAAGTCCTTTAAACAAGAGGAAGCAGTGCACCCAGATTTTCAGATCCTGCCCACTAAATACATCCTGGAGTATGCCTGGGCACTCCTCTCTGAGCCCACCTTACCAGCAAGCCTCAAGAGAAGAAAGTGCCCAAGTATGACTGCTTTGTTTCACCTTCAATCTCTGCTCCAGTTCCAATTCAGGACTAAGGACTCTGACACAACATTAACCATGAATAGCAGCAAAGCATATTCAGACCTACTGATAGCAGGATTTCTTTTCCTAGTTACACTTCACAGACACTGCTGAAGTTGTCCATAGATGCCCTACAATCCTGAACACAGTGGTCTTAACAATGTCTCCAATTTATTTATTATTAAAAAAACCCACTGTATTTCACAAATACAGGTATCAGTTTCACATCTATTTGCATTATTAAACTACAGTTATGATCCTGCCTAATGTTGCAAAGTAAAATCATTTCCTCTAATCCCCTTTGCCCCAGATTTGATAGTGCCTTCTCAGGACACACGTGCAAAGCCAAGCAAGAGCACTACTGACAGTAAATCAAGCTTGCACAGATCCCATTTGGTTGATCATTAAGAAATAATGCTCCAAAATGTAACTCAGACTTTCAAAAATGAATGACCAAGCAATCTAATTATGGAAGATATTTCTCAGTCATGTCAGCACTATGTGGTCTTGGCTCATGATCAAGAATTAGCTCTGTCTGGAACTGAAGAGCTCTGGCTACTCAGTGCTAATCATAGGAGGATGTACTCTGCTACCCGGCATTTAAAAAAGACAAAGTTTAGATCTGTGGGCTGCTTTTCTTGCAGTTTTCTTAAGCCAAAGTGGGAGATGTCACTGAAAGACACTGGGGGTCCCAGTTTTCCCACACAAAGGTTTGTCCTTAGCACAACCGCATCCCTAAGAATACATCCAACCAACATCAGCATGGTGTGTAAGAAATCTCATGTATGGCCTTTTAAATCTGCTAGCAGAGCTGATCCATTCAGGATCCATGCACAGGACTCATCCCACACGGACAGACCCTGATGCAAGACACCATCAAACAGCTTTTAAACACCACGGTGCTACAACCAGGGGAATGGAAGGGATGAAGGCTGGAGAGCTCCATGTGAGCATGGACCAGTTATGCACACAGAAACACCGACCTGGAGCCAAGACCAAAGCCAAAGCCCTTTGTCTAACTGGCAGTAAACTCCTCTAAGAAAAATTAGTGAAAAATATGGGTATTTAGGCCTACTTAGCAGAGATCTAAAGTTTATGTATGTTATGTAGAGAACGCTCATGGTGTGCGCTCACTGTCAAGGACACATTCGGCAATAATTATTTCCCAAGTTAAAACTCATCAAACAATGCCCATACAAGGCAACCCTTCATCTACTGTTGAGTGTGAAAACCTCGGCAGCTTTTGCAATTTATCACATGCGAGCACAGCAAAAATATAACTCTGCCACAGCCTCCTTTCAAGTTAGGCTTTTTATTGAATTGTTTGGCAGGGTGTGCAATCATCACATCAGGGGCTGCATGGCAAAAAGAGCTCAAGTAGCAGAGACTGACTCCAAATATCCACCGCATATGCACACCATCACCACAGCTTGACGTGAATTTGCAGCAGATCTTTCTCATGGCCTGTTGCAGCAAGACTTTTCCTTATTTTAAGATACATGTGAGTACAGAGAGGGACCAGAAATTATGAAAGAAACTTGCTCCTTGGCTGGTTAACAGCACAGCTCTGGGGAATGAAGGTGGTTGTTTAAAGACAGAAATGTGATGGTACAGGACGTTACCATCTGCACATCCAAGCAAACGCACTCAGAAAGGTAATCTTGCAAAATTATGATTTAAGCCATTACAAAACCACCGCATTTAGCAGACTCCAGGCACACAGAGTTTCTTCTAAATTAAGCCACTATTTTGCAATATGTTGAAAAACAAGTTTTCATTAAATAAGTAAGTGAACAGTTCAAACTCAGGGGCTACATGATACTGAAAAGTAGTTCTCTTTACCAAACCTTTTTCCGAGACCTTTTCAAAATGCTGCTCCTGGATGTCTAGCACACCTTCCCAGCCTGCTTCTCCTCCCCTTGCCCAAGTTCATATTTTAAGGACAGCTAACTGCAAAACTAGCAAAAGCTCCAGGAGCAGTTTACTGGGAGGCCGGGGACGGCTATTTCTTTAAAAGGCTCCCCACACAGCCCAGCCCTTCACTGGAGCTCAGTAAACAAGCCAGAAGTGGTTTATGGTCTGAGAGGTTACTGCTGGACTTTGCTCCCATGTAAGAAGTTAGGCTGGGGTAAGGTTGGGTGGTGGAGAGGCAGGAGGCAAACACTGCTGAGGACCTGAAATCGGGGCCAGCATTTCAGCCTTTGTGCTCTGCCTCTCCCCTCTAGCACACACGGGCCTGTGTCATCTTTAAAAGAGTTTTATGACTTCCTCTGAACCAACTACCAAAGGAATCCCGGACTGTAATGCCGGACCCTAATCCAATTTCACACTAGACTTGCCTTCTAATTATCACAGAATATTAGGCTTCCACCCATCATATATAATTGACATGCTACCAAGGCTTTACAAAACCCCCAACAAAGATGACAAGAAACACTAGCATCACTCCTGAGCACAGTTCCACTGCTCCGGCCCCGCATTAGCAAGGGGCAAGAAGAAGAAAGAAAAGCATCAGCTTGTGAATGACTCTGGTGGAGTCACTGAGACAGACACATCTACCGAACTGCCCACTCAATCCAATCACCTTTGATTTACCTGAAATACCAAAAATGCCCCCTTCTCCTGGCTATAAAATGATCTGGGGATGCTCAGTACCTCTGCGAATGGACCATGAGCTCTTGTTCACCTTCAGTGGCGCTGCCATAATCCCTAGAGGATGTTGGCATAGCCATAGCATAATCACTGCTTACACCATTGTAAGATACCTGCTAATGAAAAGCACTCCCAAAACGCAGAGAGTCTTGGCATTTAACTATTTCCAGGTGAAATTACACTAAGCTGTGAACACCAAAGGGAGGAAAAAATAGCTGCACCCCCAAAGCAGTCCTGCCGACTCCTCCCTCCTCTGCCACACACACACACACTGCTTCAAGGCACGCTTTCTTCCTGGCAGAAGCAGCAAACTTGAATTTTCAGCTGATGCCTCTTATCAGAACTCTCCTTTTTCACTGGGTGGTCAGTGTTCTCCACTTGCTTTTAAGCTGTGCTGCTGTCGGCCTTGCGTTTATTTTAGTGGGGAGAATACTCCTGTGGAGATGGTCGCGTGCCAGGAAGGAAGGGATGTAAAACAGCATTGAGGTCCTGCTAACAGTGGTGACACATCCACCAAGGGCAGCAGAGTTAGAATTCTATGCTCACATCCTACAAATGATGCAGAGCTGCTGGCACCCTCTGATCAGAGCAGGGCCAACCAGGCTGGCACATCTGGGGCTGTACTTCCCTTGATGCTCCTGAGCACATGGTGTTACAACCCTTCCAAACCCTTATTTCACCTACACACTTCCAGGAGAAGCACTTTGTGCCGCAGCCTCCCTATATCTATCACCAGACACAAAGTAACATACCCTATTTTCCAGTGTGAATCATTTCCCATTCTCATTCTAAAGGCTCATGCAACCAGATACAGCTTTCCCTTCTTCCCTCGTCAAAACGTTAGTAACTCCTGCTGGGATCTCACACCTAAAAAGCAAAAGAGTAAGCACACCCCATGCTCCCTAACTCAGGTCCTCACCATGAAGGTCAGCAGCCACCACCACTCTCCATCCAGGCACAGGGCTCCAGCCTTTTCAGAATCACAGAAGATCTTGGTCCTGGATTCAACCATCATGGATTCTCATCCCCACCTGAACCTTTTCCCAATCACACATGATTTTTAAAGCTGGAAGACATCTTCACCACGTAGTCAGCTCGCAAAGCTGACTGGTAGGGTTATGGAACTACCACAGTTTGGCACCATGTGCCAGCATGCAGCATATTTAATATCCCACCCAATTAGCAACCATTTTATATAAATGGTTTATTTGCCTTATTAATGTTAAAGCCACTTGTTTCCCCTGCACTTCCACTTAGGCTATTAATCAATGTGCATTTCAGTTTTTCGCTGATTACTGTAATGGCACAAAAAGAATTCCCCAGACTCACAGAGAAAGCTCATAGTAGTGAAATGATTTTTTTTTTTGACTGCTTGTCAAGCAGTCAAAATACACTCTTTGATACCCAAACCAAAGCCCTTTCACCTACGCTTAACAACAGTGAACTATTTTCAGTTGAGCTCTACTGCATCTGTTAACTCAGCTGCTAATCCATCTTGCAGGCACGGGAATGGCAGTGCACACAATACTTCAGTGACATACCTCCCTTCAACACAACAAATAATCCTAATTATTTCCATAGTGTGTACCTACAGTTACTTAAAATATCGTATACAACCGAGGTCTGTCTGGCTTTTATTTTTCCATTTTGCTTTGCTGACAGCTTTGGGTTCCCAAATTTACTGCCAAGAGGGTCAGGGAGTGCAGAGAACAAGAGAGATTTATATCCATGTGTGTACATTAAGCCAAATGCACATTAAGAAACTTAATTTTCTACTGGAAAGAGGAACTTAGGACACAAAGAGGGCTCTTGCATCCACGCACCCAGGTTCAAATAACCACTGCAAAGCTCATCCTGAACTTGATGACAGAACTAGTCCCTGAAGGACCAAGTCTGGGTTAACACTGTCTGCTGAGGTCAACCGGAGTAATTCTGGGACATCCCTCCTGGGCAAGGATAAACCAGGAGAGCCCTTCCCACACTCCTAACCCAGCTCTTCAGCCCCAAACAAAAGACAAAGATCCGTCTCTGCTCCCCACAGCAGCCCAGAGAAACATCACTGGTCAATGGAGATCCCTCTTGCCCAGCCCTCAAACTGAGGTTGGGGCAATGGAGAAGTTCAGGTGGGAAAACCCCAGGGAACCCAGAAACCCTCTGCAGCACATCTGGGATGGGGACTCTGCCCTTTGCAGGTGATGTCTAAGCAAGGAGGATGCAGGATCTTGCCATCAGCGAGGTTTAAAGAGTTCATTAAAAGCTAAAACTCAGCTCACCTGAGGAAAAATACCATCACTGCTTCATTTCCACAGCACAGCCAACAATTTCCTACCCGACAGGGTGGCCCGAATACTGCAAGGTTTTACACCCTGGAAAAATATGCCATGGTAGAGCCTGCTTTCATTCCAACAAACAGGATATTGAGTCAATTAGTGGCACACCAAACACAAACCAGACAGATGAAGATAATACATTTCTGCAAACATCAAAAGAGAGAGAAACCACACAAAGACCTGAATATACAAATAAGGCAAGGGGGAAAAAGAATATTAAAAGATTACATAATTAAACTTATTACTTAAGCAAATCTGAAAAGGAAATAACTATGGCTAACTACAGGATTGTCCTTGGCTCTAGTTAAGACAGAAACCTCCACTGAAAACCAAGAGTTGTTTCTTAATTAAAAAAACAAAACTAAAAAGCCCTCCTTGGTATCTCTGAGTGAGAACTTAGGAAATGCAAATTTTCTTTATTATCACTAAATTCTTCAGGCATGAAATAGTTTTCATAACATGTTTCTGCCTAGAGCACTAAGTGAGTGGTGTTATACAAGGGTCAAGGTATGCTGAAAATTGTTGGTTTTTTCTCACTTCTCTGGTGAGGAGGTTGGATACAGACAATAGACCAACCCACCTCCAGGATGACTGAGCCCCTCTATCAGCTACCAAAGAACAAGTAAAAAGCTCAATACCTGCAGTCAGTAACTCTTATCTTTACACCTAAGGGTAAAAGTCACGGGAAAAAGAAGTTGCATATAGCCAGCAATTAGACTTCAAAATTCAACAGAGGCTGGCCATCAGATTTTACCAGGGTAATCCAAAAAACTTCGCCAAGTATAATTAAATGCAATTAAAGGGGGCAAAAGGGGTGGCAGGGAAGAGAATCCATTTGGAACAGCAAATACACAGAATTACTGAAGGCTCAGGCACAAGGACCAGCAAATAAAAGAGATGTGGCTAGGAGATAGTTACTTTTGTTGTGAGACTTCTCATTTTTTCCCTCAAATTCCCCATTACGAAGGCAAAACAAAGCCAAAAAAACCTGCCTGTTTATATTTTTTCCCCTAAAGCTTTCGTCTGTTTTCCAGAAAAAAAAGCAGCCTTTCACCAAAACTGATTCCATCACAACTAATGTAATTTAAATTGGAATATTTTTCCTCCTTAACATTTTCTCCCTCCACTTTTGGTCCCTCTCCCTCTGCATGCCCGACCCTCCACCAAGCACCTCCAGCGATGCTCACACCACTGCAGGGTGGCATCACATGTGGGAAGGCAGGAAAAAGCAGAAATATGCCACTGGCAACCACTTTTCCAATATTTTTTCCCTTTTCAACACAGCTGATTCCAGTGTCAACGCACAAAAACGCATTTCAGAGCCACACAGTAGGTTCTTGTGAGATGCACCCAGGCTCACCTATTTGTGCCAGCAGACTGGTCATCCACTGGCAAGTCCCAGATCTGGCAGTAGATGACCCCTGTGATTCTGAGAATCATGCTTCATGTGGAAAAATACCCCCAAAACAAAAGAAACTCAGGAGGAGGTAAGACATTCATGGTTTTGTGGACGCACTGAGCAAGACAGACCTACTCAGCTGCGAGCTGCACTACCATGGGAAGCCACTGTCGTCCCAGCTGGTGGCACTGGCACATTTCAAAGCAAGCACCACGGTCCCAAGGCACTGGATCTGTGGCTGTGTAGCAAATCCCACAGAACAACCCCCCTTTTCCAATGCTATCAGCTACGAGGGGGCTCAACAGAAGTGAAGCTTTCCTGCTTACACAAGCAAAACCACATGTGCACCACGACACAAAGCAGAGCTACCACTTCCATGAGTTCCACAGCAGTAAGAGCACTAAGGGCATCCAAACTGGCAGCCCTGACCCAAGCAAAATTTTTTTAAGAAACCCCAAAAACATAAAGATGTTTTTAATTCTTCAAATAAGAAACAAAGCTTGTGGAATTCAGCCACAATTTCCTGTTTTCAACTCAAAATAAAATTTAAAAAACTATCCCAGGCTTTATACAAACAATAATCTGATCTACAAACTGGAGCACAAGAGAGATGTTAATTAACTTCCAGTGAGATAAATTCCCTATTGCAGGATCCAAAATAGGCACTGCAGAACCTGCTGAAATTCTGAGACCAACTTTACACAGAAGAGAAGGCCAAAAAAAAAAAAAAAAAAGAAACAAACAAACCCAAACAAAACCACAAGACCAACCGCAAACAACTATATTAAAGGGCGGTGTATTAACAAATACACAAATATCTGGGAATTAGCAGGGCAATGTTTTCCACTTATAAGGACACTCTCTTTCACCCTGCCTTGGGTAGTTTCGGGCAGGGAGAAGAGTAAGCTGGATGCAGGGGCTCAGCAAAGAGCCAGGACCAGCCAGGGCCACACAAAAGTCTCAAGTGACATGGACAGGAAGGACTGCTTCTACTCCCCTTGCTTTGATAGCAAAAGCCACGTGAGTTCCTTGTCCCACACAGCTGCCAGTGGCAGGGCTCTCTTTCCAGCAGCACGTGTAGCCTGGACTTCGGAACACAGCACCAACTCCTTATCTTCTTCCCCCTGGTGCCCTGCATGCCACCAGCCACCCACACTGCAGCACCCACTGATCCCAGGAATGCCACTCAGGGAGGGAGCAAAAGTGAGCCCAAGCTCCACACCAAGGAGAAACACCCTATCTTCTCCGTTTGCAAGAGTATTGTTTGCTTGGGGTTTTTGGGGTCAGGACTTAGGACTTGTGGTAACTGGAAGCATAAATAAAAAGATGACAAGCTTAAAGGGTTCAGGTGTGGCAAAGTCCAGCTGTAATCTAATAACAGTTGAGAAATCAGGCACATCCCCTGCCCCTGCATATCCCCAATGTCACCCAAGGCACCCCTGTGAAGGACAGAAACCTGAGCTTTGGACTGCTTCTATCAAGCTAGAAGGCACAAGGAAGAATGAGTTCACTTGGGCCGCTTGTCCAACCACACCTGCTGAGAATCAGAGGCCCCTGGTGCACCCAGACCCTGTCCAGCAGACTCCACTCTGATCCCCTCCCTTGACACAAGGCAAATAAACAGGGGTTTGCCCAAGGGGCTCGCAGCCTTGAAGAGCATTATCTCTCCATTCTCTGGCTGGGACGCTTGCAAACTTCACTTTCTTCCAGGCAAAGACAGATCTTCCCCAAAGCGCAGAAATACAGTGGGAATAACTCTTTTTTGTCTGGCTGCCCTCTAGTACCACTTGATGACGGATGGTTGGCTCCAGACAGCATTTCACACACTCCGGCTCGCTGAGGACCAACCCTGAGGGCTTTTGCTCCTTAAATCCCCCCTTATTCAGGCACAGAGATACCCATGGCCTTTCTGCAAGACCTGATAACCAGTCTGACCTACGAGGGGAGGCAGGGTCCTCTAAACACCTCCAACAGCATTGCTCCAAACAAACTCATTGGCAAGCGAAGTCCTTCACCAAGAGCCGCAGTTGGGGGACATCAGGTCCCTGCACAGAGCAGCATTTGTGCAAAGCCAGCAAAAACAGAGCCAGGACCGGCCATTTGGAGCGTGCTTCCCACCAACTGCAGAAATATTTGCTCTAACAGCCTTGAAGTCTTTAAGGGAGAGCTCAACTTTTTTTTATTTTCGTTTCAAGTCCACTATTTTCCGTTTCTCCACACAGCAGCTAAACCAACCAAAACCTACCTGAGCCCTCCACGAGCAAGGCCCTAACCCACCAGACCTTCCCCCCTGGCAGAACAGAGTCGCTCCCCGCACGGCCACATCCTGCCGCCCCTCACAGGACAATTAGCCTTAATCCTCGTTAGTTCTGTACGTTTCCTTTAAATCCTGTTACCGCATTCCTCCGTGCACTGGAGCGCGGCCCAGCCGGCCTCCTCCGCGGCGGTGACGGTGACCCCGCGGTGCCTCCCGGCTCCTGACCCGCCGGGGCTGCGCGGGTCCCCAGGGCCGCAGCGCTCCCGGACTAATCTATCTTCACTGATTAGTTCTTAATCAGGAAGGCAGACGTGAACAAAGGGTGCAGATGAAAAGAGGAACGGGGAGGGCGGGGGTTTAAATAGGAGAGAGGAAAAAAAAAAACCCAAACCCAAAGGTTTTCTTCAAGGAAAGGATCCCCTTTCGCTGCTTTAGGAGGCAACTCTGAAAACCTGGTCCAAAAGCAGCGTTTGAAGTCTAGCTACTTTCGTATTTACAATGTTTGAGTCACTCCAGAAAATCTCCGCCAAAGCGGGCCGAGTTGGACTACTACAGTCATTTATTTTGGAAGTTTATCCAAGCCTTGGTTAAAGATAAACAATGTGCCTGCATGTGAAAGAACATCAGAGCCAGGCTACCAGAGCAGCAGGGAGCTTCCACCGGCTTTGATAGCACCAAGGCACACGAGATGGTATCAGTTCAACCCAAAATCTACTTATTCCTTCCTGCAGAGGCATGGGAAGGCCTGGGGAGTTCTTGTTTGTCCTTGGGAGGCATTCTTGCCATGCTAATGTTATGCAAAGATTCAGCTTAGAAATCTCAGGCACAATCAAGGCATTTAGACCCGACTCATTAATGGCCAACACTTAATAGGCGGGAGCTGTAACTCCTCCGTCTGGGGACCTGAGGGTGTTTAAGCCAAATCCATAAAATACATATTAATATATATTACAGCTGCACTGTTGGACTGTTACTGAAGATAGGAAGCACCTCTCCATCCAAACACTCTGAAAAACAAAAGCAAACCCAGACTTTTCCAGGTCTCCACTGATTTCCAAAGCCACTAAGTGCATCAGTCTTCCTAAACCTGTTTCCTAAACCTGGGAAAACAGTGATCAGCAGCACATCTTAGCACTAAGTACAAGCCCAGGGAAAATTCTCGAAGAACCAGAAGTTTAACAGTATGTAATTACCTCTAAAGCAGGCCCTGAATGTCACAATTACAAATCAGTCTTCGGAGCGTGCAACCCTCCTTTCAATTCAAAGTTTAAGGCAACACCGACACACCAAAACCCAAGGTCTGTCTTGTGAAAAACTGATCTGCAAACACATGGTCAACATATTGCCAAATTGGAGAGACACCTCAAAAGAGTGACAACGCGAACTTTTGGGACTTCAAATAAACAAATTTGAACTAATCAATCTGGAAAGTCTGTTTTCTATTTGTGGCTTTGGGGTAGCTGTTTTATGTTTCTTTCTTTGTCTTAGCTGTTTGTTTGCTTTCAATTACGCAGGCCCCTCCTTATCCTAACCTCTGAATCTCCCCGTGCCGTGCTGGCCGGGAGGCAAGCAGCAAGACACCATAGTCATGGAATGTCAAATGTGAGTTAGAGGACGAGCCAGAAGAGGATCCTTCTTCAAAGGCTGTTTGCTCTCAAATCAACTTTTTTTTTTGGTGCATCCCCTCCACGACAAGGGTATGGCACCAATAGTTGTCCTTTCCTCTAGAGTGGGAACTATTTGCTGCTTCACAGGTCATCAGGAGGTAGCAAGCAAAGTTTACCAGATGTGGCTTTTATCACCTCAAGTGGAACTATTTTCCTTATGGGAACTCTGGTTTTTAAGGTTTTATCAGATCACTGCGATTACAAAAGCCTCGCTTACATGCTCAAAAGCTCCTATAAAACCTGTAGTTCAAGGTTTATTTGGTCTAGGTGGTTTTCAGCTTGGGGGAATGACTTGCAGACACAAGTAATTTGTCCTATAAGCTTTGACTGACCAGTTGCAAAGTACACTCAAACTGCGCCTGCCTCCTGAGCAAAATTCCATCAACTCACTGACCAAAAGATGTTCTTTTAAGAATATTTTTAAAAAAGAGGGAAAAGAAGGGGGGAAAAGGGCTTGCAGCAAAAAGGAAGTTTCAATTACTTTGTGAAATCAAGCAGAAAAATTAAGATCCAAGCAAACTTTATTAGTTTTGACAAGCAAATGCTGATGCCTTTGTTTCCTATGTGCGCAAAACTTTTACTAAGGAGGGGTGTGTGTGGTTTGGGATTTGATTTTTCTTCTTTTTAAGCCACAGAAATATGCTTCTTTTTTTTTTTTTAAACAACATGCTTTGCTACAACTGGGTTTCGTAACTATATTCGAACGAGGGAACTGGCACAGAGCTATCACAAAGCAGCTGATCCTTCTCTAAGCATCCACCAACATTTCCATGTGTCAATAGCACTTCACAACCACATTTATCTATGTAAAAACCCACATTAATAAGCCCTTCTCCTGCCTCCAGAGCACGACAAGCACAGTAACAGTGCAGATAACATAAGAACTTAGAGCAGGTTAAGAGACTCCAGAAAGAAAATACACAAAAGGCCAGATTTTTCGAATTAATTTTGCATCCACCCATTTTTCAAGGCAGTTTGGCTCCTATTAAGCATTTCATATTCAGTTTGTAGTATGCAGTCTCGGGGGCGACTGGAGGGGTCTGCGGGAGCACAGCAGTACTCTGAAGGTTGCAATATGGGGAGCTGTGGTCCCCTGAAAATCAAGTTTTAAGAGGGCTCACAAACGGCCCAGTGCCACACTCAAGCCCTACACTGCTCCTGCTGAACAAACCATCTCCTCTGCCAAAACCCCCCACTGGCTTCCAAGGCCCCTGAGGGCGGGTGGGCTGCAAGCTGGTGGAGCAGTTATTTCCACCGCCTCAAGGACCAGAAAGTCTCATTTGCTTAGAAAATAAAATTCAGGCCAAGAGCAGGTCCTGGGCAGACATAAATGAGACTTCAGTTCTAAGTGGAAAGTTTTCCACAAGACATTTTCATAGCAACACGGGGACTGTTTTGGCACCAGAGGGAAGGCAGAGCACTTCTGCTGCTCTACAATTCCAGCTCCCTGGTTGTCCCCCCAGTTTAGTTCAGCACAGAATGACCTTCTCAGCCCAGACACAGGCAGTCCCTTCCACAATGGGCCAGTCTGGGGCCAAAAATTCTGGCTGAGCAGCTCCACTGCAGAGCAGCTTTCCAGTAGTCTGGAAGAACAGTTGTCATCACCCCAGAAATGCTCACCCAGAGCATCACAGCCACAACTCAATTTTGAGGAACCCATACTACGTCTCAGTACACAGCTGCACAATATGAGCACTCGGTAAAGCAGCAAGATTCTGGAATGCTGCATTTTCCAGCCTTGCCCACAAAGCCACAGAAAGGCCTTTCTTGGTTCATCAGTGACCCCAGGGATGCTGTCAACCCCTTGATCCAGCCTCCCTTCCTGGGAAGAAAGGTGATGCTGCTCTGCCCCAGGTCTTCGCTCTGCTTATGACTGTACAAACAGCTGGACCAGAAAGTGCCACCAATTAAAGGAGTTTCAGAAATAATTAGCTCCCATGAATCTGATGCAAAGCAGGGTTGGGGAAACAAGCCCAGATGAAGGGCTCTGGGAGGGACAGCCAGCAGAGCTTGATCTTGCAGCAGCTCTTCCCCACAGATGCAAGACCAAGGCACAGATCTGTGCTTCCCAGCTCATCCCCTCCCTCAGTCAGAGCTCCCCGGGGCTAATTGGGATATGCAATAGGCTCTCTGTGGCTATCAGACTATTTTGCCTTGCCAGACCATCAGAACAAAGGCTACATCGGAAATTAATGAGCAATCTGTGTATCTGATATTGCATCAGCAAAAAAAAAAAATATTAAAAACAAAATCATACACTGCTGCTTAGAGCAGGACACCACAATTTGATAGGACTTTCCAATTTAAAGGTTAAAAAACTCATATCATGTGTTACGGCAAAAGGCAGGAAAGAACATATTGCTCAAAAGGAATGCCAGCACTGAAAATGAGGAGGTGGGTCAGGTTTAAATCTAAACAGGTCCACCGCACATCCATCCTAGGGCCACTGTTTATAATCACAGAAAGGCAACTTTATACACAAAGATCATACACTAGTGGTTCCTGGCTGTTCCCAGGAAGAAAAAAGCTGCTTTTCAGCTGAACTTTCCGAGAACTGTTCATGTAAATAAGACAAACCTCCAGAAACGCACATGGCCAAGGCTGAAGCAACACATGGAGAAAGGCAAATAAGCAGCACAACAGGAAGCAGGGGATGTCCAGTGCCAAAAACCCAAGGTGCAACTTGCCCAGGACCTTTGAAACTCCCTGAAACTGGGCCACCATACAGAGGGAGGATGTCAGTGGAAATCCTCCCTCCAGCTAGAGGCACAGCTCCAGGTTCCCCCTGAAAAAAAAAATCCCCCTGGAGATAAAAAAAAAAAAAAAAAAAAAAAAAAGGAAAAGTGCCTGGAGAGGCAAGAGGCACCAACCCCAAGCACAGGGCAGGAACATCTGCCCAGAGATCCCGGTAGTGGGGTCACTGACTCCTCACCCAGGGAGCAGCAGCAATGGCACAGGAGCACAGCCTGTGTGTGCTCTGGTGACATTCAGAACCATCCCCTGCACCTCCCACCTCCCTGCTTTGTCTCCTCTTGGACAAAACACCTCAGAGCTAAGACCACAGCTGAGTTTGTAAGTAAGATTTTTTGACCTGAAAAACGTGCTTTTAAGCCCTTGACTGCTACCAAGTGTTACTTTTCCACCAGCCAGGTATCCGTTGCAGAAGCCACCCAGCTCACACAAGCACTGCACTGTGTTCTGCTAGCACAACACGACCTACGTCCAAAAACCCATCCCGCTGCTGAAACAGACTCCCAATGTATTCCCAGGTCTGGAACCACCAGCCTGCCAGTGTTTGTGGAAAAGGCAAGGCTGAGTAGTTTAACCTACCCTGGATGAGGCGAGAAGGAGGGTGGAAGAGAGGGGAGAAAGGATTAAGATAAGGATATCACAAAATTAAAAATTCCTCCTTCTCCCCTCCAGAATGCTCTATCTTTGCCGCTCTCCTTGGCGCAGCTGTGAACACCAGCCTTATCTGCCGCCAGCTTCACACAGGCACTCCTCCTCTTCACCACAGCACAGATATAAATCCCAACATCTCTGCAACAATTCCCATGCCAATTTCTGTGCTGCCACCTTTGTTTGAGCAAATGTCCCCCAGGAGGGACAGCAGCATCCCAGACAGCAACAGGGGAGTGCAGGAGGCCACTTCAGCCTTTGAAAATTAAAGCTTTTTGAGTTCCCCACCCTCCTCTTAAGCATGTTTTACAGTGAAAGCATGTGCCTTCTCATTGCTGTTCCACATGGGAACATGATACAGGGTCATGTTTTCTTAGGTATTTTGGAAAAAGCAAGTTTGGGAGACACCTCAGCCCTGGTGTTGTTCAAGACTGTCCACCTGCAGACCCCAACTCTGGTCCCCTGTCTTGAACAGCAGCTGGGCTTGTGCAAACAGCTTTGGTGGGATGGGAAAACAACACACTGGGCTTACAGCACCCAACTGCACCAGGGGACAATTACACTGAGGTTTTGCTGGCAGGCAGCAAAGGGGTTTATTTTGTCTTCTTCGGCACAGCTCTGAGCAGCCATGGGGGAGTAGAGAGTGCAAACAGGACCTTTGCCACCCATGTCCCAGGCAGGACCATCGACATCCACCAGCAGGAAAGTGAACAGCCCTGGCACTGTGAGCCCCAGGGAGGGGATGGCAGATCAGAAGGATGGGATGGATTTACCAGATGTGTTAAGGCTTTCTGAAGCAGGAAGAGGAGCTCCCCTGCCTCCCCACAGCCACTGCTGTGTCCTGGCACCTTCCATCAGCAAAAGTACTCTATGAAATAAAGTTTGCAGCTAAAAAAAAACAAACCTGGAGGAGCAATGGGCAGCACCAGCAATGGGGAGGCACCAAGCAACTCCGCCAGCTCCATGGGGAGATCCTGCCAGGGCTGAGACAAGGCTTTGGCAGGAGGGCTGCCCTCTGTGGCAAATCCATATGGGCTGGGTGTCTCCAGTGGATGGTCTGTGTTGTGACCAGAGTAGCTTCCAGCTGTGGGGACGGACCTGTCCTGGGGATTCACCCAGACAAAACAGGCCAAGCAGCACCAAGCACACAGGCCTGCAGCAAAGCCATGATGGCCATGCTGGTTCAAATCCACGTGCTTGGGGTACAGCCAAGGAGATAAATGCAGGGAGCAGGAAGGACACAGAGGGCAGAAAACCAGGAGCCAGCAACTATCCCATGAGAGACCAAGTGCTGGCCACCACCCCCGTGAGCGTTTCTGTCCAAAAGCCAAGACTCACTTTCCTTTCTAGACTCTATCCCTCCTGCTTAAAATAGAAAACTAAGAAACAATAAAAATAAAGTTCCCCTTCCTTACACCGCCAAAGAAAGAGGTGGGAATGGGAGAAGTACAGCCCTCCAGCCTGGACACCCTCGGACAAAAGTCCAAGCTAACACTTAAGCCTTGAAGTTTCACTTGAGCCCCTGGGTAAGAAGATTTCCAAGACTGCCACAGGCTTAGGGACAGCTCCCCTCCTGCTCTTGTGCTATTTTCAAACAATGACATTTCTTCCAAAACAAAGTGTTTTGCAATCCTTGAGCAATTCTTTCCTTTTCCAATAAAAAGTGAAATTCCCTTCATTCTCAGCCAGTCGAGACTCCCAACCACAGGCACAACCACCAGCTCCAAATCATCCACCCTGCAGATGGCCACGTCAGAGCCCTCACCCCAGGCTCCCGCACTGGGCTGGCTCCAGGCAGGTCTTGCTGCACCACTGCTCAGGGAAGACTGGGAAAGGTTAAATTTTAACTCAAAGCTCCTTCCCTAAACTGCCTGACTTGTCTTCTGAACCTCCCTCCTGTAACTGAGGGATTTCACTTAATCTATTTAACTTCCAAGTGTGCTCCTTCTGCCATAACTGGTTTCCCCAAAAAGAAATTGCTTAATGTCTTGCAATATTAATATATATATATAACTGAAAATCCATGGAGCTGAATATGACCTATTTCTCATAGCAATGTAAGTATTTCCAGATCCCAGCAAAGGCACAGTAAAAGTAGCTCTACAGCAAAATGAAACTGAAGCCAATAAAGAGATTTGCTTCGAAAGAAATTAATATGAATCAAATCCAAGAAAGCAGATTTCATGGCACAATCTGCCTATGTTAACTGCCCAGTAGTCTCCCTAACTGCCAGTCCAAAGGCAACACACAGTAAAATTTACATTCTGTGGTCACTCAGACAGACATCTGGTGCAAAGGCTTGCACTTTAAAATAAAAACCCATTGAAAGCACTTCTTAAAGAACTTTGCAGTTTAAAAACAACACCTAGCAACTACGTTGGACTGAGCAGTTTAATCCCAAAAGAAACATAGGCAGCACCAGTGCTCATCCCTGGATCCAGCGGAGAGAACACAAGGGGTTAAACATGTGGTGGGCTCTTGCAGCAGGAGCATGAAGGGCCTATTTGAAAAGAAGAACCAGAAATAAGGAATTTTGCCAGTTTTTACCCCTGATAAATCTGCATTCCAGTCTGTCAGCTATCTTGTTATCCCCAGAGCTGCTGAAGTGTCTTTGGCTGTAACTATGCATGACTCCAGCTTTGAGTAATGGAAAGAAAGTATGTGCATTGCGACTGCAGCGTTCCTTTCCCAAACCCAGAAAAAGAAAGGCAGAGCAGGAGGAGATCCTAGAGAAGCTCAGGAATTTTGTACAGAGAAGTTGGAAAGCTGTTCACACCCTACATCAGCTGCCCACTGCACCAAACCTGGCTGGGGAGAGATGCCTACAGCTTGTAAAGGAGATGCCAAGTTTTAGCCTCACACAGCAGCTCTTACTGTCTGCAATAACAAACAAATAAATACTCTTTCCAGATTCACAAGTCCAGTTTAGCTGGCAATTCACAGTCAGCAAACATTTGGAAGCAGTATTGTAAAATTAAACAAAGCTATCATTTACAGGAAACCCTGCCTCGAGTACAAATTATAGAGTTGTTAAGTTTATCTGGGAATGCCTTGCCCCTGAGTGCTGTATAATTATTCCTAAATCTTTCAGGAAAGAATGCAAATATTTTCAAGCCGTAATTCATTGACAAGAAGGAAGTCTCATTTAACCTTGTGTGCATATTTTGATACATGGAAATTAACCCCTACTTTTCACAACTATTTTTCAGCATCCTACTGAGCCAGCTGTGCAGCAAGGGGACCCACAACCCTTGTTTTGGCAAGGCTGGACAGGAGCACCAGACTCACCTGGCACCCTTGCCCACTGCCTGACTGGTTCAGCAGCAGCTTCAGGGCTGGTTTGGAGCAGCGCCGTGCCAGCCAGCCTGCTCCCCTCACAGAACTTTCCCCGTAAGGAAGGCTGCTGAAAAGACTGGCTGTTCTCACAGGAGTTACAGCAAGAAGAGGTATAAAGGAGCCTTTAATAATGCGGAGGGCTGAGTTATGTGGAGTTTTCACTAGCGAGGCGCCTGCACCAGGATCCCCTTGGTGGGCTGGATTCAACAGGGCTGAGCAGCCCTGAGCCCTGTCTCTTCCAGCCTCCTCTACCCACCCAAGCCACAGCTCTTCAACCAGCCCCAATTAACTCAAGTTAATTAGCAGAAGCCACATGGCCAAAAGCAGTCACGTTTTTCCCAACTCCCCATAAAAGTGTTTTGTTTTGCAAAGGTGAAGAAGGTCAAGTCATCCTCTGCTCAGGACCCTCCAGCAGTGGAGACCTTAATCTACCAATGGCAACAAATTGAGGCATATTCCTAAAGAAAGTCACTTGCAGCCAAAGGGGAGAGGGCATGCATCCCCCAGGACATCTGCAAAGCCACACACACAGACCCCCACGCTCCCTGTGGCACCCCTGGGTGAGCACCCACTGCTCCATGGGGACCCATTCTGCTCCAGCCCAGTACTGTGCCACGTCCTGCCTGCTGGCACTCGGCTGCTCTGAAACCCTCATGCACCCACTACTACACTACAAAGGAAAAAAAAAACCCACCCAACCAAACAGCCAGCCTTACCTTCTCGAAAGGTAGCACTCATGCTATTGTGTTTTCCTCCAAGTGACGTTAATTATTTAGAAGAGCTCAGCAGTGGGTGTTATCTCACAGCAGCTCCTTCGCACAGCGGCTGGGTGCTGCAGGAGGCAGGCACCTGCAGCCTGGGGAGCATTGCTACCGTTCACAATTCCTCAAACGTGGAACACAAACAAGTACGACATCAAGGTTAGGCTGCAGCAGCTACAGACAAACAATATCCATGATGCATATCCACTGTCACAGATCAGTGCTTCTGATGTGGTGGAACTAGGAGACAAAAGGGCCTGGCTTCTTCCTCTGAGTGGAAGCAGGTCACTGGATTCCCTCCCCCGCCAACAGGTAAGCCCAAGAGTTTTCAGTATGAAGATGAGAGAACCTCAAGCAAAATGGATTTAAACCAAACTCCGCTAAGATGCCATGATGCTCCAAACCACTACCTGGGTCCCAGCAGTACAAAACCCCTTCAGCTCCTCTCCTTTCCAGTAAGCAGTTGTGAGCTTTCTTCCATGCCTGGAGCCGGAGAAGGGGAAGCCAGGCCAGGCACAGAGCCCTTGCACTCCCTCCTCATCCCACTGCCATGCTCAGGGAGCAGGGAGGCAGGAGCATGTAAAACCAAACCAGCAAGCAATTGCACTGGAAGAAAGCAATCTCATTATGAGAGCTAATGAAAGCGAACCGCAGTTATTATGTAAACAGCGCCGAATCATTAGCAGACGCTATTAAAGCCATTTTTCCCCCCACGGAGAAGAAAAGCGTATGGTCCTATGGCACCCTCAGTTCTGTCTCTAAATGGAGCCAAAACTCAGGAGGAAGCCTGTTTGTTTTCCTCTAGTCCAAACTAAACCAGCAGCACCACTCTGACCCCTGATCTGCGTGCCGCGTGTTTGCCAGCTGCTCCCAGTGCCTCTGCCCAGGCAAAGGGACATGGGCACTATTGCCTCACTTCCTTGGCTCACCAGGCGCCCTGTGCTCCCCCAGGACTGCTGGCCACCACACTTCAGAAACCCTAGGGTTGGCAGGTACACAAAAAAAAAAATCCAGCCCACACTATTCAGAGCAAAGGCAAAGCCCACCTGGGTGCCCATACATAGCTGACAAGGGATTGATTTTCCATCAGGCTTGTAATTGTGCCGATTTCTTTGATCACATAAATGCTCTGTCTCTCCCATGGGAATCGGCCAAGGAAAGTCAAGGAAGGTGCAGGAGGTTATTTATTCCCCTTATTACATGGCTCTCCCTATCACTAATTTCTTTCCAATAGCATCACTCTCTGGGTGAAGCTGCTTGGTCTTTAATCCACCATGGGACACAACTACCTTTAAAACAAACAAGCCAGCTCCCTTGCAAAGAGGACACTGCCAGCCAGTTGGCTATAAAGACACTCAAACAAGATCCTCATGTTTGTAGGAGAAGCAAAAAACTGCATTTCAGCCCAGTAAAAATCCTGGCTCCATCTTTATGTTCCAAGAATGCTGAATCAAAACAGGCTCAACTCTTTAAAAAGAGGAGAGTACAAAGAAGCAAAAAGTTTGTATTAAAACCCATGTAATCTTTTCAAAACACCATTATTAGAAGCTGTAGTACCAGCCAAGAGTGATTTATCACCCCCTGTCATCACAGCCTGCAACACAGAGCTTTTTATACCAAACTGTCAATGCTACAAAGCTAAAACCCCAGCTCATAATTTCTTAAAGCTGGCCCTCTGCTGCCAGCAAATCCCCTAAACCCCGGGATTTGGGGGTCCAGAGAACTGCTGCTCCTCCATCAGTGCCACGCAGGGCGATGTGACCCAACACACCCTACAGGTTCTGTAGGGTGCTTCCAAGTAGGGGGATGTTTTAAGTCAGTGTAGGTAAACAAATCACCCAGGGTTATTTCAGCTTCTTTGAAAAGGAAAGTCAACGGGCCATAAAGGCTTTAATGGCATTTTCCGATGCAAGAAGGGACATACCTCGAGGTGCCTGGTTTTCACAAGGCAAGCGGTCAGAGCTCTCTGAAAACCAGACACCCTGACATTTGGGGTTTTCCTGTGAAGTTGTTACTCTAACACACCCCAAATCACCAGTAATTTCTAGAATAGCACTACAAACCACAAGAGGTTAAACTGACTGCACATTACTTAAACTAACCTGAGGGTGACCCCTGGAAAGGAGCAGCTATTGGATGTTGTGGTTCTGTAGAAACTCAATTACCAAAGCCAATTTCCTATGAGCATTTTTAAAAAAGGAAAAAGAAGGGGGGAAAAAAAAAAAAGGCAGCAACAATGCTGACAATGTGTAAGGGCCACATATTTTCACCTCCTGAAAGCTGCAGCCTTGCCTGTATAAGTACTGCTCCTATTCCCACAAAAATGTTCAAACATATTTTAAACATTTCATCATTGTTTGCTCCCATCTGAATTTGCTTAAAATCCAGACAATTCTCAGCTTCTAAATTGGAAACATTAAGAGAAATACTCCTGCAAAATCCTTTGCTCAGGGTAGCCCCTCTCGACCATCTACATACCTTTCCAACACCAAAGCTTGAAAAGAGAGAAGTCCCTCACAGGGAACTCCCACAAACCCATCAGCCACTGGTTGTGTAAGCCACAGAAAATAGGAGTAAAAAGACAGGAAACTAACAGACTTTATTTCTCTGCTTAGAAGATGGACAAAAAAAAAAAAAAAAGTATTTCTAAGAGTGTTTTTGGGGAGGTGGGGAATCTGGCAATGCTTTACATTGAGAAAGAGGTATTATAGTTCTAATTTCACATTAAAATCAATACTGAGTAGCCCTTAATTAAGACTGATCCCATCAGCTGGTATCCCCACACACACCTTTTAAGCAACATATCCATCCTTTCAAGCACTTTGCCCGTGAGGTGATGCACTGCTGCCCTTGAGGAACGTCACCCCATCCCACCTCCCTCCTCTCCCAGGACCCATAGAGACATGAGAGGTGACAGACTGCCAGGCATGAAGTAGCAGGGAAGACGATTGTGCCAAACACGACCATTTTCAAACAGAAAACACCATCCTAAGAAAACTACCACAGCCACATCCTCACGGGGCAAAACCTGACAACAGCCCACATGGCTACCACCAGCTCTGCACACATAAAGCCTCCAACACTTTCTCACCAGGTTCCCTCTTCCCAACATGCTATTTTTATCTGAGCACCTTTCCAGGACCAGAAAGATGTAAACAAGAAAATTCTCTGGCACAAACATGGTGCCTCAACCACAGCCTCTGCAGGCTGCACGTACTCTGAGCAGGCAAAGAAAAACACAAAAATCTCTCCTAGAAAAGCAAAATAGTTTCATGAAACTCTTATTTAACAAACTAGGAAGCAAGTAAAATGGGTTACGGCAAAGTAGCAATCTCTTTTAATTAAAACACTTGGCAATGATAAAAAAAAATTGCACACAGCAGCCTTCTCCCTGAGATGCACAAACCCCAGTGAAGAGCATGAACTGCACCTTTCCTGGCACCAGAGGGGTTTGCCATGGGGCATCTTGAAACACACAAGGTAATTTAGGGAACAAGAGGAAACTTACTGGGTCCTCGAATTGCTTAGCAATGGGAGAAGGAAGTTATCTTCATAATCTCAAAAGAAAGAGAAAGCAGGAGGAATGTGAGGAATGTAAGGAGGTTATTGCCCAGGAGACCGGGACTGGCAGCTCACTCTCAGCCTGGCTGCTGGGAGGAGACACACATCCTGACCTCTCTGGCTAACAAGAATTTCCTTCCCCCAACAAAAAAAGGAAAAGAAAAAAATTAAAATATCAGATCCCTGAGGATTGCTCCTCTTCTGGGAGAAGGCAAAGAATTTTGCAGCAGACTGAATAATCCTGATTCTCCATCCTGGTGCTGCCCACACCTGTGGGAGATGACAAGGACTGAGCCTGTGCAACTGAACACACATGCACATTCACAGAAATCCATGCGAATGGTTATGCGTGGGAAGAGGACAGGAGATGAGAACCACACATCTGACACCTCTTGAGAACAATGGGCAATCCTTCCCCATCCATGCAGGTTCCAGGGCTGGTAATCCACAGAACCAGGACAGTGGGGTCTGCATAAGCCACCATCCAACACCAAGAATACCAGGAGCAGGCTAGGACCACAGACACCACCAGCTTGAGGAACTGAGACCTGTCCAGCCTTCTGACAGAGGCCACAACCCTATTGGGCAGATGCTACCTGCACCTCCAAGACAGAAAATGCTCATCTGAAACCTCTTCCCATTGGAGCCATCTCACATACACAGCGGTCATGCTTCATCCTGAACTTCCCTGGCTCCACAGGTACCAATACCATGGCAGAGAGAAGATGCAGAGACCCAAAACAGCGCCTCGCTGTCGTGTTGGCCTTGCTCTGCTGCTGTTTCAGTGTGAATAAAAAGCCTGTTGACACACGAAAGCCACAGAAAATCTCCCTGAAACTACAAAACAGTACTGAAAACATTGTGCAGCTCAGGCCTTCTGCACAATGTACACACGCCTATTCAGCCTCTTAAAAAACAGCTACATGTCTAAGGAAACATCTGATAATTAAGGCAGTTTTTACAATAGATAATAATTTGACTATGAATTGTATGGAATGTAATGACTGCTTATTCTGGCAGAAAAAACAGAACTTTCTATGAATGTCTGCCAAGGAAAACGATACTCCCACTCAGCCCCGGACCACTGCAAGCAGTCGCTGCTAACCACATGCTTTCACGCTGCCGGCTGCTAGGACACGGTGCGCCGCTGCAGACGAACAAAAAAAACCCGCGCTGCACTTTCGCAGAGAGAGAGAAAGCGGCGTCCCAGACGAGCGGCGGCCGGAGCCGTGACTCAGCCGGGAGCCGCCGCCAGCGCTGGCCAACACTCACGGAGCCACACGGCCGCCAGCGCCGGACGCCAGCGCGCTCGTCGGTGGCCTGAGGGCAAACTCGCACACTGCCTGCTCCCTCCCCCCCCACCCCGTCCCCCCCGCTGTTTCCAGTTGCTAAATGACATTAGAAGCGGCTAAAAATACTTCAAGGAATTCTCTCGTTTACTTTTCCGTGCCAAGCAGTTGTGTTTGCCGCGGGGATGTTCTCCAGTGGTCACTTCGCCACCCTTGGGTGGCCAGGCAATCTACTCCATTAACTCACGGAGAAAACCCCCCGCCTGCCAAGGACCACTGCCTTCACTGGACAGGAGTAATGGCAAATAGGTACAGCTGGTCACTCCGAACCTTCAGACAGACCTCAAGGATGACCAGGTGTAATCTGGTACTTCTCACAACACAGCAAGTCCAGAGCTGCCCCGTGCAAACCGACTGCAACAGGCTCAGCAGTGCCAGACAGCCGAGTAACACTGACCTGGAGGGGATCCAGAATCTTTTTCTCAGTTGGAAGGGGCCACACGGAAGAGAAGCATGTGAAAAACTAAAGCAGCATTTTCTGGACTTGACATGTAAAACAATGGGCTGGTTTTGGCTGTAGTAGAGTTAATTTTCTTCACAGTGGTTAGTGTGGGACTCTGTTCTGGATTTGTGCTGAGCACCGGGTTGATAATACAGAAAAGTTTTTGCTATTGCTGAGCAGGGCTTACACACAGCCAAAGTATTTTCTGCTTCTTGTATTGGTATGCCGGTGAGGAAGTTGGAGGTGCAGAGATTGGGAAGAGACACATCTGGGACAGGTGACCCCAACTGATCAGAGAGACTCCAGACCATATGACATCATGGTCAGTATATAAAGTGGGGGGAAGAAGGAGAAAGGGGAGGACATTTGCAATCATGGTGTTTGCCTTCCCAAGTCACTGTTAGGTATGATGGCACCCTGCTCTCCTGGAGATGGCTGAACACCTGCCTGCCCAAGGAAACAGTGAATTCCTTGCTTTGCTCACATGCTCAGCTTTTACTTTCCCTGTTGAACTGTCTTTTTCTCAACGCACAAGTTTCCTACCTTTTACCCTTTTGGTCCTCTCCCTAATGCTTTTGGTAGGGAAGTGAACAAGTGATTGTGTGAGGCTTGGTTGCTGGCTGGGGTTAAACCCCAACACACAGCAATGCAAACAAAGCAGCATTCCTGACTGACCAAGGGCAGCACACCGAGCACCTACTGACAGCCATAAATGCACTGGGGACAAGTGAGCAGCAGGACGTCAGGGCACACCTGCCCACAGTTACTCTGGGCAAAGTCCCAGAAGTCCAAAAATCAAGGGTCAACCGATTTCCTCTGCCAAGGGGGGAAAAAAAAAACCTGCTCTCACAAATAAATGCAGCTATTCAAATAATTTGGTTCCCAGCTCCCTGCAAAGGCAGGGTCCAGGTTTGCTCTGTGCTCCCCACCACTGCCAGGACAGCAGTGCCAGCGAGAGCAGGATGACTGCTGCACTGGCTACATCTTCCCCCAACAGGCAAGATGTTTGGGTTTGTTTTTTTTTTTTTCCTTTTCAATCCAGGAAAAGAAGCATCTAGTTCTTCCAATTAGCAGGAAAAGGGAAGGCATTTCTGTCTCTTTAACATCTGAGGGCAAGAAGCAGCCTTTTTAAAGAAAGGTTGGGTGGGGGCTTTTTGTTTTTTAAATCATCACCACTTACTGTGGGTTTCCAGTTGCCACCACACCAGCTCATTTTGCATTTCACTCTGCAGCCCCACCAGACCAACCAGGGGAAGCAGCCCCTTCAGAGGGTCACTCCAGGGAGTTTTGCTCCATCACCATAACAGCTTGGAGACACATGGAATCCATAAGGAACACACATTCTGGGTAGAGTTTGAACAAAGCCGGTGGCTCTGGGACCCAGAACTTCCCAAGATGTGACTCGTCCTCGGGAAACTGTCAAAGTCATCTTAAAAGTAGTTACAGGCTGGTGTTCTGCCCCCACCACCTTACTATCTACACGCTATCAAGAGTCAGGTTTCACAAACCAACTGTGTAGATATCAGGGCTGCGAAAGCACTGACCTCTTCAGCAACAGCAAGATTGCATCTCGCCACTGCCAGGAGCTCTGCCACACACATCACAGGGCTCCAGGGGCAGCAGCCACTGAAAAACACTCGGGTACAAAGCAGCACCAAAGGGCCACGGATTATTAAAAGCTTCCACACAGATTTATAGCAGTAGTCTGTGTTTATACCTCTAACACCAAAGCTACATAAAAGGAAACAAGTTCTCTGTGTCCAACACCACAAATAACCCATTTTACACCTCTTATCAAGCAAGCAGTGAGTTGACCAGCTGTGTGCTCCTTTCAGAAATGCCTAGGTACTTCAGCAAGATATATAACCTGCTATTTATGCATACTCTAATGAGGTCCTAAACCTGGTCTAAATAAATATTAAAGTGAACTCCTGGGTAATTATGGTGAAGGAGCAGCCTTTAATGCCACTGAAATAGCAATGATACAAGATTAAATGCCTGCTTGAATGGGCATTTCCTTGAAAGAAAAAAAATTGCATATCTACTGCTCCAGAAGAAAATAGATGTGGCAAAAAATCCATGTGAGATGCTATAAAAACCCCAAATGACTCCCCATGCCCTTCCAGTGAGGATGAGTTTCACTTGCTGTCACAAGTGCAGGGACACATCTGCCTGCACCACACAGCTGCTTCACTTTGACAATTCAAGGCCAACATTTATAGAATCAGTAATCCCTGACAGCAAAGAAATCACTACACTTTACGAAAAAAATTTGCCACAGCTTTTAGGACACCTTTTCACAAAGAAGCTAGGAAGTTTCTGTCTGCACTAAAGCAACTTGCTAAGAGAATGTGAGAATAAACATAACCCATCAAATCAGTACTAAAATCTAACAAAGAAGTTGATGCACTCCAGATATGAACAACCATGTGTCCACCCATCATTCCAACAGCATCCATGTGTCCACACGTGATTCCATTCAGGCCACTGAAGCCTTCCCAACCTGTCCTCCACCAGTTTTGTGAGCAGAGAGGTGCCACCAAGCAGAAATCACCAGTTTCCACCATCAGCCCAATGGGATACTTGTCCAAGCACATGGCTCATTCTCTCACACACATTTATCTTGTTCCCACCGATAGCCAGGCGCCCAGGTAGTGGCCTTTCCAAACCACTTACTCTCCTGATGGAAAATACGCCACTTATCACCTGAAACACCAACTGAAATCAAAGCTTTGGTAAGTGACTCTTTTCTGGAGACACAATACACACCACAGACCTCTTACCCTGGTGCCAGACTTCAGCCTCCAGCACTATCACCTGGCCCACGGGACTCCAGTGCCCCGTGCTGATCCCACAGGGGCAATTTCAGGTGAAGTTCTCCACTCTGACAGAAGTTCAACACCAGCAGTGGGACTGGTGGTTACATCTGCGTACACCAGCTGAACAGCAAGAGGGGAGATCCGGAGCCTCTAAACACAGCCCACACCAAAGCCACATGAATTCACAGGGGGAACGTGAAACTGCAGCAGGTGTAGCACCTCACTCCAGGTTTAATTTTAAATTCCGTCACACTTGAGGTACACCACACTTTAAAGCTGTACACGGCACACCTTCTTTAAAGACTTCCACCACCCTCTCTGAAATACCCTGCACAGCAGGATTACATTTAAAACTCCACTTTGCAAGACCTGTTGCTTTCCAAGCAAAGCCAGACACAGACTCACTACACCCCTGGAACAGCAACAGAACCCAGCCAGGATTTTCAGCTTGTCATTGCTGAAAGCTCTTCTTTTATCAAATGATCTTACCTTGCTAATCATTTTTCTCAAACAGACAACAGCTTTAGAGCTTCAAATTGAAGCCCTGTCAGCATGATCTACTCCCGACATTCTCCAAAGCTCACCAAGTCATCTTAAACAATATATAAAATAAGGACTAGGTCAAATCTTCCCAATACTGGAGTTCAGAGGAAGTCTGCTCACATTCTGATCCTACACTGATGAGGGCTGGACTCAAATGCAAGACTATTTATTAGAGAGCATTTTACAAAGCAGGCAGAGTGAAGGGGAGAGAGTATTTTAACTGCAACCAGTCAGACGTTTCTCATTAAAATATTTCTTGGAGAAGTAAACGGGCCTGCAATTTTATTCAAACAGATGTAGGCTAAATGCATATCATTAGTCTGACAATACAAAAGCACAGGCGACTGAAATGATTTTAATTTTGTCAGTGAAAAGGATAATGTATGCATATCTGGAGGGCACACCAATGGTAAAGATTACCCCCAGCTTCTATCTGAGCCGTCTAAAGGTATTTACTTGGGGTCTGTCTGTGTTGTGACAGTGTCCCAGACCGAAATGAATGCCTCCAACACTCCACATTTTTGAGCCATTCAGTCATGCATTTTTGTTATTGTTGAAAGTAGTGCGAAATTGCAGTGCATGAGCTGGAGTCCTTGGTGGTCTCCGAGGATTCCAGCTAAAAAGGCACTTCCTTTGTTCCGCGGAGAATGCGGTCCAGTAGGTCATTCAGAAGGGGAAATAAAAGCAGCGGCCCTGGGAGGGAGATGAAGGATGAAACAAAAAGAATAAAATGTTTTGGGTGTGAGCACATTAGCTACCATTTCCTACTGCTGCCGGCTGCGAGCACTCCTGTCCCCGGGATGCGCAAGTATCTCGAAGTATCTCGGGAGGAAGGTGGAGGGAAGGAAGAAAAAAACGAAAGAAAGAAAGAAAAATAAAGGGGGGGGGGGGGGAGGGGGAAGAAAAGAAAGAAAAGAAAGAAACGAAAGAAAAGAAAGAAAAGAAAGGAGAAAAAAAAAAAAAAAAAAAGAAAGAAAGGAAAAAAAAGGAGCCACGTTTCAGTCCCTCCGCCAGCAGCCGCCGGGCACCGGGGCGGGACGGGCCGCCCGCTCCCCTCCGAGGCGAACGGCAGCCCAAGGGCAGGAACGCCCGCCCCGCCGCCGAGCCGGGAGCGGGGCCGGCAACAGGCGCGGTCCTGCTCGGCACTGCCCGGCACGGGGGCGGGCGGCCGCGCCGGGACCCTCCGCGCGGGAGGGGTGCCGAGCTCCGGGGAGCCGAACCGAACCGCGCCGAGCTGGGCGGCGCGCCCTGAGCCGAGCTCCGGGAGCCGGGCCGGGGGGAGCCGGGCCGGGGGGAGCCGGGCCGGGGGGAGCCGGGCCGGGGGGAGCCGGGCCGGGGGGAGCCGGGCCGGGGGGAGCCGGGCGCGCACCCCGCGCTCCGCGGGGCCGGGCCGAGCGCGCACAAAGGCGGCGGCGACGATCGCGACTCACCGCTGATCTCGTGGCTGGGCGCCTCGCTCTGGCTGAAGCCCTTGGCGACGTAGAGCCTCCGCACTTCGGAGCAACTTTTGGCGCGGGGCTCGGCGGCCAGCAGCAGCGGCAGGCTGAGGGCGGCCAGCGCGCACAGGAGGGGCGGCAGGCAGCCGCGCCGCCGCGGCATGGTGCGGGCGGGCAGGGGCCGCCGGGGCCGGGCGAGCGCGCCCCGAGGCTGCAGCCGGCGCTCCGCCGAGCCTGCCCCGCCGCGCCCCGCAGCTGCTGCGCCCGCTGCCCTGCGCCCCGCTCCGCTGCGGCTCCGCTCCGCTGGCCCGGCGTGCGGCGGCGCTCCGCGAACTTGGCCCGGCAGGAAGCACATGGGGTGGTGGTGGTGGAGGAGGAGGAGGAGGAGGTGGAGGGAGGCGGGGAGGGCGGCAGCCAAGCAGGATCGCGCAGGGCCGGGACAAGCCTCTGCAGCCCCCGGGAAAACCAGGAGCCGGGATCCGCCCGCCCAACGAGGCGGAGCGGAACCCGGGGCTGCCCGCCCGGCTGGCCCCGCGCTGGCGCTCCCTCCCGCGGAGAGCCTGGGCTCTGCCCCGGCACGGGCACCCCGAGCACCCCCTGCCCGGAGCCGGGGCTGGCATCGCTCGGCCTCAGGAGTTTCCACCTGGCACCCACGCTCCCACCCATGCCAGCTCCGAAGTGCCCCGCGAGGGAAAGGGAGATTCCCCGGAAGCGCTGGAACGGCTGGCTTTGCTGTGCCTCCTGAAGTGGAGCTGTAGATGGTTCAGTTCTGCCCCGGGTTTAATAGGTTCACTACGCTGATGAATTTTGACATCGTTGTGACAGGTCTGAACTATGTGCATGAAAGACTTGTCAAAACCGACATTTTTCCACCAATCTTCTGTTTCCAAGAGTTTAGCGGGGTCAAGGCCTCAGGAACACTGACATGAAGGTGCTCCAGTCACTCGCCTTCATACCCCAGCCCAGCACACAGACACATGCACAGATGTAAACAAGCCTTGCTGAACCCTTGGACCAGAGTCCAAGGGTTGCTCCTTGCTTCTGTTTACTGAAAAATCACAGACATAGTACTGCAAGAATGACAGGCACCATCATAATTTCACGAGGCTGCAATGTCACTTAAAGGGTCTGCCCAACCCTTGCTCCCTGTCTGGCATGGTGAGGTCTCCGTATCCTTGTCCCCTGGGTGCAGGTGCTGCATGGGGAGCTCTGTCCTGCTGAAGTGTCCATGTGTCTGTGCTCAGTGCTGTGTCTCAGCACAGATCCATTTACCCCAGGACAGTGTAATGGCCTGGTGATAGCATCATTTGAGAAAAATAAGTGTGCAGTGGTTTACAATACAATGCTCCTCTATGAGCTTCATTCCTCTGATTGCCACGATGGGGAAGGAAGGGCTGAAACAGCAGCAAAGTAAGTGGCCAGCTTCACCCCCTTGCTCCCAAGCTTTTGCTACCAGAAGTCCAGGTGGGTAAGGAGGAAAAGCTCCACTGTTTATTTCCCGTGTGACAGCAAAGCACAGCCATGCTGTCCTGCCAGTCACTTCTCCTAGGAACAAAATGCTCATCCAGCTCTGAGCTTTCCAGCGGCGATGCTGGCAGCTCACCACAGCCTTGGGGCAGCACAGGCTGCTGCAATCAGGAATCACACCAAAAGCAGGGGGAAACCACATTACCACAGCCCAGCCTGCACCAGCCGCAATGGAGAGGCTTGTGCTGCAGCAGGGCTTCCCTCTGCCTGGATGCAGGGAGCATCCCCTGGCTGCACAGAAAATGGGCCACACCATCCACAGGGGAAAAAGAAAGAAGAAAAAAAAAAAAAAAAAAAAAAAAAAAAAAAAAAAAAAAAAAAAAGAATTTGCTTTATCATGGTTTAAAAAGTCTCCATCAGCCATCCTGTTGGAAAGCAATCTCAGTCATCCTGCCATCCGCTGGGGCCACTCACACTAAGCTGGTGAGACAAGCCAGGCCAGAAGTTCTCATGAAGTTATAAAGTGTCCTGAGAGAGAATAATCCTCTAGGATCTGGCCCTGCAATGTATGACTGAGTTCTGGTTTTCAAAGCACTACCTCACCCTCCCAGCCTTTATTTGAAGAGACAATGTGAATTTTAAAGAGAACTCAGCAGGGAGCACTGCATTTTTTATTCCAAAGTGAGAGAGAAAACGAGAGTGAGAAAGTCTGTGGGGTTAGAGACAGCTTGCCATTTGTTGTTTCTCATAATCCCATACCTCGGTGGGATTTAAGAAACCTCCTGAAAAACACGGAGGGTTTTGTCAAATACTTGCTCAAGTAGTTAAATCAAAGGCTGAAGCAAAACAATGGAACTGCCTGAAAATTTTCATGAAAAACTTTTTTTTTTTCTTTTTTAAGGAAAAGAAAAGTAGCCTCTCTCAAAAGAGAATTTTTTCTCTGAGTTTTTTGCTTTCTCCAGCATTTTTACACATCTGGCAGACCCTCCCCAGCCCCCTCACCCCAAACTGCTTGAGCAATTTCCCTTTCCCAGGAGAAAAAGATGGAGAAAAGCAGAGGAAAAAAGAGGGGGAAACTCATGGTTTAGTTTTAAAAAGACTTCTGACTTTGCTCATCCTCCAAAACTCTTTTCTCTCCGTTAGTATTTCTGTCCCCAGAAATACTGTTCTGTGTTTCTTTTCCAGCCCTGTCTCAAGGCCAGCTCTGGTGAAACAGGATGCTCTTCCATCCTGGGGCTCACGTCCCCATCTTCCCTACGTGGCAGAAAGTGCTGCCTGCAAAACTTTCAAAGCTGTTTCCTCTCTACCTGCTCATACTCAGCTGTGAGTTTCCTCTCTTATTTGAGGGGAATCCCAACATGTCCCTGTCACCAGTGCAGGCACCCCAGGCTGGGCAGAGCCAGCTGCAGCAAGGACCTGCTGGCACAGCCATCACTGGTGACAAGGTGACATTACCCACATTGCGTTTGCACAGAACCTTTTCCAGTGTATGCCATGGACCTTGCACCACTTGGCATTTCAAATTTCCATCTTGTTCAGTCAAAAAGTTCCAGCACTGCCAGCTCTTCAGAGAGAAGGAAAGGCAGGGAAGGAAAAGCCAGAGAAGACATGTTTCTCCACAGTTTTCACCTTCCTCCTGGGTGCTGCCTCTCCTGTCCAGCTCAGGCCTCCAGCCACACTGCTCCTGCCAGAGCCTTCATCCACAGAGCAAAGTTATGTTGGTTTAATTAAAACCACTTTGAATCCACTCTAAAGGAATCAGCACAAACCCTCCATGGGGGTGTGGTTAAATCATGATAAATCTTACTGGTATCAGATGAGTCCATATCAGTAATGTACAAAATTTGGTACAAATAATTGCCAACTGCACAGGATTCCCGGGATCAATTTTAACTTCAAGTTGGTGGGAGTGGAGCAGTTCTCTTGCACTGGCAAATCTTGGCAGCAGAGAGGAATACTAAGCCCAGCTGCAGCACCAATTACATACAAAAATCCCTCTGAATTTAAATAGGGCTTAAGCTTTTGGTCTGATTTAATTCTGATCCTAGCCATAGGTCTGCCACAACCCTGCAGCATTTCCAGTCATTTGTCAGGGAATTTACTGGGGTGTTGTATTCGGATAAAGATTTCAGATCTAGCTGTTTAGGAAAACCTGGCTGAATGCTTTCCTTGGCCTTGCTATCATTAAAGATGATTAAATCCTACACTCTGGTAGGAAAGTCTGGGCCAAAAGGAGGTTAGAAAGTGTTGAGAGGGAACTGGACAAACACGTCTTCCCAGCTCCAGCTCATCAGCAGGAGATGGCTCATTGTAAACCCAAACCAGGCGAGTTCCTGTGGCAGAGCAGCCGGGCTGGAATGAGGGATGCTCAAGTGGAAACAGTCTCCTTTGATAAAACCCCAGATACCACAAATCCAGGGGTGTTTGATCCAGGGCATCTGTCATGAGGATGCAGGATCCCGCTAGTTGCAAAATGATGGTCTGAGTCTGGTTTCTGAATGTCAACAGCCAAATATTTTAGGGCGAGCAGATCCAGTGTTTTGGCATGGGCTGATGCCTCTATTTATTTTTATCACTTATTTTTATCCAAGGGCTACTTCACCCTATACAGAAGAACAGAAACCTCCTGCAGTGACTGCTCCACTCTGGGGCAAGGGATAGGTTAGCTTCTTGTTGGCTTCTGTAGATGGGCTGATGCCAGCTGGGTGCAAGGGGCTGGGCACACTGAAGAAAGATGGAAAGGATGAAAGGACGAGGGGATCAGGCTGGCTGTGGAGTGAAGCTGCTGCCAGAGTGTCACTCAGCTTCCCATGTCTGAAACAGCTTGCAGTGCACTGGGGTTGCTCTGCAGAGCTCAAGACCATCTCCATTTTAGGGAATGCAAGAGTGTGTCTCTTTCCCCAGTAGGACGAGAAGCCATCCCAGCCCTGTCCCCAGGCACCAGAGAGAGGAGACCTGGGGACACACAGCTTTGAAGGGCACGGGAATGCACTCACTTTCACAGATTTTCATGCCTGCACTTCCTAGCTCTCCCAAAAGTGACTGTGTGGCAGATGGCCCTGACGTGTAGCACACTCACACCCAGAGGATAAAAATATTCCCCAACAGATTCCTGGCAAGTGAATGTCAGTCACCATTGCTCCAGAGCTGGCCATGGCTTCCTCTTCTCCTCAATCCCCCATCTGGGGGTGCAAAGAGGGACCCCAGGCTGCATCTCCCCAATGGCATCACACAGATTGATGCTGGCAGCTGGGCTGACATCCCAGATCCATGCTGACTCACCTGCACATCTTCCATAGCACAGTATTCCTGGGGACATGTCCCCATCCTCCCTGCCCCAGGTGACCTTACAACTGGCTGCCACTGAGGAGGGGTGAGAGGTGAAATGGGACCCTGCATCTGCCTCACCCAAGCCTTTCGCAGTGTGATGGCAGCCATGACATCCACAGTCACATAATCTTCCTATGGCCATGAAGTGGGCCTGGAATGGGGATTGCTTGAGGCAGGGGGATTGAGAGGGACCAGTGGTTGCAGGGCAGAGAAGAAGATGGGTAGCACAATTCAAGGATGACAGAGGAAACAAGCCCCCAACTCATTCTTGCATTTTTATCCCTTCTCAGCAGCAATCCCCTGCTCAGCCCTCCCTTGGACATTCTGAGCTATATTTACAGCAGGCATCGCTGCCTGGGCTGTTTTATTTTGCTTTTATTCCACTCCTAAGAACTGGTTCAGTGCTGGTGCCAGCCTGGAACAGGGTGGGCACTGGCAGGGCAGGGGCAGAGTGAGGTTTGTAGGTGCTGTGAGCAGTGGCATGGCCAGCCCACACACTCCAGAATGTGCAGCCTCGTGGTCCATAGATAAGCTCATCACCCATCTGGGGGGGGGGTGGGGGGGTGGGGGGGTGTCACAAACTCTGGAGCTGCAGAGATTAGGACTGGAAAAAGCATCAGACACCTGATGCCTTCCTCCTTAGCCCAGAAAAACTGACCTCAAGCTGTCCTCTCCCTGTCTGTTCTCAAAATCCCTCCTCAATCAAGACTGCGCAGTCTGTCCCAGCTACTAACTCAGTATTTCGTTGCACAAAAGCATTTCTTAATGGCTAACCTAAACCTCCTGGCCACAATTCAAGCTGGCTATCTTTTTCCTCCTATCTTCTGTACATGGAGAAAACATACCCTGCTATCAGCAGAACCCAAAGCTCTTGGTACATGTGGCTGGCACAGCACGGCGTGGCTGGAGATGGCCCCTGTTGCTGTTGGTGGCCCCACCAACTCTGGGCCTCAGCCCCTGCAGACCTGGGGCAGAGGGAACAACCCCAAGCACTATCCCAAGCGGCAGGAAATACTCTCCGACATGGAAAAGAGAGAGAGGGAGAGGCATGTTCAGAGCAGCAGATAACCCAGACAGTTGGCACTACTTAAAAATGAGTAATAGCTACATATCACCTGAACTACCTTGTGCCAGCTAAAACACTGTGGAGCAGAGCCAGGAGAAAAGGGAGCCTGTTACCCCACAGTTGTCAGCGAGGCCGTCCCAGTTCCCTCTGATGCTGGGCATCACCACTGATGGCAGTTTTTACCTGTGGGCAGGCAGCTGGTTTCCACCAGCAGCACTGGTTTCCGTGCTCCAGGCCATGCTGTGCTTGTCCAGGGATGGAGCTGTGATGGTCAGCAGTTTTTGAGTACTTGGGAAGATCAGTGTGAGCTTACCAGGGGGAGCTCCAGAGGTTTTAATTACTGCAACCAGCACTTCATCTGGGGCCTTTCATTCCCCTCAAAGCACTTCCACCCGGGCACCAGTCCAGCAAGTGTTTGGTTTGTAGACATCTGCCTTGTTCCAGCAGGGATGCGCGTCACTGCCTTTGAGGTTTTTGTTAGCAGAGGGCAGCAGAAGTGGCCAACCCCTTTAATATCACCTGGGATGCAGAAGGTAAAACAGGTCAAAGGAGAGCAGAGAGAGCACCAGCTCTGAGTGGGACATGACCCAGTCCTGTTTTGTACCGGTCTTCAGTATCAGTGAAAGAATTATATATTTTAAAAAATGATGAAACTTTTTTTTTTTTTTACCTCCAGGCACTGTTTTAATTCTGTTTATAGGCTATTTCAAAAGAATTTGTAAACACAGAGTGGAAAATGTGTGTGCTGCACAGGTGGAAGTAAACAAAACCTGCTTTAAACACCCACTGCTGCAGGCAGAAGGTACTTGGCAGCACACACTGCTCACCATCCGGATCACCTGGCTGGACAGGCTGATGTGGCTCCTCTTCCCATCAATGCACTGCTGGAAGCAAAACCCATGAAGGAGCAAGCTGGAAGACTGGGATGCAGGATGAGTGATGGCTCAAGTCCTACTGCTTGAGAGGACTCATCAGACCTTGCCTTGGACCAAAGGTCACAGGTCTCGTTCCCCTCCCAGGTTCGATGCCCATCAGAGGGTATAATGTGGGTCCCAGAGGGTGTGCAACCCTCCTCACCATGCCAGCCCCTAAATGGATTAAGCACTGTCCATACCATAGCAGGGATGTACATCCCTCGCCTTTGGCTCCATCCTCCTTGTCCAGCAGGGCTGGGGCAGCACACTGGCTGCTGAACTTTCATGGTTATATCATTGCTGCTTGAAATACGTATTTTTTAATCTTTTTTTTTTCATTCTCCTTTATTCTTGCCCCTCACTCCCCATGGTTTAAAGTTTTCAAATTAAAATATGCAAGTTGTGACTTGCAGATAGTGAGTCGGGGCTTGCAAGGAAAGTGGGAGGGAGGAGGGAGGAAAAAAAAGAATGATCGGCTCAGAGTGCCAGCAATTGTTTTTATCCTTTCCAGATGAAGGAAAAAGATCATGTTATTTGTTCAGCATACAGTTCCAGATTTTCAGGAATGAAATCTGAGAGCAACATGTCAACGGTCTATCTTGAGAGCTGTGGTAGATGGCGGCCTTTGTGCTCCCAACACCAGGGCCAGTAAGCTCAGCTGAGGGAAAAAAAAAGGCTCCATTCTCACACTCTGAAGTGGTGGCATTAGATATCAGCAAGATAATGGGCGCAAGGCCTAGCCCTATTTCTTCTCCCAGCCCAACAGCCCCAGGCTGCTGGCTTTGATGTACTTATTTATTTGCCTTTTCCTCTCACAGATGATATTTTTAACCGATATTGCGGTTTGGGCATATACTGGGGAGAAAGGAGGGGAGAAAAAAAATGAAAGTCATTTTATTGCAACAGCTGATCAGGAGGGAAAGAAGAAAGAAAAAGATAGGGGAAAAAAAACCTCCCCCAGCCATTGGTTACCCTGCAGGTCGATGTTTCCTGCTGTAAATCAGCCAGGACACGGTGGTCTCGCAGCTGGAGGGAGATCCCCCATCAGCCGGGGCAGACATCGAGGGCTGAGGCCGGTGCTAGGGGCTGTACAGCCCACGGCCCAGGGCATTTGCACTTGAATCCCAGGGGAACAGGAGGGAGATAGTGGGGTCAGGGAGGTGGCCAGTGGCGAGATTCAGCCAGGGCTGATTGATGTGCGGGGCGGTGTGGGTGGTCCTGCGCCACGGGGCCGGAGCGTGCCCGCATGGGATGGGGACGGCGGGAGCACCACTGTCCCTTTGATGTGTGGCAAGGCTGCCCATCCTGTACCTTCCCCTGGAAATCCGGCAGGCAGGCTGGGAGCACCCATGGCCTTCAGACACATCCAGGGCAGGATGGGTGAAGAATTAAGAGAGGCACAAAGCAAGAAAAAAGTAGGAAGAAGAAAGGACTTTTCCTGATACCGTATTCAACTTCCCACAGCCTATGTGGGAGCAGTGCTCAGCATCCCCATGTGCACAGGCTGGGAACCTCCCAGGAAGACCAGTGCATGGCTGGGCACAGCCCCCACATCTCCTCCCTCTGGAAAAAGGTGTCTTGGAGAAGGTGAAGACTCTGCAAAACACCCTCTGCAGAGCCCTTCACTGGAGGACCTGGCATCCTGCTGGCTGTTATGTCGACAATTTGCACTCTTTGGGCTCCATCTTGGTCTGAAAGAGCAGCTCCAGGGATGTTCCCTCTGTGCCATGCCCAGGCCTCATTTCCAAAACTGCCTCTGTGAAAAATCACCATCTCTCCTCCTTGCAGCACCCTCCCATCCCTGTCCCCATCCCAAAACAACCAGCTCTCATGGATCCTGTGCAGATGCTCCCCATAGATTCTTGTACAAGAGGCAAAAAAATCCCACTCAGCTGTTTTTGCTATTAATGGGCAAAAAAATGTTCCCTGTGGAAAATTTCCTTGTGACTCACATCTCTGTTTCGGTTGAGAAAGCGAAGCATCAGGTAGCTGTGTGCCTGCTCTGCTCCAGTGCCATGGGTCTTTCTGCCTGAAAGTAACCGTAAGCATTGCTGAGATCCTGCAATTAATGTTTCACAATACTTAATGTAAGTGCCCGGCACTTGAAATTGTTGTCTCAGCTCTTTAAAGAAGTTGGTTGTTTTTTTTTCCCCAAGTCCCACAGCTGCAGTGGGAAAACTGAAAACTCGCACCCAAATCATGCAAAAAACCAGATGTCAGGAATGAAAATCCAAAATAATTATTTCTTAATTTAAAAATTCTTTCAATTTTAATTCAGTTTCTAAGGCAGGCCTGGCTCATTCACCAGCTCTGACACTGCTGGGATAACAATACTGTGACATTTACAATGACACCAGCTCCTATGGATGTTTTTTCCCAGAGCCTGTTAGCTGGCACACGTGTCGCAGAGACACACACATCCTCCTCAGTCACCTAAGCCACAACTCAACTGCAGGACCTGGTGCAGAATGGGCTCCTCCTTTGCTGGGACGTTGCAGCCTCAGTCTGTCTTGCCAGAGGTGGATTGTGCAGAAAGGTTTGCCCCTGTGATAGCAGCGCTGGGGTAGGGGATGTTTTCAGCCCTCAGAAGTGTGCTTCAAAAGCAGGAGCATCTGGCCTCCCTCAGAGGGACACTTTCAAGAGGAAAAAATATTAAAACAAAGGGTTTAATTAACTTGGACATCACCATTGGTATGTACCTGCCCAGACCCCAGGGAAGAGAGGCAGCTGAGGGAAAAAAGAGCAAAGGAACATGACCGGAGGTGAAGTAGCAGCACCTTCCCACTTTGTGAGCACCTTAGGGCTCAGCACACTCAGGAACACTGAGAAAATTATGTTTTAACACTTTGTCTGATCATGACTATTTTGGGATGGATCACCACAAACTGCACAAATCCCTTGGCCAAGCACTATTCAGGGGTAGGTAGCATTGGTGGAGACCCCTTAAAAGAGGCAGAGCAGGTTTGACATGCAGAGCATTCCCTCATTCCTCCTGCATGCTTCGGTAACACCCTCTGAAAAACACTCTGGCCATGGCTTGCTCTGCCCTTCCTTTGCACCTCTGGTAGCAGTGATTTCATTGCCTGAGCCACAGCTGCCCCTCTTGTGCAGCCAGCTCCTCCCTTGGGTTTCACAGTGATAACAGGAACAAGCCAGGGGCTCAGAGCAAGACCCTCTCCAGCAGCCCAGAGCCCACCCAGAGAGCCTAGAGCCCTTCAAACCATCCACATGCCCATCCCATGCTGTCAGAAGCAAGATCAAGAGCACAACTTTAACGAAAATGCCATGTGAGGCTGTGTAAAAGAGGTGGTAAAAGGGGAATCCACTTATCCCACAATCAGCAGACAGGAACATCAGGATCTTGAGTTACTCCTTTAGAGATTGGATTACCAGGTCAAGATTGTAATGACCAGGAGCTTCGGCCAGACAGTCACCAGAGGTGGAGTCTGGCAGCCTATCAGGCAGTGGGATCAATCAGTCTCCTTAAAAATAATTAAGTGATCTGTCTATATCATGCTTAAAATGATCACTCTTCAAAGGCTGTGAAAATAAGTTTCAGGCAAGAAACATGGAAAATGCACAGAGGTTTGAGTGAGTGTGCAGGATGAGCTACAGAGCAGTGGTTGCTATTATTATGTTATTATCATTACAGTTATAATTATCATGCCCTCACATACAAGGGCTCTTTGACCCCCTACAAGTGAGTGACTGTTGTGGAGGTCTCTGCAGAGGGAGGTGACACCAAGACTGTCCAACAGCCACACATAGTGCAGTTGGGTGCCCCCTCCTTCCCTCAGTGCTCACATCCTACCTGCACTCTGTGCTGAGACCTCCCAGTGCTCCTGCCTCTCCCTCATCCCTTGCTTGGCCCCCCAAAACTGGGGACTTCAGCTCATGCCACCTACAGCACCCTCTGCCATCTCCCCTCTGTGCCTGTCACCTGCACCCCATGAAGCAGTGGCCCCACAGGGGGATGAGTTAGTCCCCAACTTCAGTGGGCTTCTTTGTCTGTCCATGGAAAAGACATAAATTATTAGTGGTGAAACCCTTAAGCCTTGTGACGCAGCAACAGCGTGAGGGGAAGCAATAGCTTCCTCTTGAGCATTGCCACAGAGCTGGAACTGGGGTTCTGATGACGAGAGTTTTTCTTCATTTTTCTGCTATTTTTTACATTTTTTTAAAAACCGGCTTTTTGCGGTCTCACATTTGGTGTCTGCAGGGTGGTTTCCATAAACGTGGCACAGCTTTTACAATACTAAATAAAGCAGCATGCAAATCCCATCTCCACATTTGCAGACTTGGAGTGTTTAAAAGGTGCAAGACCCATGTCTCTAGTTATTCTTTCACCAGCAGATATGCTGCTGCTAAACATTTGTCTCCAAGCTGTGTGACACAGCCACCCCGTGCAGCCAGGCTCATTTCCCTGTTCAGTCTTTCTGCTGGATCACCTCCAGCTTTAAGGCAATCTCTGATACGTTAATGAAATTTCTCCTTCCCAAAGTACCTTTGTGTTATAGCTCTCTGGACTGGTAAAGCCCCCAGCACTATCCTCATATGCCAGAGCAGAGCCTGGTACCATGGGTTTCCTCCCTGTTGTGACTCTCAAAAAGGCATTACCTCTGCCATGGCTTGAAAAGTGGGTCACCATTTCCTAAACGCAGGCTTCAGTGTCCCTTGCTCTGTGTGGGACCATCTCAAGGCAGTGAAAGGGCAAGAACCTGAGCCCACACAACTGCTGTTGCCCCTCACCCCCGTGCCATGGGGAAAGAAGACAGGGCTGCCCAGTAGCCCAGCCTTGGGCACTGAAATGCATCCAGCTTAGAGCAAAAGGCCTCCTGCTCCCCAGTCCCAGCCGGGCTGGCTGGTGGGAGCTCAGGGCAGCGGTGCCCCAGATCCTTTCAGAGCTGTGCCTTGGGAAGAGGCAGCAATTAGGGAAAGAGCTGCTGGTCACAGGCACAGAGCAGCCCCCTTTGCTGCCAAAGGTCCTTCATTAACAAACCAGTGTAACAAACCAGTGTAACAAACCAGTGTCACCCCACAGGCCTGATCTGGCCCTCTCTGCAATTAACCAGGCCAATTAGTGCCTTTACTCCTCCATAAGACAGCATCTCCCTTCCCCACACTGCCCAGCCAGGCCCTCTGAGCCCCCAGCATTTGCTGGAAGCACTGGCAAGGGCTTCCATGGCCACTCAGGTGGCAGTGCCCAGCCTGGGCTTGCAGTATCCGCAAGGTGATGAGCAGGAGGTTTTCACACCACCAAGGCTGGTGACACCAGTGGAAAAAATCCCCTTCCCTTTCCCTCCTATTTTATCATCCTTGTCATGAGCAGAACATGGTCTGACAAATTCTCCAGTCAAGAATCTGGAGCAAGAGCACTGCTAGAATGATTCAAGAAAGCAAGATTCTGGTACTTTGGTGGGTTGGAAATAGTATTCCCTTCCTCTGACATGGTCACAGAGGATGAGTACAGCAAAACCATCCCTGATGCCTGTGTGGCACTGCCATGGCAAAGCGTCCATGCTGGTAACCACATTCAAGAAATGTTTATCCCACACACGGTGACAGGCTATAGCAGTAAGTTACACCATGGATATGGGACCCTGGGCCAAATCCTGGATTGTTCCACAAGTTTCAGCTCAACATCATGAGTCACTAATGCCACCATTCCCCCCCCTCCTTTTTTTTTTTTTCCATAAAACTTTGTTTTTCCATCAAATGGGAACAAATACACCCAATACCAGGAATTTTGCTAGATGGAGTCCAGATGACAAGTTCTCAGAAAACTCTGTCAGTCGCTGAGATTCAGATTCAAGAGACATCATCCAATGTTAACTGTAAACAACAGGGGCAACAAAATGTCTGGCAGATCTTGAAGTGACATGAGGTGCCTGTGCTCCTCAACAAGCCCGTTTCACACCACAGGAAAGGTCACCACTTTAATCCAGTTCTGGGTGGAATGTACACAAACATCATTCCTCTTCACATCTGTAATTAAACAGCCTCTTGCTTTGCTATCCAGCCCATGTTTATTTTCCCAATTGCTAACGTGGTGGATGGTAATATAATATGACACTGAAGGGATACAGGCTGTTACAGGCAGGCTTTCCACTTCTTTCTAGTGATTTGCCTGCAGAGATCTGGAGTGAAGGGTGGTTGTGCTGCTGTGATTTCCTTTCTGGATGTGCAGCATCTTTGCACACTGAAATAATGATAGAGAAGACAGTGAAAGCAAACAAAAACAAATGGCAGAGATCCCCAAATGTGTTGACTCATTGCAAGAAGTTGCTGAGGTCTCTGCTGGGCTCATACAAGGGAGAAGACAGCAAGTAAACTGGGAAGTTGAGGCTAAATCTGTACTTCTGCTACGAAAAATCTGGTTTTCAACACTGGTAATGTGCTGGATCACTTGGAAGAAGTCTTCTTTCTCCCTGTGGCCACCAAGGAGCATCTGAAATAATGCTGTATAATCTCTAAGGGGGCCCTTCCTTCCCCACAAAGTGCTCTGGAGTACCAGCACCAGCTCCCACTCCACCACATGGTGCCCAGGAGGAAAAAACCCGCTCCAGCAAGAATGTTTTTCCTTCTGTAAACCTTTTGGACTGCAGTGATGGCACATGGTTCACGGGGAGCCTCACCAGGAGCTGGACATGAGAACTTTGCAGGGAATGGCCTTACCTGTCAGGGAGGACTGTGGGACACATCACTTTGCAGCCCCAAGGCATGGCCGTGTACTTCAGGTCCTAGTACACTCTCAGAAAAACAACACCAAGATGTTTATTTTCAAAAGGATACAATGTCTGACAAAATAAATGATATTTGATTAATACCCACTGCTTTTCTCAGATTTTTTTTTTTAAAGGCAGTAAATTTGCTGATTGTATAAACATGCCACAGTGCTTCATCTTCCTATGCCAAAATTTCAGTTATCTCGTCTCCAGGGAATGCCCTTAGTAACGTTGTGACAAGACTATTTAGGGGGTTGTTTTTGGTTTGGGTTGCTTTTTTCCCCCAATTTTTACTTCTTGGGGAGGTCTCCCATGAGCAAGCCACAGGCTGGAGCTGAGCAAAACCCACCGTTTCCCTTCATATAGGGGCCTTCATTATGTCCCAAAGAGAAAACCCAAATTCCCACACTAAGGACCAGTGAGGATCCTTCAATGTCATAGTTTCATCCCGTTCCCTCCTGGCTGCAGATTTCATTCCCCCAGTACCTCCATATGTAACTCCTTGCTAAGGGAACAAATAACATGCTGGGAGAATTTGTGACTTTGCTGGTGCCCAGCTGTGGAGCTCAAACTTAAAAATCTCTGGGTTTCTGGGAATGGACACCTGCTTCTAGGGTGTGTGGTGTATGATCTGGTAAAATTTTAGCAGCACTTGTCAATCATGAAGCTGCAGTGCTGCTGGAAAGGTCAAGGAAATCCCCACCAAGGCATCCATGTGTTTGGGAACCAAAGGATATTTCTGGGCTGCTTGAGCTTAGGTGACACAGAGAGCCTGCAGGGCAGGACTGCTGTGGTGGGCTTCGCCAGTCCCACCACTGGGCTGTGTGCTCCAACATGGGAAGGAGGCATCTCAGAAATACACCTGGCTGTTTGAAGCATTTTAAGTGTTTGTGTGCTTTCATATATTTTACTTTAGAGACCTATGCAACATCCCTTATGTGGTCCCTGCTGCAGCCTGCTTGTCTCTCTGCTCCCTTGGCACCACCACCTCCTCCCACCCATCTCACCATGGACCAGCTGCTGCCAACAAGGCAGAGCAGGAGGCTGTGCCAGACAGTCACCTCCTCCCTCCCAGCACAGCTGTCCCCAGCATGCCACCCCACCAGGACCCTGAGCTGTGCACCAACAGACCACCCTCTAAGGCAGGGGAGCAGCTGGGAAGTGCCATTTTGGTTGGTGGCTTCTCCCTTGCTGTGCCCATATCTCAGCATGCACCAGTTCGGACTGAAAAGCAAATCAAATTACCTGACAGCACAGGATTCCACATGTCCCCCTCCTGCAGACCCACAGGAACGTACCTATGTCCAGCTGCCACGTTTCTCTGATGGTGCTCTCAGCATCCTCCATGCAAGGGGCATTTTGTTTCAACTGGAAGCCCCAGCGAATCCAGCTGTGGATCCTTGTTAGGCCCATGCTCCAGAGGACTTGAGGGCTTTGCTCATGGAGATGAATGAGGAATTCTGAAAAGCTCCCTGAAAACCAAAACTGAGACAGTCTAGATTTCACTTCCCCAAACAGCATGAGCTGTAAGCACCAGCTGTTTCTAGCAGCTGTTCAGTGTGTTAGATTTTACCATTCCAGCACTAAACTATTAGTCAATTGATTAATGAACTGGAACTTCCCATCCAACAAAAATATTTTGGTTTTAAATTATAATTTGGTGCGTGGTTAGTGCGGAAATACATTACACATGCTAAGCACATGTTTGCATCTCACCACCACCCTCAGACACAGGGAAAGGTGTTGGCTTCATCACCTTTTTAAGGCTGCTTGCAAACCCCTCCAGGGAATGCAGTTTTACCTTTAATGCAGTTTTTTATTTTGCAGACTACACTAGGGGTGATGCTGCTCAGTCCTGCCCACACGTGGGATGTGCATGGGGCCAGCAGGCTCCTGTCACCCCACTGCTGCCAGTGGAGCTTAAAGGAGCTGCAGAACTGGCCAGGAAGCATTCAGGTTAACTGGCAGGGGTGAGGGCTCAACCACCTGAGATGGGAAATATTCCCAAGGTTGCCAGGCCTTTATCTGGTGCCAGCACAAGGTCCCAAGTTCACGAGGCACCACTAGGACACAGTGCTGGCAGCTGCACTAAGGAGTCCACGGCTCTGCACAGGGAGACCTGGGGTTTGGAGTCAGTGACAGCTCAGGACTGGCCCTGGTTTTCATCACAAAGCTAAAACTTATCTGAAAAGGAGTTTTTCCATTTTTTGGCTTTTGTTTTTTTTTGTTTTTTTTTGTTTTTTTCACAGAAGCACCTTCATGCCATAAACTACTCTATTCAGCTAAAACCCCAGGTATTTACTCTGGTGACACACTTTGCTGGCCAGAATTGGCCACTACCTGTGCCGAAGTCACATCACTGTGTTACCGTGGTGCTGTGTGCACAGCTGAGCTGCAGCCCTGGCACCTGACAGCAGCTCAAGTCCTCCTCCTCCTAGACTCATATAAAGATATTATCATATACATGATATGTATACTCATTAATAATATATAATAATATCAATATTATGAAAAAAAATCTTGACTGTGTATTAGCAGTTAAACCCTGGGACAGGGTCTGGAGTTCCAGGTGCACATGCAGAGCGGAGGTAACAGTGCCCATCTCCTGATGGAGGGGCCCCATCCCGTGGCAAGGCAGGTCACAGTACACAGAAGTGGTGTAGAGAAACAAACAGGGAAAAATTAAGTTCCTTATTTCTCGTGATGGGAATGAAACACTGCCCAAAACTCAACATCAGCGCTATTCCACCTCGGTGGCCAGGGCATTCTTTGCAAACCCCCTCTTAAAACATGTGCACAAACCCAGGGCAGGGGAAAATTCAACAGCTGCTTTTTCAAGTTATAATCTGTTATTTTAGAAACTTGGCAGGTAGTGGGCTCAAAGGCTGTTTTTTATGATCTCTGATCATAACAAAGTCTCCAGCAAGCATAGCTTTGCTAAACAGTGAAGGGAAACCAGGCTCAGCATGCCTCAGAGGAGTCTTCTGCTGAGAAGCATCAGCATTGTGCTGTGGAGATGCAAGAGGGAGAATCCGTCAGGCTTTGTGAGACAGAGCAAGGCACAGCCAGCTCCTCACAGAGAAAACAAACTGGACTTGTATGGAAAAACTGCTGCCACCCTCCTGTCCTGCTGCTTATCTAAGGAAGCAGCAGCACACAGAATATTTCTGACATAATATTAGAGGAGATGATGTCCCTGAACTGGTACCAGCGATACCTGGCGAGACAGAGGCAGCACATCATCTCTGAACAAACCCAGCAGCCCACTTCCACCCCCAGTGCTCTCGGGGGATGAAAGGAAAATGATCAGAAGGGAAGAAGCGATTCAAATTCAAGTGGCGCTAATAAAATATTCCCTTTGGTGGAGCAGAGGCTCATGGGCTCAGCCAGCTGCAGCACAGAGAGCTGGGAAGATGCAAAGAGCTGGGCCAGAACAAGAGCTGAGCAGCAGGAAGGTGAAGAAATGCCTCTGCCAGCATCACCATTAGCTCTCCCTTGCACCACCCCATGCACCAGGACCCCACTGACCCAGGGGTCAAAGCACAGCCCCAAGAGACAGAGAGGATTGCAGTTTGGTTTGTGAACGCGTAAAATATAAAATACAAAACCATGCAAAATACAAAACCACCTGACAGTGCATGGATGGAAAAAATCAGCCCTTGCAGGAATACCAGATGTCACCAGCACTGCCCCAACAGCCTCAGGACTCACCCTGCTGTGGATGGGACACGAGGATTCTGAAACCCAGAGGACGGGTCTCTAACAATTACCCATCAGGTCATGCTATGGGTTAGCCCAGAGCTGCTCCTTTGCATCAGGAGCAGTGAACTAGGAGTTACCATCTCCATGCAGAGGAATGGGGGAACAATCATCTCTCCTGGCACAAACCCAAAGCACTTCACACAATTCCAAGGCTTCAAATCAGAGTCAGACAGGTCAGCCCCACCACTTAGACTGGGTAAAGTTTCCACTCTCCAAACCATCTGACTGCATGGTTTGGAATTATCTACTTTCTCCTAAACATAAAACTGCTGTAAAAGAGGCCTGATGCACACAAATATTTGAAGCATGCACGTGTGTGTGAGGGGGTGTATGCACATGTACATGCACATGCTGCAGCTTAAGATACTGCAGATATAAACTCTCTAGTAAAGGCAGTTCTTAAACAGAAATATGCAGCCATCTTGGCCAGAAACCAAACCAAACCCAGCCCAGTCATTTAATCAGACCAAGCCAAGTCTTTCCCTGGTGTCCCTGAGCTGGGCATAGTTGGTGTTTCCAGGCTTCCCACTTCAGTAGAACACAGACTATTGTCTCACACACTTCCAGGACACCACTTATAGAGCAACCAATCTTTATTTTAGTGATAGCTTATGTTAGGAACATGCAAAGAAACACATGAGTAAGTCTCATCTGCCTCAGGCTCCTGTAAATCCTTTTCTTTTACCCTTTCACAGCACAACACATTGGACAGACATTGTTCACCCTGCAAAGCACAGTGTGTATATCCCCACTTGTCTGTCCTTTGGCTGGAACTGTGTTTTGCAGGTTTCCCGTGGGAAAGGAGGTGCTTCACTTCTGAAGAATGAAACCAGGTTGTTGCACATGCCACAGGGATGCTGGTGGTGATCAGCCACATGCACTGAAGGGCTTCAGGCTGGGAGGTGAGCAGCAAAATCACTTGCAGCTTGCCATGATGCAGGCGGGCTTTGTGCCCAGAGAACATATCTCCACCACAATCCCAGTGCATGACTGGTTCTCTTCCACAGCATTTTTCCTCCTGTCTCATCTTCTCTCTCCCCTGTTTTTGCATGCTCTCTGTTATGTCCTGACCAGATTCCCAGGGGTGAGACTTGAATTTGGAGTAAGTACAAAAACTACTTGAACTACAGAAAAAACCTGTATTAAGTCAACTAGGGGTATGATATTTGCTGAGAGTATTTCATAAACCATAGGTGTTCTGTACCCCATGCATGTTCAAACAACTCAAAATGAAATATGGTCTTCACCTTAACAGCAAGGAAGAGACCCCAGTGTTCAAAAACTGCAAGAAACACAATTTAGTATGAACCTGCTAATATTAAACAGGATTATCTTTAAAAAGCACTGTTAGATATTTACTAGTTTGCCATGAACCAACACTTTTTTAATTTGGGTGTTTTTTTCTGTGAAGAGTCTTGAGAAACTGACTCATGTCATTTGTCCTGTTTTTGGAAATGTGCATATATTTCAGAAGAGGTTCCAAATATCTTCCTCACTGAAAAAAAGGCATGGAGAGACATGGAGTGATGCCACCAGCACTGCTCATGGCTGGTGGCCCAGCAGCAGAGGGAGGACCAGGGCAATGGCAGCAGCAGGACTGGGGTGGGTGGCTGCACTCCCAGGGTCACTGCTGGGGACTGCAGCACCGTCCTTGCTTTGCTGATTCAGAAGCTGCTTATTTGCAGAGATGTCATCCATATCCAGGTCATACGCCAGCTCTGAAAGCAGAAGGAGAGAGGTGATCAGTAACAAGTGGTGTGTGTCAACATTCTGACACACAGCACAACCAGCCCCTCCAAAAACTGGGGTTCTGGGGGCAGCCCTGCTGTGGGCAGCTGGGTCTGGGTGCAGTCAAAGGCATCATAGGGCTTGATGGACCAGAAGAGCTTAGAAACATCTTGTCAGTCCTGCACCGACCAGTCTCTGTAACCCTACACCAAATCTTATGCTCGGAGAGACAAAAAAAATCACAACTGTGAGGTGCTCCAGTAAGAAAACAAAAGAGATAAGGGATGTGCCTTTTACTGGAGAGCTACTCCCAAAGAAAACCAGCTGAGCTTTGGAGGGGGTATTTAGCAATGCAAATTGTGTCTGCTCCCCAGGCACAACAAGGATATGTGCAGGAGTGAGGAAATCCTGGCAAGCACTTAACACTTCCCCAAACCCAGAGTCAGCAGAAGGCCTTGCTCACCAAAGCCTCCTGGCTGTAGGACCTGAGGAGCTCTGCATTCCTGCAATCTTATGTAAGAGTGTGCAAAATGTGCTTCTTACAGCACTGAGAACACATCCCATCCCTGGTCCGTCTCATCAAAGGAAGGAATGTGAATGGATCACGCACTCTGGGCATGCTGGTGTTGCAACATGGAGATTTTGAGATGAAGCACATGTGGGTTTCAATCCAGGAAAACATGCAGTATAAAAGTTTTGATAGTCCTGGCAGAGGAGCATGACATTAACAGAGGGAAAAGCTTGTGGCAACCCATCACTGGCTGCGAGGAACCTACTGAGCAGTAACTCACGGTTGCCCTTGTCTTGCTGGGTCAGGGAAGAATAAAGAAGTCCAAATGGAAAATATGGAAAGACAACACACCTGCAAATCTCAGGGCCAAGAACAAAGAGAAAAAGGTGTTTTAAGATGCCATTAGCCAGATCTACCTGGGGTATTTGAACCTGCCAATCAGCTGGACTGAGTGGGTGCACCCATGCTTGTCTCAAGGGAGTGGGGCTCTTGCTCCCCTGCTTTTGCTGCTGCCATCTTCTGGGGTCCAGCTTTGTCACCCAAATGGGAATCAGTTAAGCCTATTTGTCTTACCCTCAGAACCTGACCTTTTGAGCGGGAGAAAACTGGTGGTTTTCATCAGAAAAGACCCTGGCTCAAGCCTTTTACAAGCCTCCAGGATCACTAGCATGTTGGAAAGGTTTGGATCATCCCACCCCACCCCTGAGAAAGAATCCAAGAGACTGAATAAACACTCTATCTAAAAAATGCCACATCAATCCAATGAACACCACTGCCAAGGCAAACAGGCGGTATTTCTTAATCAAAAAATACCCAAACATTGCAAAACAAAAGCAGAACGACGTTAGTTTGACAAGTGAGTCATCCAGGCCATCAAAAGGGGTCAGAAATGTCTAAAAGGGAGCAGTTATCCATCCACACAGAGGGCCAGGTGCAAGCAGAACCCTCCTGGTAAACTGAATTCTCGTGTAGGTTCCCATAAATACTGCAATTCCTCTTTACCACAGCTTTCCTGCTTTTTTTTTTCTAAATAGTATAGATCTGCTGCTGTACTCTGGCGATGCACACCCATGGGAAGAGCAGGGGAAGAAAGGTGCCACCTTGAAAGAGATGTGCTGGGAGAGTTTCCAAGCACGGAAAGAACAAGTCCCTCTGGCATGAGGCATGCTCCAGCTTCCGGGCAGTTTGGGAGCAGCCTGCCTGCACCACCTTACTTTCCCAAGCTCATTTCTGGAAAATAAGTGAAGGGACCTGGAGTTGATAAATTCACAGCAGATTATTTCACAGTTGGTTGTCTGACACAAGACTCCTCAGTTAGCACAATGTGGGATCACAACCTGCCCTAGTGCGTTTTGGAAGGTATTTCCACACATTGCAAAGGCTCCTGAAACCAAAAAGATGCTCTATGGGGTCACAGTACTATCAGGCACCCACATGCTCCCAGACCAGTGATGGTGAGAGTATTTGGGGCAGAATATTCTCTTACTGGACATCCTAGCAAAAAAAAAAAAAAAAAGTCCTCAGGAACTGAGTAACTACTCTTGCCTTCCCTTTAGAAAAGAAATTTGAAACAAAATAGTGTTTCAGCAAAGTCCTTAACAGGACAAAAGGTTTTGATGGCCCCATTTACAGTCTTGTTCTGGGATGTAATTTATGAGACTCGAGTTCCTGCACGATCTCAATGCAGCAGCTGAATACCGTTGGAAATGTTCAGCCAGGACGTAGTACCAAAATGAGTGTTCCAAACATATTCTTCGCGTGGGAAATTTTCAAATTCCGGGATTTCACCTCAGCTTGAGTAAGGGTAATTTTTTAAAATCACGGCATTTCACCCAAATGGGGATGGTGATCCTCTCGCTATTCCCTTCTGGCCAAATTAAAGAGAAAGGAACAGAAACCCTTTTGTCATCAGAGATTAGAGTGCTATTTTCCTCACCTTGTTTAACTGCTTCAGAAGTTTAGTGCTTGGGTGTGCCGTTTGTTTTCACTGTTCCTTCCATTATATCCTACTCTTTATTTGTGCCCAACTGTATTTTAGGTGTGATGGATTTAGCCAAACATCTTTTATTTTATATTAATAATGGATCTGTAACCCTTGCAAATCCCTTTCACTCAACTTCTAATGACCTTTGCTACATCAGAGGAAAAGAAAATAAAAAGTATGAGCCTCTAACAGACCTCAGCCAGCTGATCCAGGCAATAACAATATTAAAAATATACATCACAGAATCACAGAATTGGTAAGGTTGGAAGGGATTACAGTGAGTCATCCGGCCCAAACTCCCTGCTCAAGCAGGGTCATCCCAGAGCAAATGGCACAGGATTGAGTCCAGACATTTCTTGAATATCTCCAGTGAGGGAGATTCCACACCCTTTCTGGGCAACCTGCTCCAGTGCTCAGTCACAGCACAGCCAAGAAATTCTTCCTCATATTCAGATGCAGCTTCCTGTGCATCAGTTTCTGCCCATTGCTTATTTTATTGATAATAACTTACTACTTATATTATTGATAATGAACATATTTTAAATCTAGGAATCCAAATTAGCAAATGTTCCTAACCAAGCAGTTCTTGAGAGGGCTCCATTATGATTTCCAACTTCTGTTAGGACCCCTGGTTACACCAGGTCACCTCCACATCCCTGCACCTCTGCTCCCCCAGGCTCCGGCAGTGAAAGAGCCTTGTGCATCAGGGATGGAGCTGCAGGATGGCTGATGGGGTAACAGAAACTAGCCTTCCACATACTTCATTTTGGCCACTTCCACCCAAAATTTTGTGTTTATGCTGCAGAATAACCTGAGAGAAGCTACGCCCCTGCCTCCCCTCTACCCAGCCACCTTCTGCATTAAACATCTCTATCACTCCAGCTCTGATCACCCAATTCACTGGCATCAGTTTCTCAGTACAAAGTGGCCCTTTGGCCTGTGAAGACTTCTGGGGGAGGGCAGGAAACTAGAAAAATCTGTTTCTGTTTATAATCAGAGTCCAGGGGGTATTGCCAACAATCTGCACTAATTACAAATTCAATCTTGAGTCATTTTGGTCCCTCTTGTCCTCTGGGCTGTGGATTAGATAATCCCTTTAAAATAATAGTCAAACATTAGCTCTGCTTTTTTTCTCTTTCCCCCCCCCCATCCTCACGCAAGCCGAGCGTGCCGTGCCGATTCCCAGAATCCTCACACAGCTGGTGAAAGGTCTCCAGCCGCACACAAGCCGGTCCCTCCGGAAGCATCTTTTGTAACCAAAGCCCCTCTAACACAAAGCTGCTGCGCTGTGCTCCCAGGATGGCAGCAGCCTCAATGGCCTCGCAGCGTGGATGACAAAACCTGGCGCCAGCCCTACGACACGCACTCTCCACATCCACAGAATAAAGCGGCAGCATTTTCCCATGGATTAGGGTTGGAACTGGGCATACTGACTCTGCACAAGCAGGAATCATTGGAGAGCTCTTCTTGCTGAACCACACCAGCTTTGGAGACAGCTACAAAATGCGGGTTGGCTGGGAGGAAGTTGGGTTTGAGTTGGGATAAAATGTCCCACAGCAGCTGGCACAGCAGAAGTCAGGAGGAAGAGAACTGGAACATAAACTTTCCTCTGCCAAATCCAATGCTGCCCACCAAAACACCCCTTTTCACCCCAAAAAGGACAACATGGCCTCAAGCAAAGAACTGCTAGCAAATGTCTGGCAAATGACCTCCAAGAGCCCTGCTGCCGCAGGCTGGCTCAGCTGCTGCCCAGAGCCCAGAGCCAGGGAATGTCATCTCCCAGCCAGGCATCTGGGCAGCCTGCCTGCCAAGCCTGCCCCAGCAGATGGCTCCAGCCATGGACCCAATATAGTAACAGAGCCATAATGGATGGCCAGGCATGAAAACTGCCTCCCCCTGGCACTCGATAGCTCTGCCAGTGCCCCGTGTAGCCACGACGGGTGTGAGGGGATCCCGACACAGGTGAAACCATTAAGCCTAACGCAGCGTGTTCAGCCAACAGGGCTGCTGTGGGGATGGCCCTGCTTTGCAGATGATGGAAACACTGTGGTGTGGAGGGAATGGATCACGTTTCCAGTGAGTGCAAAACACATCAAGTAGAAGTGTCACAGACAGGTAGGGCAGCTTGGCAAGCTTCTGCATATGCCACCATCTGCCTGCATTTTTCCTTCAGGACTGTTTTTTCTTAGGAAGGCACATGCTACCATTGCCACTGAAAACAACAATCTCCAGAGTGCGTTGCTTTGTTTAATGTTTTTAACCATCAGGCAACTTGGAAGAAGTTGCCAATAGATGCAGTAGACTGGCTGTCTCAAAACAGGACAGGATTTCTTAAAGGTAGAGATGTTTGAGTCAAGCCCAAACTGTTGACTCATTACCAGGTGAAGCATAAGAGCCTGTGATTCCACAGACCAGTCTGCCTGACTTTGGCTCCCAAATCTCTCCATCTGTACAGTACCAACCATTTCACTCTCCCAGGTGTTTGCACCTGAAATGTAGAACACCAATTTCATCCCAAATGTTTCCTGCTGGAACACCAAAACTCTGCTCACCTCAGCCTGCAGTTACCTGGTTTTCTCATGCAAACAGCTCATATTACAAAAACACCTCTGCCTCCCCAAAGACAACACCTGAAACCATCCCTTGGGTTACATGGCAACAACAGACACAACTGCATGGACACAGCCAAGATTCCCAACATTCTGCTTCTCCAAAACACCTTAAACTTGTCTAAACACCTAGTCAAGCATGGTTTCATCTCATCAGGGAGGTTTTGCCCTCTGGCTTATTACCATTAAAATCCTGGAACACCAACAGGTTTGCCAGTTGACTTCTTGCACAACGAGCTGCAACAGCCCAGCTGTAGGTGCGGCCACACCGGTGTGTAATTAAAGCGCTGAGCCAGGGCTGGCCATGGTGCTTTCGTTGGCACACATCACTGAGATGGATGTGCAGCATGTGCATGGTCTTGTGCCTCTGCTTTTCCACCTCCTCCACAGCAATTTAGGAGGTGTGGCTCTTGGCAATATGGATTTGGAAAAAAAAAAAGAAGAAAAAATCCAGCTCGACATCACCTTGCCGCCGTCGGCAACATGGCCAAGAGAGCTGGCATGGCTCAGCAGCCACGGGTAAAACCAACTTCCCGGGCAGAAACCCAAAGGAATCAGGTTTGGGATTGCTGATTTGCAAACCAAGACTTTTCCCCCGCGTGCCTGTTTGCCACGTCTCAGCTGCTGGTGTGCCACAGAGGCCCCATGGCCTGCAGCACGTGTCCACCAGCGACCCAGAGGCCACAGCTACCACCACAAACCCAGGACTGATGGGGGAGGAAGTTCCCCTAGGATCAGTGCTCTCTGGAAGGCAGCATTAAATTGATTTGGGGGGATCCAGATGTGAGGAAGCTCCATCTCAGTCCCACACCAGGGGTGTGACCAGGTGCTGTTCGGGGTACATGAGGCAATGAGCTCTGAGAGGCAGCCAGTATGCACACCCTGGCTCCCCAAACTCCAGTACCACCACAAAAGTCTCTCCACACGTCTGCAAGCTTTTGATGGGGTGAAGGGACAAAACACTCTCAAAACTCAACACAGTGTACAGGGAGCGGGGCTGCACCATGACCACAATTCCAGCAATTGCTCCTTCCCCCCACCTTGGCCAGAGGCTGGTGGCCAGGAAGGCAAATCATTTAGGACCTGGGTCTATGTTTACTTTGAAGATGTACTTGTTACATTCTTCTTTGCTCCTTGGTTTTTTTTCTAGATCTACCCTGAAGAGAATGTGGCATCTGCAATTGCATTCCTCTTTTTCCCCTTGGCAGAGCGTGAAAGAGTTTCTGAACTGCACTTGTGGAGTGGAGCCACAAAAACATGTTTAACAAAATGCACTCATGTAATCTATTAAAAATTAACAAATCTCATTAACATTATTAATTGGAAGTGCCAGAGTCCTTGTACTTTGCTGATGAAGCAGCATTATCCATGCTATACAGTCCAGAAGAAGAGCTGCTACTTAAAGGAGCTTAGAAGAATAGCACTGAAAAATAGGGAGCTAAACATGTACAGCCAAAAACATCTACAAAGACAGGAGTCAACAAATAAAAAGAGGAATAGCTGGAAACAGAAGAGTATGAATAGAAGTGAAATTATTTAAGTGGCAGCAATACAGGACTGGATCAAGCAATGGCCCTGCAGATCCCCCAGTACCTTGGCCCACTCTGATGCGGAGTCATCTTCTTCCTGCTTGGAGGCCTTCAAGATCTAAATCCCAAAGAGGTCCATTCTGATCACTCTGCTGTCACCTGAGACATCTCTGCACAGTCTTGATTTTGGGAAGTAAGGTTCCCAATGACAGCAGAGCAAAATTAAATGTTTCACATTCTCTCTAATGATAGAAAACTACGTATTTCCATCTAACTGAAATTTTCTCCTTCATGTTTTCTTCCCCAAAATCTCTTGGATATGACCAGGAGAGGAAGCTCTTTCTTGCTATATGCTGGCCTTCAACTCTCTAAGCTCAGGACATTAGGGTATTAGCAGGACCTGACAAAATGCAGTCCTAAGGAAAATGCAATGGTCGCTGTCTTCCAGATGTTAGCCACTAAAAGCAGCCCTCAAGGCAGAAGGATATTTCTCAATGCTTGATTAGAAAGCTCGTGGTGGTGTTATGGCACCCAGGAACATCTGACATCTTCTTTTGTGACTCACTGTGTGTGGAAATCAGACCTGAAAGTGCCCAGGACACAGAGGCCAGGGGTTGTGGCATTCCTGCTTCAAGTAGGCAACCCGGAATGTGCCTCTTCAATCAGAAGGGACAAAGACTTTGTGCAATGTCTACACTCAGTGAAAAACTCCTGGATGTCCCCCAGGCTACAACTCATGATGCCAAGGGAAATATCTCAAGTGAGATTTCAGGTCAAAACCCGGGAATTTGAGTTGTGCATGGACATACCTGCTCTGCCCATAGTAGAGCTGGCAGGTAGGCTCAGGCATGGTGATACTCCATGCTCCTCTGCTCAGCCTGCCTCTGCTCCTGGAGAAACTTCCTGAGGTTTTGTGCTCTGACACTGCCCAGGATCACCAGCATGGATGGACAGCAAGCTCCCCCCATCCATGCCAGGAGAATGTTTGCATAGAGCAGGAGCTGAGGTGAGAGAGCTGCCAAGGGAAGGGAGCCAAGTGGTAACAGCATTGCCTGGCTTTTTTCATTGTGTTAACCTGCATAAACAAACAAATAAAAAAAAAATCTGGACCTGCATTAAAACAACATTAAAGTGACTTCAGCCTATAAAAATGGGGTAATGCAGAAGGTCCTGAGAAACATCACCATACCAAACTTTTCCACTTTATTCAGAAGAAGGTTTAAGTTCATAGGCTGGAACATTTTAACAGCTTCAGGACATGTTCCCTGCACTGGAAGAAGCCCCAGGAACAGCCTCTGTAGTCTGAAACCAGGACCTGGCTTTGCACTGCGTGGCTGTGGAGAAAGACCCAAATTAAACCCAGCTGCTCACTGGGTGCCTGTAACATTTGACACAAACCCTGGCTGATTTCTGCTCCCTGCCTCCCTCCCAGGCCGAGAGCAAACCCTGACCCCAGAGCACTGGTGGAATGATGGTGCTGAAATCTGGACCTGAATGGTGGTGGCAGCTCCAGTGGGAATCCCAGTGCCATCCCTACTGAGCACCAGGGCACCAGGACACTGTGGCTGCAGTGCTCGGGCTGTGCTGGACTTCTGTCATCACACTGACACTGTCCTGGGGGCACAGGGCCTGGGACCATGCTGGAGATCAAGGAGATCACCTTGACTGCTCCCACTCCAGAAGGAGGGAGCAAGGGATGGAGGGGATTGGCCCTGGGCTTCTGCCTGGCATCTCTCTGGGTCAGCCACAAGAAGGGACGAGGACACATGTGGGACAATCCAGACTATTCTGGGGACACCTGCATTGACCCAGCAAGCAGTGAAACAAGGAGGTGACAACTCAGTAGGTCTCCAAGATCCAAGCCCACAAATCCCTCCTTCTCCATTGTATCTGGAGCAATCATGGCTCTCTCTTAGGAATGTCACAATCACAGTGGAAAATCAGAATAAAAAGGCTATGTAATCCAGTTTGTAAATCCCTTCAAAATGACAAAATCTTCTCTAAAATGGCTTACAGGGATTAGAGATAAGAGTTTCCTGGAAATCAAGAATTGCACTTCAGCCTCCCCCATCTCTTCACTGCCTCAGAAAAAAAGTCTTGCTTGTGCCCCCCACCCCACCTCACTCCTTCCCAGCCATTATCCCTGCCTTGGAGACCAAAAGCAGCTCCCTGCAGCCCCTAAAAACAGCAGAGCTGTTTCTACCTGATTTTGCCAGAAGCAGAATTTTGGGGCACAATCTGCTGCATATACCTGAACCTGTGGACAGAGTGCATCAGTGGTAGGAAACCTGCCTGCCACAGAGAGAGGAGGGGATGACTGCCAGGCTCTTGCAAGAGCTTTGGTCCATCCCTACTCCAAACAGGCACCCTGTGGTTGTCCAATGTGCTGCCATGGTTTTGTGAGCTGCAGGACTTGCACCCAGTCCTGTGGGTGCCCCGCAGAAAAACATCCTCTTAATTCAGGATGGTCTTCTAAAACCCACCAATGTGCCAATGGTGGCAACGCTACCAAGAAGAGAAAGGTCAAACACCCATGTGGGGATGATATAAAATAATTTAGCAGCCATGCCATTAATATTCTGATAGATTAAAATTGTCATTTTGTTTAATATTGTGACTCGAGTATCCAAGTCGATGGTGGGAGGACAGTTTTCTTTTGGGAATTTTTATTTCATGAGAGTTTTTGTCCTTTCCTTCTTATTTGGAACAACAACAACAAAAAGGGATTGCAATATTAGCATTCCCGGCAGAGCACACATTCAAGTTCCTGACCTGTTATTGCTCAAGGACTTCTGCAGCTGCAGATGCCTGTTTGGAGCTACAGTTAGGTCACTTTGAATGATGCTCATAGAATAAGGATCAAAACACTCACGTCTGGATCAAAAGGACATTTTATGAACACTGCAGCCTGAGTTAAGTGCTGATGTGCATACTTAGGTTCGCCCTTACATTACCTCAGGTTGGTTCTAATAAAATTAACACCCTTTTAAATAATGCGCTCAATTTTGTTTGTTTCATGGTTTTGTGCCTTATGGCTTTGAAAACATATTCTCAAAACCTTTCTATCATACTGGGAATGTTTAGCTGTTTTGGCATCTGCAAATCAACATCTTTGTACAGAGGAATAATAAGGATTGCGCCTACATATCATTGTTCCACCTGCTCTAACCTGGATTTATCCTCCAAAGGTTGGGGTTTGTTTTTTTTTCTGCCCACAAAAGAGGGTAACCAGTCACATTCTTTCTTTTCCCAGGAAGAATTACTACCTGTAAATAAACAACTAAAAACTGAACTACAAGCACCAGCAGCATGAATTCTCCTTTGTAAAGAGACAACAGGAAAAACAAAACAGGAAAAAAAATCCAGTCTCTCCTCTGTGTTTCACTTGCACATTAGAGGTAAAAATGAACTTGCCAGTCCAGGACAGGGGATGTCTTATTGATGCAATACAGCCGCTTAACTGTTCTTTAGAGATATTCATCTCAAAAGGCAGAACAGAAAGAGCATTTTCCCCCTTTTATTTATTTATCTTTTTTCTTTGTGCCAACTCACCTTAGCTGAAAAGCACATTGAGATTGTAATTATGGGAAGGCCTCATCTAGTAGATTTGTAAACTCCACTATCGGCTTGAATTACTGGAATTAGCAAGGCTAATTTAATGTCACTGTTCAAAATAGCTCAGATTTGGAATTTCTTAATGGCCTTAGGAAAAGGAGTCTTTATGCATACTGCAATCTAGCCTTCATTCTTAGACTAAATTCCTTCTCATAGATTTTGTGAATGCCCTGTTTTGTAGCCAACACAAACTCTGTCCAGTAAAATAATGTAAGGACTCAGAATGAAAAGAGATTAGCTGTTCCCTGCTCCTGTTATTTTAAAGCAGAAATAACTTTGGCTTCTACTGATTCATAGACAAAGCTTGAAATGCAAAGCATGCTCAACTCCAGATTCAGCATGAAAAGGCCTTAAAATATTCCCGAGTGCAAGTAATGGACTTATTAGAGGGATGAAAAGAGGCACTTTTCACAGAATCCCAAGCTCTTTAGTCCTGTCATATCAATAATCTTGCTTAAGAATTTCATTCCATTTACATTTCTTTCCCTTCCAAATATCCTGCCTGACTCCTATGAAATACAACATTTACGCTTTTAAAGTGTTAATTTATTTCTGTTAATGCTTGGTGGTGTAAAATGTCTTTTGGATCACCCAGAGTGTGAGCAATGGGTGTCACGAGGGGGTGGGACAGGGAGCAATTCTGGGCTGTTATACACCTGAAAACTGATAAATGAGGAGGGAATTTTAAAGACTTGATTAAGAGCATTTTCTTTAAATAGTGGCAGTTGATTGTGCTGGAAGTCGACATACCTGCAATCTGTCCCAATCTCCTTTATGTTCATGTTTAACATGCACAAAAACAATGCTGAGAGTAAGAAAGAAAGAAGAAAAAAAAAAAAAAAGCTTTATAGGTATCAGGAAGGGAATTTGCCTAGCTCTCCTAAGCTGCCAAAATGTATCAATTTTTAACCTAGTTTATCTAGACTTTGAAAGATGCTACAGCCAGCACGAAGCAACTAGTGATGATTTTCCCTCTCTGAAGAATCTGCTGAAAAACAAAGGGAATTCAGGAACAAATCACAAAAGTCTGTGTGCGCATAGCAAGGAAGGATGCCCCCCTTTTTTTTCCATTTGGCTCCCTGCCCCCAGGACAATTTGCACTGACTGGTGACTGTCAGCATGGAGGGGAAATAAGATGTTTTAGGCTACATCTGCTTGTGGCCTTCCACAAGACAGCACCAGGAGACCAAAAGACCCCCCAGACACCGTGACAGGATGAGTGGCCACACTGAGATGGCCATCCCTGGCGTGTGGTGCTGGGCAGTGACGATTTTCGTAGACCAAACCAGATTTCACATTGCCCAAGGGTCTCAAAGCACACCCCAGGCATTAATTACACCTTCCACTTTGAAGAAATTAATTAAGCACTAAAACCTTCTGGTCCCTGAGAGCCAAGCACAAACCTCCATTCACTAATGGCTAAAACTGAGCTGAGGTTGTGACGAGGTTTCAAGAACACTGACGGGAGAGCTGAGGAAAGCACCTCTGAGTGCCCTGAGCCACCCTGAAGCAGCAGAATCCTCCCCCCAGGATACTTCCAATTCCTCTGGAAACGTCCCAGCAAGTCCCCCCTGAGGAGGCAGCCATTCGAGGTTCTGAATCACTCCTTATGGCAAGGCATGGGAAGCTGACATATCAGGGAGCTGGGGGTGTGAGGGACAGCCCCATCCCACAGCCACCCTTCAGGGCATCTGCTCAGTCCCTGTTTCTAAGGACTCCTCAAGAGCCTCTGACATTAGGAGTTGCTTTTCCTGATAACAAATTGGACACCCTGATGGGACATCTACGTGTCAAAGGAGCAACAGGAGCTCCTCACATCATCCTTGTTGCTTTCTTGAGTGCTGCTGGGCTGCTGTGTGTGACCCGTTCCTGGGTGAAACATCCTCTAGCCCCATTCTCCCAGCTTCTCCAGCTGCAGGAGGCATCCCCAACAGACCCACAGGGAGCAGATCAATGGGCAGGCACCCCAACATACAGGGGTGCTCCAAGATGCTCTAAAAACCACCCTCACTGCAGCATTTGCTGAGTTAGTATCTTCCACTGGAATAAATCCACACATACGACACAGCCTTGGTCACTCTCCTGCAATGCTCTAGTAAAGAAACAAAACCCTCTCTGCCTCCTGATTCCCCTGTTTTGCTCCATTCAGGCTTGCTGGATGTCTCCCTGTGTTTCCATCTGCCTGGACGATTTCGTGCCCTCTCAGAAGCTGGACAAGCCATTTGCCCAGGGCACTCACAATGGATTTAAGAGGAGCAGCCTGCCAACCCACAAACATCTGCTGTCACTGCTTCCTTTGCAACAAACACCTGGATAAAATAGGTGACAAGTGCATTAAAAAAATATGATACCTGTGTTGCGGAGAGCTGGAAGGCAAAGGGGGATTGCCAGCCCCTGCAGCTAACAAAGAGTGACGGCTGTGCTGGAGCTGTGGCCTGGGAAACACATTAAGACCACATGGGGTGTTGAATTGTAACAGGAGTGCTGGGCTTGCAGGGCAAGCAGGAGCTGGGCAGGAAGCAAATTCAGAGAGACCAGAAACAATGGGAGTTTCTCAGCGCACCTAGCTTTGTTCACCTAGCTTTACCCTCCCAAAAACTGGGAGGAGCAGGTGAACAGGCACACCTGAGCTGCAGGTCAAGCAGAGGCAGAGGCAGTCTCCCCCTGTGCATCCCATCCTGCTCTGGGGAGATGTCCAGTGAGGGATCCCTCAGAGCAGGGCTTGCTCTAGGGGCTCTATCTGTTAGCTCTGCTTTGGGGTTAGTGCCATCCTGCAGCCATCCAGTCCCCCAGGGTAGGTTTCAGTGGGATGGAGGGGATTTAGGAGCCTCCAGGCAAACCCATATAGTGGTCCCACTTACCCTGCATCCTACATAACAGAAGCTGGTTAAGTATTTTTACAGACAGGTTTCTGCTCCTTAATGTATGCAACTGTCAGGGTGAACCTTAGTTGTAAGCAACTGAAATCAGGCTCCAAGCTCTTGCTTTCCAACCCAAGCACAGCAGTAATTTTTGTTCAGTGTGTAGCAATACTGCCTTGCTATGTCCTTATTTTGGGATTTTTTTTTGGGTACACAGAACCATGTTTCTTTTTTCCACATTTTCTAATGAGTTCTGGCGGTAGGAAGTTGTTTGTAAATCACACAAGTATTTGTTTTACTGGAAACATCTGCTTTAACACATTTGTATTTTTAAAAAGGCCAATTTTTTTTTTAAACAAAGGTATTAAGCTGCAATGTAAATTGGGCACATCTGTTTATGAGTCACTGCAATAGCACTGTCTCTAGTGCACCAGATCACATGGATCTCCAGGGGCCTGATCCAGCAAATTAGAAACTCACAGCTTGCTCTGCTCCCTTTTCCAGCACTCCTCTTCCGAGAGCACTTCTGCCTGATTTAATAAATTAAGGCCACTAAATAAGAGAGACCTATTTAGTTCCTGCTAATAATATTAGGTGTCTGGCCCAGCAGACACTTAAGTATCAACAAGAGACACAAGCTAGTGCTCAAGTCCACAGGAACCCGAGGGCCAAGTTCAGTGCAATTATTTACACTGAATATTAGTGTGCAAATATTTACAGCTGGGAGCTCCAGGTTGCACCAGACCCACTCTGCCCATGGTGCTGTACCACCTCTGCTGCCTTCATCTGCTCAGGGCTGCCATAAGAAACATCTAGAAAAGCCAGATTGAGGGAAAGAGATCAGCTGAACCTCCAGGATCAAAACCTGACCCACCAGCTGGATTTTTTCACTGGAAAAAAGAAGGTCAGCAGACCTGGGGGACTGGTCTGAGGCCCAGGAAAAACCATTCAGCTCTGGTAACTGCAGTGGCTGGAGAGCATCCCTGATGATTCTGGGGTAAATAAAGCCAAGCAGGTGTGGGAAGGGGGGAATCCAAACCAGCAAGGAGATGCCTGGAGAGGGCGGATTCAGGACTTCCATCCCCACAAGAGCTGCCAGACTCCAACTGTCCAGGGCAAAGCTTTCTGACTGTCACCAAAGCCCACACCTAAATAAAGCTACAAGGGTCAGGAAGGGACACAGAAGGCAATGGTGCCTCGGATGCTCCCCGAGAACAGACACTGGAGCACAAGTGGGGAAGTTTGCTTTTATAGGGAAGGCGAGAGGAGAGTGTTTTGGTATAAATGCATTCTTTCACATTCTCTGCACATGCTTTAGCAGTGATTTATGCGGACAGGAGAAGAGATACTGCAGGCTATGTTCTGTGATGGCTTTGGGGAGCACACAACATTTTTTTTATTTATTTACTTTTCACTGGAATGATCTACAGAGAACCAGAAGAGGACAAGCAAACATACCAAAGCTGCAGAGCAGCCAGCAGAGAGTTATCAAGGAGACAGAGGATATTACTCAGATTCTGATAATAACCACCAGCTCCCACCTGCCAACTGCAGGCTGTCTGACACAAAAAAAACTCCAAAAACAGGCTGGAGCAGATGTCTGCCTCCCCGTGCAGGAAGCATCTCCAGTATCCATGAGACACAAGCAAAACAGCTTAGAGTCCAGAAATTTTACACAGACTTGAGATAACTGAATTCAAACAGGAAGGAGGGAGAAAAAAAAAAAAAAAACCTAAAGCAAAAGGATATGTCTCACATTACAGTCGTAATTTACATTTTAGAAATCCTGCTGGGACTCCTGCACTGGACTGAAGCAGTGACAGATGCCCTGGCAATCTGTCCAGCAGCCAAACCTGATGCTCAGCAGCCAGCAGTACCTGCCACTGCAAAACATCCCTCCCCACACATCACAGAGCCACCACGGGATGCAGCAGCATCGTGGGCACTCGGGGGTGCACAGGGACCCTCAGCACCCAGCAAAGACACAGCCCCAAGGCAGTGCTTCAGGCACCAGCTCCCACCTGCCTGGAGATGGGATACACAGAAAGGGCTCTCCAAGGAAGGAAGGTGTGGGAAAGGAAAGGTGCTGATGGGTTTGCATTCAAGTTCTGTGCTGGGCACAGGCCCAGCCTCCTGCAGGAGGGAAGGGCAGAGCATTGTCCAGGTCCCACGGGAAGCAAAGAGCAAATGAAAAGCAGGAGCACACAGCAAGATGTCATTGAGAGCCCCAAACACCATTGAAGACACTTTCTGAAACAACAGAAGCTGGTCAACACAGGAGATTTCCATTCCCATAAAAGAAGTGGAATCTGCTACTGCTCCAAAGCAGAACAAAAGCAAAACATGTCCAAATTTTTTTAAAAATATTTTTAAAAGGCAAGTCGACATACAACTCCAACAAAGTCCAATTAATTAATTTATTTGGTTTTGGGGGGGTTTTTTTCCTGTGTTATAATTAAAAATGTAATTTCATGCAGACTTTTAGACAAGAAGCTGCTGTGGAGTGAAAGCAGACAGCATTACCTTGTGCTTCAGGCTGCTGCTGCTTCACTTCCCTGCTGCAAGAGCAGAGAGAGATGTTTCAGTTTACTCCTAAACAAGAAATTCCCATCCAAAACTCCAGCATGCTTCACTGCCTCCCAGTTCCAGCAGAGGCAGTTTGCAACACAAAGTCTCCCATCAGAATGTTTCTGGCTGGCCCTAAAAGCAACTTGAGGGGAGATTAAATTTTGAAGCCAGGGCACTTTTGCCCCAAGGAAGATACCCCAGAGACCCAGAAAAGCTGGCAAAGCCAGCAGACTCCAGAACCACTTGGGTGCCTGAAATTTGTTCCCAAAAGAAACCCATCGGGCCCTCCTTCGAGCTGTGAAAGCCCCAGGGCAGGAATGGAGAGGGAAGGCAGAGCACAGTATGTGGGAGCTAATGCGTGGGAAGGAGGACATCCCTCCTCCAGCTCACAGATCATCCATCCCAGCACGAGGGGTCAGGGATCTGCTGGAGATGCACCTGGGAATCAGGGGTGCCTGTGCACAGGCAAACACACCTGGTTCAGTTCATGTTACTCCTGGTGTCAGCCCCAGCAGATGTGTGTGCACAGCTCAGGGCTAATGCACAACAGCCGAGGAGAGCTCCTGCCTGACAGATGATGGATCCCCTGTTTCTGGAGCACACAGAGCAGTGTTGACTCAGTAATTGATCCTGTCCCGGTAGTGCACCGACTGATGAGTGATTTGCAGGCCAGACCCAAATTCACACTATTTTCACTTGCAAAGCGAGGGGTGAGAAGACAGAAAGAAATGAGGATTAAAACACCAGGATCCTAGGAGGTTTCTCTGGAGAAGCATCCTTCTTCCCCTTTCCAATACCTTTTTGGCAAGGACTAAGAAAGAAGCTGCTTTCTGAGCAGATCTGTGTTTCTTTCTTCTGGAGACCAACAGCAACCAGCAACAGGCTCTGAAGTCAGATCTGTGCACAAGTCCAGCATGGGCTGTCCATTGATGTAATTTTGAAAACCTCATCTCAAGTAATGCCTCTTCCTCCATCCAGGTTACGTCCAGATCCAAACATCTTCCAGATACTCAGAGCTTCATTTAATCAGGCTTGATTAATTCATAGTCACATTTATATTTATGGAAAGATGTAACTCATTTTCAAAATGCAGTCCTGCCATCTGCAGCATGTAGGGACCTGTTGGATCCCAGGTAAGGAGATGCTGCCATGCAGGCTCTCACTCAACCACATCTAAGAAAACACCAGAGCTCCTGGTTGCTGCCACAATGTGATGCTGCAACTCACACTGCCAGGTCATTGCCACAATAACCACCTGCACAAAAACCCCTACATTTGTTCAAATTTGAAGAGGGGAACCTGGAGGTCAGGCTTTTTAAGGCAGCCTGGAGAATTTGAGCACTCCCCATCTTCTTCCCTATAGGGCTGAAAAAGTGCTCTGAAAGTTGTACCCAAAATATTTCCAGTAAGAGAGGGTTTCCATGATCCACCTGACACATCATCTGTTCTCCTGGACATCTTCAGGGCAAGAGGATGGACAGCAGTGCAGCAGCCACAGCTAAGAGACCAGGGCCTCCTCCCTATGCACTTTCAATGAGACAGGGCCACCTGGCCCAACACTCATTGTGTCTTCAGCTATTGACATAGTTCTATTTCCCCAAGACACTTTCTGGGCAAACTTGTTTTATAGTCCTTGATGGACCTTGGTGCTGTGAACTTGTCTTCTTTTGTCACTGAAAGGGATCTTAAAGATCATTTAGTTCCACCACATTTGCCATGGATAGGGACCTTCCACTAGAGCAGGTTGTTCTGACCCCCATCCAAGCTGGCCTTGAGTGCATTTTCTGGGAACAGGGGCTGCAGCAGGCACGGGGCAGGAGAGGGATGACCCAGCCCTGTGCTGTGACATTTGTGACATGCTGTGATATTTGACAGCTGAGTGCTGGCACACTGACACAAGTGCTGGGCACACACAGCAGCCAGGACAGCTGGGACACACTCCAAGGCCAGAGTCCTCTCTCAGAACACTGAGCAGGGCTGTGCCCTACAGCCTCATTTATTACATCCCCATAATCTCTCTTATCAGCTTACCTGCAAGTAAGGCATTAGTAAAAGCCAAGCCACTCATGAAAGGGGCACCCTCTCCTATGTGAAAAGTCAATCAACATGTTATATTGTTATCAGGTTCGCAAGACAAGCCTCTCTTTGTACAACAAAATGTGCAGATATGGTGCCCTGACTATCGGTGTAAGGTTATCTTGTTGGGCCTTTGGCAAGTAGCACCTGATCTGCTTCTGTCTGAAATACACCTTTATTGTTGTGTCTTAAAAAGAAAAGCAGTTAAATTATTTTGCCTCTCCACAGGGAAAAACAAGAAAAATAAAAAACAAAAACCAAAAAGCAAGATCATATTCAAGTCAGGAATTGTGTTTCCCAACTTCATCAGAATTCATGTGTTTTCAGCCACAAAAAACAGATTCATCATCCTTTAAAGATAAATATGGCCATCACTATTGCAACTGGGCACATTTTTGCATACTTGAAATTGTTTTGAGGCGTTCAGTCATGTAAGATGCTGCGCTCAGTAACAATTTAAAGAAACATTAGCTCACAAATTACACTGTTGAAAAGTAACCCCTTAGACACCCTGGCATAGTACAAACTGTTACTCAAATGTGCAGCCTAACTAGAGGGTGAGCCTTTTGCCAGCAGACTGACATTATAAACATCTGGGAGTGATGAGCAGTCACAGATTCCCAAAGACCTTGGCACATTTTTACATGTTATAGCAGAAGCACCATCTCATCTGACCTTTAGTGTGTTTCCAGCCCCTCAGCCTCACCCAGTCACCCCATGCTGAGCCCACAGACCTCATCTTCCAAAAGAAGGATTTAGACCAGTGTCTGCTCACACTGGGAATGTGATGCATCATGTGATTTATGACTATCCCCTCCTCTGATTCAGCTTTTTAAAAAATGGTACATCATTCTTAGCTTTGGGTCAGAATGGACCAAGGCAGAGGAAGTCCTAAAAATACCAGATACAGATTTCTCAGCTGGACTTGGATCTGTAAGCACAACACTGAAAAAGTTTAAAAACATTTTAAAAATGAAGTGAAATTGAAACAGGAAAAATAGAATAATGGGATTAATATGTCCAGTGGATTTACTTGCTGATTCCATAGATGTTTTTTGCATATATGTAGCTTTTCTCAAAGTACAGGTTGTGATAGATGACCTTCTGGTTCTTCAGTTATGGAATTAGTGTTTCTTTGGAGGATCTCAGGGCACAGAGGTCACAAGAACCCTTCAAAATGTACACAGTGTGTAGAGTGTGAGGCCTGCAAGAGTCATAGCAGCACAGCCAGCTGAAGGATGCTATGAACAAGTCCTTCTCCAAACACCACCAATAATTTTCCCAGTCTGTCAATAAAAAAAATCATTTTTTGCTGACGTCAAAAGTAAATTAACGAACTTGCCACTCAATTAGAGGGTCAGTCAACTGCTACATGTGACTCCCTCTCCATCTTTTAGCTTTTATTTAGATGATGATGAGGAACTCTTGACTTTGAACCAGATCTTCATTAAAAGAAAACCTCAATAAACACAAACATTTGAAACGGAAAAGCAATAATCGGGCTATTGCACTGTTTTGGTCGGTACAATTCCAGCTCGTCCATCAGGATAATCTAGCTGACATGTGGCCTTATCATTTTTTCACTCTGGGAGAGGATGAATGTCTTGTAAAACAGCGTGTTTCTGCTATTCTTGCTTCAGTCATGCATTCAATAGCACTCTCTTTGGAGAAAAGAAAAAAAAATAAGAAAAAGGAAAAAAAAAAAAAAAGAAAAAAGAAAAAAGGAAGTTTCTGTTACCAAAAAGATAGTTAGAAGCTTTAAAGCTTTTAGCAGATAGAAAACTCCATGGGAAGGATGCTGTGTCAATCCAACCCTGCTCACCTGGTGCCTGAGCCAAGGACAGGCCAGCCCTGCTGAAGGCTGAGCAGAGCCATGCACAGTAAATATTGGTACTGCACACATGATATTTGTCAGAAGGACCATCCAAGCCTGCAGGCTGTTCATCAGGATGGGACTGCAGCCACGCGGCCCTGCACTGTCAGCAAAACCCACACAGATGGGGATGTCTCCCACCTGTGGAAGGGGAATTTTAGAGGTCATTCGGGTATTTGAGAATGCCTGCCTCAGCAGAGGGATGAGCAGCCCAAAACCCAGCAGTAAATGGAGCAGAGCAGCATCAGCAGATACAGGTGCTGGGATAGGGGCACCCTGGAGGCACTGGCAGAGCAGTGATCACTGTGATAAAGGATGGGAATACATGATCTTGTAAATATTTTAACTAGTGTTGGTCTGTCTCCCAGCACACACATGGAGTGAGCCTCATCAGACTCTGCTATTCCCAGGCTGGGAGCATCCCCCTTACCAGCACAAATGCTCATTTCTAAGGAACTTTTCCCACAGAAATGAGCAGCAGAAATCAGGAGGGCAGCACCCAAAGTGACCTTGGCTGCCCCCCCCTCTGCCATTGACAGGGAATAACCCTGGTACATGTCTGACCCCCCCAAACTGAGATGAGCAGCCTCAGGGAGGGAGTTTGGATTGATGGCACCCTCCTGAAATAAACCTGGGAGAAGACAGGGTGAGGGGAGGAAGGTTGTCAAAGGCTGAGCTGTAGGAAGATCTTAGCACTGAAACCTCGAAGACATGGAATGCTTTTCTGGGCATGGTGAGCTGTTTAAAAGCGGAACAGGATGAAAGTTGCAACTCACAGGGGTTGCAGACCAGCTTCCAAAAACATGGTGCAAGACAGAAAAACAGGGGTCCCACTCTGTGCCCACACAAACACAGAGACCTCCCCTGCCCTGTGACGTGGATTCCAAATTCTCATTTGGAATTCCAGTTTCCCAAAAACTATGCCTTTGTAACATGGAAAAAGGGGCACCAACAAACAGCCTTTCCACCTGGGAAAACACCCCACTTGGCCAGCTCAGAGGAAATACTCAAGCCTGTAGTTTGGTGACGAGAGCACACAGAAAAAGCCCTGCTGAGAGGATAAATCAGTGGAAAAGCAGCCTAGAAGTTACTAAAGAGTTACAGATCTGGATGAGTCAAGGGGGAGACTGTGCTGATTCTTCAAAAACCACCTGGGTATGGCATGAATTGCTGGAAACCCCCAAAGGGTCTGGCAGCAAATGGGCAGGGTGCAGGAAAACATGGGGCTTCCTTGGGGGCTTAAACTACAAACTCCCTCTCCCCCTTAGAACTAGACAAGGGACAGCCAAGAGCAAAACTAACTGCAGGTTATTGCAGCAGGAGCAGCCAGGCAGGGGAGCTGTTTTGCACACACAAACTTCCAGAGCCATCTTTATATATTTTTATTGCACACATCTATCCTTACATATCTCATGGGATGAGGCCAACTTCCCTTCCCAGGACAAACTATTTCTACTAAATTCTGCCAAATCCATCTGTTCCCAAGACAACTTTTGTTGCTGCCTAACACAGATATTTTGAAAGAGTAAATCTTCCCCTCAAACTCCCAACCCCTTCCCCAAGTTGCTGGATTGTTCAGAATGTTCTCTGGTTGCTTCAGCTACTAAAACAGACCTTTTCCTCCCAGAAAAGCTTGTGAGAAGCCCAGGAGCACAGGTGAGCTGGGGCAAACCGCCTTTGCAAAGCCCCTGAAATGCCTGCACCTCCTCTTCCCCAGCATTTGATAAAGCCCACACCTGGCACAGAAGCCTGTCCAGCATCCATGTTTTAATTTCAGGCTCCCTGGCAACCACCTCTTTGGTTCCAAGTGGCATCTGGAGTGAGCACACCCGAGGTGAGCTAACTAGAGGGTGGCTGTCTGGAGCACCAGCAAAGCACCAACCACCCCAGGCTCTTTTTCCTTTGGGTGCCTGGAGCAGGATGACTGATCCTAGCAGGCTGGGAGCACATGTTTGCATCACAGAGAGCCTGGAAGACATTCGCACTGACTCATAATTTGGGGGGAAATACTATAATTCATTTTCAGACATGATTTGTCATTGGTATGGCATAAATATATGTGTGTGTATGTACAGAGCTCTATTTTTAGAGCTGCATGGCCAGGGTGCTGGCTCCATGGGTACTCCATTGACAAACAGGATGCACTCCTCTCTGAGCTGGGAGGTTTTCAGTCCTCCCCCTTATTGTAAACATCATCTGCCTTCAAAACCCTAAATGTGTTGCAGATGTGACAAACAATAAAAGGCCTATCATAAAAAAAAAAAAAAAAAAAAAGGCTGCCATCTCTGTGTTTCCCACTGGGGCAACATAATAATGAATTTATTAGCATATAGGGCTCACCAACATATGTTTATAGTCACTCACAAACTTTTGACTTGACAGTTTACAAGTATGTTTAAATCATTAAAGTTTAGGTTGACTGTCCAGTTATTACAGGCTCATTATAAATAGGAAACAAAGGTTACATTTTATACAACAGGCGATAAATCAAAACTAGTCTGTATTTTAGACTGACTTTTTTTTTCCTCCCCCTCTTTTGCTCCTTTTTCATCTCGTTATTTTCAAGGCCTTCTAAGGGGACATCTTGGTGAGGCCAGTGCTCAGCAGATGTCTGGAGTTAGCTGACAGGGCCAGTGGCACCCACACCAGGGAGCAGGAGAAACTCCCACTGCATCTGAGAGATGCAAAGACCTCAGAGGTGGCAAACTTTGCCCGTGTTTTCACTCAGCCAACAGTCAAAACCGCTGCCAGCCCAAGACATTCACCTCTCCTCCTCCTCAAGGCATCACCAAGTCTTTCTGCAAGGCTTGGGAAACCCTTTGGAAAGGAGGAGCTCTCCACTGCCAATTTCCTCAAGCTGAACAAAGCACCTGAGAAAAGGAAGGAAAAACCCCAAAGAACCCCTGTGTCCCCTGACTGCAGACCTCGAGGGTCAGCAGAAAGACTCAAACGTGCTCAGATGGGGGGTTGGGTTTGACCACTGCATTACAACACAGCCTGCCATCCATGCTCCTGCCTTAAAACTGCAGAGAATCCAGCAGGGGATCAAACCAGGGGCTCAGTAACACAACCCCAGCCACTCCCAGTCCCTTCTGCCTCTATTACAGGGTAACCACCTTGGGAAGGAGAGAGATAAAGCCACATTAAATGCAAAAGTTCATTTTGTAAACTATTTCCAGATTTCAAAGCTTGGCATCATTTCAAATCGGTATGCTACCCTAAAATTTACAATTTGTGGAAGTTGGGGGGGGGGGGGGGGGCAATGTGGAATGGTTTCTGGTCCCTTTTATTTCTTGCTATGTACATGTGATATGACAGAAAAAATTAATTGAAAAATACCCTTTCAAAGTAAAAAGAAATATCATTCTCAAAAATGTTGAAAGTGAGTCTTTCCACACCATCAGCAACTTTTCCTGGGCTGTTTTCCAACATAAAACTTCAATAGAGTCACAGTTTATATCCAGTACCAACCAAATAGGATTCTGTCACTGTCATATCAGCTTCACCTTTCTGCTTTAAAGGAAAACACAAAAAAAGAGCATGGGCAAGCAAGGAAGAAGGTCTCCCTGGAAGCACAGCTCGTGCCCTCTGAGCTCAGACAGTGCCTTAAAGCCCTGCTGGACAAACTCCACTCTCTCAGCAATGTGAAAGACTTTACCTGCCAGGAACCCCATGCCCCAGAGACACAACTGCTTTAAAGTTAAATATTTACCCAGAGCAAAGGCCGCAGCAAACACCCTCCATAGGAGCAGCACAGGAGGAGAAGTTCTCTTTTCCTGCTGCATGTTCCTGTACCACAGTGACAAGGGGCGCCTAAGCTGCCAGAAGGACAAGCCACCAGGGAGATCATTACACTGATTAAACTAGCCTAGATAGGCAAAATAAGGCAGAAAAGATCATATACCCAACTTCAGAGATCACTGATGATAGTGTGGGGAAGGCTTTAAGAGGAAATTAGAAACACATTAAAAATAGCATCAAGGTGTGACACAAAGATCATGGAAAATGAAACACATATCTCTGCTCTCAGCACAGGACACTGTGAATAACCTGTATTTCTTGAACATAAACTTTGTTATTTAGTTCTTGGATGAAATTGTGTTTTATCCCTCTCAAAATCCTGTTTCTCTTTCAGACTTTGAGTGGAGGACTTGAAAAGTCTTTTCTTTCCCTTGCTTAATATCTGAATATATGCATTTTATGCATTTTACATAATGTGTCAATAATCTTTGATATGAGACTGGCATTTAATATTTCAGCTCTCACTTCATTAAGGATATTTTAATTATCCCAAACCAATGGGAGGGAATTTATAAACATCTGTGCTTCGTTTAGTAGCCCAAATTTGCCTTTTAAACTTCAAAGCTGCAAAGCTGATTTTATCCAGGTTCAGTTGTCTGGTCTCTCGAGGAGCACTGTGTAGCACGGGAACCAGCATTAACTGGGCCAAGCCTCCAGCCCACAGAACCACATCCAGTTCTGCTCATCCATGCTGGACACAGCCTCCAACAGCCTGGGCTTGGTCACACAAGCAGATAATGCTGGTGAGCTCCACAGGGTGGTCAGTGGGTCTAGGAGAAGGCCCACACCAGCAACACGTGTGACTGCCCAAGTCACAACTGGTCCTTCGCTTTCCTCTCCCAATGGGTGACCAGGGACTACCTCATTAATAACATCAGGAGCTGTTTTCAGAGCAACCAAAGACATGATTCACACTAGTAAGCAAAACAGTTTTTAGGCTCCAAAGTACCTAAATCGCTTCTGCAAAACGAGCCTGAGGTATTTGCAAAAAATCACTTGGGGGTCTCTAAACCCTACACCAGAAATAACCACCATTTGCTGCAGTCAAGCAAGCCTTCCCGACTTTCTGATGCGCTCCAGGAAGCTGAGACATTAATCTCAAATCTCAGGATTGTGGGCAGCAGTGGAAAGGAGAGAAGGGGGTGACCCTGGAACCGACATCAGATTTGCAACTTGCCTCAAATCCTCTCCAAGGGGCTGTCTTTGATACACCCCAATAGAACCAGCCTGGAAAAGCAGAGGCATTTCCTCTCCAGCTGCTGCCTCGACTGGCACCACAGCCAGCCAGCACAATTCTGGGCATCTGCAGCCTCTGGGCCGTGGCTGTGGAGGGCACCAGGGCTGCCTCCAGTGGGTGAGCCTGAGCAGACCCCAGGGAGCAGCTCCCCACACCATCACCAAAACCTACTACCCACAGAGGGGCAACTGCTGCAGTCCCACTGTCCCCATCACCTGCTAAGAACCGGAGCTGGTTCCTCACTCGTAGCTCTCCATCCCCAGAGCCTCCGCCGCACTCATCTTCATCGTCGCAGTCTCCGCTCTCCTCCCCCTCCTCCTCTGGGGTTTTTCCTGGAGCTTTCCAGCGGGGTAAAGTCATCCCTCTGAGCAGCTGAAAGACATGAGGGGCCAACAGTCACTCAGCTGCTTCCCTCCACCCTCCCTGCTGCTTCATCCTGCACCCTCCCTGCATTCACTGGGGTGACACGGGTGGGACAAGATTCAGTGGAGCCAGGAAAATGGGACAAGACCCCAACACACTCCTTGTGCCAAAGCACTGGGCAGCTCAGGTTCATTCATGGACAAAGCTGCACACAAAGCTTCACCGGAAGAAACAAAAGGAGGAGGCAAAACCACACTGAGTAGTTCTTCGGCTTCCGCCCAGTGAGAATCACAGGAGCCCTGCAAGACCCCAGTGTTACCAAGGCTCTGGGGTCAGCTACAAAACACATATCCAAAGGTAGGCCTGACAAGGGAAAAAACAGTAGCAAGAGGAACCTCTGTTCAGGGAATCTCACTACTTTCAAGGACTCTCTCCCATTTTAGGCATGACACATGAAAGAAATGGCAGATTTCCCAGGTCTGTATGCAGCCCACAGACATAACCTAAAAATCTTATTTCTCACTCTTCAAGCACAGAGGATGCTAGTGAAAGTCTTTGGGGCAGCCAAGTGACGCAATGAAAGCATCTTGTAAAGGACGTTTTAAAGCTGAGTCCTAAGTAAGAGTCAGAGTTTGCACATCCCTGAGACAGGGACTTGAATGCCTCCCCTGAGCACAGGGTCAGGACCACTTTTCAAACATGGGTGGGAGCTCCCCACACTCCTGTCACAGCACACAGAGGGGTTAGACACATTATAAACTATCAGCTTCCTCTCTTTGCTGACTTTCCTGATTTTGCTTTTCCTGACTTGCCTGAAAACAGCTGGCTACTCCATCATAAACCCAGAACCCCTTTGAAAAAGTGTGAGTCAGCTAGTTAATATATGCTGAAAATTTCTATCACTGCCACTCTGCTGTTAAAAGCTTCTCAAATTTAATCTCAGCGCTAAGAAAAAAATAATGAAAAGGGTAAGTAACAGAGAAGATAGTGCAAAATGGGAGCTTTCTGCATGCTTCAGGGGTTTGGTTAGTTCCATCTCTTGCAGTAATATGCATGCCTTGCAAGGCATTTTTTAATATCTGGAATCTAGGTTATATTTTTAAACTATTAAGCTAGCCTTAGAAAACAGTTTCTAAAATATTTATCTCCTGAAGTTTATACAGCCTTGGAGGAATGCCTTTGGCATCTGGCTCGCCCTGTCCACAGCAATGTCCACATACCTTAGTGTTTATATTAGAGGAGCATAACATAATGAAAAACAAATGGCTCCATGTGAGACCCCTTTGGGTTCCCCAGCTGCAGCGAACCCTGCACCAAAGCTCTCCCTGGCATGTGCCAAAGTCTGCCTGGTGTGAGAACTACACTGGGTGAGTCCCACATCCATGGTAGGCAGCAAAATGCAGCTCATCTCCTCAAAACTCAGGGGGTGTGCTTTCATGGCCTCCAACAGGCTTTGGCTTAGGCTGGTTTAAGTTCACTTTTCAGGAATTTTACTTTGTTTAGACATTTACAGGCCTCCCCCAGAATGTGGTGCAACCACAAAAGAATAACAAATAAAAAGGCAAGTGCAGCGCTGAGGGTAACTCAGGGAAGACCTTGCCCAGGAACTGAACATACCAACCACCTAAGCCTCTACACCATCACTTGTACTTTGCTCCTACAAAGGAAGCCCCGGCTAACAGCAGTTCTCAGATGGGGTGGAATGAGAGTCTCCCATGCACAGCAGCTAATTAGCACACACTCCAGTTCCAGTGTCACCATTGCCAAAACCCAAGCCCACGGTGCTGGAAGGGGTGGCAACTGTTCAGCAGCAGGATCCTTGCTCCTCTGTGGGATCCTGCCTCCTCTGCATCCCAGGAACAGAGCAAGCCCAGACGGGACCCCACCACGCAGCCCAGGCGACACAACTTTGATGACTTACCCAAAAGAGCAGAGGAACTTTCTGGCAGAGAGAATTAAGCTTTGGGATATTTTCAGATTTAATAAGCTCAGTGGGGGAGCAAGGGAAAATCAGAATTTTTCAGTTGTGTGTTTTCAAACATTAAAATAACTGAGCATTTCTTGTAGTAATACTTTTTTCCTTGGCACGCCATAAATTAGCAGCTTAATTTCTATGCCTTTGTAGGCACAATAAAACAGGAATTTTCTAAGAAACATCACGTGGGCCCCAACTTTGGATCAAGTGAACGTGACAATCCCTTTGCCACACTGCTCTTTCCTTTGCCAGGAGAAAAGCTTCATCCTCAGGCACACCCTCTCCAGCTGCTGATAACTATAGAGAGGTTCAATTAAATTTTGCAGCTCCCTGTGGGAGAAATAGAGCCCACAACACAAAACCACTGGAAGAGTTAGCAGGAGACCAGGCATGGGGTAGAAATCCCACTCCACTCCATTGGTACATCTAGACCCAGGAATGCTGTTGGATGTCTCATCTTCATCCAGAGCAGCAGTCCTAGTCCTGCCCATCAACCATTCCACAACCTCCCTGATGGTTTGCATGCTTTATGAAATTATATTTGGTGTACTGAATGCAGATTCCCCATCCTTAAATAGCAAGCAGAGCTGACTGTACCCTAACATTACAGTTTATTCATGTCCTGTGGTTTAAAGCCCATGGTAAGAGGCAGGAAAATACAGAATCTGGTGATCACCAAAGTAGTACTCAACAGTGAGATAGCTCTAACTTAATCACAACTCACCCAGCTGTAAGAGTTTACTGTCATATCTGCTCTTCTTTGTTAAACCACAATGGCAAAAATACACTGTATTTACAACATAGCCAATGTAAACTGGAGCACTCTTTGTGGGAGGCCGGGCACACACATCCACCCACCTCTGAGAGGGCTGTGGGGCTTTCCTCTCCATGGCAAGAAACTCCCTCTGCTCCTCACTACAAGTTCTAACAGACCAGGTGTCCATCAGTTCTGTTTCCAACCCCATCCCTTCTAAACCATGACCCTTGGGATGGGTAGGGTGGGCTGTGCCAGGGCACTGGCAGGAGGGATTCCAAGGGACACTGGGCAGTCACATCTGGTTTCCATGTACATCTTCACTGTTTGGCTTGTCTTGTGGTGTCCCTACAGCCAAAAACACAAGGCAGATGGGAATGGTGTGCCGAACCTTCCTGCTAAGAAAGTTCCCCAGGGCATCCCAGCGTGATTTACACAATTATTCATGACTGCAGAGTGACCAGACAAAAACAGATGCAGCGACGTGGGCTAATGACTCAGCTTGTCTTGGACAGGCCACTGTATACTGAAATCTTTTTAACTCCTCATTCTTTACAACCACTTTACTCAGAGCTCCCCATCCCACCAGCCCACTGAACCACCTGGTCCTATTTTTCCAATTTTAACATAGACAGCGGGAGCTGCAACATACTTTTTATCATTAATCTCCCATCTCTGAAAAGAGCTCAGCATCAAGTTTCTTGGATTGCAGTTTAATAGCTGTTTTCTCCATTTGGAAATAAGCCCACAGTATTGCAAATACCAATTTGAGCAATACCCAAAATTGTGCCCACAAATTCAGATTAAATACTGTCAGCAAGCTACAAGCACTGTGCTCCTTTAGGGCAGAAATCATCCCTTTCAACACACTTCAAAAATATGTAAAGAGAACAACCAGAGATTATTAAGGGGAATAAAAGACTTTTAGAAAAACATTTAATTCCTTCATGAGTTTAGGGGAGAAGCTTGATTGATATTTGTAATCTTTTGGTGGACAGAGCTGTCATTTAATTTAGCTTGCATGACTGAAAGAATTTAACAAAAAGTGTTCCAGAGAGTTTCACTGAAATTCTTTGCATGTTTTTAGTAAGCCTCTGGAATACGATCAAACCTAAAAAGCTGGAGAGGATGGAGACTAAACTTACAGCTAAAATAATATTCAGAATTGTAATATATGCTTAATAATCAAGTATTCACATCCAGCAGAAAAAGTGCCTCAGTGCACAAATGACTCTGGAGCCCCAGCCATGTGTCCATGTGCTGCTTGGAATCAGGAAGGGAGCCCTGGGAACTCATCCTAGCAGTGAAACCAGCTCCTGGCTCTGCTAGAAACCTCCCAAAACTCAGTGAATTTCAACAATTTACAACTGCTTGCAAAGCACGGGATGCCTTCCTTCAGGAACCTCATAAGGAAGAGTTTTGGAACAGCAAAGGTGTTATTTTACCTTTCATCACCCCAGTCACCCACTCCAGCCACACACTTTTGACTACCTGACACAGGCAGAGGTATTTCTCACACAACTCCTGAGATTCCCAACAGATTAGCTTTTTCTATTTTAAAATCCAGCCTGCTAAAAACATTGGGTTTTGAGGGTGAAAAACTAGGTCTTATGTGGCCAATCCTGACCTTGAAATCTGCAATACCAAATAATTTATGTGTGGCTTTTGAATCAGGGCAGCATCATGGGAAACGTGCAGATTTTCACACGATACTGTTCCCTGTTAACAGCTCATTACAATGTACAGAAGTATATTCCCATTATGAAACACAGCTGGGGTTGTTTTGCTTACGAAGGTCATTATCTGATCACAGGCAAGAATCAGGGAAAGGAACCCATTTTATAAGGCTGATGTTGTGGACTTTTTCAAAACTCATGTGTTTTGAATTTGGTGGCCTGATCATACACAAGCATGCAACAGCAGAATTGATTCTCTCCACTTCCTCTGCTTATTAGCCCTGGAAATAGCATGGAAAAAATTATCTTTTATTAGCAAATACTTTTTTATTTAACCAATCCTCACGAGAGTGCTGGTGCCCTCCACACCACATTTCTATATCCCAGCTCCCTTAGGTTTATCCACTCTGTGGAGAAGCACCAACACAAACTCAATGCAACATCAACAGCATCATTCTTTTCATTTCTTCTTTCCAAGTTCCAGAGAGCCTTTCCCCTCCTGGGCAGCAGCAAAATGCAACACATATTTACAGAAACACTCGGTGTTCCCTGGTACCAAGGACCAAACTCTATTTGAAAATAAGGATATTTAAAACTTTAAAAATATCTGTAAATACCAGGATCTGTACATCTGTCTAGCAAGAGTGAACACATGAGTGTGTGTACACCAGCAGGCACCACTGCTCTTCTCATCACAGTGTTGGCCCATGGATGGAAGAACCCATTTTGGGAGGAGAACATCTGAATTGTAGTTTCCTTATGATCCTTTCAGTTTGGCTGCACCTTGGACAGCACAGACATGGCAGAGCAGAAACCTGCTCGTCACTGAATTCCTACTTCAAGCTCAGCAGAACAAAGAATGATCACTAATCAAAAGTAAATAAAGTGAAAGCGGACTTTGGAGATGGAAAAGTAATTTTAAGTGCTTGGAAAAATGATGAGTTGGACATGGCCATTTTCTCAGCTTCTCTAAAGGCCAGTCCTGCATTTCCCAGTCTGCCTCCTCTAAGACATCACAGGGTTTGTGCTACTGGAGCTGTACTCAGCAGAGCAAGCCCCAGACAGCACCTCCTGCCTGCTCTGAGCAGCATGAGAAAGGGATGGCCCTGGAATTCCCTCCCCACACACTGATCTTGAGTCACTCTTGCTTTGTGGCTCCACACCAGTCCATGGTGATGGGTGTCTAAAGTTGTGAACCATAGCTCTGAGCTTATATTGTGGCTTCTTAGCCATAAAAAATGTTTTAGTCTTTAATTCTAGCACTCAAAATACCTGGAACAGGAAAAATCTCTACCAAGCATCACTCAGGGTTTACCAGCACAGCAGGACCCATTTTACTGTCTTCACAGTAAGAGGAGATGCTCTTGGCTGCCAGTAAATCAGTTTTCCTGGTCACTCTCCCGATAGCAAAGAAGCTGGTGACAGCAGTGAATTATTGACCAAAGGGTGGCCCTACTTTATGGATCATCAGCTTGATTCCAGATTAGCTATCCAAACTGACAACATCCCTATGGGTAAAGGAAGACAGATAAAGACTCCTAAGTGCTGGCAGTAATTAACACGAGTCTGCACTGGACAGTAAATCTCTTTAGGCAGCAGAAGGGGCTACCAAGGCATTATGGATTGCTCTGGTTTGGTGAGGGCAGGCTGATGCCCAGGACTGGATGCTCCCGTGGGGGTTAAGCCCTGACTGGCATCAATGCAGGCACAAGGACCAGCTCCTCCTCTGCTGTCCCCCAGGCAGGGGAGGTGTCACTTCCCTGGTCTGAACAAAAGCTCATTCATCACCGGGCACATGTGAAAAAGAGATTACTCAGGCTTTACGATCAGCTCATTCACCTTATATCCAGTTCCTTCCCCTTTCCACCCCAGCTATTTATGGCTTGTTTTTGTACAGCAGTAGGAAGAAACAGGACAGTGTGGGTGCTGAGGGCTGAGGTGTCCAGCCCAGCCTGGTGGGGTCCTGAGCAGTCCCTGTCTACTTCTGGCTCATCCCCTGAGCTCTGCATGATTGCCAATGCAGGAGAAATGCTGCTTTCCTCTTTGGGCTACTATAGCCCCTTCCCCTATTCTGCCTTTCCAAGCCTTAACTATGGCTGGCCCTTCAGCATCCCTTCCTACATCTCCTTCCATCAAACACAGACATCCCTCAAACTCAAAAAACCCAATAATTAGACCAACCATCAAATACGTGGTTGGACCAGGCAGTAGATGGTGCCTTCAGCACTTTGCTGGAGTCTGCCTCAGCCAATTCCTCTCAGGATCAGAAAGACTTCCATGAGTTTCCACTTCCCCAGAAGCAACATAGGAATGCAGCTATTTACTGCAAATGCCCCCTTCCAGGTCTTCTTCACTCTGCCTGGGCTGATCAGGCACATTAACTACCCACATCTGTCAAGAGTGGTGGAAAAGGTTTGGCAAAGATGCTCCTTTTCTTGCTACCTGCAAGGGCCGTCTGTCTTGTCCCCTTTCCACATTGTTCTTCCTCTGGCATCATATCCCTGCTCCTTCTCCCCACAAAGTTTCTCAGTCTCCTACCAGTAGCCCCAGCTGCCTTCTCCTCTCCTTTCCACTTGCTCTGCATCACTAGGTATGAGAACCTGACCAATTTCTCCACCTCTCAAGCAGCCACCCCTCAGGGCATTGGCAGCAGAGTGAAGAAGTGGTGTGGGAGCCTACGTGGGCCAGGACCCATCACTGCTATTATCAATATTTTCCATATTTTGTTTGGTTTTGTTGGAGCAGAACCCCGCTCTTCTACCCAAACACCACACAGGAAGGCCCAAAGTGCACATCACGAGAAGATGAAACATGAGACAACAAGCAAAGTAGGAGCACAAAAAACAAGACAAAATGGGCAGAAGTAGAGCCATCAACCACCTAATTGCCATCACATCCTTCAGGCATCTGAGCAGGGATGGCCTGGATGCCAGAGCACCCAGAAGGATGTGCAGGTCTCACACCACCTCGAGCCATTTGCTATAACAGCCCCATGGCTCTGTAGAGGGGATCAGGTTCTGTAGAGGTGACCCAGGCAGGGAGTGCAGCAGCCAGGGGTCCCCACAGCCTCCTCCTGCCCAACCCAGCCTGTTGGAGCAGCTGGGAGATTTCCTCTTGGCTCAGGCTCCAGCACACGTGGCGGCTCTCAGGCTGCTGGCAATGTCTGCAGGGCTGCCTGCGAGACAAACATCTCGTCCTTGGCACCAGGTAGGAAACAGCAAGCTTAGACCTGGGCAGGAAGGATTTTTTTGCTCCTTCCTCTTCTCCTTCTGCAACACAAACCCCCGCCCCAGCCGCTGTCCTTTTCCCCCTAAAAGCTCCCAGTGGAGAGGCACTCCTCATATCATGTATTTTTGTGCACAGTGTTGTGTTGCACAGAGGTTTCTGCCAGAACACCTGAGTTTTGAGATTTGAGTTACCCTGGCTGAGGTTTGAGTCACCCTGGCTGCATCCTGCCGTCCTGGGGGCTGCTCTTTCCAAGCTTTACTTTTGCATTCACTTCCCTTCAAGGCTCTGGAAGCCCAAAAAGCAACAACAAGCAGTTCTGATAGATGTCCCCTGGTCCACAGAGCTTCACAGGAAACTGAACAGCTGCCTTATAAGCCAGTTATCTCCCATCAGACAAGACAACCCCAGCATGGGGTTAACTATCAAGCTGTTGATTTCAGCAGAGACTTAAACCAGGCAGGGGTAGGAGGACTCCATGGCAAACACCCCCAAACCTGTTAGCTAGGCAGGATGAAGCAGCTGGTCTCTAATTAATGGCTGATGGCTGGACTGGCTCCTGAGCAAGGTCTCAGCTCTCCTCTGTGTTCAGAGCATGGATGCTGCTTGCAAAAACAAAGAAAAACAACTCCAGTGACACAATTTTTCCATATATATGAACTCCAGGGACACAACTTTTCCATGTAACATATTTCCACGAATATTTTAGAGTCAATATTGGCACCTAGGATGGGTCTACCAACAGGATAAGGAACCAACCATCCAGGCTCCAGCACAGGCACTGCTGATACACCGGGCTGCAACTCATCACTGAACGTACACAACATTCTGAATGTACCCAAAAGCAAGGCTCAGGCCTCTGGACCCGCAGGCAGGAGGAGCCCTGCCTGGTGTGGTTCTCCCACACACAGATGTACGGACACCAACGGAACAGCTGAAGCAACTCAGTGTTTAAATTAAGTTCAAAGCTGGTGACTTTATACCCTCCCTCAGTGAGACACAACACTCACAGAGGAAGCCCTGAAATGCACATATATGAGTCTCACCCACAGCTTTTAGATTATGTGCTGCAGGAAAAGGTCAGTAAACTCCTTCCCCACCAATAGGCAGGAGGCATTTGAGAGGTCCTGCCAAAAATAAAAGGTAACTTCCTCCCCATCACGGTATTTGTTGATGGCTCAAACACCCACCCACTGCCAGCTGCCTCCCACTTCCTTACTGACCTTGCTGCATCAGCAGCATCTTCTTACACATGTCCTCAACCAAGCATATTTCCTTCTCTTAAATATCACTCCTGGAAACACAGCCAAGAGAGGCAACAAATCTTGCTGCAACCCAAGCTTCTCTCTTTGCTCAGTCTGATGTGCTGCAAGGGCCATGTCTCATTGCATAGGGTCCAGCAGCATGAGCACAAAAATACAACCCAGTCTCTGCAGCCAGTTACAGGTCAAAACCAAGCTAAGAAGTTTAATGAGAGACAGCATTAACCAAGAGTCTTCCTGAGCCATGAGGGATTATTTACACCTGCCTCAATGCAGCCAAGTAAAAAGGGTCTCACTGACTGGGAAAGGGGTTTGCCAGCACAGGGAAAATACCTGCCACGAGTGTGCCTCGTTCCCCCTGCAGGCACAGGGCTTGGGTGAAGTGGCAGAATTGCACGGGGGAAATTCCCTGCTCCAACCTGCCCAGCACATGAAGCAGTTCAGGGTGTGATGGGAATCTCAAAGGCATTTGTGCCACACTGCCTGTACACCATGCCACAGGTGGGCATCACATTCCCACAGCACAGCCCAGGGCCGGAGAAGGAAATTCCTGTCAGAGCTAGCCCTCTCTGCCCACAGTGGGTCTGACAGTGCTGCCTTTTCCTCCTGCCCCTGAGAACACCATCACTAAGCAGTCTTATACCACCTCAAACTGGAATCAAAAGTATTATTATCAAGGCTTTTCCTTGGGAACAAAAGCAACTGGGTTTCTTCTGCAGCCAAGAAGACCAGAGGTTACATTCTGAACAACGAAGATAGGCTCTTTGAATCCCAGTCCCCAGTCAGTCTGGACCACATTTTAAAAACCTTGATGTTGAGTCAAATTTTTGAGAAAAACATGAGAAAACTACCCAACGTTCCAGACAGCTGTATCCTTTGTTACTGGGCCCATCAGGGAGGACACCTACCTCAGACATCTACTGATTAAATTACAGCCCAAGTCACAGCACAAGGCGACACTTGATACAATTAACCAGGCCCAGAATAACTGTAACTAACTGTTAATCTGCTATCAATAGCTCCACTTACACCGGGTTTTGCTGCACAAGGATTCCTTCAGGTTTGTTTCCTCCACAACAGGATAAACTTCAGCTCTGGTACAGGATATCTGGTGTTTGTTTTAAGGCCCCACTGTGCATCAGCTGCATGTTCTGGACACAAAAGCAAATCAATCTCCTTTAAAGGTGTTGGTGTGGCTTTTTCCACAGCTGATTTCCACAGCACTGCTTGGAGGATGGTCCCTGCAGGACACACCTGAAGCACCTGTCAGAGCTGAAGCCAAAGACAAAGTTGAAACCCTTCACAGATACAAGACCACTCCAGGATCCACCTCTGTTGGAAAACAGGCACACAAACACACCAGGTACAAACAATCTCTGGCTGTTTATAAACACTCGGTGTGGGTGACCTGTGGATACAGCATTCCCTCAACAATTCCAGTAAACCTGGAGTTTTGCCATGGAGTCGCGGCAGGTGATGTCTGCTGCGGGGAGGTGCTGGCTCTTCCTGAAGAGGGGAGGAAGGGGTTTTAGGTTTGAAAAGTCAGGTGACGGTCAGATACCTTCAGATTTAATTACATTCTCATTACTGAAGGTCATTCTTCCCCTGATTTAACTGCCCTGGCAAAATCCTGTCAGTACCACTTGCAGACAGAGTGGGAGAGCATTTACCCAGCATTAATGGGAGCCAAGACACAGCTAAAAGGACAATGGAATTAGTACTTAAATACCAGGCCTAGACTCGGTGGAGCTGTAGATTATTTTGTGTACTAAAGGAGAATTAACTGATCCATTCTAAAATGCATTTATCATTAAAATAAAAATCTTCTGTCATTTTACTTAATAGCCTTAGTAAAAAATAATTGCAATGTCTGGTTGCTTTTCAACAACATGTGGTTTTAATATTTTAATTGTTACAAACTGTTTAATAATGATGAACAAGAGGCGTGTCCAAGTAATTATTGTATTTATTAACATTTCTTTTGAGGATGTGATAGATTGTGTTGCATATGTACAGCACTTCAGACATTGCAGTGCTGACTTATTAAAGGTGGAAAATGAGTCAAAAGTGACTTGCTTTGGTGCAATTTAAATATTGTATTTTCAAGTGACTAGTGTTGTGCCTTGCATTATTTAACAATCTGGCACAGTTTGCACATTTTTCTAATTAGTATGCAGCTTCATCTGATCGGGGAATTAAAATACAGTGGGAAAACTAAACCTCAGAGAGCCCAACAGGCACAGGGAAACTTTCACCAAATCCATCAAAGTAATGGATTTTTCTGAAGGGGGAGATATATTCCTGAAAACTCCCCAGCTCCCCAGGCTCTCCCATAATAAACTTCCTATTTCCCTGGGTGCCCAGAGCAGGGTCTGGGTCCCTTTGCCACCCCAAGCTTGTCTCCCTGTGGTGGGGTCAGACCCTCCTCACTGGTCCCTGGTGCTCCACCACTCTGTATTTTGAGCAAAGAGGTTGCAGGGGACTCAGGCACAAGAGCATCACACCATTCCCAGGCCTATTTTGTTTACATTTGATTCAATCAAGTTGTGGCCTTTTGGCCTCTTTCCAAATTAACTTCTGGGTGACCTCCACCATGCCCTCTCCCAGCAGCCAGGCCGCTGGGAAACAGCCCAGTAAACCTACAAACAAATATGGGACATATTGGTTGATCAAACCAGCTTCAAACACGGCTCTGGAAATGCCAGGACGTGCCTTTTTTTGCAAACTTCAGGTCTACTTTGTCTTTGCTCATTCACACCTCTGGGCCTCCTGCCTTTTTTTTTTTTTTTTTTCCCTTCCAAGTATAGCTGTGTGTTTTACTGCCTCGTAAAACTTCTAAATTTTGTTCTCATCCTCCTGCAAGCCCCTCTAAGAGCAACATGAGGCTCTTTCACATGGAGCTCTCTGCAGGACTGGGTCTTTACACCGAGCACATCAAGAAAGGCAGCGAGACCCTGCTTGGGGGAACAGCTGTAATACTCCAAGAAATTGTGTCTTCCCCTTATTTCCAAGGAAATAAATCAAAGGGAGTTTCTCAGGGTCTGTGAAAGCATATTGCCTGGATTCCCATCCCCAAAGGGTTTATTTTTTCAAGAGCTTATATGGTAGTTAGATTTCTGGCTAGAAAATATGCAATATGATAAAAACACAGTCCCTATATGGGGCAATAAATTACAGATTGTTTGATGTGGAAACCAAAGAACTGTCAAACTCCAGTATATCTGAAATATTCTAAATGAGCCCTTAACTCGAGTGTCTGGAAATGTACAATATGTTTCCAGGCCATTCAATTTTGTAAAGACACATCTTCCCCAGCTAAGTTTCCTTTTATGGATTCTAGTATTAATTTTTGATGTGGTTTTTCCCCTCCTTTTCTTAAAAAATTGTGCTCTTCTTCCTCGAGACAATACTATGATAAAACACCAGGATTTACCTAAGCATAAAAAGAAACTGCAGCTGGGCGCAAGCCTAAAGAGGTTATGGCATTAAGGATGAAGTAAAGCATCTGCTGCAATAGTGTCAGAGCCCCATAGGCAAAGCAAAGGACATAAAAGTCACTTCAGGACAGACAGGGACAGGAGGGAGGACCGAGGGCATCACATCAGCCGTTTTTGTACCACAGATCCCTGCTGCATCCTCACACCAGCATCACTCAGGTCCTCTCTCCAGAGCCTTCTGTGGAGGAGGATGACCAACAGCAGGTCACCCAGCGTGGCAGGGCTCCCAGGACGTGGGACACCACACCTTCCACCTCCATGTATAGCTGTTAAAACCTGAAGCTCATCCCCATCTGTCAGCCACTCAAACATACCCATGGCTGGAGGAAAATGGAATGACCAGAGGAAATGGCTCACCCTGCACAGAGCTTTCTGCCTGGGAATGTTACCAAGTCACTAAAAATCTGAGCAAGACCCTGTGCTGACACTGAATAACCTTTCAGTTTCAATATAGTTTTACTCAAGGGATGAATGAAAACCCTTCTAGCTAGAAACAGACCCCATCCACTCTGGGAAATAAAAGTTAGGAACCAATTCCAACTCATTTTCCTGAAGGTGACCCTTAGCCTCCCAGCTGAGATAACAATGCTAATATTTATGGATGGGCTGTTCATGCCTCTGGGCACACAACAAAAATAACTCAAATCAAAACTTGGTAGACATCTAACAGAACTGAGGGGGAAAAAATTCCAATATGGCAATAATAAAGCATCTCACCCACCAACGCACAAAAAATAGCACCAGCCACAATCACACGTTTGGGTGAAAAAAAAAATGGTCTGATGTGATGAATAGGCAGCACTGAGGGGGACTCATCCAGAAAGGGCTGACTTGAGACAGCACACAACTCAGGCACTGTGCTTTATTCATTCATTTATTTTAGCTTGATAGGTGCTCAAAGCAAAAAAATACCATCTGGGACACTTTCCCTTCCCCTTTTCTCTGGGTTAGGTTTTCTCTACTTCTTTTAATCCCCGTGGGTTTAATTCTAATACACAAACCCTGTTCTCATTTCTAACTGCAAACATTTGATGAGAATTTCTCATGTGAACGTGTGTGCATTTACCCAAATTAGGTTTGAGAAGACACAAACTAAAGAGCAAGCACAATTTGTACACACAACACTGGAAGAACAGACACCTCCAGAAGCATGAGCATCCTGGAATAAAGGCAAAGTCATCAGCAAATTACAGATATTTAGCAAAAATCTCCAAGTAAAAATAAAAGCTGTGGACCTCTATGAAAACTGTACAACAGCACGGTTCTTGAGTCTGCCCACACCCACAAAATCTAGGGTGTATCTCTAACACAACATGCTGGGAGGAAGCCACGACATTGTACAAGAGTCACAATTGACAGGTAGTCACGTGGGAATCCAATTTACAGCTCTGACCACCACAAAGATGGTCTCTTCTCCAAAAGACCCTGGATGTCTGAAAATCCTTAAAAGCCACTGTTGGCTTGAGCTTGCTGGATAAGGAGATTTCCAACCCACTACAGCTCAGGAGTTCCCACTGCTTCCCAAATCTGAAGCCAACACCTGAAAGACACAACTATAATTCATCCAGAGCTGCTGTTCCTTCCACATTTAATACTCTTTGGCAATCAAGATGCATTCCAGATGTGAAAGAGAGCTCAAAACTTCCTCCAGCCAAGAAAATAAGTGTGATGGTGAGCTCTGACACCCCAAATCCCAAATTTAAGTAACCTCCACAGTTACTTTCCTGGTATATAAGCTACTGACATAGACTACAGACCCTCCACAGGAATAGAATCATATCATAGAATTACAGATTGTTTGAGTGGGAAGGGATCTTACAGATCATGTGGCTCCAATCCCCTGCCACAGGCAGGGACACCTTCCTTAGACCAGTTTCCTCCAAGCCCCATCCATGAACTCTTCCAGGAATGGGGCAGCTACAGCTTCCGTGGGCAAGCTTTGAAACTAATTTGCACAAACCACTTCCCATTTTCTCCTGACTTTGTTCTCAGTTCCTCCTCTTTCTCAAACACAGCTTTACAAGAGGGTTTGACATTTTTCAGGCTCTCACATTTATGCTGTTCAAACCAAAACAGCTTAGTTGCCCCCCACAACACATTCCAACCTGACGCTGCAAGCCACTGGGGGGAAAGCACTGTAAGAGATCGTGACTAAGCTGACTGTATTCACCCCCTCACCACAATTTCTCTCTGAGCAGCAGCTGACAGAGACACTCTGCTGCTGCAAACAGCTGAGTTGAGCACTGCAGTGTTTACCCAGGGTCTCCCACTCCACAGACCTCCACTCCTCAGAAGCCCAAGCTGTTCAGCAAAGACCTAACTTGACCCAGTCTGGCAGCCAGCATTTCACAACCACTTTATGTCAGCAGTTTCAAGTACATAATAACCATGTTTTGTTCAGTGCAACTTTCTCACTGTGAATGGCAAAATATCATTATCACCTGCAGGTTGAAGCCTGCCCTCTACCCCATTTAATAGGGAGCTGATTATACTATTCCCCCCGCTTTTCCCTTTCTAATAATTATGGGCTGTTGGCAGATGGCACTGCTCAGCACAGCGAGCTGTGGGAAGGCAGAGCAGGCTGTAGGGCTGCTGCCCATGGCAGCTCCCGCATTGTGGGGTGCTCCTGAGGACCCCGAACCCCTTGCTGCATCCTGCTCCCAGACAGCACCTAATGAGGCATGCCTGCATCGGAGGGCGCGGGGGTTAAACCAGGAATGGCTGTGAAAACAGTCCCTGGCAGTCCCGGAGCGGGAAAGCAGAGGTTAGCAGAAAAGTTGCTAAGCCAGCAACTCCAAACAGAGCTGCCCTCATGGCCCACCCAGCTGGGAAGCAAAGCTGGGTTTAACCCCAGGAACCCACTGCTGCTGCCCAGAGCTTCGTGCCAGAGCAACCCTGGCCAAGATCCCCATTGGGAAGGGCTTTCCCAGGAGAGGTGGGGCAGCTCAGCTGTGTTAACAGTGTTATCACCCGAGGATTCGCCCTCTGAGGTCCCAGTGCTGTGTCCTGGCAAAGCAGCAGGTCCAGGCCATCTGCCTATGGAAAACATCTCCTCTATGAGTCACTGTGACATCCACACTCAGTGACACAGAGGGTAGAGTAGAGTCCAGAGCCAGACCCCAGCCCCACTGGCCCAAGGTAGTGCAGGGGAAGGCTCAGCCACAGTAATTCCCTGCAGAACTGCCATCTAATTCCCTGGCAGCAGCAGGGCTTGTTCACAGGCCTAGCCTGGCGTGGCATAATGGGCAGAGACAAGATACCGCTTGTCCCAGGAAGGATGCCAGGTCTGAGGCAGTGGGAAGGAAGCTTCCTCCCCAGCAGAAAGGATCTCATCCAGCTCTGCCATTTCCCCATTCAACAGTAACTTGCCCCATTACTGACTAGGAGAGAATGCCCGGGGAGATACAGCAAAGAAAACAGTGACCCTTTTATTGCCAACCATGAGCAATGCCAAAAGGAACTCCTCCAACCAGAGGGGACATCAGGTACCTGCTACATGACCCTCTGCCAGCACATCATGCTCAAGGGCATCCCGTCAGCTCCATCTTTCCTGCACCTCCACTGCTAAGGACATGGATGCCCAGCAGAAGCATTCTTGTACTGCAGCCATGCATCCACACACGACCCAGGCAGAGGTTGAGTCCTGGGAGGCTGCACCACTGCACAGGTGTGCCCTTGGTTCTGGTGCTGTGCAGGGCCAGGGTGGCACCGGCTCTGCACACAGGGCTCCCAGAGCTGCTGCAGATGGAGACACCCGGGATTGTCTGTCTGAGCCCAGAGAGAGTGCGGGGGAGGCCAAACTGATTTGGAAACCGCCCACTCCGGAGACACCCCTGCTGGCAGGTCTGCAACGAACCTGGTTGATGTGTTTCAGCTTGTCAATAATCTGGCTGATCATTGGCTCCGGGCCTTTCATCTTCACCTCATGGTTGCCAGACTGAGCTTTTGCTCCATTCCTTGTGATCTGGGGACTGTACCTGTAGGAATGAGAAGATAGAAGAGCACAATGTGATGGGCTAATAGAGAGATCTTTAGAGTTCAGTATGAACACTAGAAATTGCAAGACAGGCAGTAGCCCTTTCCAAAACAGAGAGCACAAGAAAGTTAATAATGACAAAGGACAGAAGATTCCCATAAACATTTTTGCTCTGACTTTGCAAAGCAGCAAGATGATGTAGTTGTATCACTTGAGGACAATGAAGGCCTTTCCAGTCCATTAGTAACCAAGGAAGATGTTAAACAGTACACAATAGAGATAAATATTTTCACATAACTTGCACCCAAGAGTCCTAAAAAAGCTGGCTCAGAAATTCTGGCTTGCTCATGTTTGTTTAAAACAAATCTTGGCAGACCACAGAGACTCCAGTACAAGAGCAGTAGTGTTGTGCCCACAGCCAAAAAAATGAGTGGGATGACCCAGTTAACTGCAAGCTGATTAGCATAACATCAACCCCCTCACAAAATAATGACTATCACTGATGTGTGATTTCAATAATAAAGAATTAAAGCATCAGAATATAATTAATGCTGTCAACATTGCTAATGGAAAATAGGTGTTGTCAAACAATCCTGATTTCAGTCTTTGATGAGATCCAGCCTTAGGGATCAAAGTAAGTGCTCAGACAGAATGTACCTTGACTTTGGTACAGTGCTGGGCTCTGCACCACAGGGTATCTCGATTTACATGGGTATCATGAGAGCCAGCAAAGCCCCCACAGACTAGATTAAATTGCCAGGGCAGTTCTGCAGAAGAGGGCAGCCAAGCTGCCCTCAGCTTTTTCATCTGCACTTGGGAAAGAAATATACATTCACTTGCTGTGGGATCTATGGAATGACAAAGTTTACCAGAATGAATAAAGGCAGGGGAAGAGGGATAGAACTGCTGAACGCTTGCCTTTGGAGGAACACATCCCCACACTCAGAACCTGGATAACAGCTGATGATGCTCCAGCATAAGAGAAGCACCAAACTCAAACACAGGTTGGGGCCAGAGCAATTGGCTGCCACCACTGCCTGCTGGTAGACACAGCAGTGGCACGGAACACACCAGCGCCTTCTCGGGCTCTGGGCTGCTGCCATTCATCACAGCCCCAGTGATAGGCTGTGGTGCTCCACAAGCACAAAACAAGTCCTCATCTCCAAGAGCTGGCAGCCAGGACAGGCACTACCAAACCCCAGCACAGCCTCCTAAAGTGAGATCGCCAAGATAACACCAGCATCAGTCTGCTTTACTGTACATCTGTTTTTCCAGAGCCATGGGTAAACACCATGAATTTTCCTTTCTGCGTTCATCTCCTACACATCGTGTTTTCACCCAGCTCCAGCCCTAGTCCTGCCTCCATGTCTGTCAGCTCCCTGCTCCCCTGCCCAGCTAATCTTCCATCCTCATGCTGCCAGGCAAGCTCGGGCAATCACACTCAGCCCATTTCACATGGGTTTTGAGGAGAAAGTGGGACTTTAGCCGGCATTTAAAGAAGGGGAGAGAGGCAGGAAGGATGGTGGAGCCAACTCAGGGAGGATGCTTTGCTAGGGTAGAAAGCAAGAGGCACGTGGACATTTGGCCACCAGAGCTATCAGGGCACACTGAGGAGCTTGGGGATACTCAGGGGCTTGGTTTAAACTCTAGAGGATGAGATCTACTCAGACATATGGGGATGCAAAGGCAGCCCCAGATCTATACTGGTGCAGCAGCAATCTGCCCTGAACTGGAATAGTCACATAATTACAGAACTGAGGCAGATTTCCACTCCAAGGCAATCTCAGAGCAGGAGTTTCCTGTACAGGAGTTCTCTGCACCTCCAGCTGTGTCCCCAACACCAGGCATTCCCCATATGCATCTCAAGTAATGGCTGGCAACCCTGCAAGATGCTGCACTGAAGAGATGACACAGGAAAAAAGGACAGGAGAAAGGAGGTGTTTGTGGCTCAGGAACAAGTTGCCTGTGTACGTTCCTTTTCCAGGCATAAGCAGCTTTTCCAGGTACAGGCATCACTGCAAAGCAGATTCATCAGCTTGACTCTCCCACCAACTCCTGAACTGGGGGGCAGATGCCTGTACAGCCATCCCACCTCTGCCTTCAGCATCAGCACAGCACCAGCTCTGCACCCCAACTCCCTGTCCCTGGGGCCTCCTGTTAGGACTCAGCATTTTGCAAAACGCCTCTTCTTAATAGTTGCCTTCTCCTGGGAAGCACAGAAGGCGGCTGCACCTGAGACAGAGTCGCTCCCAGTTCAGAAAAGCCCTCACACGTGCAGTTGCAGGGTCGGTGTAGGTTGAAAGCTGAGTGACTGGGAGAAGGGGGCCCGGCTGGGGCCAGGCTGCAGCAGCCCCTGCGCTCCTGGCACAGCCCTGCAGGCTCCCAGCACCATCTCGTGGGAAGAGGCTGCTGCCGCAAGCACAGACCTGCCCGCCTCTGCCTAAGCTTGGGCTGAACTCTTTGCAGGGGGACAGAGAGTAGTGTGAGCCACTAATCCTGCTGCTTAGTTGTCACACAGCCACTTAGAGCCACCGTGCCGACCTGACAAACACATCTGGAGACTGCACGTAAACATCCACAGCGCGCATGAGTTTTTAGATGACAAAGAAATTCCTATCCTTGGTGTCACCGTAAATTTAATTTGAAACACTGGTGAAACTCAGAACTACATTGCTGAAAGGTCTCCTGTGGTTTCAGAGATTTAATCAGGAAACTCACACAGGTTTTAGCAAGAGCAGAACCAAGCCCACTTGGTGCATCCCTAAATTAATACAGTCTCTCTCCTAAACAGTTTTATACACAGAAACACAATAGCTTGGGTTTGAGTGGGCGAAATCCCTTCTGAAATCCACACAACGGCTGCCAGAGAAGATTCCTTTAGCCTATACAATGTAGTACAGGAGGGAGGAACACAATACTACAGCAATACTATACTATAACTCCATGTCCAGAGAATGAAACTGCTCTCCAGAAGATTCTGCTGGGGTAGTGGGGACCTCAAAACAGCCTTCTCAGGGGAAAAAGTCTACTAGAGAAGGAAGCAAACCTGAAAGCATTTGCAGAGGGATTTCTCTCCTAAAACAGTGATGGAGAGATAGTGTCACCTCCTGGTGCTTCCTACCTGGCCAGATACAAGGGTAGGTACCCGACCCAAAATGAACCATTTGCACCACTACACAAGTCATTTGAAGCAGCAAGGTAAAGGGCCCTGCTAGCTGCACATCTTTGAGCATGTTTTGCAAAAAAAGGAGATGCATGGGGACCCGCTACATCCCACCAGCCAGAGACATGGTCTTGTGGGACTTGGGTGCTTTGGGGGACACTCCTCCAAGCTGAGACCTCCTGGTGTGCTCAGGTACAAAGGGGGCACCAGCTCCCCTCAGCTGTGCCACTCTCTGCCCCAGCACCAGCCTGGAGTGGCCACATTCAGGCATGTGAGATGCAGCCAACCAAAGGGTTAAAGGCTTTGAAATGAAGCTTCAGTGAGAGACCTGCATTCCTGAAATGCCAGAGAAGCTGGAAAAGGCAGCTGACACCCCTCCCTGCAGCTCAGGCCAAGCAGCTAGGCCTTAATATGGCAGAGAGATGCCTTTGCAGCCCCAACAAGGTGGGGTCCCAGGACAGTACCCATGCAGGCTCCTCTGCATCCCCCCCAAGCTGAAGGGTTGGTGAGCCCGCAGGCAAAAAAAGCCAAAGCATCACCTTCCCACCATGATCTCCAGTCAGTGCAGAAAAGGAGAAATCACTGAGCCATCTCGAGCTGTTTTCAGCTTATGCCAATAAAATGTTGCCCTTCTGCAGCACACTTGTGCCACTTCATGAAACCCATCTCATGCCTCTGCCATGGTGATTGATACCAGCACAGAACAGCAAATATGCACAGTGGATAAAGTCCCCCAACCCGGTCCCCGGGGGTCTCTGTGTGGAAGGGGTATCAGTGTTGCAACATGAGCATGGTCTGGCTCACACTTCATAAGCAAAGCCCAAAATACTTTTTCTCTTTGACGTGTCTCAACGTCAGTCAGCAGCATCTCCTTGCCTGGGCTCCCTGGGTGTGGGCTCTTGCTGGGGACGTGGTATTTTCCAAACACAAATGTCACATTGTTACATGTGCTGATAAGCAGCCCTCATCAAAAATTACTTTAAAGACAACGACCTTATGAAAACACCAAGAATCTAAAGTTTTCTGTGGGGATAGTACAACTGCAGACCCTTCCTGCTTCTTCTCATCCACCAGACATAAATTCCCAAGTATGCTGTCAAATTGAGGGATTTTCCTCTCCACTATCCACAAATGTCTCCTGTGAATGTTTGGTCTCTCCAGTCTAAATGCAGCTCATTCCAAGCTTTCATTTCAGAACAAAGAAGACAAGATGACAAATGTTATTTAAATACATGGCAATGAGTGTAAAATGTGTGTTCCTAATACTCAGCCCTGCTAGGCTTTGAGATGAGTTACTACAATAGCCTGACATGTGATTTAGAGAAAGTAATTCTGAAAGTCAAACATAAAGAATTACACATTTCAGAAACAGGAAAGTAAGTATGTCATTCAAATTACAATTAATTTATGCCTGCCTTCCAGTTGCAAATTATTTATTCAAATGCATCTCCAGTTTAAACAGCCCAGTATCCCTCACAGGCTCTCTCTCTACTACCTGTGTTCACTGAACTATACTTGTCAGAGGGAGTGGGTGGGGGACAAACATAACACAGACACAACACATCACAGAGGTTTCATTGCAGCAGAGTTAATAACTGAGTTGGAGAGAGCAGCATTCCCCCAGATCCCCAAAGGTGCTCTTCATTTCAAGATGTGACTTACTACAGATCATGTGGACTGGTGACACCCGAGTCCTCACCACAAAGGAGGCAAAAGGGATGAAAAAGGGGAGAAAAAGAAGGAAAGTTTTGCCTCCACCCCCCACAACATTTCTTAAAGGAACCAGCTCATATCTCCAGCTGGTTTTCATGGATCAGTAAAGGTGGGTGCAGTGATGAAGCCAACAACTCTGACCCTGCTAATTTCCGGTTTAGTGACACAACCTCAGTGCCACATCAGCAGTGGGGGCCAAAAGGCTTGAAAAGCTGTTTCCGACCCACTCATCCTGCCCTGCACTCAGGGCGTAACTGCTGAATGTGCCCATAAGCCTCCAAGAGGTGACAATTCTTTCCCTGGGAGTTTCCTCTCTAAAGGGAGATTGTCCAGAGATATCTGGTCAGTCACACCCCACACACACATGGGCTGGCTGTGAGGTGTGCAGTTCCACCCCAGCTGTTCTCTTCCATATGGGGTGAATGTCCCCACCATCCCATGACCGTTTGCAGGCATCTGTTTCATGGGAGTGCAGGAGGCAGAGGAGGGGTGGGGTGTATGGCTCCCAGGTGCTTTCCTGGCTTTGTTTGCTTGCTTGCAGAGAGTCCTTCCAGTTACTGCAGAGCTCGTGATGCCGCAGTCAATTTACACCACCAGCAGCTCCAAACAAGCTGCTTCAAAAGCAAACAGGAGGATCCAACGCTCTCAGTGGGGAGTGTTCTCACCTAAAGAAAAAGGAACCATTTTCTGCTGGATTTCCAAATATCAACACCTGGAAGCCTCTGAGAGCCCCCTCAGATCCTGCTGTGTCAGTTCCCTGCCAAGAGAAGTGCTGCCTCTTCCCGTTTGCCCCACACAAAGCTCTACAGCCAGTGAGTGTGCTGCAGATGATGGCTTGGTCATAAATGCGAGGTCTCAGGTAATCACCTGGCTCTGGGAGATGGGACTTCAGAAGGAGCAGCAAGAACTGTAATAGTCATAGCAAAACATTGGGAGTTTACAGACAGCCTGAAGTATCCCTCTATTCTTATTCAGTTCAAGACAAATAGATTGTAGAAAAATTGGCTAAACCTGAGACCAAGCAGCAGGATAGAGGAAGATTTGTGATCTTCATTTCTGAAATACTCTGGAAACAAACATGGCCACTCAATAACCCACTGAATTTGCCTACTATCCTTTCATTATAGATTGTACTTGCTACAAAGCTGTGTTTTATGGGCTTGGAAAGTTGTACAGCCCCCTCTTCGGGGATTCCATTGGATCAGATATTTTGCAGCACTGCCAGAAATAACCAAACCCTTCATGAACTAAAGGGTTATTGCTGGCATGGAATTTCCTTTGTTCCAATTACAGAATCTCATTTTTCTGTCTTGCTTCCAATTGTGCTTTCATTGTTTATGGTTTGTATGATTAAAACAAACCACAGTACGTTGGCAACAGCAGGGAAATATGAGACTTCTAGCTGGAAGAAGAGAATCTGGCAAGGTGCTAAAAATATATTAATTTTGAACTGGTACAAAGAAAACAAGAGTTATGCTGATGATTTAGATTAATGTGTGTATTTGTCTTGAGAAATTTGGAAATGGTAGCATCTAACAGTAAGGCTTAATGTGCTTACAAGTTTTGCAGTGGGCAGATGTTGCTGTCATTCTATTCAGAACAGCTTGAAAAGAATATACTCATGTAAGCAGATTATTAAACTCTGAGACTCTAGATTTAATAGGCTTTTAATATTAAATGCTGTAAAACCCTGATACTATATATATAAATTTCGAATCACCTTTGAGATTCCAAGGCTGAGCTTTCATAGAAACTGAGGTGAATTTGATATCTCAACACCTACTTGACTTAAGCTGAAGGCTTTAAATGAGCTGATTACTCAGTCAGGACTTCGGTGATAAGAATCGACCTCTGTTTTTTCTCTGCTTGGGATGGAGATAAGGATAAGAGAGGCGGGACAACGTTTCACCACCGAACACCACCAGCAGGAGGTCTGGTGAGAGGATGGGGCATGAAGACAGAGGGGCATCACAGAAACCCTGGCTTAGGCAGGTTTAAACTGTTGCACACCCACCCTCCCTGTCTGCCTCAGGGCAGTGCCTGGAACTGAGCCCAGAAAAGCTGCAAAGAGGTGCCCAGGGATGCACAGAGACAGAGGAAGATCCAGCAGATCTGGTCCCCAGCTACGACAAACACCCAAGCACTGTGACCCCTCAGCAAGTTCTTTGCAAGAGGTGAAATGTGGCTTTTGCTATGAACCTTTGTGGCGTCCCATAAAAGCACAGTGTGTTTTTGCACACTCTGAAAAGTGTGAAAAGCAGGAATGTGTTGCCTTTTATTTTTTCTTCCCACTTTGGCTTATGTTCTTCAACTACTCAAAAGCACAGTGAAGACACAAGGCACTGTTCTGCATTACTGAAAAATCAACTTTTCTTGTGTGGTTGCCACTGTTTGCAAGCAGTCATTTTGAGGCACCACGTCCTCAATCCACAATAGGGATGACAATCAAACTATCAACCCATGGATCAAACCTCCAGAAGAAGGATGAATTCTTGCCATTAGATGAGCCAACACGAGGAAGCAAATGATCACAAAGATTCAAAAACACAAGGGATTAAAAGCAGGATAAAACACTCCAACCCGCTGCATTGCACTGGAGTCCCAAACATGCCACCTTCAGTCAGAGCAGAGGGGCTTAAGAGCAAGGAGGAAGCAGAGGATGGCTCAAGGCTCAGACTGGGAAGTGAGACCCAGTGGAAAGACATTGAGCACATCCAGTCCACGGGGAGGAGAGACCCTCTCATTGCCTGTGGGTAACAAAGCACTGGGATAGACAGGACAGAGGAAATACCAAGCCAGAAAAACCACAGGAGGAGGATTGCAGGGTGCAGAAAGGGTTGTTTGCATCAAATAGCAGGATACACGTTGTTGGTATTATCAAGTCCTTGGGTGCACTGGCAAGGGCTGTGAAGTTGCTGTTCCAGGCTTGATTTAACATATTATAGGAAAAGGGCTTAGAATAACTAACAAATTTTGTCATGACAGGGAGGTCTGGAAATGGAAAAATCAGTAGGGCTCTTTTCTAACTTAATGAACACTCAGGTACTACATTAGAAATGCAAGAGATAAATAGCCACAATCCCTACAAGAACATGATCAAATCCTGGACATGCTCATACAGGCACTCACACCAACCTTACAGACCCAACAAAGTTCAGTTATATCCATTGCCCACACAGCACCAGACATGGAAACACATGGAAGCATAGAATCCACCCAACCATTGCTTTGTCCTGGTCTTCATCTGACCAGCAGATTCAGCAGGAGCTTTCTACTTTATCCAGGAACCCAGGGATTGCTTATGCCCTGCTGTGCTGTCCCTCCAGCAGAGACCAGGGTTGAAGTTACTCATGAGGGTCAGGGCTTGTCAATGTGAGGCTGCTCGTATGTGTCTATAAAGGGCCTCGTCCACCCAGTCTTCCAGGTCAGGTGGCCTGAAGCAGAACTAGACTATAACATCACCTGTCTCTGCCCTCCCTTTAATCCTGACCCCAAAGCTCTTGATCAGCTCCTTATCCATCCCCAGGTGGAACCCCAGGCACTCCAGCTGGTCACTGACATAGACACCCCATCCTTGTCTCCCCTGCTTGTCCTTTCAAAGAGCCTGTACCATTCCATGCCAACAGGAACCATCCCACTGCGTCTCCACCATCCTCCTTTCTGGCAGCTACCACATATGTGGGACAAGCACCAGGACAGAGCCCTGGAATTAACAGTGGATATTCAAACCACACCAAATTTCTTGCAAAAAGTGCCAAGATGGAGTCTGATCACCAACAGACACACGCCAGTCCAGCAGGAGAACAGAATTTCCCCAGTACATAACACACAGTCTCAGAACAGCTTGAGTAAGAGCTGCTACACCATGAACAGCTGCTTGGCTCCCTCTTGGGGAAAACATTGAAATAAAGGAACTGGCAGCTTGGGGTAGTCGAGCACTGTTACCTTATATGCTCTTGATTTTCAGGAATCCTCCCAGATGCCCTGAAAGAGATGCCAAGCTGGGAAGTCCAAGCACATGAAGCAGCCAGCGTAGAGATCATTTTAACTACATGTTTGCTTCTATTTGAAGCATTCTGCAAGTGGGTCCTGGGAGAAGAGCATCCTTGACCATTATCTTAGCTCAGCTTTATTTAGCTGAGGTCTCCCTGCTCACAGCAAAAACCTCTAATATCTGCCTGCAAGGGAACTGTCACTAGTATTTCATAGGAGCTGGCAGAGCAACAGATCAGAGGGGGCAAGAAGAGGAGTGGAAAGACACTCTCCCAGCACAGTAGAGGATTTATTCCTTAACTCAACAGCCAGGGGTTAAAATCTTGGTGCCCCCTTCATGCACACAGACTTTATCCTCTCCCTGCCTTTCCCCTCTGCATGCCATGACACCCACGTGACATGCCATACTGTGCCCACAACAGTCCCCTGGTATTCTTGGCAGAAAGCTGAAGGCTTTCCTATCACCTGAAGTAATGTTTAATCTGCAAATAGCTCTGAACTTGCATGTGCAGGAGGATCTGGACTCAACAGCCTTCCACTGCTACCACTTCACCCAGTCGTGGCATCAGCAGGACCCAGACCAGGGCCACTGGCCATGAGCCCAGTGAACTGCTATAAGCCAAGACCTCACCCTAGGACACCCTCTCCAGAGCTGCAGTGTTTGCAGCCCTGCTTTAGGAGTTTTAATTAACAATCAGTGAGACAATATTGAAATAATCTTTTTCTTTCCAATTGAACATCTTGGTTAGGCATGGAAATTCAAGATTTTCCAGACATAAGTACCAAGAGAGGACACATTTTTCCTTAGGCAACGTAAGTACATTTTACTAAGCATGTGATCTTAGATGCTGAGGGTTTTTTTTTTCAAAATAGAGCTTGATGCTATTTTGGTCTATCCAGTGTTTCAGGTCAGTATTGCAAAGTACAGGCTAATTACCACCTGAAGTTACTGATCAAGAAGTCATAATTAATACCTCAACATTTCACCACTTCCTGATTTTATTTCTATTTCTTCCCTTATGCAAACTACTTAATAGCAAAGGATGCTTTGCAAAGTAGAGTGATTAGAGGAGATTTATGTATAATTATTAAAAACATTTCCAAGTTCTATTTTCACATTATTTAACGTTCCCAAGGGGCATTTTTTGCAAGAAAAATCTGCATTTCTTTTAACACTTCCTTCCTCTTTATGGTATGAATCCTGCACGTTGCTGCCTCTGTTAACCTCAATTACCACCAGCATATCCTCCAAAATGGAGAGTGAGACAGGGCAAAGTCACAGCACAAGCTGGACCTTGGTGGGAATGGCTCCGTCCAGAGAGGACAGCCAGGGCTTGGTGGTGGGAAGGTGGTCAGAGGGCAGCAGTGGCACCACCAGAGTTCATTGGTCCTCACCTCCTCCAGCTGAGAGCCCTAGCAAGGAGAAATTCAACAAGGGAGTCTTCCTTGACCCTCCCTGGGTGGGGCAGGGGATGCCAACCACGCTGTCCTGCTGGAGACATCCCCGCCCTGTGCAGTGCATGGGGGCAACACCCTTGCTGCTGCTCCCAAGGAGCCATCCCTGGATGGTGGTGCACTCTCCCATGGGAACAGTGTAGAGCTGCAGCTGTCTCTGGCCCACCCTGACCGAATCCCATCATGGGATTTCACTACATGGAAAACTCAGTGGAGGGCAGCACATAACCACTTCTCTCTGTGCAGACCTTGCTCATCCATCTGAGCTGCAGCACAGCTGGAACGCTGGCTCTGCACAAAGTCCTTAAGGGAGCAAGTCATGTCAGACTGTTCCTGTGCCTGGTGAACAAAAGATAAGCAGGACAGGGGAGAAGGAAGGCAAGGGAGATGGGATTCACCTCTCCACGACTTCTTGTCCATTCCAGCAAAGGGTGTCATTCTGAACAGCAGAGCTGTGGTTGCAGATGTACTCTGGCAAGCTGCTGTAAAAACTGCTGTGGGACTTCAGCTTTGAAATCAGTTCCCTGAAAAAAAGGGAAAGAAAAGGGTGCTCAGTTAAAAGAAGAAAAGACAAGGTTGGTGCATTTTAACCTGTGAAGGTAGTCACACAAACACAACATTAAAGCAGCTTGGTGCAAACAAACCATGAAGCATCAGTTTTATTTCAGAACCAAAGTGGCTTTTTGTGGTTTTCCTTCATGTTATTCAGTCAAAGGCTGAGCACATGTTTCTCAGGACAAAAGTGCTGGTGATGGGAAGGGATGTGGGAGCAGCAGAACCTCAGCCCAACTCTGCACCAGGCAAAAGTCAGACAGAGTCTCTGCACTCTCACAGCACCTGAGGAAAGGTGCCACTGGCTCAGGCCACCCATCCATGGGGTAGAGCTGAGCAGCAAGGGCTCAGGCTGTAGTGTCCTCTCTGCTTTGCAGAAGGCAACAAAGGCCCTTCAGGGGCTTTATCTGGCTGATGTTGGCCATCCAGCATTGCTGCAAGGGCAGGTGGCATTTTTGGTGGTACACCAGAGGTGACATTCTCGGCACAGATCCGTACACATGGCTAAGGCTGTGTTTCATGCTGCACCAGCAAAAGGACATGACTTCAAGGAATGCACAGGGTTGGCCATGGGGTCACAGTCTGCATTCAAAGAGGCAGGTTACACTCATCAAAATGGCTCTGTTGCAGGAAGGCAGGAGGAGCTGCAGGAGCAGTGCTTGCACCACACGGAGGATGTGAATCAGGCTGCATCCCAACCCTGTGCCCTTCCTTCTCAGCGACAAGGATCTTCAGCTGGTCACCTGCAGCAGTGGTCCAGAGGGCCAGAATACAGGCTGACCATGGTACCTCTGATGTTGCCAGAGAGGTGACAGAGGCTGTGGGAGTGGGATGTAACATCCCCACAGCCTAGATCCGATCCCCCAGGGACACTCAGCAGCTGTGACCAGGGAATAGTGGCAGATTTAATCACGTAAATAGCGCTAAAAGTAAGATAACATGAATAGCAGGGACTGTAAGACTTGGTCTCACAGTCGTCTTGTTTGGTTTCAGCACATTTCCCCCTTTGGCAAGAGGTTATTGCTCAGCCTCCTCCTCCTCCCTGGGAGGAATGATGAGGAATTAGCACCTGGAGCAGGGAGCACTCTCAGGAGCATCCCCCGCATGCTGTACGGGGTTTGTCCGTGCCCTGCCAGCTCTGGGGAGCTGCCCTGCAGTCTTAGGTAGTTTGGTGTGCAGAGGGGCGTCCAGCTCCCTCCATCCCCTCCTTGCTTTGGGATTCCGTGGGGTTCCCTCTCCAGCCAGAGCCCGCGACAGCCAGTTGGGGGCAGGCGACACAAAGAGGAGGAAGCCTGTGCTCTGCTCTGCCTTTTGGCCGCCGAGGAGCGTGTTCCTGCCGAGCTGGGGCTGACCCAGCCCCTGCAGGGAGAGCCGCAGCCCGTGGAGGGTCCCTCAAGTCCTGCCTATGACCACTACAGTACATCCTTGTGGGAACTGACAATGGTCAGAAAATAGAATTTAGGCTCCACGCAATGTCTTGAAGCCTGTGAGAAAGCATGGCACGTAACACTCTCATTCTGGCCTGGGAAATCATGAGGAGGAACCCCAAAAAAATCCCTGTAAACAATCCCTGTAGATAGCCTCCTCCTGAAACCTGGTGTTTTTCCAACTTGTTTACTGGTAAAGATGTTTAGAAGAAGGTGGTGCTCTAAAGGAGCAATCCTATTCATTGTACCGAAACACTGTACAAAAGAATCTGTCTTTCAAAAAACCTTGCTATAATGCGCCCTGAACAGCTGGAGTTATACATGTTGTTAATTAAGCCATCCCAAATCAAAGGATACATCCTGCCTGGGCATCACATGCACTGACCCTCCTATCACTGCCCATGCAAATGAGCAAGGGTTTGTCTGACGAGTCAAAGCCCTTCCAAAGGGTGGGAATTCAGCCTACAGCCCCCTGCACAAATCTGAGGGATGCTTCAGGCAGTCACCTCCTGCGTGAACCACCTCCTACATCCATCTCCTGCAGTGGGGCAGAGGTCCAACCAACACCATTTGGAAAACCAAAATGAAGTGAGACCTGTATCATCAGTTACGGCAAACCCTAAGCAGGACCCTCACTGCCCCATGGCACTCAGCTCTTTACATACCAGGCACGGCCTTGCTTCTCTTCCACAAACCCCTGCAGAGCTGGGGAGAACAGGCAGAAGGAAACTTTCCTGGGGAGCAGAGTTCCCTGCAGGGCAGGGAGGAACTCCTCCGTATCTGCAGGTATGAACCCATGTAATTCATCTAGGCAGATTTCATTAGCCTTCAGAGTCTTCAAAGGACATCTCTGTCAGAGTCTGGGCTGTGTAACCTCTGACGTGTCGAGACAACAGAGGAATGCAAGCCCTGGTGCTGTATCTCATGGGAACTGTATCAAGAATGTGGCCCTGTTACTCTTCAGAGAGAAATCCTCCCAGCTTAGTCTATCGCCAGTTTCAAAAACTGCCAAGTTTGCTTGTTTCTCCTCCACAGGGATTTTTCTTTTATTCAAGAGAGAAGTAAAAGCACTGCGTATCTCTGGGTGTGCTTTCAGATCCAGAGGGGAAATGCTGCTCCCTGACATATCAGTGTGAGCCCACTTAATTACAGCTTCTGCTTACATGGGGAAGGAAGCACAGGGTGCAGTGCCAGCAGTGGAGGTACCTGCTTCCTTTGAAAGGCTGTTAACATCTCTGAACTACCATAAAACACTACACAAAAAGCATGAAACACATTTGCCTTACCTACACACAGTGTAACATAACAATTCAGGCTGGAGAGACTATTTCTATCTATAACTACACCTGTAAGTATTTCAGACACTATAGCAGTGTCCAAGAAATCCAGATAAGGCATTTGGTGTATTAACCTGGGTGCACTAGGTGAAAAAACCCATGTAGACTTCTCATTGCACTTCAGAGCCCACCACAGAGCAGCTCTGATGCTCAGAGCCAGGTTTATGAGTAAGGGAAATAAGGAGCTTTCCCATCTGCTTCCACGGGGCCATTCCATATGGTGGCTGCTCCTGCAGCCCATCCAGCAGGCACCACACTCAGCCTGAGCATTCTCACCTCCTCCTGCTCGACAAAGTTTCTTCTTGCTCGATGTGAGTCACTCTCAGGATTTTCTTGTCAATGAAAAGGTCTTCTGGATAATTAGCTGATCGAATCTGCCTCTGCTGAGCGTGGCCACATAACCGGCTGATCTGGAAAACACAAACACAGCAGTGTGAGGAAGTGTTGGGACTACAGGAAAACAGCTGAGATGCACCTGCACGTGAGCTGCTATCGTCCTGTCATCCCCATCTTGCTCATAGCTCAGCAAGCACCTGGAAGCAAACTTCTGTCTTGAGGTTACAACCTGGCTTTTGTATAAATACCCACCTCCTGGGAAGGAATGCAAGAAGTTTCAGGCAAAATGTCAGGCACTGAAGTGCCCCTGTGGCTATCAAAACCTCTGAGCTGCAGGTGTGACAGGCAAACCTTCCTGTCAAGTTAAACTTAGGCTGGTGGGAGGGGGCTTGAGATGTTCCCTGCTCCTTCCTTCCTGAACACCACCTGAGCATTTAAAGACTCTGAACTCTAGCTCTCTAGTCTTTTGGGAAACACCTCCCCTCTGAAGGAAAATCCTAAGACCCTCGTTCTGCATCTTGTGGTATCTCAGCATCTGCACAGACTGCACTGCAGATGCCCAGGGATGAGCACCATACACATCATTACTAATTAAAAACCCAGGGCCTAAAATACAGCGAGCGTCGGGGTCACAGCCCAGTCATATCGTGGGAGGCCCTGATTAACAGGGCTCTGCTAATGGCACAAATTAGCTCATTAGCATACAGATGATTTGGAACTGGTTGCAGCAGCAAGGGAAGGAATCCAAAGTGTCTCTTTCAAGCTGTCTCAAGTCCCAAGACTCATCCAGCAGTGGCCACGTCTGCAGCCCCTGCTGCGGATGAGTTTGCCACCAATTCCTTCCCTGGGACACTACCAAGGGACATCTGATTCCCTGTGGCACCACTGCCACTGTGAAAGTCTGCTTTTTATTCAGCCTGTGCTGCTCTTGCAGGACTCATCCATGCTGGGTTGTGAAAGGAGCTTGGCTGATTGCTGGGACCACGAAGACACCACAGTTAACGCCACCCTCACTTTCTCTGGGCCTCATCCCACCACCCACATTCAGGCTTGGGACCAACCACACACCCAATAAAATGCCCATTCCTTGCAGCACCCCATTTATCTCCACACCACACTGAATCAAGGCAATCCCAGTAAGCTGCACACCAGACGCTAAAAGCACAAAGCTACAAGCATCTGATGTGTAAAGAGAAGAGATTAATTCTGTTCTATTACATCCTACATTTGGGTGGGCAAATAAATTAGTAATGTCACCTCTTTCATTATCAAGAGCAGCACAGTTTGTTTGCTCAGGCTGCCATAAAACAAAGAGTGAAACAGAAACCTCCTGGGAGCAGGGCACTGCAGTTTCTGTTCACATCACAGTGAGAAGAGATGCTGCCACTGGTCCTTCTGCAACCTGTAGTTTCTTCTACCAAAGCAGTCCCTCCTGCAGCTGCCATGGGAGCAGTTTCCGCAGCATCTTACCTGGTTTTTCCTCTCCTGTCCTCCCTTGGCTCTGCCTCCCCTCTGCTTTGCCAAAACCAAGTTTTGCATAAGAATGTATCAGCCCTACTGCCCTCCCCAAATCACTTGGGAGTCTTCAAAAACAGAGGGAGGAAGGGATTCAGAAAATGGATCACATTTTGGGCTATTTTCTTTGTCTTTTGGCCTTTCTGTTAGCACTCATCCCTCTCATAACATTTACAGGTAATTCTCTGATGCATCAGACTGGAATAGGAGGAAATCACAGGACAGTGGGAGACCTGGAGAAGGGCATTTAGGATCTGAGACCTGCCCCCACTGTGGAGTGGGTCTGGATGTCCCATACTCTCTCCATCCTGGCTGGTGCCACTGTCCCTGTAAAGGGCAGACCAGCAGAAGACCATCAGGGATTTGTGAGCTTTTTCCTCTGCCCAAGTCAGAGATGAGACCTGCCATGAAACCTCCTCCAGGGAAACACAAGATACACAAAAGCTCCAGGACAGGGGGTTTATAGGAAGCAATGCCACTAAGCAGCATCACTGCACCCCACACTCTGCATGGACACAGAAGGTGGAGGAGAGAAGTGGGAAAAGGTCAGATATTTTAAGCTGCTGTTTGTGATGACTCCCTTTGATTCTCCTCAGCTCTGTGAAAATCCCCTCAATCCCTTTCCAAAGCCCAGCTTTCAGCTGGCAAAACCTATCAAACCCTGAGAGAAGAGCAAGTCCAGGATCAAGGCTTTTTTCCCAAGGATGCAGAGAGGAGCTGAATAGGAGGGGAGGGTCTGAACGACAGCACGAACAATGGCAGCACCCAAGAGTGTGCTTCAAACAGCAAGGGGACCTGGCAAAGTGGAGATGCTTCATCTCCCACCCAGCACTGGAGCGAGCTCAGCTGCTCTGCTCCCAAGTCCTGCACAGGAGCTGCAGCTCAGCTGCATCCTCACAGCCCTGCATGGCACCTGGGTACCAAGGCTCCAAGATTCATTGCATCAATAAGGTTGGAAAAGATCTCTACAATCATCAACAGCTGATCATCAAGTCAAATCATTGATCACCGAGTCCAGCCATCCCTCCTGTGTGGGATGAGACCCCAAACAGGATTGTGTTAGCTATGACACAGGACAGCAGATGAAATCATTATGGGTAGAAGGATGCGCTCTCAAACTTTCCACCACACTTTCCAAGTTTTTACTTATTTATTTATTCAAGCACCGACTAACCTTTTCAGGAAAAAAGCCCAGCCCTGCAGCCCATCTTGTGAAGTCACAGTGAAATAGTTGTCACCATTTAGTCAAGCAAAAACCTGGCTAAGATTTGAACTTAAAATAAAGTGAGTGAAAGTAGAAGTAACAGATTGCCTGCTCATTTGCAGGGGAGGCATCGTGTGTGCTTTTTGGGGGAGGGAAGGATTTCACAAACCATCTGCCAGAGTCTGCTGGGCCACAAGCAGTCCTAGGACAAGAGCTCAGAAATCCTGTTTCAATCTTTCCTTCTTTTTGACTCTGCACTGCAGGCTCAGGAACACATGAACACAGCTTCCCAGTCTCTTCCTAAGCATTGCCATTTTAAAGCAGGTTCCAAAAAGAAAAAAAGAAAAAAAAAAAAAAGCCACTATAGGGCAGTCAGAGAAGGGACAGACACAAGCCTAGACCTTGAGGAGAAACAAGTGTGATGATTCAGCTATCCAGGTATTGTTTGCTCTGGCAGGAGCAAGGACAGTCAGCTCTCCAGCACGGTGGTGTGTCTGCAAGAGGGAGAGCAAAAGGAAGGGAGCATCTCTAATCCAGTTGCCAAACTTGTATAAGCAACAGTGTTTAATATGTGGTTTCCTCCCAACACACAAATATAAATGTGAAATTCAAAGCAAATCGACAGAACAGAAGCACTGGCTCTTCTCCTCGGGCTCCCCATGCTATCAAGGGGATTGTAATTATACACCAGCCCTTATCAAAAGTATAGTCAGTGCAAGAGCTGTGCTAAATTCAGAATAGGCTGAAGTTTGACACATTAACCCACAAAAAATTACTAAGTAAATCAAATGCCAGTGTGTTTTTTAGGCAACAGGAGTCGGACTTTGTTTTTAAAAGAATCTGCCAGGCCACTGAAAAACTACTGCAAGAGGACACCAGGCAAGAAAAACCTTCCCAAAGCCTTGAGCTTTACAAACCCCCAAAGCCACCGACACTGCAAGAGCCCTAGCAAGATTTCTCTGCCCCAGCCCATTAACAGACTCACTAATTACCCGATTTAATTAGCCCCTCCATGCCAGTGTGACCCAGGCCACAAGGGGAACACTTCGTCTTCTGAGGACCACTACCCCCCACCCCACTTCTTTATTCCAGCCAGAGGGAGATCCCACACCCAGGCTGGGCAGTCCCCGTGCCCAATGCTGAAGCAGCTGGCTCCCAACACCCTGGGGGGCGGCATGCCTGTAAAGCGCCTGCTTTAGGGGGAACATTGATTTGAGAGGAGCACAGGGACGAGGCTAATGGAGTAGCACTATCAGCCCACTTTAACGCTTCCCCATTCATTTAAGATAAGAGGTGCCAGAGGACTGCAGGGAACAATGCACTGCCAGCAGCCAGGGACCAGATCCACCACGGCTGCTTGCAGCTGAGTTGATGCACGGGTGTAAAGCACAGCACTGATCCACGTGGGTACCACGGAAACTGGGAGGACTGGGGTTAATTATCAAAGAAATAGTGACCACAGTAGCAGGTTCTGTGCAAAGCAGCACAGCCCCTGTGCAGCTGATGGAGGGGCACTTCCAGCCTGGCTATGGCAGGATGGCTTTGCTGGCATCACTGAGGCTCCTGATGAGCCTGCTCTGCTGCCAAGGCACAAGGCAGTGTGGCCACACAGGGCAAAAACATCTTACCTTGCACATCAGCAAGGAAATCCAGGGGTGAAGGGATTGGAAAGCAGCACACTGGGATCCTCAGTGCCAATCTGAGCTTAGCTTTTAAGAGTAAGAACATTTTAAAGGTAATTTTCTAGATGATTTAGAAGAAGAAAAAAAAAAAGACAAAAAAAAAGTAGCTAATCAGCTTCTTCTTGGACAAGAAGAGAGTGCATTAGACACTGCTGGATACCTGCTGCTGCCATTTCTCATTCAGCCCAGGAGCTCCACTCCACTCTAAAGGAGAGTTTGCTACATCTGACCTTTGCTTAAACTTTCCATGGAGTTTCCATTTGTCTTTTCTATGAACTCTTCTGCTTATAGATTCATTCTCCAGGAAGACACAGTATTTTTTTCCCCTCAAGGGGATGGCCTCATTTTTGAAGATTTCCTCCCGCAATCTCCTTCGCTCTCTGGAGTTCAGATAAGTCATTTTATACGTATCCGTGAGTTTCCTTTGGGAGAAGCCACATATTAAACTGAAAAGATATTAACTATTATAATTGATTTGAACACAGCTTCTGAGAGGGTGATTAGCTGCAGTGTGCACAGAACATCAAGAGACCACAGACACGCTGTCTTTGGAGGAACCAAATGGTGCCCACAAAACCCCAAGCATCCTTCAGTGATGGAACCCAGTCTGACCAGTGAGGCTGAAAGCCTCCGTGAGGCAGCTACTTCAATTGGTGCTTCTTCCCCAATTCTTCTTAACAACCTGCTCCACTACACATCACAAGTCTTATTAGCGTTATAAAGATTGCATTTGTGCCCCGTTTATCTTCAAAGTCACCGTAAAAGTGAACCTGAAGTCTACTACTCAAGCGCTGCTACAGAATTCCGCTTAATTAAATTCTAAAGGGCTTAAACCAGAAATATACATTGCGATGATGTGGGATAGAACATAAACTTTTTAATAGTAGTAACCAAGCTCATTTACCATTTCTACAGGTGTAATAAAAATGCTAATATATGTTAATGTTTAGTCTGTGGTTAATGTTTTGTCTTGTTAATTTCCCCAGGGCTTTTATTACTGATTTAAATCTGCCACACTGCCCCAGTGATTGCATCGCCTTCCACAAACGGCATCGGGCTCTCAAACCGACGCTGATTAACAGGAGTGGAGAAACATTTGGCTAGGACAAACACTCTTACTATATGCTTCTAATCATTAGATACATTTTGTCAGGAAGATGGGAAAGAGACAATTCCCAGCTCCATCACCCCTCTCACAGCAGAAAAATGTGATTATGGGCATAAAAATGAATTTACAAGCCTTTATTTTAAGGAAGCGCATAATTATTACCTAAGTAATGATTGTTCTTCTGCTTCCAGGCACTCAAGCAGAAAGAACAAACTGAGTATGGTAACACAGATGTCTTCAATGAACACTCCAACAAAATTCCTCATTAATGGAGTACTAAATGTTATTAATCAGCTCTATAGTACTACAATCTCCATTATTCAGGCTGCAAGGATTACATAAGAGACAGCATCCTAACTCTCTCACGCAGAGACAGGAATCGGAGGAAGTGACCTACTCTCCGTGCTGAGGAGAACGTTTAATAATGCATCACCCTTGAATAATGCAACGCTATAATGTGTAAAATGCACACAAACACTAATGCTTAAAATAACAGAGTGCCTGTCACACCAATGCCCGCGGTGACGCCCAACACATGCTGCAAACATGCGCTACAAATGCTCAGGGACCCCTGCAGCCACCAGACCAGGTTGTACTCAAGGCCATCGCCACCTGGTTTGAAGACTAGGTCCTTCAAACTGCCACAGAACCACAGAGGCAGTAAGGAGGCATTTTTCAAAGTAAATACAACTTAATTTTTTCCTAGAAGGGTTTGGGTTGGAAGGGGCCTTAAAGATCATCTAGTGCTAAATCCCACCTGCCACCCTTCATATAGAGGACCACAAAATACTTTGCAGAGGGTCAGTGTCACAGCAGAAACACAGAGCCCAGAAAAGACTGATGGGACTCGTTCTCAGGGTACAGAGCAGGATGTGCTCCACACACAGACACATTTGTCAGAGGATGTGACAGAGTTGACACGGCAGTTGGCAGGTCTGAAACTTGGCATGGTTACATCGTCACTCTGCCCCAGAGACTCCATGAGGGTGAGGGTGCACCAGCTTAGCAGAGCAGTGGGGAGCACAAGGGACTTCTTATGGGTTTCAATCCTTGCTGCCAACTGCTGAAGCTGGATGATTTCCACCTGCACATCCCTCTGTTGTGTCAGGGTTCACATTCCTTGAACTGGAAAGTAACAACCACCGCAGCTCCAATCACTGCTCCTGTTAGGACATGCCACCTTGTCTTCAGGAGGATGTGATGGCCAGTGTACCACACACATGCTGCAGCACACAGGGCACCTCCGTAGTGTCCCCACCATGCCCTGACCCTTGCACTGACCCAGCTTCTCCCAGCACAGGATGCCCTTTCTCTCAAAGGAACCGTGACCTCAGCTTGAGTCCAGCCCTTTCAAACCTACATAAAATAATGCAAACAAGATGTTTCTTCTCACTGGCATCCCCAGCATGGAGTGTTTAATCCACCAAAGAAAGCGGCTTTGTGTTTCAGCAAAAGCCTGTTTATTGTTATTTATAGGTAGAGAGGAAGTCGGACTAAATGATCACAGTTGTTCCTTCTGTCTTTATAACCCATGACATATAGTTAAAGCACAACTTCTCAAGTCAGCCTTTCCCTCCCGTATTTTTGTAAATTCCATATTTAACACAGAATTTGGTATTTCAGTTGGGGTGGTTGGACTTTGGCAGCAAACTGCAGGGCAGGCAGCTGTAGTCCCAGCCAGGGCTCAGACCCAACCCAGCCAACCAACTGGGAGAGTCAAGAAAAAAGGATTTGCTTAATTTTTGGCACACACTTAAGCAGTTTTCCCATGTGGAGACATTTTCTGGAACAGGGCCCTGTAGCATACTAATGCACCACTATGGTTTTAAGTCAGATCTGCGTAATCTGATATTTCTTAGACAACTAAGCCTAGACTTTATTCTTGGAAGGAGAAGTCAGCCTTGTCTGGAAGGTTACAGCAAAGCAAAAGGGAAGACAGAACAAAATCCAGAAAAAACCAGAACACGTTAGGCTGACTAAAGCCAGGCTCAGGAGCAGAACGTGGCAGTACCCAGAGTCCATCTCGTGGTGAAGCCCCATGGCTCCAACATGCTTCATGGCACAGCAGAGGTAGGGAACACAGCCGCTCCTGACCCCAGGCTGCTGCTCTGCCTTTGGGACTGATTCCCTGAGGAAGCTGAAGATGCTCCAAATTCAAACAGCTGATTTCAACACTAGCACTGATTCATCTAACCTGACAGAAAATTAGGACTCAAGGCAGCAAACCCCACTTCTGGTTTAATTATACAACTTTACTCTGTGCATGCTCTAATACACAATCGCTAATATGGGTCCCTAGAAGACCCTCCTATTGCAGGCAATTAAATCTACCCCATCCCAACAGACTGAGAAACAAGGAATTGGCTTGAGGGATCACCAGTTTTTACGAAGATCTTAAAAAAAACCACCTCACTAGGCAGAGCCAGGCAGCACGACAGCTCCAGGCAATTGCCATGCGCTTGTTATTTTCCTTCCCTGGGTTAATCGGTTTCCTTAGCAGATTTCTGTGGGTTTTAATGTTGCACCGTGTTTGTGCCTACGGCACTACAGAAAGGAACAATCCGAGAAAAATAAATTCCTAGCAGCCTAATTTAGAGAGGAAAAGCAGATACCTGCCATCAGTCTGGAACAGAAGCCAGAGTCAGAGCCTGTAACAGGGTATTTAACGGCAGATGTGTCAGCTGGGTTGCAAATGTGGTCAATACCTACCAGTCGCTCTTGCCCCCTGCAGCCATGAGCCCAGATTCAATTATTCTTTGAGAAATACTTCGTTAAATAATTAAAAAGTTACAGCATTACTTTCCCCCCTTTTTTTCCTTATACCAGACAGATTCCATTTTAGAAGTATAAAGCCATTATAATGTGTCAGCTAGCAATTAGCTACTGTACACTGTTTATTCTTTAATATAATCTTTGAGTAGAAGGGCAATATTCTCAGAAACGCAGCATTAACTTGTTCCTCAATGACTTTAATATGGCTCTTTTCAAATTACTGCTCATAAAATCTCAGGGAAGAAAAATTTAGTGATGATATCCCATCTCCTTAATTAGTTCTCTCTCTCTTTCAGCAATCCAATAGCAAGTGTAATATTTATTTAAAATAGAGCGCACAGGGCTCACCACTAAATCTGCTGTAACTGGTGATATCAAAACAAGCAGGTAAAAGGCAATGCCTGTTTTGCAGCCTGCACAGACCATGCTCTCAGGTACACACAGCTTTTCAGATTTACATTTCCATAAATGCTCATACAGAAACCATCTCAAAGGTTTTTACACCACTAAGAACTTTTTCCTATAAAATACTCTTCTCCTTTCCTATGGTGAATGGAAACCCTTCCTATCTCAAAGGGCTTGTTACTCACCATTCCTTACAATCACCCTACTAATTTTACTCCTCAGAAAGGAATAGTCCCCCCAGCAGCAACTCTTTTCTCCCTCCATCCACCTTTCTCTTTCCAAACACTAAGACAACAAGGCTGGAGCCACCAAAACTCTCCAAACCATTTCAAGAGTTAGGTTGCTGAATTTCTTTAGCAGAAAAATTACAAGCATTTGTTTTCCAGCCAAGCTCAGAACAACCTCACTCGTTATGCAGCTCCTGGCAAGGGGGGCATGAGGCTTTCCCCATGGCCATGCCATGGACGTCCCCAGTGAAAGTCTAAAAGAGAAGGATAATAATAATAATCATTAAGGGAAAATGGTAAAAATATCTTTATGCAGCAGAGATTAGCTGCTGGTAAAATTAATCCATTCAAGCCAACAAAAGGCTTGGGAAGATCCTGTGTTCTTTTTTTTTCTTTTTTTTTTTTAATTCATCTGTTGATTTTTTTCCTTAGTTTAGAAGCTACCAGATTCACAGCAGTTTTTTCTCCCTGACAGTCAGGCCTAACCTAATCCAATTAAGGGTCAGCACCAGGATAATATACCCAAAATACGGCAAACAAGGTAAAAAGGCTCCCTTTAGATTTTTGCTCAATAAAATAATTACATTTTTTCCCAAAGACAAATAAGGCTTATTGAAAATGTAAATCATTCTTTTCAATAAAGATATAAACACCTGCAGGGCTTTTTTGAGACTTTGTTGTAAGACATCTTGTTTTTACATGTTCTGTGGTTAGAACAATTGAATTACAGAATGACTTACAACGTTAGATTAGTTTCTGCCTGATTGAGAATATCTTTATAATGGAAATCGGTGTGCACTTTTAACCTGTTACAATGCTATATGTCTGATTAACGTATTAAAGGGACTCATTCAACAATAGCTTTTGCAGACAGAAATTAAATTAGTTCGACTTTATCACAACACTTTTATTAACAGCATCAAAAGGAGGACTAGTATTTGATTATGAGAAGTGAATTTCGATAAATTGATATATACAACAATTCCAAAATGAGGTAGGAAAATCATTAGATGGGAAAAAAAAATTGACTAAACACTTGTAATGCATTTTTGTTTATTGTCATTACTGGAAAGTAATCACTCACCTTGCAAGTTGCAAGCTGGGCATTTCCCCAACCTGTGGAAAAGACAAACATCTTGCACCAAAATCTACAGGTGGAGAGTCACTAAATTTCCTTCTGGCTCCAAACAATGGGAAGTGCATGAAGCAAGGCTCAGAGATGACCTTCCTGGATGTTTTTTAGCCTCTGCTGGGCAAACCATTTTGGGCCCATCTGCACTGAGCTCATGGTGCCATTTTGCTCATCAGAGCCACCCCAGCACCACCTCCTGCAGCCCCCACTGCCCTCAAGTGTCCTCTGCTCCATGGCTTTTGGGTTGTCCCTCAGGGAGGAGACACAGGGTGGATGACTTAGATATCAGCACAGGCAGCTGGGTATCTATAGAAATACCTGCACCCTGCTCTCTGGAGAGCAGCAGCATGAGGTTTATTTGTACAGTGATGCAGATCAATATGTGCAATCCAGGAGTTAATAAGCTTTAGAAAGACATAACTTAGAGCACATCAGTCCCACCAAGTTTTCCTCAGTAACTACCCAGCTCTCCAGGTAGTTCTCTCCAGGTCACTGGCTCAGTGCATCCTCTCAACCTTTGCCAGTAACTTGGAAGAGAATTGGGTGTGAAAAGTTATTAGGTTAGAAAGATACACCTGCATAAAGAATTGCAAAATTTGCCAACAGCTGCTTTGCTTTTTCTTTTCTTTTTCTTTTTAAACAGAAATAACTCTGCCCAAGTAGCTGTAGGCTATCAGCACAGCTTTCTGCAGCCAGTCTGCTTTTGCTTAAACAAGTCTTTGGAAGAATAATGCAGTTAGCAGCAAACTTCACCTACTGAAAGCAGGCTCCGTGCCCTCGGGGGCTCATTAGTTGGGCAACACAACAGGTAGGGATAGTAAAGGCTACCCAGTCTTTTTGCAGTAGCCTGATAAGGCAGTGAGGACCTGGCAATGAGGGGTGCACTGCTGCAGCAGATGGATGAAAAACCCACCTCAATTATTTGTTGAAATTTTTTTTTCCCAGCGAGGCATATTTAGCATCTTTCATGCCTGGTACCTCAAAGCCACTTTACAATAAGATGCAAAAATGACATAATTCGCTGCACCACACACGGGCAGAGAATTCAAAATGAAGCAAACCACTCATTGCAACCCAGCCCCTCATCCTCTCCAGCGCAAAACAAAACACCGCTGCTCTGCCCGGGCAGCTCTGGGCACTATTTCTGCTTTGCAGAGTGTGGCTTTTAAGTTTCTGGTTTGTTCTTGGCTCATTCATCAGCATTGCTAATGGGGGAGATAGTTCTGGTTTTAAGGCAGCAACACTCATGGGGGTTACTGTCACTGGAAGTAAACTCAGCACTGTTAAGATGAAGGATGCCCGGTGAATGACCCCGGGTGGAGGTCTGAGTGGAAGCTGCAGTCACGGATAATGAGGCCAAAAGAGGGTTTAGCGTAAAAAGCACAGAGAGATGGATATTGGTGAGCACAACTCTGGTGTTGCAAAGCTGTGGGCCTAAGCAAGGATAAAATTTTTCAGGAAAGGAAATGGACCAGAATGTATTTTGCTAATAAAGCATCTATGTTAATATGGGTTGCAGGAGGCTGCAGCAATCTGGGTAGCAAGCAGGGAGCCATGTCTGCAGGGCTGATGCTCAGGGGTTTAATCTCTCTGCCAAAAGAAAGATGTGTGGGCAGTTTCAACAGAGAATTCCACAGGCAGCTCCTCCATTCCACAGTAAGTGTACAGGGCAATGGCACATCTGGAGGGACTGAGTTTAATAAGAATAAAGGCAGATCATGCCATGGATATCACTTCTCTGCAGGCTCCTCAGAAGCCAGGGGGATCAGCCCACACCTAACAGCCTCCTGTTTCTGTCACGCACCAGCTTGTAGCATCCTTCAGTTAACCAAATCTAAATCTCAGCAAGGACCCAGAGCATGAGGCTGGTTTAACTCTGAAGGAAGTTCAGCTGCAAAGCTCATTTGCAAATACAGCCCCAGTGAAAGGGCTGTGCCCCAGCCCTCCCCTTTCAGAGGGGCAGCTCCTTCCTGGCCAGCACCTCTCCTGCAGTCTTTGATGAAGATGAAGCCTCAAGACACCTGGAGGGGACTTTCTGATGCTGTGATCTTTGGTTCAGAATGAAACTATTTTTTTTTATTTTTTTCTGTTTAAATCCAACCTATTTCAAGACCTCCCATTATGTCCTTGACCATTACAATTTATTTAAAAAATCAGACAGCCTGTAATTTCAAAGCTTCAAGCTCAGAGGTGACGGAACAGGCACCCCATACATCCCCTCCTGCAATACATTGCATGGCAGGACCACCAGCTCCCTCCTCTCCTACCTCCCAAGGCATCCCAGATCCAGCTGTCCAATCAAGCTGTGATGGAAGCCAGGAAAAAGAAAAGAGATGAGGAAGAAAAGAAGCTGTTCTGTGCAGTGAAGAAAGCTGCAAAACATTGCAAAGTGGCGTACCCTCATTTCCAGCTGTTAAGACTGTATCCTGCCCCACTAACTCTGGGAGTTCTTTGTACTGATGCCAGGGCAACTCAGAACCAAACATCTTTCAAAACACTCGGGAGCCAGTTGCAAAACAACAAATTAGCTCCTCCACTAAAACAAGGAGCACGCCAAGCTGCAGTACATGCAGACAGCTACACAGAACCACTAATTAATCTGCATGAGGTCTTTAGGCTTATTCTGACTTCAGCTTGGAAAAGATGCAAGACATCCCATCAGACGCAAACCTGTGTGCATCTCACTTGCAATGCAGCCAACACGTGATCTGAAGGGAGATCAAGCCAGCCTCAGTGGGTGCTCTGTGATATTCCCACCCATAAAATGCAGTAGCCTTAAAAAGCTCTGTTTAAGCTGCTGAGTAGTGAGGATGAAGGTGCCACCAGCCGAGTGATCTGACTCAAGACTGAAGTCAACAAACAGATTCACGTGATCTTCAGTGCAAAGTTGGGTTGGACATCAAACACACTGTCAAAGGATGCTCTACGTGCTACAATGTGTGCATGCTGGGAGGAAGGGGCACTGTCAGCAGCTACCTTCTACTTTCTATTTTAAAAAGTGGCCTCACTGCAAATTCCCTTGAAATGGCACATCTCAGAGGCCAGAACACGTCCAGTTAAAAGGACAAAGGGAGAACAAAAGAGAAGAGTATAATATCAAAATCTTCAAATAGAGGCAAAATCAAAAGCTGTTTTTAAATTAAACCTCTGCTGATGTTCAGTGTCACCTCCTCTGGCTTTGCAGTGAGAGGTTTGAGCACCACTGGCCACTGCTTCCATCCAGCAGCTCTGCAGAGCTCTACACACTCAGTCTGCTTCATCCAGACCCAATCCAGTGACAAATTGACCCAAAGCCTTGCCATGCCACCAGGGCAAAGAGGAAGGCACACCAGTGTCCCACTCTGTCCACACTGGAAAAGGACAACCCTGACCAAAGACGTGCTACCCTGCATCCTCTCAGGCAAAATTCTTGCTAGCAGTGAATTAATTGATTAATTGTGACACCAGTGGTCTCCCTCCACAGGCCAGACAAGAGGTAAAGCTTTCACTAGGCTGAGAGTGACCTCTGAGTCTCACTCCCCTAGAGAGACAAGTGATGGTCAAGAGCATTCATGCCAAAGTCCCTTCCAAGAATGAGATTCAGGCCCCTAATTTGCTACTGCATACTTGAGTACTAAACCCAAGATTTAAGTCCTGCAGCAGTGTGCCAAAATAGCTGGATCAAAATTGTTGATACTGGGTCACAAAAGTGCAGGCATGAATAACTATTGCCCTTATCCTTTCGGCACCAGCCAAGCCACCAACTTGGGGATTTCTAGCTCAAAATCAACACCTTGAAATTCAGTGCTTTGCCATATGCTTCCCCAAGTGTCAGAAAATCTTTACTACCTGAAACCTCTTCAGACAGCTAATCATAGTACTCCCAAGGTCTTTTCACAGGAATGGGAATGCTGCTGATACTGTCCTCATAATAAGGTTTATTTTCAACCTGCAGGGGGAACAGATGTTTGCTTTAACATGCTTATCAGGCACCTTTAACTGCCTATCACAAAATGGATAACAAAATACACAGTACACACACCTTGGGATAGTTCTGAGGGGGTCTGAGATCTCTGAAAACCAAAACTTCACCTGTATTGCTACCTTTAAGTGAAAAATGGAGCTAGCTACCAGTGAGTATTAGAGAATAGCCTGAGGATTAAACTTTGCCAATAAAGAACTTGAAAACACAGAGGTTGTATATCCAGCTGACTCTCCCAGGAGTGATGCCAACAAAACGCAACCCACATTAAAAGTACAAAGAAACCGATCTCGGCATCTCAGAGGGAAGGACTTTGCAAACAGCGCTGTAATTTCAAAGCTTTCCCCACAAATCTCTTGCCAGCTCTAGTACAGAAAGAAAAATCCATTAGCAGTTAGGAAAACTCGCCAGAGCTCCATGCTGGTGCAACCTGCTGAGCAAAGCAGCTTCAGAGCAAGTCACCAGGTGAGATGACCCCAAAAGCAGCTCCTGAGCAATATTTGGGGAAATCCAGCCTGTCATCACTGTGCTGACAAATGTTCTAAATCACTGTGTATGGCAATGAGTGACATTTTCATTCGTGGGTGCCAAAAGTCCCTTTATTCACACACTCTTGATTTTCAACGCTGTGTATCTGCTGGAACTGCTGTTTTGAATGCACACTGCAGCAATGTTTCTGTGGTGCTACAATCAATCAAAATACCTGGTTATCTTTACAACATGCTCATGAACTCCCTGCCAGGATTCCCTAAAAATCTAGGGAAGCAAGGGTCCAGTTTTCCCCCTGACTCTGAGGCTTCCCAAGGCCATCAGAGCTGGGTTCACACCAACACTCTCCCTGAGCCAGGTAAGGTGAGCACTTCAGCTTTGGGATAACATCAAACCCAGCCTGCTCAATAATATCACCTACACAGCACCCCAGCTACACAACCTAGTTAACCCAGACCTAAACAGTCTTTTAAAGTTGTTTGCAGGAAAGTAAAGCAACAGGGATCTGCTCACAGGACAAGCACACTGGGAATTGCGTGTTGTTTCCATACAGCACTGGCACCTTTCTGCTTCCCTCCTTCTGACAAGTGCAAGTGGTTGAACAAAGCTCGGATTAAATTTGCAATTTAATAGGATTTTCTAGAAACTCATTCATCAGTTCTGAGTGAAAAAAAAATACTCTGCTGAGCTCCCTGCTCTTTCCTTTCTAGGCTCTGCAGGTGGAACTGCACCGACAACTGCAAGGGGAGCAGCAGGGACTGGGCAGCTGGGTGGCATCAAAAATGGTGTAGGCAGCAGGTTGAGGGAGGGGATTCTGTCCCTCTGCTCCACTCTAGTGAGATCCCACCTGGAGTATTTCCTCCAGGTCCAAGGCCCCCAAAATAAGAAGGACATGGACCTGTAGGAGTGTGGGTGACAAAGCTGATCAGAGGTCTGGAGCTATGGAGACAGGCTGAGAGGGTTGAGCTTGTTCAGCCTGGAGAAGAGAAAGCTGCCAGGAGACCCTACTGCACCTTCCAGTGCCTAATGGGGCTCCAAGACAGCTGGAGTGGGACTTACTGAAAGGAGTGATAGCACAGGAGGAATGGCTGAGAGAGGTTTAGATTGGGTATTAGGAAGAAATTCTTGACTGTGAGAGTGCTGAGGCCCAGGTTGCCTAGAAAAGCTGTGGCTGCCTCATCCCTGGCAGTGTTCAAGGCCAGGGTGGATGAAGCTTGGAGCAACCTGGGACAGTGAAAGGTGTCCCTGCCCATGGTAGGGGGGTCAGGACAAGAGGATCTTCAAGGTCCCTTCCAACTGAAACCATTCTATGATTCTAACCTCAGAGGAGATCAACTTTTACCTATGTCAGATCCCCTGACTGTCTCCCTTGTAATTCCAATAACAGAGAAAGCACTAACTTTTGGAGGTGCTGGGGTAGAATATGTTATTAAGCTTATTTGTACTCTATCTCTACTGTCTTGGTTTGTGGTAAAAAGCACAAATAGACTGATTAAAATCATTCTTCCCTACACTCATGTTTAAAATATCTACAAGAGGCGGACACACTAGGCAGATTTTCAACCAGGGAAAAGGTAGGAGATTAGAAAATTAACATAGATATAGGCCAAGACAGCAATTTTTTCCCAGTGTGCCCTGAGAGTCAGCCTCCCTGATAAAGTATTTTAATAGCAGGTTTTAGGGGTGAAGTTTTTAAGCAGACAAATTGTAGAAATAATAAAGCCCTAACACACACCATGGCTGACAAATTAGCTACTAAAGCAAGGCTTGGGATGGGAACTGTTTACTGCCACATTACTGAATTCACTCTTCTGCACTCCTGTTTACAGACCAGGAACAACACACAGGCTCCCACTTAAATGCATGCCTGGAGGCACAGTTTCCAAAAGCAGATTTACAGCAGTATGACTTCCTTCTCTTGGGGACTGTAAAGCTCCTCAGAAACATACCTGGAGGCTCTGCAACACCTCTGGGGCTCCAGTTCGTGTGCCCTTTGTAGCCAGGTCTGCCCTGAGCTACCAATGGATCCAGGTCTGTGTGAGAACCCCCAAATCCAGCCTGGGGAGGCGGTGGCAAGGGGGAATAAGGAACAACCACACGGAGAAAAGGTGCTTAGTCAGGTAACACGCTTGAGGATCTGAAATACCAGGAGACAAAACCACCGCTGCAGAAATGCTGCCAGTGCTGTGAGAAAAACAAAAGAAGCCCAAAGGACAGGCAAGTGCAGTGGTGTTGTTATTCATGGCATAATCACTACGGGCATGGAAGATAAATTTTCCATAATTCCAGAGGATTTTAATGACAATTAAATAACCTGTCATTATTCTTAATACCATGCAGGTGAACTGTACTTTGCCTGCAGAAGCAGTGGTGGCCAAGGTCAGTAATAAAAGAGGTAAATATGAGAAGCCAAGGCGAGTGTAAAAACCCACATTTTCAAAGACAACTCCTGTGACATTTCATACCTTGGTATGACTACAGTGTCTAAAAAGAATCATATTTACAGAATAACAGTAAATATAACTGTTTGCTTCCAGGTATATTCTTTGAAACTCAATATGTGCTGATCAGTTTAACAGAGAAACTTTCATCATAGCACGGCTAAATAAAAAAGTTGTATTCTATAATTTATAAAGGGATATCTTACAAAGATATTTACCCCAGATTACCTCAGGTCCTGATGCAGCTCAGCTATTAGAAGCAGCCCTCCCAATACCATAGTTAAGAAAGTCAGTGCTTCCATTATTGCCTTCTTTCTCCACTGAGCAGCTCACATCCTCATTTGTAAAAAAAAAAAAAAAATAAATAGTTGCTCTGGGCTCAGGTCTGACATAAAACCCTTAGCTGAGCAACATCAGTGTTTTAAAAACAAACTTCAAAAACCCAGTGGCCATTCTTTTTTGGTGACAATTGCCAGGCAACTGGCTTCTTTGGCTTGGACTTTTTCTTCTTCACTCTAATAACACAAAAATGTCTCTAGAGCAAATAAATGAATCACTGAAGTATTAAATAATAAAGAAGAGTTATGTTTAAGTAAGAACCTAGCCACATATGGCACTAATGAATTCCAACAGCTTTACCAAGTTCAAAAACACTGAATGATTTTGTAATGCCCAGTAATTTTTTACTGTAAAGGAAGTCAATTTATGTTCTGGTTTGGCAGAAGATGGGCAGATTGTAGCTCTACTGCTTTGTGTTGACTTAAGTGACTCTCCATCTTCTTGTCATCCCACAAACACTGCAGACAGATCAAGGTGTCAATATTCAGTAATATAAGGGACAGTTGTGTTTGTTTACTATACACATGGACATCTCCAAGAAAAAGCGCATTTTTGTTTTTGTGCCAATAAAAGGAAGATATGGGAGAACAAACACTGATCCTTTCAGCACAAATACTTCTGCTCTGCTTTAGTACCTACAAGCATGGTGGGCTCACTGATGCAAAACATGTTGGATGCTTTTGCTCACAGTGGAACATGTCAATGAATCTTTTGAGATTAAACAGGCTACATTTAGAAGTAAGTTTTGTTTCTTACTGCCCTGAAAATTCCAGCTGGGCTTAGAGTTGAGCTAGATATTCTCTTGTTATCAGCTGTAACATGAATTCTCCATTTCACCTGAACTCAAGGTAAACCTACAGTTACATCTCTTCTCCTTGCTATTCCAGAGAGGGTTGACTGATGGTTCTGGCTGATGTGAGAACGACCTCCCCTGGCTTCGTGACAGCAGAGTTGCTGCTCCTGACCATCAGCTGGAACCTCCCTGCACGAGTAATGCATGGCAGGCTGCTGTAAAACTGTGATTTTCTGCAGAAAGGGACTCAGGCAGGTTAAAAGCCAATGTCCTGCACTGTACCCTGGAGCTTAACACGCTGTCCACAAGTCCTGCTTGGGCCCATCTGCCCAGGTGACCAACACCCAGCCCAGCCACTGACTCCTCCTGGTTACTGCAACACAAGGGCAATCCAACTCAGTGTAATTTGGTCCCTAAACCCTTTTTAAGCACTGGAGAAAGCTTGCTCCATGTGAGCCAAACTACTTGGGGTGGGAAACCACCGGAGCGCCACCACATTAGTTCAGAGCCGGCACAAAGGTGGTGGCTGAGCAAAGCCAGCACAGAGAACAGCACAAAGTGCTGCTGGCTTAGTGCCACACAGCTCAAAGCCCATAAGCCAATACATTTCCATGGTCTCCTCTAAAATGATAGGAGTCACTTACAGTGCAAGTAGTACAGTGACCTACATAAACACAGTTCTTTTGTAAACAGGAGTCAAGAATGGCAGGAACAAGCAGGTAACAGGGAAACGTGTCAGATTTTAATCATCTTTGGCTTTAAGCAAATTATTACAACACTCCCACACCTTTGCCCCATGCCCAACTCTTCCCTACCTACACGGAGCAGCTCAATTGTGTCTCAAGAAAAATCTCTGCAGAACAAGCATCATAATATCACAGGACATTTGTCCTTGGTGTTCAAACAGAGCAGCAGGATTTTCAGAACAAGACAGCCTCAGTTTCTCAGGAAGCTCAGAAATTCACACAATGTGTTTTTAAAGAGTCAAGTAAAAGTAAGAAATAATCTCATTAAATGCAGCCCAAAACTGAAACAAGTTACTGAAAGATGGAGAATCAGCTCTTGTTTGGTAAATCAGGGGATGCTACAGCACACGCCTCTGTTTGGCATCTATTTGGAGGTACATTTTTGTGATATTAAAAGAAGCAGGAGACACCTGGAAAGCAGAACCAGCCTTTTAGAGCTACCCAGGGAAAGCACAGCACTCAGGGAAAACTGAGGATGCTGTGACATCTCAGCTCCCAACCTCACACTGAGGGTAAGTCCAGATTTGTACTTGCATTGTGGTACAAGTATTTTGCTGTATCACTCATGTAAGTCCAAGTCCTGTATAGCATCAGCTAACCTCAGGAAAGCAAATTTGGTATTAAACACTGTCTTATACTTTGTAACCTTAGTCTCATCAGATCATCAGTTTTTGGAATGGATCTTAAAGATCATCTAGTTCCAACTCTTCTATCATGGGCAGGTACACCGCCCACTAAGCCTTATCCAATCTGGCTTTAAACACTGCCATTGTTGAGGCATCCACAACTTCTGTGGGAACGTGTTCCAGTGTCTCACCACACTCACTAAAAAATTTCTTCATAATAGCTAACTTGAATTTCCTCTCTTTCAATTTGTACCCATTACTCACTGCTCTATCGTTACATTTCCTGACAAACACTTAAAATAACAGTTCCCAACAAAGTTTTTTGGAAGATCAGAGAGGGTAGGAAAGGGGCTGGCAATCGGAGAATTTGGGTTTTGTTTACAAGCCATGGCAGAGGGCCTGGGGAACTGCAGAGAACTACTCACAGCTGTCGAGAGCTTCCCTTCGTTCTTCTGCACATGGACGACGGCATCGCGCACCACGGAGAACAGGCTCAGGAGGACGTGTTCCATGTCATAGATGCCATGCATCCCTCTGGTCAGCCCCTCCAGAGCTCCAATGTACTCCTTCCAGAGGTTATGGATCTCCAGGACACCTGCCAGGCATCCCTGCATCACCACCCCACAGTAGCTGGCACAGGGCATGGTCAGGAGCAGGCCCTGGCAGTAGGAGCAGTACCACATCTTCAGCACCGCCCGCCCACAGTCCTTGCTGAATTTCAGGTGGTCAGTGGTGTTTATCACCTCGATCCCCAGGTTCAGCGCCTGCAGGAAGACTCGAGTGGCCTGCAGGGACTTGGACACCTGCGTCATCATCGTCTTCGGGTAGTTCCCAAAGACTTTGAGGTCTCTCCTGGCCGCCCGCAGACATTCGGTCATTTCCACAGAGGGATCGGGGAAGCCGGGATTAATCAAGTGAGAGTAAACCAAAGGGAATAAACTGTCAAAAAATTCATTTATCATGTCATTGACATTGATGTCAGAGCCCAATATGTACAGTGAGATATCAGTAAAAAGTTCTCCAACAAATTTAAGGGCCTTGGGCCCCATGCTCTGGTAGTAGGTCCTAAACATGCTGTTGGTGAAGTTTCTTGCGTGCCGCACTACAATTTCGAAGGCTTCTGCAAAACAAAACAACAACAAAAAAAACATTATTAAGAGATGGTGAGCTCAGAAACAGGGAGGATAATGTTCTGCCACATCACTACTGCCAGAGCTGGCCCCATCCTGCCTGCCTTGGGTCAAACACCTGCTGGCAGCCGTGCCTGCTGCGAAACACCAGCATCAGCAGTTTCTGGGGGAAATGCATAAATTCTTTAAACAGAAGCTACATTTCAAAATGGAAAAAAAAAAAAAAAAAGAACTATGATCTAGTTAACATTTCAGCTTTTAAAGAAAATATTGATTCAAGAAAAGGGCTAGACTGCAATTTCTTTCTTTCCCCCCTATCATATTGATTTGAAATTAACAGGGATCCTATCTCCAGACTTAATTTAAGGCAGAGATAAATGTTTGACAAACTGTACAGTGTTTAAAATCAGGAAACAGTAAATGCTGACATTCCATTATATAAAGGAAAATACTTACAGGAGTTTAATCACAGACAATATTCTGACTCTACCCCCAGCAGGTACCCTGCACCAAGTGTCCTCAAAGCCACTGGGAAAGCCCCCGCAGTGGTGCAGTTTTCCCAAATGCACCAGGCTCACTACAGCTGCAGACCCAATGTTTCATTTGCCTTGGATGTGAGCTGCTCTGTTGTCTGAAGTGATGCTGAGAGCCAGTGGTCCCATGTCCACCTGTGGGTGCCCAGCCAGGAACACTCTCATACCTATCAGGCTGTCCCACACTCTCTCATGAAATTCAAGTCTTAGACAGAGACTGTCATTTTTCTAGGAAAAATCACTGCATTTTCCCATCTCTACCTTCAAAGACTTTAGGATTTTCAGCCCACATCTCCTCCACAAGGTGAGCATGGAAGCACCCACAGCCACTGCACAATTATTCCTTTAATTATAGTCCTCCTCATCAGGAGGCTTCCAAAATATCCATACCTGACTATATAAAGACAACGTACCTACACACACACACCATTTTGCACCTTAAAGCATTAGAAGGGGAGGCCATCAGTGCAAACTGAAGTCTTTTTCTTTGGCCAGCTTGCTCTACCAGCCCATGTCCCACCCTCCAGGGTACTATTCGTAAAGTGCCTAAATTAATGAACAGCCTTTCAGTTCACAGGTCACTGACACCCCACGATGTAACTGCTCTCAACTCTGTCACTCTGGAAACACACATCCTGGCTCAATTTGCATGAAAATTATTCATGTTCAATAATTAAAGGGAATGTTTAATTTTTAAAGCCGTAAGAGTTATTTCCCCCATTTGTTAAGGCTGGAATGCAGCTGAGCATGGCCTGACACATCCCCACAGGAGTTCAGTATCAACACTACCACAAGCAATGTTGGGCCTTGCTGCTCACCCTGCATAACCTCTTGCATTACTGAAGAGCTTTTAAGACCATCACAACACCAGGATTTCCAGCTCTTTCTTCCTGGGTATATCCTATTCAGGGATGCCTAGAAGAACAGGGTGCTGCTGCTGCACCCCACACCAGCATGCAGAAAACTGTGGTGTAAGCAGTGATCACAGCTAATCAGAAATCACTGATATACTTCTGCAAACAGTGTGTTCATCCCATCTGTTGCCTGCTCACCTCCCAGGCATGCTGCTGAAGCATTTTGTCCACAGTGATCTCTAGACACTCACACCAGGACTGTCCCAGCAAGCCAAGGACAACCATCTGTGTTCCCTGGCAACAGCAATCCTTCCTTCCTCACAGCACAGATCAAGGAATGCAGAGGTGCAAGGACACAGGGCCCCTCTCTCCCTGCCTCCCTCACCAGGACAGCCAGATCCTGCTGCTCACCCCCAGATAGAGGATGGCAAAGCTCTCCAACAGCAAGTGTGACACAGACTGGGCTCTGCAAGCAGAGCAGTTGCACTATATGAAATGCTGATTGTACTATTATTAAAAGTTTTAAAACAACAAAAAAAAGTATTTTTAAAAAGGACACATGGATTACAGAACTTTTTCTCCCCACCTCTTTATTCTCAAGAGCACCAGAATAGCTTTTGCCTCAAAAAACACAAAGAACTTTTTGGACCAATGGGGGTTTTTTGACAGCAGTGGAGACGGTGTCAGGATTTTCATGCTGTGCCTCACCATTCGCCTTTACCCTCTTCCCTGTTGGTTCCCTTCAGAAAAAGTCATCACTCTTCCTCCTCTGTGCTTTGCCAGTTATCATCAGAGCTGAAAGACTCTTCACTGATTAGAAAAATATTCCAAGCCCCTATGCAAACCTCCTAAGGCAAGAAGGGCTTCAGAAAGAAATGGAGAACAGTGGCCTATCAGAAGAGCATGCACACACAGTCCCACTGCTTTAAAGGTCATGACATGCACATAATTTTTATCGTAATAACTGGCTGAGAGCGTCTATTTTATGCGCCTTGGAGCTTTTGCATATATCCATTAGAAAGCGCAACAGGGATTATAAAACCATATGGAGACTCCTGCTGCCCTATTAATAGATGCAAGAAATAATAAAACTTTGTGAAAAAGAAGTCTTACACATCCAAAATCTTCCCCACCCAGGTCCCACAGAAGTTGCTTATTCTGAAATATTCCTCGGAAAGCGCTGGCTGCAGGAATTCTAAATCCCCAGCTGCCAGCAGCTGCGGTGACCCTCAGCCAGGCTCTGAGTGCTTCAAAGGGGAGGAAACTTCATGGGTCAGTCCCCTGTGCTCCCATGAGGGAACCTCCCAGGGACACAAGGGGATGCTGCATTACAGACGTGACACAGGCTTCTGATCTCCCATAAAACCCAATATTTGGATAAAACCCATGGATTTGTTGCTGGTAAAATCTGCCCCGCTCAAAACACAGCATTATTGAAACTCATTCCTGGAGGAGAATTCTATCTTTTCTCTCTTTTATTTTTTATTTCAAGGATATTTTCAAAAGCTTCCATTTAAGGCAGCTGTTTTGCAAGTCTGGCTGTAGCAATGAGAATACAAAGCAAAGCATCAGACTTACCCCTAACTTCAGCAGGGAAAAACACTGCACAGCTGAGCAGGGCTCACATTTTTCTGTCTCCATCACTGTAGAGTACACACACAGATGCACACACAGCAGAGTATCAGACATGTTCCTTAAAAAGCATTAGCAACAAAAGAAAAGCTCAGGATAATCTCCATCCTTTATTGGATGCAAGGAGAAACACAGCGACAAAGGATGAGGAAAAGGCAGAGATACTTAATGCCTTTGTGGTCTCAGTCTTCAGTAAAACCAGATTTTCTCCAGGTATCCAGCACCCTCAGCTGGAAGACAAGGATGGGGAGTAGAACAAAGTCTCCATAATCCCAAAGAAAATGGTCAGGGCTCTGCTACACTACTTAAATACACACAAATGGGGCTGGATGGGGTCCACCCAAGGCTACTGAGGGAGCAGGCAGAAGAACTCATGAGGCCACTGTTCATCACTTACCAGCAGTCCTGGTTACCCAGGGAGGTCTCAAGTGACTGCAGGCTGGCAAATGTGACAGTACCTGGATGGGCGAGATCATCTTGAGTGCCATCACACGGCACATACAAGACAACCAGGGCATCAGGCCCAGCCCCACGTGGGTTCATGGTCCTGCTTGACCAACCTCATCTCCTTCCATGATAAGGTGAGCAGCTTAGTGGATCAAAAAAAGGCTGGGGATGTTGTCTACCAGCACTTTAGGAAAGCCTTTGGCACAGTTTCCCACACTGTTTCCCTTGGAGAAACCGTCTGCTTGTGGCTTAGATACCTGTCCAGGAAAGAGAAACCAAGGGAGCATTTGCAGGATGAGAGGCAGAGCATCATCACCAACCAAGCACTGGTGCCCAGGTACTGTACATATGTTGACTGCCTCAGTCAAGGGCAGTTTATCAGGACTCCCAAAGGATGAAGGAAACAGCTGAACCTACTCTAGACCACAGATATCAGTCACTAGTTGAAAAGCACAGGCCATTACTTATTTTTCAGGCTGGATTCTTGCTGAAGTACCTGGAGAGGAATTGCTGTCCGATTCCAGCAGCCAGAAGGGAAGGAATAAGCTCCTTTCAAAGTGCAAAAATCCCCCAGAACACAGCCCAGGGAGAGCTGCGTGGCTGCTGCAACCCGGCAATTAGAGAAAATAAATTGTAAAAGAGTGTAACTGTGCCCTGAGTGGGGATTACTGGCAGGAGAAGGAAATCGCTGCGTTCTCAGCCCAGATAATAAGAGTCTGCTGCTTAGTAAAAATTCCAGCTTTCCTGAGAAAGCTCGTTGGCTCCTAAGCAGCAGCAAACTTCAAAGGGGCCAGAGGAGCTCTGGATTAACCTACTGACTGCCCCAGGCTGCAGGAGGCTCCAGCCCAGTCTGCCGCTTGATGGGTTTATTTAAGAGATTATGTGATGCAGTTGCCCGAGCCACAAGGAGCCGGTTCAAGTGACCCCAGTAAGCCATTCCCACATGGCATCCCACTGGAGAGGGGAGAGCTAAAACATGATGGCAGCTGCAGAGCTGGGGCAACCACAGATATGCACCTCCAATTCCAAGCTCAGCAAGGGCTGCTTCACAAGCAGCTGTAGGTGTTTGGAAAGGTAAAACAAGGCCTGTCCTCCTTCTGTTTCCCATGCCAGCTCACCAAAGACCAGCAACACGTGGAGCCACCTCCACACACCAGAGCAACCACTGGGAGGAGTAACAGCAGGGTCCAACCCAGCACTCAGGCACCAGGACATGCCATGGGCTTCATGCTGCCTCCTCCAGTGATGTGCTGCTCTGGTTTTGCTGTAAAGACAAGCTTTCAACAGCAACAGCTGCCCTTCTCTGGGTGTCACACAGTACAGCAACCAAGTCCTCTTTGGCCAAGGCTCAGCAAAGGTGAAGGGGCTGCACAGCAAAACCTGCTGCACCAGCAGCTCATCGTCCATGGGCACCTGGGAAGGGAGCAAAGACAGGTGGAGGCACAGGACTGTGTGACCCATGGACCCCTCAGCACACGCTGAGCATTAGAAGGCATTAGAACTGCACCCACAACATTGATTTTCCTATTTAGACATCTAGACACACAAATCCTGCAACCATAAACTCTCTCTGAGCAGGGAAGCTCCCACCATGGCTGAGCTCACAAGTCCCATTTGCACTTTTGCAAAGGTTGTTTGCTTAAAAACTTGCCTCCCCACACACAGCCTTATCTCGACCACCAAGATATCTCTTCACAGTGAAGGAGCTACAACCTTTGTTATTCCATTACCAGGAGCTAGTAATAGCTAGGCACAGGGATTTTTTGAGGGGAGAAAACCAGGCAAGTAATTCTAGACAAGGTCATGGTGTCACCACCATTTCCCTACACCCTCAGAAAACTCCAGGGCCATTTCCTCCAGGAGTGTGTGGCAGAGTAGTGAATCCTCATGCACTATCCCAAACTGTAAAATGAACAGAAAAATTATTTCCATGCAGCGGAAAACTCCCTTGAGGTCAACACAGATCACTGGCAGTCAGCTGAATTTCCCTCTGCAGATGATGATGCATTTTGTGGTTTCCTGCACCTTCCCCAGAATGCAGCTGCTATGGAGCATTACAGGCTGCAAATGTGGCCCACAGTGATTCCCTGTTGTCCTGCACATGGGACCATTTTCAAATCTTACCAGCTCCACAAAACGCACTTTAAATGCCTTGTAGGTATGAATGTGCTCCTCCTCTCACAATGAATCTCATCTATGATGCAACTGCTCCAGGGCAGTAAGTAAGTGACCCAGCTCCTGAAGCCCAGTGAATTTGCTGAAGTCCTTTTTTTAGGCTTTGATGATTCTCCTCATGTCCTGGGTTTTCTCCCCAGGCCTGTCCCTGGATGGTCCCTGCTCACAGGGCCTGACACCAAATTCTCTGCACAACGCACAGCAATAACTTCAGGAGTCAGAGAGCCTCTAGTCTGGCCAGACTTCACCTATCTTGGCTCCACCTGATCTCTGGCACTTCCCTGCTGATGGCAAAACTTTTCCCTTCGCTTCTCAGGACACAAATAACAAATCAGGAGAGAGCTTGGCACTGGAATCTCTCAGTCCATAGGAATCATTTTCACCCTGAGACAAAAGCATGGGTGTCCAGGCAGGACACTGGAAAATTAATCAGCTATTAATCTGTTCCTAATGCAACCACTGCATTTCCTGCAGGCCCAAGGTTGCCAAACCTTTAAAAATCCCTTACATCTAAAAGCCAAAACTGTTCAGACCCTCAAAAACACTACCAACCTTCATGGACTGGAATTCAAATGTTCATCAAGGAAATGCTAAAAGTTCGGGTGTTTGTAAGCTCAACCAAGTATTTTTTGATCTGGCTCTTGCCGTGACACTGCTCAGAAAGTGGCAAAAGAAACCAGAGGAATCCTCATGTGAGTGAGCTCTAAGAAGAGGGAATGCTTCTTTAATATCTCCAATGAATCAGACAACTTCAGCCTCATCACAAGAGCCTGTGTTCCCAAAACACAACAGAGCTCACCAAGGGAGGAACAACTGTTTGCAATAACAGCCTGGCTGCCACAGGCACTACTGGTGAGATGAACCCCAAGTCATTTTTCAAACAGCAGGTAATATTTATTTACCAACTTGGAAAAGGTTTGCAATATATTGAGCAGAAAGGAAACAAAATCTAAGAGAATTTCCCCTGGCAGCAATGAGAGCAGCCACCAGATTTGTTCCGTTATGATTTACACTACACTGCAAGTTTTTAACAACATTATCTGGAGACAAAAGCTCTTCTAAGCAGTATAATTACTTTTGTCTATGACATTACAAAACCCATCAGATGGTGCTACTGCTGCTCTTACAGGGTTTGTTTCACTGAGTACATTTGGGTTTAAAGCTTAGGAAATGCTTTTTTTCCAACTATGATCCAGCCTTTTGGATTACTTTTACAATATTGTCACAAAAATTTACAGTCTCAAGCTCCCAAGCTTATGAGATTAGCTTCAAAGCATTAATAACAAAAAATAGAACAATTTTGTTATTCTCTCTTTTTAATTTTAAGCCATCAAGGTTTGCACTTTCTACCTTTGCTCCATCCAAGCACCAGTCCAAGAGAGCAAAGGTCCAGTCTTTAAGTGAGACAGGGCTCCTTCCAGCTCCATGCCCATTGCCTTCACTCCCACAGCAGCCAAGTTACAAGTTTTCCAAGCCAGTGTTGCTCACCAGCCAATGCCAAATCATTCTGCTTTTGTCAGAAAAGCATCTTCTCCTAATTATCTGTTTCTATCAAAATGCCAAGCTCCAAAGCCATTTATTTTTAATTGTTCAGCTTATATAGTGCCCTGGCAGTTTGAAATACACTCCTTGAAGTTTCTAATAAAAATACTGTATGATCCATCTCATTATACCCACTCAAACTGCCCTGAAAATACACTCCTGTTCCAGTCCAGGTAACAGTCCAAATGTTACACAATTAGTCACACTGTGCTTCTCCCATTTAATATTTATATCCTGCACACAAAATCTTTGTTAATGCAGACAGCAGAGCTCACCAACACAAGCTGCTACCAGACCAGAAGCAAGGAAACAAGAAATGCTGGTGCTCACAGCTCCCCATTTCCAACCAGCCCCTCACCTGGACCAGACCCTACCTGCAGGGAGTTCAGAGCAGTGCTCTGTACCCCTACAATGGCATCCACAAGTCATGACAGCAAAAGATAGCATCAGGGGTGCTGGAATGGACCACAGACAAGCAATATTCTTTGAGTGGTACCAGGATGCCTTGAGAGATCCCTAAAGACCCTTGGGAGTACCCAAGTCAACACAGGAAACCTACACTTCAAGTGAAAGTTTAAAAAAAACAAACAAACAAACAAAAAAAAAACCAACCACAACAAAAAATCTCACAGCAAGCACCTCACAAGAATGACTTTGCAGTAAAATCTTTTCTGGGGCTTCATGACTGAACACATGGCCTTGGCATTTTTGATTAAATATTGGTTACACATCTATTGTGTAATTTGTTTTCCTGAGCATCAAGAAAGATAACGCTTTGTGCCATGATAGATGTGTGAATGCTTAACAGGTTCCTGAAAATTTAATAAAGACAAAGTTAAAAATGCAAACAGTTGAGGCTGGTGCAAGTGGTGGTTGAACATGATTCTTTATCAAAATCAAAGGGCAAGAGGAATAAAGGCCTGGAGAAGCAGGCTCAAATCAAGCCTGGGGGCACGAGCTGGAAAACTTCAGAAAGAGGGTGCAAGAGGCTTCTGCAGCTAAAAGGTCACTCTGGTAGAGGTAAAGGTTGTGCTGTAACCTGTCAAATGAGAGAAAGATGATAATCTTCTCTCCATGCCCCCCCTGCCTCCATCCTGATGCTAAAAGCCACATAAGGCCCAGGGTTCAAGTTCAAAGTTCACCTTTCACTTTTTTTTTTTTATCCCAAATACTTATTTTCTTTGCTCCTAGTCTCTCTTACCTCTCCAGTTTGCTGCAGAGACAACAGACTCCATCTACAACTCTTATTTCGAGCCAGCTGCTCACCCAGGGAGCACAGCCTAGTGCAGCAGGAATAGGTACAAAAACCTTGGGAGAAAGACCTCTCTGCCCTGGGTAACTGAGCAGGTATCACAGACCCAAGCACTTCACCACTGCAAAAGCACATCTAGTATTGTTTTGTTTTAATTTTTTAACACAAAGTGCATTTTCCCCCCAAAAAAACAAACCAAACAAAAAACCTCCAACAAAACAAAACAAAACAACCAAAAACAAACCCTAACAAAACAAACAAAACAACTACAAGAAAACAATAAAGCCCCATTACTTGGTTACCCACACAGCCTTATTTTATTAATTGGAGGCTGCAACATCCACCTAATGGGGTTATCAAGATACCAAAAAAGCAGCATACCTCTTCAGAGAAGAATGACAAGCCACACATATCAAGCAGAGGGCAAGTGATTTCATGCACTCCCACCCAAATTTACAAGCCATGCATTTCTAAAGACCAGGACACCAGTTTGCATAGTTCTTCCATTTATTTTAAACTAAAAAGTTACAAGCAACCTCTGAAAAAATGCAAGCCTAGCAAATTCCTTTATTCATCAGAATAAACGAAGATGAAGCAAGCCACCAGGTCAAGTTGAGCTTGTATTCAAAGAGTCAAAAAAAATTCTTTGGAAGTACATTGGTCTCAGTAACTTTAGAGCAAGGCAGATCTGAGATGGGCTTTCCAGGCTCCCTTTCATTCCAGAGGGCTTTTATCAGCCTGTTAAGTCTCCAACAATAGAGAGCAGACTATTTATTTAAGCAGCAAATTCCTTCCTTAATAATCTCTCCTGGCCAAATTCTCTTTAAAGTTATCTCAACTGTCTGATGAAAAGCAAATGGCAGAAGATCAGTTGTTGATCCCTATAGTAACACACAGGACTTGCACTTATTTCAGAGCACCTGTTGACCATTCTTTAGTCACTCCAGCCCCTTTATTTCTGTTATCAGTTTCCTACCTGTGCCTGCAGAACTTGGGAAAGCCATTTACTCAGTGACATACAGCAGCCAACATCGGTATAACTCTTCCCCCTAAGGAGTGACTGTTTCCATGACAGAACAATGTCCAGGTTCTCAAAAGTAATTCAGTGATTTTCAAGCTAGTTTTGTCTCAAGACACCTCAGAGAAAGACAGAGGTTTCCAACAAGGTAATAAGACCATGGATCATCTCAGGAGCACACAAGCAACCAGTCACTGCAATGCTTGCTGGCAGCACCTGACCCACTGAGCACATGCAGAATATTTTAGCAGCATCTTGCTCAATAGGGAGCAGGGTACCCAAACCCCTCCTGTCTGAAACACCACAGGGGCTGACACAGGACACCACAGCCTCAGGAGCATCCCTTTAACAGGACTCAGGGCGTGCCAGGCACATAAACCCCAGGCACCATCTCCATATTTAAAAAAACAAACAAACAAAAACAAAAAAAAACAACCAAAAAAAAAAAAAAAAGCCAAAACACAACAACAAAAACAAACCTCCCCACAGCCCCAGTTTCTAGCCTTAGCACTTTCCAAAAACAACCCAATTCTTCTCTTCCTTCCTCTGTGGTACCTTTAGTGGAGCCCCCCAGAACATCAGTGGTTTTGCTGGGGGAAGGCTGGGTATTGTTTTGCTTGTTTGTGGGGGAGAGTGGTTTGATGGGTTTTTGGGTTGGGTTTTTTGTGGGTTGTCTTTGTTTGTTTGAGCAGGGGTTGCTTGCTTGGCTTTTTCAGGGGGTTGCTGGTTTGCGGTTTGGTGGGGTTTTTTTGTTCTCTTTGATTAGTTTTGACTTTGTTTTCTACGTTGGTGCATGGGCAGGTCCCAGCCCAGGGAGGAAGCAGAAGGTGGGACATCACATCCTGGTGGCACCAGCTGAACCCATGGCTGGTCCATACCCAGCATTCCACATGGCTCCTGCATCCTGCTCGTCCTGGCTCAAAGCCCTGGTTTGATTAACACTCATTTTACAAGGAAGATGTTTTATCATCTCCTTATTCCCCCCTGTGAGAGCAAGGCAACCATTGTAACAGGAGCACAAGATGATAATTTGGCTCTCAAGAGCAAGACTCACAACCACAGCTGCCAGGAATCGATCGGAGGCTCCACTGCCTGCCCCAGAGAGGCTTTCCTTCAAGAACATGAATAATCCTCTCCAAAGTAATGGCACTATTCATCTCTGGAAAGTTCCTCACAGGCTTAAATCCCTTGCTGAACACGGGGGCCACGTGTTCAGCTGCGTTCCCAGTAAATTAAAATTCAGCTTGTTCTTTTTCTGAAGAGTAACATGGAGAGTATCGATCGATAAATTTACCAAAAGTTTTATGGCAGCTGCTTTTCTCAGTAATAGAGCAACCACTGCTCAGACATGGTTTAACGCATAATCTCCAGATCAATATAACTTTTGATTTATAAATAATGCTAACAAAAGGAGCAAGGACAAATATGCCTGGGAAAAAAATAAACAGCTTTTCCAAAGGGTACTTTCATCATAGTCCTCTCAAAATAAAGATCATGTATTTCAAAGGCTGCATCTGGAAATCAACACAGAATATATAACCTCCAAAGCTGAAGGTTCATTTTCATCATTACACTGTTCTGACTTGTCTGTTCTGCAACTCTTAGCACCTGTGACCCTCTTGGTGGCATTTGTTAAGTAGTAACTGCTCATAATTCCAAAATGCCCTTTTTCCCAAGGCAAAGTTACCACCCAGAGAGAACTCCTGTCTGAACACTTCCACGCAAGGTCTATGTCCATACTTCAAATGTTATGTCTATTATGGAGTCTTTCCTAGGTATGATAAACACAGGTCAGAAAAGACTGTAAATCCTGACAATTTTTTCAATTATTGTGCATGTTAAAATGATGCCACCACAAATAGGTTTCAAGAGATATGCTGGAAGATCTATTAACTCACTGTAAATCTATTTAAGTTGGGAATTCATGCCTTGCAGAATTTTACCATTAGTCCTGAGAATTAGTTTACTGCTGGACAGGGAGGGCAGAGCCCATGAGGGTCATTTCAAAGACACAGTGCATCATGGCCTGTCTAAAATGGCCCCTCTGCAGTTATTTTATTTTTTAGTGAGCCTTTGAGTAAGTGCTTGCACACTTCCCTCTACAGACGTCCTCCACTGAATAAGAAAAGGTATCACCTTTTTCTAAACCTTTACATTGCTTCTCCTCCCATCCATAATCTCCTCTGCCAAAAGAAGCACTGACATATTTGAGAGGTTATAACAATTTAGGTACAATTATTCAGTTGCTTTGGGAATCAACACCTGATTTTTTTATATCCATGCAGTGAAACCAAGGGGGAAAAGAGCTCAGGTTCAAATACAGAGAATTCTGATCCAAAGACAACTGCCTCCCCCTACCCCAAGCCTACCACAGTTCCTGCCAGAAGAACACTTCCCTTTGAAAAGCCATTTTTCTTTCACTTCTTGTCAAGAACCAAAAATTTAATTTCCTGTCATGTTTGCACTTAACTGACTGGCTCAAGCACGTCAGAGATGGATCCTTTCTGATAACAAAACATTCAGAGTTTTAGCAGCCTCTAGAAATGAAAATGCAGAGCAAACCCATTTCCCACTCTCTAAATTGATCATTTGCTGCTTGTGGGAAGTGGTGGAGTCATCATCCCTGAAGTATTCAAAAGATGCATGATCATGACACCTGGGGACATGATTTAGTGATGAACACAGAAGTGTTGAGTTAATTGTTGAACTCAATGATCCTGGAAGTCTTTTCAGACCTTAGTGAGTTTGTGATCTGAGTTCAAACCTCTGGAACACAAGACAGAGCTGAATTCCAGCACTACGCAACACCATCCCATGGAAATGATCCTTGGGAAGAGAGAAGGGGAGACCTGTATGCTTGTGTCTGGCAACAGGAATAAAATTTAGTTCTCAACATGGGCAAAGAGGGGTGAGCATCCTCTTTGCAGACAGTATCCCATATTTATATCAAAATCCATTTTCCTGTTTGTAATAAATAGCATTCTACAAACATTCTTTCTTTTCTCCAAGGTTTTCAGCTTTTCACACAAGACCCAAAGACCTTGGAAGGTCCCTTTCCCAAGGACCTTCCTGAAGGTCCCTTAGAACAGCCTTGCCCTGAGCCAGGGCAAAAAGAGCAAAGCACCAGGGCAGTTTGCCCACAGTCGATGGGCAGTCTAAACTTCCATCAAGGGATACCCTGAGTCCTCAGCAGAGGGACCTTTGGAGGCAGGGAAAGAACTGGAGCCAGCAGAAGGCATCCCTGCATCCCCAAAAACACTTCAGGAAAACGCTTAACCACAGTCACGTTGCAGCAGTGTGGCTACCATCCCCCCACCACAAACACTTCACAGATTCCCTGGAACTCCAAGGCAGCTGAAAGCAGGTGAAAAAAGCTGAGACAGGTGCTCGGCAGGCTCAGGGAGGCTCACTCCATGGCTCAGTGAAAAGCTGCCAGTGATCAGACGGGACGGACTCGCTCCATTGCTGACACTTCTCTCCAATCTCAGTCCATTCACTGTGACTGATTTTGGAAAAGCTCCTCCTGATGTCCAGAAGCAGCAGCTGAGAGAAGGCCCCCACAGACACACAACCAGCCTTTCTCTAAAGGCTCCAGAGTGGGGCACAAAACATTCCTTTGATTTCCCCTCGCACACAGCAGTGGTTCCAGCTGAGCCTGAGGCTGCGCTGCAAACCTCCCTCCTCCTCCTGTTACAAATTTGACAGCATTTTACATGCTCAAGAAACCTGAAGTGTAATGAAGCCACAGTGGCAAAACTCAAACTGGCAATGGAGAAAGCAGTTCCTGGCCAGAGTGGTTGTGCAGGGAGTGTGTTAAAAGCCTTCTGGAACAAGAGCCATTAAAATCTGCAAACATGCAGCTCTCTGCTGAACTGCCCCAGACAGCAAGCCCCCCCTCTGCCCAGACAAAGAGTCCATGGACGCCAGGGCTGCAGAATCTCCCCATAAACACTTTCATTTTAAGCCAGTTTAACTGGAAAAAGGTCAACACCAGTAACAGCACAACATGTGTTATCAGTTAAACAAAGTTAGCAGCTATCAGTTAAACAAAGACCAGTTAGACAAGCCAAAGCAAAGATCCTCTGTATTCTAGGCACCCAGATGCATCTCTAATATCCTACTAAGCCTCTGTGTTTTATGTGCAGTCTCCAGGAAGTCTGCATTGGGTGTTTTTAATTGCACATGAATGAATTAACCATCATTACCATAAATTAAACTGGCTACAACTTTAAAAAAAAAAAAAAGGATAACAATATAAAATGCTGGAAGTGTCATCTACATCTCTGCTGCCCAGAGCCACTGCTGTGCTCCTGATTTGCCATCATCAAGCACATTAAATTATCATCCAATTTGTATATAAAATCAATAGTGTATTTTTTCTTACCCAAAAAGATCAAATAGAGATACCTATTAAAGCGACCTTTAGTAAAAACAATTGCTTTTTGCAAGGTGAATATTTTCATACCTTATCATTTAAGGGATATAAATACCATCTGGGCTCCAACTGGCACACTCCCCACTTCAATAAGTGACATTTGTAGCAAAGTTTCACTTTTGACAAAGGCTGGGAATTTATTTCCAGCCACTGGAATTGCATTCAGAGCTTGCACAATCTGCTGTTTTCTTGCAGCCCCAGCTTTGGACAGAGCAGATTACATAAAGACCTCAGTTTACAACTAAAAAACAAAACAATCCAGCCCTTGCTGCTGTGGGAAAAGGCTTGAAACTGTGACCTGTAGCGCTGGCAGACAAGAAAAGTAAATTAAGGAAAACCTCATAGTGCATCATTTTTCAAACTTACCAATTTTAATGCCGATCACATTGTTCTTAGGGCTTTAATCATGATTTTGTAATGCCTCGAGGTTATGGGAACTGAAAACCACATGCTTCCACTCAAGTGAGACAGCAAAACATTTTGCAAATTCATCTTTCCTATGAAGGCACTCATGTTCCATCCTCATCTCTAGTTCCCCGTTAAAACAAAAATATACCCAAATCTCCCAAAGACTGACTTGCTTAAGATTTGGTGCCATAAAACCCCTGAGCATTTTTACTCCTTTTTTTTCCAGAGCATCAGTGTAACCCTCCCAGTCTTTTTTCCCTTCATATATTTACAAAGCAAACCAGTTTTAAAACATGGGCATCTCACCCTTCCCCATTTCCCAGGCTAACATGCCTTTTTTCCCCAGACCTAACGAGTGGTATATAAGCACAAGATGCCATTCCAAAGAGCCCCAAACCACAAATGATTCCTCCCAGATGGAGGAGGAATGGAAGTCCAGCAGCACTGGAAATTCAGAGGCGTTTTCCCCACAGGCTGAGCGGCACCAGAGCCGGGACCCTGCAGGGGTGGGGGTCCCCCCCTCCCCAGCACCAGGGTGTGATGGCACCCCCAGAGCCAACCACGTCCCAGTGCTCGCCTCCAGAGCTGGGAAAGGAAAATTAGGGAGAAAAAGCTAATTTCCTTTGCTCTTGAATGAATTATTAGCTGCAGTTCCTGTCCTAAAACAAAGCATTTCTGTTGGCTCAAGCAGCAGAAAAGCACTGCAAACTGAACAGGAGAAAAAAAAAAAAGAGTAAGTGGCAGGTTCATGTTTAGCAATGCCAGTACTTTGACCCTCATACAGGAGGGAAAAAAAAAAAGAAAAAGAAAAATAGTATTACAGGAAATATTGAGGGCTTGTCTCTGAGCTTTGCCACCCTCACTTAAGAAACGGAATATCATTTTGATTCCTCGCTGGTTTTTGTGAAAGAGGACTGGGAGTCCCCACAGCTGGTTTCTCAGCACATGCATCTCAAAGTTTTTCTCTCCATCAAGAAGGTGAAGTAGACAGCAATATCACCTAGATGGCAGAAAGAAAAAAAGTAAAGAAGCAGAAGTTAAACTGGTTCTTGTCCTTTGTGTTCCTGTGCGAGCCCACTTCTGCAACAGTCCACTCTTCTTCCAGCCCAGGTCTGAAGTCTTAAAACCCTGTCTGCAGAGAGAATTAGCCTGGATTTATTGCAAACACCTCCTCTGGACACTTGTAAAGCAATCTGAGAGCACCTAATGGATTTAGGATTTAGCTAAATTGGTGAAACACAAAAAAGAGATTAAGAACACAGTCAATCACAAGCAATTGAATTAGCACATCCTTTAAAAGCTATGGCCATCAGCAAGGTCCAGGAATAACTACCAAGCAGGGGAAAAGTGGAGCAGAAATGCAGGGCAGAGAATGGGGTTTCATCCAGCCAATTGTGGGGAGCTGCACAGGGCAACCAGCATTGCAGGGACACAGAGTTCTCCATTCCTGACATAGGAAACTCTTGGCAAGGAAGCAGTTGGTCCAAGCTCACCTGTAGAAATGAAAGCTTACATTACTACTGGCCATTTAACTTTGATAAACACAAAGAGAATGAACAAGTTTAAAATAGCACATTGCTATGCAGACCCATTTCCACGGGTGACCATCTATATTGATACCTTCAGGATCCAGCCAAGACCTTATAGGATCATTTCACAGCCTCGTGTGACCTCATTAGGTCTCACCAAATGGTCTCACAAAAAAAATCACTACATGAGGCTGTGTCCAAGAGCCTCTTGTGCTCCTGAGCCCTTTTCATGTGCTCTGAATGTGCAAGGTCTTTTTGGAGTGTGGCAAGGTGCGTTTTTTCTTAGATTTTCCTGCATCTTTCCATGTGTTACCTTGAGTCCTCTTCCCCTCCATCTCCATTCCAGCACACTCCACTGGGGAATACAGGGGAGCAGATTGCATACCAGCCTCTCTCCCTGCTGGCACTGCTTCTCCAGCTGGGCTGAGAAATGGTACAGGGAGGTCTTTGGGTAGCAGAAACTGAATCAACTCAGGGAAGTTACAGCAGCAACTCCATCAGCTCTTAGATGACTTGGCACCTCCTTGCGCTGGCTGCAGCATCTTCCAGCCTGACCCCCAAGAAAAGGTTCACAAACAGATTTATCATAAAACAGTCCTCTTTGTAGTCCAGAAAAAAACCATGAACCATATTCTGGTTTCCTGCTCACAGAGACTCCATACAGGAGCAGAGCCAGTCTCTTCTTACCGTGCTATTAATCACATTCCTTCCTGCAAGATTTGTTTCCAAGCAAACAGAAACACTGATAACCTTCCTGCTAATGACCTGGACCTGCACATCTTCAGTTCAAACAAGTCCTACACTATTTCTCTTAGTCCTCACCAACATACCTTCATTTCAGGAGGAGCCATCCATATTCCTCAGTCTCAGAATAATTCTTCTTCAAACAAGCGGCAATAAAAGGTTTCCCCCCAGCTCCAGTATCATGTGAGAACACAAGTATCCAAATATTTTGGCTCTTGGAATTATATAATGATAGCCTATCTTATTGCTTCATCTTGTATCAAACTTAGCGAGGCTTCCAGGCATTTACACTGCCAGCAGAACTTCCCTTACTGTAAAATCTTTTTTATTGACAATTCAATCATGTCAGGTTTGGAACAGCAGACGCACTGATTTGATCAGCTATCATTGGATTTACAATATATAAATGACAGCATCATATCTGCCCCACGTTGCAAGCAGCTGCCTTTTATCGATTTATATTCTGCTAGCAAGGAAGAAAAATTGCAGCACAATGTAGTAGTATAGTTTCAGATCAATACCAATTTTTTTCTTAATGACACGAAGGCCAAGATAAGGACAGCATAAGTCAAAGCCAGACAGATCAAATTTCCCCGATATCCCTTTCAATTACTGAGGAACATACGCAGGGATATGTAACATTAAAGCTGAGGGGAACATTATCAAAACGCTTTAAAATTACAACAGGCTTACAAGGTTGCCTAACATCCCCACAGACCCTGGGAATCATGATGGAGAACCCTGGGCTGCCCAGCTCCATCAGCCCAACCTGCTGCCTTGCCAGCCCTTGGAGCCTGAAGGCTGAGGCTTCCCTGGAGAATGTGCAAGACCAACTCTGGCTCCACATGGAGAGCAACTCTGCTCTGGTACTAAAAGTCAGTAACAGTCGTGGTTCCTGATATCTGCTCCATGGCCACAGCTTTGGCAGTGCCCAGAGCACCAGGGTGCTGGCCTGGGGGCCCTGGTGTGCTGGGTACCACTAAAATGTTACCAAAGAATAGGAAAAAAAAAAACAGCAAATGGCATTTGTGTATCCCTCTTGTCTCCTCTCCTTGTTTTAGCCCCTCTCCCGTGGATAGCCCAGAGGCAGCAGTGATGGCCCTCAGTGCCAACCTCCCCACCCCTCAGCAGGGGGTGTCCCTCTCCCCTGGCATCACTCCCGGGTGACTGAGGAGGAGGGAGAGCAGATTTAGATCCTGTCCCACACTTTGTCCCAGCCAGCCTGATCCCTATGGGGTCACAGCCTGAGGATGTCGTCCTCTTTCCAGTACCCTGCACAGCCCAGGCAGGCTCCATGTGCTCCAAGCACACTTCCAGCTCCTGCATGGACCACCAGCACAGGCTTCAGGATTGGGACTCTTTGAGATAACGCATTCCTCTTTAAGAGTCCAACTCATCAATAATAGAAAATTCCTAATTACTCCACTACTGCCAGTATTTCATAAATCCAGTTGTTGCTTAATGAGAAGTTATGAGCAAGCACTTTCTTCATTAACTCTTCTGCAAGACACAGAAACAGAAACTTCCCAACCTAAACCCTCCACGCTCAGGCAGCTTAAATTCCCATTTTTAATTGGCAGCTGGAAAGCAGCACTGTCATGATTTATACCTCTTCTGTACTCCAAGTTTTGATAATTACAAGTTCTGCATGGCTTGTGATTAATCTATTTGCTCTGTATGAATTACAAACCCAAACACATTTGGAAATGAAAATTCATGCGCTGGCTCAAATACAGGCAATGTGACAGTGAAGTGACGAAGTCAAATTGGCCTAAGGCTGTGGCTGAAACAACAGTGCCCAGGATCAGCCCCGAAAACTAGTTTGGAAGATTTAAAAAAAAAAAAAAAACAAAACCAGAGTTAGAAGTTTTTTCCCTCTTCATTTCTTTTCTGGAGGCAGAAAAGGGCAGAAGCGCTGAGATAATTATTAATTTATATGACCTTGCTGTGTGTGCATTCCTCAGCTCTTTTAAATGCATTTAGAGCAGCCAGTGTAAAAAGCCACTGAGCCAAGAGTGTGCACAAGCACACGGTTGGAGAGGTGACACAAATCTAAAAGGTAAGTGTGAGGAAATCAAAAGGTTACCTCCAATTATTCCCACAAAATTAAATGCCCCTCGCCTAAGTGCAGCAGTCTTTTGGTCACAGTGATCTCACACACAGGGCTGACCACTCCAGGAAGGCAGGACCAGCTCCTGGCCACAGAGGTGACCAGCCCTGGGGCACCTTGGTGACATGGCCAGGATGCCCAGAGAGGGACAGGGGCCACTCACTGCCCAGACGCAGTAGAGTCCCCTCGCTGCCCCCACTACACAATATTCCCACCCAAGGACAGGCACAACAGGTCAGCTGTGTCATCTCACAGCTCAACATGGTGATCACTGTTCTGCTCCTTGTGCTGCAACACCAAGGCTTCCAAAGACAAACAGGAAACAGGGTTCAGGAGGCGCCAACTTTCTTCCCCAAAACCCCAGAAACAGGTCACTAAGTTTTTGTGGCAGTCTTCTTATCATACCTAAGCCAGTCAGGTATTATAAACCAACTGTATTTGAGATCATGAATCTGTACTCACATCTTTTTCAGAGTTTTGTTTTACTTGGTCAATAAAATTAGGCTCATTTGAATATGTTGTTTGTCTCAATTTTATAGACCTCCACAGCAATTTCACACCTTGAGTAGATGTGACCCAGCCTCAGCACTCACCATCTGCCCACCTGGAGACTACAGACCCCCATTTCCAAATTCTTTTTCAGAGAACAACTTCACATTTGGGTTAACTCAGGGAGGTTTTTTTTTCCCTCCCCTGCATTTCAAGATCATTACAATCCAGCCTATAAATTAGCCTGTCCTTTTAGTGCAATTATTCTGTAAAAAAATGTCATGTAGCTGTGAAACTTTTCACTCAACAGTGGCCACGCTCCAAAAGCAAGTGGAAAAATGTTACTTCCACTATGAAAAACAAACATTGATTTTTAATTGCCTAAAAGGATGAGACAATTTCCAATTCTGTTGAGAGATTACTTCTTTGGAATAAATATTTATTGATACCTACATCTCACCTACTTAGTCATTTACTTTCTTAAAAATATGCACATTTTAAAATGGGTTTACTTTTTCCGCCATCATAAAAAATGCAGGCTGCATTTCTCATTCATGAGAGTTTCATTTTTAATCTGCCATCTCAGACAGGTTTCAGGCTGCATTTGTGGCGAGGACAGGCATGAGAAAAATAAAACTTTACTTTTTGAAGAAAGACTGAAAAAAGCTGAAATAAACTCTCAATCTCCCCATTGTGTTTGCCTCAGAGAATCCCACAAGTCTTTGTGGCAGCAGATGCAATTTGATGTTCATACCGGGTCCTTGAGTCACGCTGTTCCCAGAGCACATTAACTTGACATTTAGAGATACCAGTTTTTAAAGCCATTTGACTATTAGGTTCCTGACTATTTCTGGTCCTCAGGGCAGTAAGAGGAGCAAGGGTGGTAATTAATTTCTCCCGCATCAGAGAAAGAAAAAAAAAATCCAACCTCAAATAAAAGCTTTTCCTGGAAAATTACAAAACATATCCCACAAACACAGCAGCAGAGGCACAGAGCAAGCACCACTGCTGTGCCAGCCACATCAAACAGCCCAGATGGAGCCTGCCCCAGGTTTTTTGGGTGCACCTTCCACGCAGAGCACACTGGCTTGGGCTCCACTGCTCGCAAAATCAACGCAGCTTGTTGTTAAAGCTCTGCTAAAGCAGCACAAGAACCAGCAACACCGGGCATCTCAGCAGGGGCTCCGTCATCAGCTGCCTGGACAAGGAAGGAACCCAGCCCAGCACCATGAAAGGGTTTAGTGACATGCTTGAGCCTACTATTTTTAAAGGATTTGTCTATTTTCTGGAACTCCTGTCCCCTAACACTAATAAAACAAGTTATGCCCCATTTACTACACTCAAGAGAGCAGTCAAGCACATGCTGTGCCAGCTGAGGGCAAAATGATGCCACCCATGGAAGGCTGAGAGGGAATTCACTCGTGCACAGAGCACTTAATTCCCACAGGACTGCATTGTAGGAAGGGCTGATGGTTTATTAAAAGCTTTCAAATAATTTCTGGATTCTTGCTTTCCTCCCCAGGCACCCCATACCAAAGTACTACAGATTAAAGTTACAGCTAAAAGAATTTATTAACGAATAAAATAGCATTAAAACAACTAATCGCATATTGCAGGAGTCCTGGCTGCCTGATGATAATATAAAAATCCCTCGATGTGGAAGGCACAAAGTTCAAGTTGGGACAGTTGCTTGGGGCTGAGCCAGGTCTCAGATACATCCCCAGTATCTCTGCCAGGGTTTTAGCCCATTAAACTTAGAGCTCTGTTCCCAACCTAGGCAGTCACCACGTCCACCACAGGGCATCTGTGACCGCCAACATCAGTGCAGGAGAGGCCAGAAATCATCCTTCCTGACTCATGCAGGAAGATTTGTTTCACGCTGCCCAGTTGCATCCTTATCCTCTCCACATCCTTCTTCCCCTGTGCTGGTGAAAGGATGTCCACCTGCCCAATATCACCCACCTCTCTGCCCATCCCTACCATCTGCTGTTTCTGTACTTCTCTCAAGAGCTCAATTCAGAAGCAGTGCAGAAGACTCTGCCGTGAGAAATAAGAAGAGTGTCTTTTATGGTCTGGACATTAAAAAAAAAAAAAAAAAGGGGAAAAGAAGTCTGGCAGCACTCATCCAGTTGCCTTTGACTGCATCATTGTCAGGACTTTCTGAACAGGAAAACGGGGACCCAACACAACAGGTAGCAACTGCAGACCTATTGCATTGAAAAATAAATGTTTTGCAGTCTCACAGGAGAGATGGCAGGGTGATTTTATCCAAGAATTCCCAGGGCTAATAAGCTGCTAAGAGGAATGCTGGAAACCTGCCTTGGTAAGAATCTTTTCTTCAGCTCTCTACAAAGAGTTCACAGATCACAGGGATCCTCAGTGTTGCTGTTGACAAAGTGGTCTTTAATACCATTCTGGCTGCAAAAAGGACCTTCAAGCAGATAAGGCAATACCTCACATCCAGCGCTCAACTGCTGTGAGGATGTGTCAGCCATGCCAGCTCCAGGGGCTGTCCCCAAAACCCTCCATCCTGCAGTTGGTAAGAGCAACAGAAATGGGGCACATCATCAGAGCAGCCCCCAGAAGGGGCTGAACAGAGGGGGGTAAAGCAGCAGGCCAGCAATTATTAGCCAGTGATTGCTAACACTGGGACAATATTTTTTATTTTTTTCAATTTTTAAATTTCTGAACTGTTGGGCCGTGGAGCACATCTATCCCTCTGCGGTACCCACGTTCTGCCCCTGGGACACCTTCAGGCTAGCAAAGGACCAGAACAAGAACCACCAAGGTGCCTTCAACAAAGAGGTGAGGACAAGAGAAGACAGCAGTGGCTGGGTACAGGGCAGAGGTGATCAAGGGGAAGGACCAGCAGCAAGAACCCTGTGACCTGGGACTGCAACTGATAACTGTTTCCTGTGCTTTGAGAAAGAGCTATACCAGAAACTTTTAAATGAGGGTTACCAATTTCTGGCTTGTAGTCCTGACTGACAGCTGAGCCCAAAAAGCCTAACACAGCTACAGGCACATGGTCTAGTGAGCCCATCCGGCTGCGCCTGTGGAGAATGAAATTTCCTCCCTTTGCATCCTTTGCAGAATGAGGCATGAGCAGCCTTCACTCCTACCTGCACACACCACCCTGCTCACAGCTAGTTTAATACCATAATTCCTAATTCAGGCACACGCATGAAGAGTGAAACAGGTCCTGTGTGCAGAAAAGTGGTATTCACTGCTGGAGATCATTTTTGCAGCTGATGGACTAGAACTGTTCCCACTGTGTGCTCTAATGTTGTACTACTGACAGAGCAGGCATTTCCCTGCTTTTCCTATATTTCCTGCAAATCCCAAACAGATGGGTTTGTTGGACAGTTAGTCACCCGTATCAGCCACTTTAGAAGCAACAGGAATTTCAGCGATCCACCTTGTCCTTTACAATGTTTCTTTCAACAGGCCCCCAGGATCCACCCCTAATACTGACAGGCGAGCAAGGCAAGACAGAAGAGCTGTCATAGATATCCATGAGGAAAAGTGATTCAGAAAGACAACATGCCTTCTTCACTTAAAAACAAATAAATGCACAAAACTCATTCAGTCCAATAAGCCCCATGTGCCGAGTTTCATCAGTACCTGCAAGTTCCTACAGCCAGATCCTCTCCAAGGTATTTTCACACTTCAGATTTTTTTTCCTTTTAGTAGGGCTAAAGCAGACGCTTGGCTGCCAGCATTGCTTCTGTGCTCTCTATTACCAAATTCAGACACATTTTTTTTCCTCACTGAGCTAAATGACAAACAGAATATCTGTGATTGCCAATACCCCATCAACTGATACAAACACCCAGCACCACCCTTCTAAGGAATATGCTAATATCTGTCATTCAGCTGAGAGGAAAAAGGATCTAAAATGTTATTAAGAAAGAACAGCCCTGGCTCTTTGGAGGGAGGCTGAAGCTGATGACTGACAGTCAGCTACAGAAACACGTCGAACTTATCAAGACAAAATGTGTAATTGCATACACATGATGCCACATATGGGACATTCCAGCACAGCAAGCCATCTGCAGGAAGGGAATATTTTAAAGTCACTAAAAAAAAAAAAAAAAAAAAAAAAGGGAGGGGGGGGAGAGTGGGGGGAGGCATTTTCTCATTTCCTCTCTGTAATTTTGGTCTCTTGCATCAATTTTTACCAACAATCCCAAGAGGGATGACATGTGCTCTCTGGTTTGAAAAGCTTTAAAGCTTTCTTCATCTTATCTCACTGAAATGAGGGGTTTGCTTTTTTAAAAAGGGGGCTGTGATTTTGGACCAACACAGCCACATAGCCACTGAGCAGCACAGGGCACAAGACAGAAGATGCAAAGCAAAGAATAAGCAACAACTTTGAGACAAATATTCTATTTTAAGCTCATGATTAGTGGGGCAAGTCCTCTTTACTCAATAATTATTATTCAAGCATGTCCCATGCACATAATTCTGTAATGCAAAAAATAAAGGGAAGAAGAGAATGCTGCTGATTTAGCTGGCATCTGGCTTCATCTGGTTCAGTGTGCTGCCTGGTCTGTGAATAGCTGCAGCCCAAATTACAGGCTACATTCTGCTCTCTTCCCCCAGCCACATGAACATCACCATAAGTGGTATTTTGGGTATAAAACCAGGCAAAGTTTGATGGAAGTTTCCTAAGAATCCCACTTTAAAGTAACTTTCCTTTCTTACTCCTTCTGCTCTGACCAATCTCAATGCTCCACAGAGATCCAATTCTATTTCATACCCGCTAGTCAAAAAAAAATTTCAAACAGACTTGAGTTAAACCCCTGTAATTAAGCAGCTTGCTCAGGAAGCACGACTTCAACAGCAGAAGCAGCAAAGCGAGTGCCTGCAGACCCTGTTAAAATTAGAAATGGCTATCCAGAGAGAAAATGCTGCCCAGGACTGCTGGGCATTGATTCCTTTCCCACCCCCCACCAGCCATACTGACCCTGCCAAGTTGTGCTATTGGGATTTTCTTATTATTTAAAATTTTTTTTATGTGATACCTCAGTCAAAATGTAACTACAGCAAGTCCATTCAGCCTGTGAAGTGCAAACATCTGTCAAAGTGACAGCAGAAGCAGCACAATCCTCTTCAGCCTGGATAAACCGAGTTACAAAGCACATGGCTCCTGGACACGGCCAGCTCTGCTGTGCCAGCGCTGAGCCAGAGCTCCTGCAAGGCCGGGCTGGAGCCAGAGGGCAGGAAGAGAAGGGCTGCACTGTTCCCAGGAGCTGTCAGAGCACTTGGAAGGGCACACAGTGACATGCATCTTGCCATCCCTCCGCCCTCCAAGTGCCATCATGTCCCATGCACACAGGGAAATTTGGCAGCAGGCTCAGGAAGGAGTGAAGGGGAGGAAGGGGAGAGTCTGGGTTCCTCCTCAGGGCAGAGGCCCCCCAGCCCACCTGGAGCCCCTTGGCCAGCAGCACGGACAGGGGTTGCTCCTGAGGCAGGCTGAAACCTTGCTCAGCAGTGACAAGATGAAGGCAAATGGAGCAGCAGGAAAGGCAGCACAGAGGAGAGCCAGGCTTGGGACAGACAGGCACGTAGTTCTGCAGCAGAGGGTTTCTGGTCACCAAAGCCTGTGCTCACTGTGTGCTCACCCAAAGCAATAAAAAATAAGTCATTAGGCTAAAAATCAAGGGCATTTAATAAAAACAAGGCAGACTCATTTCATTTGTCTCCTGACATCTTAGAGTCTAAAGCAAGACCAGGCTGGATTTTCAAGCCTCTCCCTTCTGTTGCCCAGGCTCAGCTTTGTTTGAGGTGAGGAAAAAAAAAAAGAAAAAAAAAAAAAAAAAAAAAAAAAAGAAAAAAGAAAAAAAAAAAAAAAAAAAAGCAAACTCTCTTCCTTGTCTAATTTTATAAAACTGAGAGCAGCAAACTTTCCCTTAACAGCATACCAAGTGTTTTAAGAAATCTACCACTCCTGTTAACCAATAAGCTCTCAAGTGTCCAAATGGAATTAAACAATCTCTTCAACAGCTAAATTCACAACAGCACCTGACTTCATGAAGAGTTCACTAATTTCAGGAGAAATGCTCAAACTTCTGTGCAACTGCAGGGTGGAAAAAGCTTCTGCACAGTTAGGAGGCCATTTGGGACTTGGTATGCAATCTGCTTTTTAAGGCATGGGAATGACAAGCTTTGCTAAACTCTGACCTTGACAGCCGTTGTGTGTTCATGAGGGATTTTATCTCAGATGTCATTTAATGCTCTGTAATTATCACAGCATTCAACAGCACCCAACTAGTTACTGTGTTTATCTGCAGCCTTTATGTTAGAGAACATAAATTTTTGGGGTCTTAATCCTTCAATACGGATAAAGAACAACAACACCTTCATCTACCTGCAAACCAAGATAAAAGAGGAGGGGGTAGAAATATCAGCAACCACACTCTCAGACCATCAAAAAGAGGAATTACATTATTAACAGAATTTCATTTCATGCTGGTCTACATCCCTTAACTTAAAGCTTTTCTTTTCATTGCAGAAAATAATAATGAAAACTCACAAGCGTGTGTAACCAACTCACTGGCGTGCCAAAGTGCTGTTGAACACACAGTGCCCGAATCTCTGGGTGGAGATGATCAGTGTTACACTCTTGTGTCTCCACGGGAATTCTCTCCAGATCCTCCTCTCCCCCACACAAACACTCACGGAACACCCAACGTGTTGGCTGCAGCTGCAATGGTAGGCGAGGAGACACTGAATGAACAGATTTTGGGAGCTGGGAGCCACATCCACAGGCAGCCACCCCTGCCTCCACCCAGCAACAGCAATTGTTTCACATAATTTGGTTTAAGTGATATTTATGGGTGGAGGTTTGGGGAGTCATCTCCTCAAGATGCAGGCTGTGGGAGAGCTGCTTGGGCACAGGGCTGTGGGATCACACAGGGCTGGGTGCCAGCTTTGCTAGGGGCACACATGGACAGGTATGGGACATCTGCCTGAACAAGAGTATGGAATCACAGTATCATTTTAGTTGGAAGGGAATTTTAAGACTGAGTCTATCTGCTAACCCAGCACTGCCACATTCGCCACTAAGCCATGCCCCCAAAATGCCACATTGACCTGCCTTTTGAACACTTCCAGGAGTGGTGATCCACTACTTCCTTGACCAGCCTGTTCCAATGCCTGACCACCCTTTGAGTGAAGAAATTCTTCCTAATATCCAATCTAAACTTTCACTGATGCCAGTTGAGGGCATTTCCTTTCATCCTGTCCCTTGCTACCTGGGAGGAGAGCCCAACCCTCACCTGGCTTCAGCCTCATGTCAGGTGGTTGTAGAGATCAAAAAGGTCACCTCTGAACCTCTTCTTCTCAGGCTAAACAACCCCAGATCCCTCAGCCATTCCCCATCAGTGCTCCAGACCCTTTTCCAGCTCCACTGCCCTCCTCTGGACTTGCTCCAGCACTCAGTGTAGTGAGGGGCCAAGAACTGAACCCACAGTAAGGGTTCAGCCTCACCAGTGCTAAGTACAGAGGGATGATTACCCCTTTCACTCCCATCTTATTACTCCCTTTCCAATAAAAGAGACATAAGATATACATTTTCACGTATTTCTTGCAGTACAACTGAAAGAGACAAATTAACTTAGTGTTGACTTCTTTGTCAGTTTTCCCCAGCAAAACACAGCTTTGCATGAAATACAATTCATTACACGGATTCTGAGCTATGCCAGGAGGCAATCACGAGTCCAAGCTTTACTCCTGGCTGTGACTGAAGTCCCTTCAGTGACAAGCCAAGACAGACCCCAAAGTCCTTCCACAACAGCTGCCCTGGGGCTGGGAGCAGACATGAGCTGGAGGGGCTCAAGCCTGAGATCAAGACAAGAAGCAGCACTGGGAGGCTGGGTGGGTTTTGTCACTGTTATGTATACTGTGCTAAAAAGGGAGGCAAATATGAACACCAATATATTTTCATCATGAATTAAATAGAAGAGGAGACGTGTGCTCTTCAGAAGGGAGTGCTACAGGAAAGTAAATAATGAGGCATGTAGCCAGAAACAGGCTCAGATCAAAGAGAGGTTTACAGACAAACCAGACAGTTCAGTGCAGATAACTGTAGAGTAATGATGACTTTGATGAGTCTTTATCACATATGCCTCTGTGTCAATGACTGCAAGAAATAACAAACACAAGAGGAAGGCTCTGCTGACACTTGTGTACATCATTAATGAAGAATGAGGAACTGAAAACACAAACTTCCCAATGCTGAGAACAAACACAAGGAGGCTGCATTTGAGGGAACTCTGAGGTAGGAGATGTACTCCACAAAGCAGACAACCCTTGAGATGTTCATACATCACCTCAAATATCAAACACTTCTGCGTTAGAATCATGCCTGTTGCAGGCATTGCTCACTGGAGGATGGTGTCAGAGAAAGAGATTCATCACATTTAACGATGCCATGACCAAGCTTAATATTTCACAGTTATGTGCAGTAGGACATTACTATACCCCATGAGCCCTATGAGCTCTAAATAATTTTTGTTAACTCATGTATTCTGCATGTGGCATTGGGTAATCATTTCAAGCTGCTTCTATTGGTTTAACTGGTGGCCCCTGTAAACTTAGTGACCCAAGTTAATTCAATATGTTGAAGAGAAAAATTCATGCCCATGAACAGCACCAGGTAAATCAACAGCAAATCACCTCTTCATACCAACCCTGCAACTCTAGTGTGTGAATCGGAATTCAGGGAGAAGGCATCTTTGAAAACAGCAACACAGCAAGGCAGAAAACCAGCAGGACTAATAAACAGAGAGACCATGAGCAAGAAAAGAGAGCCAAACACAGGCAAAGCTCACTGGACCGGGAAATGCCAGCTCCTAGGCAGGGGCAGTGCTCCGAGCTGCAGAGGTAACTTGGAAACTGCAACCCCTGCCCTGAGGAGGCAGCTGGACCAGAAGAGCTCCAGACATCCTTAGCAGCTTAAATTATTCAGTGAACAGACTGGAGAGGTCAGACCTAGACAGCAGGTTCCCAGTGGGCAGATTTTTTTTTCCTCCTACACCTCTGTTGAAAGCCCAGCAAGGCCCGGAGCACTCGGTAACTCCATACTCCTCCGGCGATTCAGCAAACTGAATTTTTTTCACTGTCTCCCACATTTCACATTGTATATTCACCACATGAATGTTTTAGTCTCTCCCACCACTGATTCATAAAGCCCAGTCCAGGCTGGGCCACTTTGAATCACAGGTTTCATTTGTATGTGCAAACATGAAAGAGAGGTCTGACAAAGCACAGCCACTCCTGAGACCAAGCACAGCACCAGGCACAGCTCTTCTCAGCATCCCACATCGTTCAGTTTTCTGCACATTAAAAATAAAAATAAAAAAATAACAGACACACAGCACCTGGGCAGCAAATTTATGCCAAGTGACAATCCAGTGGCTTTAGTTTCATGGCTCCTTCAGAAGCAGACCCAGGATGGGGTCTGCAGATTAAAACCTGTGGCTTTAGACGGAACAAATCCAGGGATATTTCTGCAGACTGGCCATTATTTACACATGAACAGAGGCACACAGGAAGCCTTAGAAAGGGGCAGCAAGGCTGACACATTCTCATGGGAGGGGACCCCAGAGCAGGGTGTGAGCACACTGCGGATGCTCTGGTGAAGGGCACAGAGCTGGCACAGCATCCCATACAGCATGCCCCAATCCCACTGGGCAGACAGGGATGGGGGGAAAGTCCAAAATCTGAAGGTCATTATCCTCTACATTAAAAAGGCCATTCTTAGTTAACGGTATTAAAGGAAGGAAAGAAAGCAGACGGGGCATAAAACAGGAATTTTTTGCAAATCATCTTTCTGGTCTTATTGCTTAATACATAACAGACACCCAAACTATGTGTGGTTTTAAGAGGCACTGCTACTTAGGGGAGGGGCACAGCACTCCAGGCTCTCTGGGAGCACTCCTACTTCCCACTCCCTCCTTTGATGGAAAAAGGAGCTCTCCTAGGACCTCACTGGAAAGGAGATTAAAAAATTCAACCAAAAAACCCTCCTCAAATTTCTGGAAATCAAGACTACAGTTCAAGATCTCCTGAAAAATTGAAGAGATGATTCGATTAGCTCAACCAAGAGCCCAGAGATGTCCTCCATCAGGAGCCACATGGACAAACACACTGGGATGGGCAGGAGCACAGCACAGCGGAAAAGCACCCAAGGCTGCTCAAGTGTCAAGAACAGGAAGGCAGGAGGGGTGATGCCCAGTGCCATATATAAAACAAGAGAAATTTATTCTGCCCTGTGTCATCAAATGGTGAAATATTAACTGGATGTCAAATCCACTCTGCTGTGCCAGATGTTGAAAAAGATGCAAGACAACTACAAGAAATCCAGAGGAAAGCTACAGTAATAAGGGCTGGTGTTGGAAGAAAACTGTATGGCTTGTACTAGAATTCAGTTTGACTAAAGTAAAGGTAGTTTGAAGTCTATTGATAGGGTTCACCCCATCCTTTGTATAGCTTTCCATTGAGGTGCAGTTCTAAACAAGGTTAAATAGATGCCTCAGATCAGCAACACATCTCTAAAACAAGCTTCTCCAAACAACTCATCCAGAGCAGCTTTGTTTTTAATAGTCATTAGGAAGGGGAAAAAAGAAAAAAATGTAAGGGGTGGGGAATCCAGAGCCTAGAAACTCCAAAATATCACTTCTGAGACCAGACTACCCCACTAGTCAAAAAAAATTTGGTGTCTTTCACAGACCAGCCTATGAGCAGGTCATCCATGAGAAGAGACCTACAAGAAATAATTCTGGTATGTAGCTTACAAGACACAAGATGCAAAGGCAAAAGATGATTTAAGTGAAAAAGGTGATTCCGTCTGCATCTCTTCATTCCCCTCCTTACTGGAAGAGCATAGCAAGGAGCAGGCTGAAGCACACAGATTTACATCTCGTGGGACTGCCAGCACAATGCCCAACTGTTGTATTTCCTGACCAGCCTGTGGTAGTGAGGGACTCCTGGGACTAAGATGCTCATCTGTCAGCCCAACTGCTGCCTGGCAGCCCCCAGGGAACACTCAGTGTAAGGGAGTCCCTGGAAGATCCTGCTCTGTTCCTGGATATCACTGCACTTGCAAAACAAGGCAGAAAAGTCAGGATGTAAAACCCCATCCCAACACTGCCAATACCTTGGGGTCTCAGGAATAAAACTTATTAGAAAGTTATCATGTAAGCCATGACAACTCAATGTTTGCACTGTCTTTATACACTGTTGGTTGCTCCCTGGAAGAGCAAAAAAACAAGCACCACCACCATTTTAGGGCTACGCTCTACAGAGTTGCTCCAAACCCTGTGGTCCTGCCACCCTGATGAGTGATCTGAGCCACAGAACCATCAACCACAGCCCTGGTGCTTGTGCTGAGTGGTGCAGACCAGCTGACACACCAACCCCTGAGCAAGTGCCACCCCGGCTCCAGGAACTCTGATCCACCCCAGCCCAGGGACTGGGAACAAATAAAGGCACTGGGGAATACCATTGCAAAAGCAATACAGGGAGGAGTTAAAAAATAAAGTATCAGCATAGGAGCACCCAGAGCTGTGTTTCACAGGATGGTAACCCACAGATGAGCACTAAAGGGCACAGCCAAAAGCCTAAAGTCAGCTACAGAGCTCACATTTAGACATATTGAGCCATTTATGACATTGCAACAACTCTCCCATAGCCACAAGGAGGAGGCCAGTCAGGTTCTGCCTCATTGGTTTTACTGTCTTTCTGGTGGAAAATGTTGTTACAATAAAGTCTGGGGGTGGTTTTGAGTGCAGTGTCAGTAGGTGTCCAAAGTAAGTTACTTGTCATACAAATTTCCTCTGAGCAGCAGCAGAGTAGCATTTACCAGCCACAGACACCCCTGGAGATGCACACACAGGTACAGCAAAGTGGCACCTGTGATCTGAGCTGCTTTGTGTGCTGTCACTTACACACATTAACATCTTGGAAACAACTCATTTGTCTCCCTTATTGCCCAGTTGTGATGGACAGAGAAAAGTGATCTCATGTTATGCTAGTGTAATCAACATTTCATGCAAGGCAGATACAAGTTTAGATGGTCTGTCCAAATGCAAATTTGAAATAAAAAGCAAAGTTCCCTTCAGAGCCTGGCATTAGCAAGCCATTTCACAAGGAAGGGAATTTTCAGTAAATTGCACATCTAATTTCCATGTTATGGGAAGTGGCTTCCCTTAGCTCTTCCAAAAGTCACCTCCTGCTATTAATGACCACAAGCAAAGCAGTGACCCTTATAACGTCTGATTTCACAGCAAATATTTTAATTTCCAAAGGTGAAATGTGAGACGTACTCTCCTATAACACTTATCTTTATGGTTCTCTTAATTCTTTAGGATTTATTGTCCCCACTAAAAGCACAGAGAACATAATTGAAATAGATTTTCCAAGATGTATCTGAAGTATTTTACACCTACCTTTCTTTGTTAACCTTTTATTTCATGTTATTCTAACTCAGGAAAAAGAAAAGCTCTTTTCACACTAAGAGTTCACCAGCAGGTCCTTAAACTTAAGAAAAAAAAGGCTTTTTTTAAAAAAAAAAACACATTGGTTCTGGCAGCAAAGATTTTCAGAAACCAGAACTCGAGAGAGGGCTTTACTCTCCTCTTTCATACAAATGGATGAAATAAAGACATCAACACTTCTTGAAGTGTCTCAAAACAAAACGTTCAGTGTCAGGGATTCTAGAAAGATATGGACATGACATTGCAATGAGTCTCCAGCCCATGGAGAGCAACTGTGGTCTGAGCCATCCCTGAGGATAGGAAAACAGCATTTTCCAAAAATTTTTTTCCTGCTTACAGGAGTCCCACTGTGCTCTGGGAGAGGCTGCCACACCTCCAAGTTTGAGAACATCAAGACCAGCTTTGTAGCCCACGAAACTTCTGTTTTTCATTGTTGTTTTATGTGAGTTTTTTCCTCCAGAAAAACAATAGTGAGACAAAAAGCATAGTTTGAAGAATGAATGCCTTTTCCAGTGTTATCACTGCAGCAATAGGCACATATGGGAACTCAAAGCAAGCTCCATTCTGATTTATGTTTGATATTTCATTTAATTGAATTTTTGCAAGAAAACTGGTTTCATTATTGAGAAATGGACCTCCCATCATGCAAAGAGGGGGGAAATCAAATGCTTAAACTCCGTCTCATTTAGCAGTGACAATTTCAGGAATGAACAATAGCTTTGTACATAAATTTGCTTGTTTGGCTGCCACAGATATGAATTGTCAGGGCATTTTAGAACAAAAGAAATGACATGTCAACGCAAATCTATAGTTTAGCTAATCAAAATGCCGTGTTTTAAATATTCAAGGTGTTTTACACCAAAAGGTGACATTTATCAGAAAGCACATAAATTGACAGGAAATATAAGATGAAAGTGGAATGCAGACAAAATAAGGATTTTCAGACATGTACGAGAAATTTATTTCTCTGTGCACTTTATCAACCAACACCTTCCTCCTCAAAAAAACCCTCTAAAACCAGCACATTGAAAAAGCATATCCTCTGCCTCTTTTAAGCAATGAAAACATTAAAGCCAGCTAAAGCAATTTAGCTATCAAAGCTGGTTCAGCATTTGGCATTGCTCAGAGCCCTTGCTAGACCAAGGGCTGAGCTTCTTCACAGACTTTCCCCTATGTTTTATCCAGGCACGTTGGGTATATCTGCAAAGCTTCAACTTGTCTTCTGCAGGCAGCCTGGGGAGGAGCGTGAGGGGATGTGTTTGGTGACTTTCACATGCAGACATTCTTTACCTGCAAGCAGGTAAAGGCACGTAGATACCTCCAAGGGTACTGCAGCAAAAGCTTGCCTAGCTATGAAAAAAAATCTAAAGGAATGAGGCAAAAATTGCTCATTTTGTAAGTCCCCTGCAGGACTCCGCTGCTTACAGCCAGCCTCCTGGCACCCCCTCGGCACAGATTTCATCGAGCCCTGCTCCCCCCCACAACTCTCTGCTCCTGCCAGCCTGCTCTGAAGTTACAGTAAAACTTGTCAGATCAAAAACCTTATTATGTAGGCACGGCAGCTCGCTGTGCTTAGCTGCTCCCAGCACAATGCCCAGTTGTGGAAGCTTAACATTATCTCTCAAAAGTTAAGCCCCATTCGTTTATCATCTATTGCCAGAACAGTTACTGGGTTGCTAAGAAAACACTCCAAAGGGAGACTTTCACAGCAGTTGGTCTGTTTCCTGCTTCCCTGTGCTTGGGAGGTTTAGTCCATTGCCAGAGTTTTGGCTTTGCAACATAAACATATTCCACAGAGTGTAAAATCCCCCTACGCCCACCAAAGGTGTTGGTCCTGTTGTGAATCTCACCACTGCCCGTGTTGCACAGCCTACAAACCTGCAGATTTGCTTCCTGGAAAAACACTGGCTCTCTCCTAGTCTGCCACAGCACAGAGAGTTGCTACATCCCAGAGGCACACAGAAAAAGCCACAAAAAGTCACAGCCAGGCTTGAGAAGAATTTCAGGAGCTGAGCTTCACAGTCCATTAAGGAGCTGGGAGCCCAACAGATGAAGCAGAGCTCAGGAAAGCACAGCTGGGGCCCTTCTCCAGGAGGATGAAGCATTAACTCACTGCAGCACTGTTTGCCACCAGGAGAGCACACCATGCCATCAGTTAGCGTGATTCCATCATCAGATATCAGCATTCTTCTGCATCTGTCACTTTCAGCCCATCTTCCAGCAGGTCCCAGATCATCCCCCCTACCAGCTTCACAACTGACTCTTCATCGCACATGAAAAAAAAGTATGAAAATAATTCCATTTACCAAAGAGCCCACATAAGACGGGTTTTTGCATACCTGCCCAGGATTTCTGCTCCGCAGCAGGTACAGCACTGATTCTGGAAGGAGGGAATTTGCACAGACCACAGTCCCCAGCCCAGGGACCTGCAGATGTGCAAGAAGAGCTGCAGAATGAAGCTTCAGGAGAGGCAGCACCTGCCTGCAGAGGAGACACTTTTTTTTTTGTTGGGCTGAAAGACCAGGGTGTTTTCTACAAGAGGCTTTATTTAGGGTCACTGCGTTCTTGATTCAGCAACAATAATTTGTGGCAGCCTAAACTCACAGACAGCAAAGTGACTTCATCACAGAAAGGTCTTGCTGAGTCTGCAGAAAGAAAAGTGCTGCGGGAGCAGCGTCACCCCGCTAATGCCAAGCTCCAGCAGCAGCACTGCAAGTTCCTGCTGATTTCCTGAGAGGCTGAACTCCTGTGGCATTTCTGTTATGTGGCTGGACTGGTAGACATTTAAGCTTAAGACAAACACCACCACCTAAAGAAATCCAAAGATACTGCTGTATTTAGTGCTGCTGGGCGATGATGCCAACTGGAGTTGAAAACAAATGGCACCCAGAGCTGTGCGTACATGTGTCTCATTTCTCTGACTCCCCAAGAAGCTATCCCTTAGCAATCTGACAAATCTGGTGATTCCAAATGACTAAACACTTGCTGATCCCTTCAAGTGACACCTAAAAAGCACCATCTAACACTTCAGGGCTTTACTTTAGCTATTGCTGCAAGAAAGGCCATTCATAAGATCTTAAACTGCAGTTAAGAACCCTTTAAGTGTTTCTTCTTGCCAATTTGAATAACCAACATTTCCAGAAGTAAAGCACCTCTCCAGCTGGGGCTCAGGCAGATAGTATACCTGCTTAGAAGAAGTTTCTATTTTCTACTTTGAGGAAGGGCACGAGACTGACAAAATCTCCATTCTCTGCATGCCCAGGGCTCTCCTGCCTTAAACTCAGCTTACCCAATCTTCCACCATCCAAACCAGGTGCCTCTGCCTGCTCTGGTGGTGATGCAAAGCAGAACTCCAGATATAATGCAAAATCACAGATGCATTTCACTGGGGTTCTTGATCTCCCATTTCAAATTACTAAAAGTTCTCTGTTACTGGTAACACCATTTTTAAAATTCTGAACCTGTCTCCCACAGAAGGAGTTCAGTAACAAAGACATTGCTGTAAGTCACTGTGAAGCTACAACACAGCCACACCTCCCAGACTGGACTGGGGTTTGGACAAAAGATTGCACTCACCTAAAACAGTGAAGCTACGCTACATTTGGAAACATTATTAGACTATTTAGTTCTTTATTAGCAGAGCCATTGATATTTATAGCCTACAGAAATGGGTTGTTCAATCAACAAGAAGCCAGTGAAGTGAAAAAGCATTAATGTTACCACTGAGGCAATTATTGTAGCATGATCACAATTCCTATGCATCTTTAATTTTTTTTTGCTAACACAACAGATTCTCTAATACATGGATCCTTGTTCCATTAAAATAATATTATTTGTAGCAATAATATGAGGTGGGTGAAACAGAATCCAGTCTCTTAACACTTGAGCATTGCTTTCCCTCGGGGAATATCAGTACACAAAGTGGGGGTTCCAGTAAAATGCTTGTAATCCCAGAAGCTGGTGCACCTATTAAACACTTAGCAGGGCTCCAGCAGAAAGACAATCCCAGAGAAAACACTCTCAACTGAGACAAAAAAATCCCAGTCCTGGCTCTCAGGAGCAGAATGCCGCTTTAGCTCCATTTAACATCTTGTCTGTCCAGAAATTCAAACAGGCAAGAAAATGTCATCACCCTCCAAAAAACAGAACAGCAATTCCCTGACTTCACGCAGCTCCAGAAACACAGGCTTGGGCAGGTGACCAGTTTGTCATGGGAAAACCAATAACCTGGAGCCAGGTCTCCTGCCACATCTCTCCTGTTAAAGGGTGATGCTTTCCTTTGGTAATCTTGAAATGCAACAAAATTCCCATCCAAAGGGATGGGAATGCCTTGATACAAGAAACCAATCTTAACTACTGCTTCAAAATTTTGTGGGGTATTTTTTTTTCCTTCTCCTTTTTGGGGAAAGGAAATGGAAGGCAGAAGCAGGCACCAAGAAAACAGACCATTCCAACTGGAACACCAAGAAAAGGAAGATGAAGAAGATTTCTACTAATGGAAAAGTCTACTGCACTGTAATCATCACTTTACTAAAGGATCAGATCCAATCAGGACACTGGTTGTATCCATTCATTTCCCAATGCAAGTTTATCTGAGGACTGTGGAAGATCTGGTCATGGACCCTACTCCTAGCACAGCACAGAGTTTGAGACAAACTTTAAAACTCGTAAGATTCTTCATTTAACATTTCACCAGGCTGTAGAAAGGACTCAGCCATGTCAGGAAGAAAGAGAACAGCTGCAGCAGAGAGAGGAATGTTTGTGCTGTGTAGAGTCAGAGGTGTGCAAGCCACAAGGCAAGTTTCAGGGCAATGTAAAAGAAAAGGGAAAAGTGAGTCCCTTTCAGGACCAGTCCTGAGCTCTGCATTGAGGCAAAGAGGGAAGAAAGAATGATTAAAAAAATTTAGAGAGGAGAAAAAACCATCAAAACACCATTTTCTCATCATGCTTTAGAGTGAACATGTCCATTTTCATGCATCAGGGCAACTGCTGACCCTGTGCATGCCAATAGACCCCTGGCTGCAGCGCTGCAACAAATGAACACGGTCCTGTCCCATCCCTATTCAGGTCCTCTCTTTGACAGCCAGATTTTTGCCACATGCACACCTCTGACACACTGCTAGTCTTGCACAAAGCCACAACTCCCTTAAAAGTCACACCAGCACCCTGGCACCTGCTTTGAACCCCAAAGGAAGAGCAATGTGAGGGACACCATTGCTGTGCCACTGCCTGTGGAGGTATTGTCCCCTTCACAACATTTCCAGAGGGTACCATGCAATAAAGCAAGAAAGGAAAACAAGAAGCATGCACGAGGCTCAGCCTCAAGGAAAACTGTTCATGAGTCAAGCACCCACACAAGAGTCAGGTACCTATCCACAGACCTCCTTGGTTCATAACAGCTGAAAGGTGGCATCTTGGGCTAATGCAAAATGGAAGCTGTTACATTTGGGTTGGTTTTTTGTTGTTTTTTTTTTTTTTTTCCCTGAAACAGATTTTTTAGCCAGCGTGCATTTTTCTGTCCAGCTCTCAAATTGAGTTTTTCTCTGGATTCTCTACACAGTGCCACTGTTGCTGCATTTTGCACTGAAAATATTTACAAAGACATCAAAACTAACTCTGGGTAGGACTTTGGCAAGCAGGGGAGGGAGGCCAAAAGAAAGCAATTCTATATTGCTTTCTTGTGGAGAAGAAGCTGCTTCATTTCACTGTAATCAAAGAAACAGAGCAACTGGAAGACCATCTCTGAAATCAAATAAGATGAATGGCAACCACAGCAAGGGTCATAAAAACGCCAATAAAAAATTTAAGTTGCCATAAGGGAAATACCCAGCTCAACACCTCTCCAACAAGGTAAGTATAGTAAACTCACTCCTAACATGGACACCAGTTTATTTTTTCAGGTGCAACCTAAATACAAAACCAGGGAGAGATGCAGGAGAAGCAGCACCTAAATTCCATCTGCTATGTAAATAGTCTTGCTTGTTGATGGAATTAGTTGCATGATTTAGATCAACATAATCTGACCTTAAACAATGAAATTAACTCCAAAAGCCAATGCTGCTCCTTCTCTGGGGGCTGCAGCAGTTTCTCTGCAAATCCCTTTCTCAGAACCTCAGAGGAGAGATTCCTCCCATGCTTGTCTTGGCACCTGTCACAGACCATGTTTTAGTTTACTTTGCACCAATGCAAAGAGGTTCTAAATATTCTGGAATTAAAACAATCACAAAACATGAAAGTGCTTATAAGGCATTTCCACATTCTTCTCTGGCAAGTGAGTGGCTGATTTACAAGTCAGATGTCAATACAGAACAATTGCTCACCTCATTTTACAGGAAAGCAAAAAACTACTTAAAAAAATACTTGCTGTGCAGAATACTATGAAAAATTGCTTTTCCCCAACATGGCAATTAGCAGTGTGGGTTCATCGGTGACCTGTCAAGGAGGGATGCTTGTTTAGCTTTCAGGTGAGCATCCAACAGCTGGGACCTACTAAGCAAATAACCAGAGACGACTGCAAAGTTTCCCTCCCTGCAAAGCAGTGACCAGCCCATCCCTACAGCTGAAGACCAGCCTCTCCTCTGACCAGCTGCAACTTGTGTCAACACAAAGCAGGATCCCACAGGCTCCATGCACCCTAAACCTCAAAGGGAAGATAATCCTTGCAGTTAGTGTTTATCTAGCCAGCAAAGCTCTCAAAGGAAAACTCTGGCTTGGACGTGTGAAATGTTAACGTCTGCAGAGGGTGGATGGCAAATGTTTTGCTCCATTTGGATGTAACCCTCACTGAAATGGAAAGGGAATACAAAAAAGGTGCCCCATGCACCCAGGGACACCTCTGCAGTTTTCCTGAAAGAAGGAACCAAATAAAAGCAGAAGAACTGACCTTACATCTCCCAGCTGTCCCAGCACAAGACTGATTACGATGCAACAGCAGATGGTATTGTACATTCCTTAAAGAAAACATGCATTCTTTAGGGAACTGTGTGCAACATTACTGCATCAAGAAGGGCAAATCAAGCCTTGTGGGAGACAGGGAGCTGACTTTTAAGTCAGTAGTTCCAAGTTTGAGGCATCTGGCACTTTTCTGTATGAGGAAACCTGAGAACTGCCTCCTCACCATTGGCTGTGTTGCTATTCCTGGGTGACCTGCAACACAGCCACCTCAGTACCAACCTGGGCAGTGCCCCAGGGCAGCCACAAATGCCCATAAAATGTCCTGATGCAATGACGCAGCAGCAGCAGGAGGTGGATGACCAAGGTTTACCACACTGCTTGCAGAAACAAGCAGCTCCCAGTTACAGCTCCAGCCTGTTCCCATCTGCACCCACTGTAGGTACCTGTACAGGTCTTCCCTTCCATCTGGCCCTTGAGAACACCACACCAGCCCTATCCTCATCCCTGACCAAGCACAAGCCTCACAGCTGCTCGTATTGGAGACCCCAGTCTCCAGTGAAGTGTTCTGCTCTTTCTTTCTGAACTGCTGTCTGCTGAGGGTTTTGGAAAGAGCCCAACTCAGCTCTACACCTCCACCATTTGTTCTTATTAAAATCCTGACATAAAACTCTGTAAGACAGTACCACAATGCATTAAAACTAGAATTACCCAGTAAGGACAAGGCAACTGCATTCTGAAGAAGCAAGTATGACTTTAGCCTAGAATGTCATTACTACTAGGAAAATAACCAAATCAAGGACGCTTCATTCTATACTATTAAGCATTTCAAAGTATCTGGGTGACACCACTGTACTAAGTAACAGACTACTCACTTTCCCATGTAATTTTTTTAATAGGCAGATGAAAACATTAGAAAGACAAAAGGGAGTTTTTATATTCTGATCATTTACATTTTATCTACATTAACAATCAAAAGCATCATAAGCAGTGAAGGGACTGTTGTCAGATACTATTTTGATGACATGTGTCCTTTTAAGTGTATCCAGTGTTCCTCATATCATTAGAAGCAGGGGGAAAATTATAGAATACTAATGGCCAAGCAAGCTCCAAGTATAATAACTATTCCCTTTTTCTGTTCATGTTATCAGCCCATATTTTATCTCCATTTCTTCTTGAAGACCACTTGAAGAAACAAAATGGAAATTTGAATATACTGTCTGATGAAATTTTCTCCCATGCTCTACTACACCTGAAGAGCTACCAGAACCATGGGCAAAGCTACTTAATTCTCTACATTCAGGTTTCTTCCTTCCCACCTTGTGTTTTTGTGGGGGGTTTTTTTTGTTGGTTTTTTTGGTTTGGTTTGGTTTTTTTTTTTGCTGTGATGCTGACACCAATCTTTGCATGCTCATCAATACACACCTGTTTCTTTCCATCCCCTCTTTTGTCCATACTCAACTGCTGTCACCTGTTTACACCTGGATTGCAAACCCCAGAGAGAAGCAAGACCAGAGACCACCACCGTCCCAAACAGAGGCTGGGTAGAAACACTTGTGTGTCTATTTACAAGCCAATGCTACTTCATTGCAATTCATGTGGATGAGCTGTCCCTAATCCCAGATTTCAGCAAGAACTTGAATTATCCTTTCCTTCATCCTACCGTGAAGCTCCCTGATGATCCCTTCCTTTCAAAGGACAAAAGGAAAACCAACACTGAAAAGGTCACAAAGGATCAACAGCACAGCCCTTTGGTATTTTGCCTCTTCTTGTGCTTTTTACTGGATCTCTAACTCTCTTTAAGAGTGCACACATGCACCAAACCCAGCTGGTTTTCCCCATTTTACTCCCACATGCTTCCCAGGGCAGCACACAAGGAGCTGTACATGCTTTGCTATACGAGGTGTATCTCTGCATGGAGGGGAACAGAGACACAGAGAACACCACAGAAGAGCAGAGAAAGTCACAGCCTGTTAACTGTAATTAGAGAAAAAACATTCATGAAGCAAATAAACCCGGATGTGTGTTAGCTCTATACCATAAGGGCACAGAAGGTAATGCCTTCTGAAGAGTTTCCATCTCTCCCTGATAATCCATGCTTAATTAGATCTTTTTACCTTAATGCAGATTTCCTCTCCCTAATGTTTCTGCTGTCCTTCCACCCCTAACCCTTGCCACCTTATGTCAGTGGCTTTGTCCTCTGACAGAAGCCCACCACAATAGGCAAAGTGCCAACATAATTAATTTTTCAGTAAAAGCCAAGTTGTTGTTTTTTTCAGAAACATTTTACACTTCAGAAAACGTCAGAAATGTCAGAGTCCATAAGCAGAAACAAAATCAGAGATCTGCTTCCCTATTAATACTGCATGACCTCCTCAACCATCTCACTCCGGGAGAGGAAGACAGGGCACTGACAGGGAGTGGGAGGGGGACAGGGAGCCAAGCAGTGTCAGCCACTGGCTGGTTAGAAAAGCAAACAGGAATTAAATACAAGGAGCACCAAATCAAATGCCTCTGCCTTGAGAGTGGGCTGAAAAGCTGCATGCTGGTCAGAAGAAGGGGCATGCAAAACCCAGAGGAGAGCAGAGTGGCAAGGCTTGATCCTCAGTGCTCAATCAGCCTTAAATTCTTTCTTTGACACTTCTGCGTGCAGAGGTGGCAACCCAAAATTATATCTGTCTGTAGAGGGGATGGAGAAAAGTGCCGTGTGGACTCTGCTTGTCCCTCACAGGGATCTCTGAATCCTCCCCTCAGTGCTTGCCCAAGACAAGGCAGGGGGTCATCCTCAGAAAAAAAGTGTGGGAGTCCTGATTTCTCTCCCCCTTCACCCCTGAGCTCAGCTGCTGCTGTTTTATTGTGACCTCAGCTCCAGTACGTGCACAAACACCCTTCCTGAAGCCTGCAAATACATCACAGTGAGTTATGTGCACTTTCAGACCTCTGCAAAAACACAAAAGGAGATATATCTCTGCTTCCCCAGGAGAGCCTCGGCAGAAAGGCTGGCACACAACAGGCATTGCACCAAACTCATTTCCATGGGAGTTTTACAGCCCTAAAGATCTAAGGGCTCAGGTCACCACCCAATTTCATCGTTTGTTGTGGCTGATGGCCAGTAGTGCCAAGATGTGTATAAACAGGGCAGACTGTCTCTTACCCAGAGCAACTCAACATTCTGGTATTGCTGAAAAATCACAGAACTACAGAACCATGAATTTAGGCTGGAAAAGCCCTCTTAAGATCAAGTCCAACTGCTGAGCCAGCAATGACAGGTCCACCACTAAACCATGTCTCCAAACACCACATCTACATGATTCTTAAATTCCTCAGGGGATGGTGATTCAAACACTCCCCCAGACCACCTGTTCCAAATGAAACTTTGCTCCAGACCCCTCCACCTGGGAGTTCTTACACTTTTTATTGTCCTGTGAACCACAAGCATCAAGGTTACTGACAGAATTCAGCAGTGCTTTCTCCACAGAAGCGTGACAGGAGGCTCCACTGCAGCATCTTCTCTGCAGCTCCTGTTACAGATAAAATCACATCTTTTCTTTCTTTCTTTCTCTTTCTTTCTTTCATTTCTCCTCTCCTGTGAGCACACTAAGGAATTCTAAACATTTTCCAGCACATTCATAGTGTTTAGAGTTAAGTCCTTGAACAGGTGATCATTTTTCAACCCATGAACTAAGTTCCCTTGCCGGGTGGGTCCCCAAAGGGTTTATAAAATGGCATTGAATGGAAAAATATTCACACATGCCTTAATATGCTTACACCGACTCCTCCAGCATCATGAACACAAATGAAAAAAAGAGGCAGAGCCATTTACAAAATCAGAACAAAACTTTTCATTACAAATGTGTCAGCAAATAAGTGATAAACTCAAACTTACAAAAGATTTGCTTATGATCAAGGTTTGTTTTGTTCATCTACTACACAGACTGATTACAGGATGAATAAAACAACACAGGCACCTGAGTTCTACATGGCCACAGCAGGTACACCTCACACAGATCCAGGTGAGAGGAAGGGACACATTCCTAACATCATACATCCCGGGAGATAAAAAACCCTCTCACATTCCACAAGCAAACTCACTTTAACTGCATCTTTGAGCACCTTCCAAATCTCTGAATGAATGATCACACGTCAGAACAGCATAAGAGTTTTCTGCAAGAGACATTTAGATTAAATATCATAACTGATTACAGAAAGAGCTGGTAGCCCTGTTTATTACTGTTGCCTAATGCTTCTGATCTTTAGACTCTCTTCCTACTTACCTATAATTTTGCCAAGCTCTAGCCATCTGGACTGCAACTCTATGTGCCTTTTGTCTGCCTGAGGCAAATTTTAATTTCAGCCAAAATGGTTCGACTGCTTCTAGGAACAAGGCAGAAAAGAAAGTTTTATCTTTCCTTTTTTTGCCTACAGTAAGAAATCCTGCTGACCTTTTCTTTAATTAGCTAAAGCAGTTACCAGACTTTGAAACAGAACTCAGCTTTTGACAGAATTTTGTTCAAGTCTCTTTAAACATGAATTTTTTGGTCACAGTTTGGGGTTGCGGTAGAATTTGGTAGGTTTTTGCTGTATCTGCAGGAACAGACCAGATCCAAATCATTTTTGCCTGGAGAGGAGGGAGATAAAATAAGAGTTGATTTTTTTCTATATTTACAGCCTTGAAAGCTCCCACTTTTTAAAAGAGAGCTCAGGGTCTGTTGCATTAATGCTTCTTTTTATTAACTTGAAGACCAAGTGCAAGTACTCTAAGCTGTACACTGCCCCTCCAGCTCTTTGCATTGCCAGTTTCAGAGGACAAAAGGTGTGTGGTGTAAAAGCCAGCTTTAACCAAAGAAGCTGAACTGAAGCCCCAGACCTAGCACTTGAATATCTATTGTTACACTGCAGTGAACACATACTTAAAATTTGGTCTTCATTAGGGTCCTTCTGAATTCTAATTTCTGTTAAAGAAACATGCTTCTCCTCAGTGTTGAGCATTTAGAAGCAACATGAAAATAAAGTACTCACATGTAATTGAAAATTTTGAATTCTATCTTTAGGTGTCATTTAAAAGTATTCAAAAATAGGCATCAAGCAACAAGGAGAAAGAAAACAACTCATTAAGGGATATTCATTCAGTGCCTTTACACAAGGGAAGATGCTTGTGGGAAAACACATGATGCTATAATTAAAGGCTGTATTTCAATGCACAAAAAACCAAATTGAGGTTTCAGAGATTGCCTGGTTTGTTCATAATCTTTATAAACTTTTCACCCTCAATAATGTTGTTCTGATGTAGTTTCCTGCACACAATTTTGTGATCTAGCTGTTGGTATGAGACAAATCCAGAAGGATCAACATGCATCTGGAGAGGTTACTTTCTTCCAGCTCTGTATCTTCAAGATGCATTTCAGGACCAAATATTTACTTACTAGTGAGTCTAATTATTTTTCATGCTTATGGCACAGTGAAGCATCACAAGCTAGACAAAGAAATGGGTTTCAACCCCTCTCCAGTTCAAACACTACCTTCGCATTTGATGGAAAGCATTTGCTTTTATTTAACACTAGTAATGCAGTGCACTTTATAGAGCATCTTCAAGGTAAAAATCTATGCAACCTAGTAAAAAATAGCATTATACTGTCCATTAGTTCAAGAAGCAGATTCTGAATCACATCCCTTAGAAAATGAACCATTTCTTCAAATGTCAAATTGTTTACTCCTCACTGGTAGCAAAATGTGATGTACAAGGTTGCTAATATAATTTCCAGGCCATTATCTAAACAAACACCCTATGAACAATGCAAGAAAGGGGGGAAAGTAGCTTATAACCTCCAGCTTTACAGCTGCTGCAAATTCCAACATACAAGTGCCATCTCTCAACAAACCCAGAGGAGCTGCTCAGTATGGAAACATAGCTTTAGTCTTTCTTCAGAAATCACAAAGCTCATTCCCAAGGACAATGAAGGCTCCATCAGTGCAGTGCTGCTCTTCAATGCTAATCTTTCTCCCTTTTCAAGGCTACCCCTCTAAACACAGGCACTCTCTTCATTTATTCCAGCGCTCCAGCAGGAGTGAGACCTCCTGGTCCCCCACAGTGTGTGGTTTCCCCTCTGTGCCAGCTGACAGGAGCACCTCAGCCCCATCCTAGGTCCCAGATCCAGGAGAGCTGCCAGAGGAACCCAGCACAGCTGGGCAGATGTGAACCTGCAGCAAACCAGGAGGTGCTGGGCTGTTCCTAGAGGCACCTGCAGAGCCTGCCAGTGTTCAGGCCACCCCTCAGCGGCACACCACCAGCCCAGAGGCCAGGCATCCTCCTCCTGCTGTCCCTCATTTCCACAGAGGGTAAAGTCCAGCACACAGCTCACCAAGCAGCCACACCATTCTCCTGCCAGACCACAGGCAAGAATAACCACCTCTCTCCCTAATTTCCCCCAAGACCAGCTCTCTGCTTAAGCTGGGACAGCCATGGGTCAGTCTTACATGTGCTGCCCTTGTGTGTCCACGGCAGTGCTTTGGCAGGCCCAGCCTGACGGTCAAACACCATCCTCCCTCCAAGCAGCACACACAACTCTTCTGCAAAAACAGAGAAAGTCACCAGCCACCACCCTGCCCTCCACAAGGAGCTGTGCAGAAGATCACTCTCCACTGCTGGGCTTCTGCATTTCCTCGGCCACAAAAAAGTCCAAGTTTTCAATGTGTCTTACTGACATATTAACAGCAGAGGCCAGCTCCTCATGACTGAAGTGTTTGCTGGAAGCAGAAATGCTGTGCAAGAGATTCAGCACTCTTCTTGTCATTTTTCTCTTTCGACAACACTTGGTTTTATTTTTATTTTTTATGTCTTATCTGCACAAGAGGAGGCTTAGCTGCAGAACCACCCAGCAGCTGTTCACCACGGCCCCACTGAGGAGGGGGCAATGCATTACATCACATGTGAAAATCCTTCTCAGGCCACCTCAGAGGCCTCCATCCAGCTCTCACTAAGTACATAACCATTCCCATGGGTCTCATAAGAAGGTGGATCACGGCTGTGCAGCTGGACATTGGAGACCAAGCACTCCCCTGACAAACTACAGCATAAATAACAACCTTAAAAGCCTCGTCCAGGGGGAAGCTGTGCACCTAAATCAAGCACCACAGATTTCCCCAGTCAAAATGACCCTGTCATGATCTGGGCTGGTATTCTCAGCTGAAGGACCAGGGATGCTATTTTCTTCCATTTAAAGAACTATTTTGAATTTATGAGCCAATATTTAAGAACAGTTGATAGCCCACTTACATGGCAGACTCAAGCAGATTGAAATAATTCGATAATTAAAAGGCAGTAAAAGCATGTATGTCATTTCAATATATTTCCTATAATTCAGTAGCAATTTGATTTTATTTTTTTAATGAGATAGATTAGAGAGTATGCATTGATCTGATTAGTCTTCACATTCTTTCCTCCTTTTAATGTAAACCAATCTCCTTACATGGATTACTAGGCCTATTTAATTTCCTTTCCCTAGAAAAAGTAACATCATTTTTCACTGTGATCATAATAGGAATTTGACCAATACAAAACACTGCATTACTGCAGTTCCTGACCAATTTCCTTCAAAAGGACTAAATTCCAAAGCTGTGAGCCGTAATCCTAGAGGCAGCCTTACTGTTCTCTACTGCTTTTAAAATTGCTTCTTTATGGCACTCAGCCATAGATTTTTTGACTTGAAGATGACAAAATTGGGAAGAGCTTATCAGCAAAAGAATTAATTTGCCATTGATCTACACTGTTCTTTGTTTTGCCTTGTCTCAGAGAGTTAGCTTTTTTAAATCTTCACTTGCTAACCAACAGGTTTGTGATTTTTTTTTTTTCTCCCAAGCACACATTCAGATGATTTTTTCCCAATTAACTTTTGGGGATTTTTTTTAATAGTAGCAGATTAAACATGCAGTGCTTCCCACATTTAATCTGTCATAGAAGATGCATTAATTCCTAAATGCAATACTTCATGGAAATGGCTTTACTTCCACACATTAGAATTTTCATTCATCTCCTGTGCATCCCTGGCTGCCACACCCAAACCCAGGCGTCCTTCCCTGACCAACCACTGTGACACAGGACACAACCCAGCACCCATCAAAAACATCTAAATAAGGCCAGCCACTGAATTTGTGACTGCTGTGGTGTGCAAAATCTAACATTCTCTCGAAGTGTTCAAAAAAAACACGTGGATGTGGCACTTGGGGACAAGGTTTAGTGGTGGCCTTGGCAGTGCTGGGTTAAGGGTTGGATTCAATGAACTTAAAGGTCTTTTCCAACCTAAATGATTCCATGACTCCTATGACACCTGCAGTTTGAGGGCTGCAAGTAGACACAGCACCAAGTACTGCATCCCACTGCACCTGGATGGAAGGGGTTTTTCCAGGTAGTCCTAACCAAACACAGTCCAGCCTGCATTCCCTTCATAGCTGCCAGGTAAAAACCTAAACTCAAACATTCAGACACTGCTGCCACAGAAACAAACACAGAAGATCCCACATCCCTCAGCGTCTCTCCACCATCCATGCCAGATGTATCCGCTTTACTTTCTAGTGAGCAGTAATACCACAAATCTGCCACAAGCACTTCTTTGATACCAAAAGCAATGTGGAGAGCTCTGCCTCTTCTGGGCTGAGGGAATAAAGCCAATCTCAAACAATTCAATTTCACATGAGTAGTGAAAAGTTTGACCAAGGCAGTGCTATGCTTTTTTGAACAGTTTAAGGATAAAGCCCCATGCTTGAAAACCAGATTTTTAGTGCCTCCAGAGTGTCCAAAAGTTACACTGGTTCCATGCACCAGGTAATCCAAGAGGCACTGCCAGCCATACACACTCATGAGGAAAGCTGTCATCTGTCCTCACTGTCTGAGTGGTGTTTTTCACAGATTAATATACTTTCACACTAGAATGAAAGATTATAAATTGCTAAAATTGATTTTACATCAGTGGTGAAGTCAGAGTGAGTAACACACCTGAGGTGACCCAGTCTGCTCAGGGGAACATGAAACCACAGTGTATTGACAGTTTAATTGGTTCAGCAAGAGTTCATTTCCCTCAGATGAAATGCACCATTGGCCATTTTATCACTATATCTTATTGCTGCTTTAAAAGTGAAGCAGATGACAATCTAGCAAAATGTTTTCGTTACAGAGACGGCCCCTGTCTTTATTGCTGGGTGCTGGCTTCCTTCCCCCTTTCCTCCCCAGCAAATGCAAACTAGCTCTTGTTTGCATTTTAAGCACTTTGCAGGATAAGAATGCCTCTATATATCCTTTCAGGACAAGTGATGGAAGATGCTGCTGTGCCCATTTCTGTACTGTAACTACAAAGGATAAAACACAAATATTCAACAGCACCAAGCAGTTCTATAAATACCACATTCAAGGGTAACATGACATTTATATCACCTTACTGCAAGCTAAAGAGACATCATTTGACTGCTTTATAGCGTTGGGAGGCATTTAAAGAACGTTAGTACTTGAACTATCAAAAGATGATAACTTGGAGCTCCAAAAGGTAATTACAGAAAACAGCCCACTTGTGGAAGCAGGAGACACGAAGGAACAGGGAGGCCTCACTCCCTGGCTGTCTCACAGCTCACACTCAGAACACAGGCAGAGCATCATGTTCTGCCAGCGTGGCTCAGAGCAGATGGGACAGAGGCAGCACCACCACACAGGCATGGAGGAGCTGCAGGAAATGCCACAAACACCCCAGCAAGGCTGTCACCCTCCTGCAGACCCCCAACCCAGGCACCTCCCCATCCAAAAGGCCTACATTCCCTATGGAGCTGCAGCTCTAATTCCAGGGAGCAGCCCCAGGGTGCATACAGTCAGATCCTCCCTCACCCCTCAGGAAAAGCAGGAAAGCACCGTCCCCTTCCATGGCAGAAAAGCAGCATCAGAGCTGGCAGGGGCCAGCAGAAGGCACAAGCACCCAGGAGTTCCTCCACACACTTTGAACTGGGGGCCCTAAGCCCCCAAGTGCAGTGCTTAAAACCTGCTGAAGCAGCACACAGGCAGTTACAAAAAGCCCCTTATTAACCTCCAAGCCTCATTTCACTGATGAGGGGAAGGACATCAGCAGTGTTTAATTGCAGGGCAGAAACAGAGGCAGGAACAGGGAGGGATCTCAACCACACACAGCTCCCCACTACTGCACCCCTCAAGCCAGGAAGGCCCCAAAAGCAAGGACTTGGGGGGACAGGGGTATCTCCTACTACACGTTTAACTCCTCTGTGGACCTGCCAGAGGGTGGCTGTTAACTCTCAGCAAGGGGCATAACACAGAATCTTCCTGCAGCAGTCCACAGATGGATGGAAATGCAGGTGGGAGCATGAGAGGCCGTTGGTGTGGGGATTGCAGAGCTCAAGGGGGATGCAGGGAAACAGCAGCAAAAGCCAACAAGGTCCCTCCTGCAAGGAGACACCCCAGAGACACATGCCAAGCTCTCCAACTACAAGCAAGGCAGTCCAAGATGCACCAGGATTTTGGGAAATCGTGGGAAATGGGACCACTCTGTGACTGGCTGAGGCAAGAGAGAGGGAGCCCAGGCAGGAGGAGAGCTCCACAACTCAAGCTCAGTATTGTGAGAGGCTCCTCTGAGGGAAAACCCATCCAGCACACACAGAGCCCAGTGATCTGCACGCCAGTGCTGTGCTAGCAGTGAAACTTCTGGCAATGAGAGGAAGAAACAAAAGCAAAACCAAACATCTTTCAAAATATCCCTTCCCGGTAGCATGCACTGTCATGCAATTCTTCCAAAACCATGGTTTATGTGGCTCAGGAGGGCAGTTTCATGCCCTAACTCCTGCATGATGGATTTTACAATTTGTTAAAGAAACTCATCAATCCTCAGCAGTCATTTTTAATGCCCAGAGCCTCCACAAACTCCAGCATTTTGCTGATCCCCCAATTTCAAATAATTTGAAATTGCTGCTACTATTACAGCTCTGCTCCTAAAGCTAAGCATTATGGCACACTCCAGACTTCCAGCTTCGTGTGCTGGTGTAATAAACAGATTAACTGTGATTTATGAACAATAAGTTCTGGTTATTTGAAAGGAAACATTACCTCCCTAGACCAATTCTGACAACCAGAGATCTCTCATTATGCAGACATTATTTCCACCTACCCATAATCATTGGTTTAGAACATCGCTTTCAACCTGGTAGATGTATCACCATAGTTTTGCACTACAAACTTTGTGCACCCAAAGCATCTGGCAGGAAGCCCCACCAAAGGCAGAACACCAGCCTGAATTGACCCAATGAGACAATTCCCATTTTAAATTAGAGTTATTAAAAAAAGAAAATATTAAAGCAACAACAAATTAAAAAGCTTTTGTAGAGAAGGGCTACCTTCTCTCTTTGGAGATAGATGGACCACAGAAGGATGCAGCAAGACTCCAGTTAGCAGAGGGCTAATTAGGAAGAGGAATGATAAGATGATACAGAGATCTGTTTCTTGACCTTATTTACTTGTAAAGTCTAATAAGAGTTTTAATATTCTCTTCCAAGAAATGGATTTATTCTTTGAGTCCACTGCAAAATGTCAGCTTCATATTTTACAAGCCCACAAACAGGAGCTGACATTTTCACATGCACTTTTCACCTGAAGCTAAACTGACCACCCCGCTCAGGACACTTTCAAGTCTTGCTAAGCATCATTTTATACATTTATTCAACTAATTGTAATCACTTTCCTCCTGTTTAGAAAAGCTGTGCAACTCTGCGCACTGGTTAGACAGCCAAGCCCATCCACACACCACAGCTGTAACCTGTTGTTCACATCTCCCCTCTGCAGGGCTGGTTAAGCTCCAAGACCTCCTGAGTCCCAGCACCTCTCACCTCCATATTCAGAAATAGTTATTAACTTTCCAAGCTAGAGACTTCTCTCACTTGCCCCAGATCACCTCCTCCCTCCCCACACACACTAAGGGGAACAATCTGCAGAACAATGCAGTGCTAAAGCCCACCCAAGGCTCTTCCTACTGAAAGACCTTCCTGAATTATCAAAACTTAATTGGCTTAAAGACACTGGAGTATTAAACTATTCCAAATGATAAGAGACAAGCCCTGCTGGGCAGTGCTGGTATAAATGGACCCCTCTTGGTGATTAACGTGCAAAAGCTCCCACCACACAGCCCATCTCTACTCACCTAATTGCTGCCTCTATCTTGGATTTACCTGTGCAAGACATAATTAGTAAAGATAAAATTCTTTATATACTTAAACCACTTTAATAGAATAAAAGAAATCTCAGCTCCCTCACCTTGACTCTAAAGTAGTAACAGAGGCTCGTGAAAAATGAAAAGCCTTGAAGGATTTGGAATAAGAAACTTGGAGAGACAATCACTAATCTTTTATCTTCTAGACTTCAAGCAGAATCAAGTTCTTCAAAGAAAACCCAATAAAGCCCAGACATTTTCATCATAACAAAATAAATAATTCAGTCATACTTTAGAGGACTCCAACATTAGGATCGGCTATTTGATATATTTGTGGCTTAGGTGCCTCTAAACTGATTAAAGATAACCTGATAGAAGCTTGCAATGTCAAAACTTCCTTCATTCCTGACAGATATGAATGGATAGTGTAAATAGCTATAAATAACCAAAATGGCTGCATTTATGCCTAATGGAGGATTTACAGCCTTCAGAGCTGCCTGGTAGGACTAAGAGTTACAGCTCTGCCTTTATCCTACCACAGCACACAAGGGGAGAAGGATCTATTTCTTCCCCACAGCACCTGCTCTGCCACAACCACCAAGGGCCCTATCCACAGGAGACAAGGAACAGGATTCTCCCATATAAGAAAATAGACATGTACAGGCAGGTTTGTTGGTGTTGATTCATTATGGTCTTTCACCACCGTGAAACACACATCCTAAAATCCCCTCAAATCTCTGTAGCCCCTGCAAGTTTCTCCTGATACAGCTTTAGTTATTTTCCAGGTGCCACCTGCAGAAGGGAAGATGTCCTTGCCTTTCAGGGAACAGACCAGGTCTTCATTTCCCCTCTAGGCCTTCACCAAGGGGGCCTCAACTGCAGCAATCCCAGTCAATTTTTCAGTTTGGGTTACTGCACTCCTAACCTTCCCACCATCCACCACATTCCCAAAGTTCGAGCAGCAGTGCAGCCCCACAGGAGCTATCTGGCAAGTGGGTGGAAGCAAATTCTGCACCCACAGAAGCCGTGGGGCAGCTGGATTCAGAATCAGGAACAGCCACATCATGCATCTCACAATTTTTGCCACGGCCAGGAGATTGCAGAGCCACTCCAAGAGCTCCATGTTGGCACCACATGGAAAATTCCCTCCAGGATGGGACTGGCATCAACAGAAGAAGCTGCAGAGGGGCAGCACGAGATCCTGCTGTTCACTTATTTGAGCAATCATTTAAAATACCAAAAGCAGCTCTTCCCTGGAGCTTACTGTGCAGAAGCAGGCCCTCACAGTCAGCTCTCCTATTCCTGTTCTTCTCACTTAATGGAGGGGGGAGTTTTCCAGGAAATCTGACACAAAGAATGGGTGCAGGTGCTTCTCTCAGAGGTCCTTCTGCGCTTAATTGTGTCACCACCTTCTCACTTTTTAAAGTACCTTTTCCCTTGAACAGAGAACTGATAGGAACAAACCACAAAAGCTGCAAGTGAGAAGTTGCTAAAGCTTTAATTTTCTGTTATCCATAGAGCAATGTGGCCAATATACAGGGAAAGAAATTAAGTGACCGTTCAAAAGCAAATTCCCAAGCTTGGGAAGCAGGAGGAATCAGGCTGATAAACATGCACACAAGCCAACCCTAGGGAATAGAGTTCTCTAGTGAGGGGAAAGAGACATAAAGAAGAACCATACTGGTATTTTCCTGCTCAAGTTTACCTTTCACAAAGTTGAGCTATTCAGATTTAATATTTAGGAAATCAGCAGAATTCACTGAGGGATTTTTTGTTGTTGTTTCCATAGGAAAAGACCAGATGGTGGCAGGGCCAGAAATTCCCCCACTGAAAAAAAAGCAAAGATCTAATATCAAAAGAGGGGAGAAAGTAAACCATGGGCAAGTTTCTCACCATTCTCTCCAGCAGGTGAGTTGCACTGATTAGTTTGGATGAAAACATTTTGCAATACTAAACGTCACGTGACAAGAAGAGACATGAGCAGTTCTGAGGTGATGGGGTTCATCCCAGCTTCAGAGCTGAGAACCCCAACCAGAAGGGGCCCACACAGGCAGGCACCAGCATGGATTCACCAAGGGAAAGTGGGAAAAAAAAAAAAAAAAAAAAGTGCTCACAAAAAAAATCCTGGAATAAGATTTAACTGCAGTTGAGGCAGCCACAATCCATTTTAACACTGTCAAACGCAGCAAGTTTCCAAATGATTAAATCACTACTTAAATCATCTTCATAATTTTAAAAAATGCCTGCAAGATAAGACCAGGAGCTAATTGTACCATTTAAATTTAGTGAAGACAGGATTTTTTTGGTTGGGATTTTTCCTTCTTAACTGCAATAAAGAAAAAGCCCAAGGGTCTAAAACTAATAATCTAATAAACTTTGCTAAGTGAACATTGTAACAGATAGGCCTGGATGAGATTTCCTGTAAATGCCAGACAATTTCCCTTGATCTTTATCAGCAGAGATGCTGCTCTAGCTTCAGCAGAAAGAAATTAAATTTGGTGCAAAATAACAACATCTGGGTGAGATCCTCCTTGTCAGACTAGCATACCCTTCAGATGTCAGGGTAAAAATATTGAAATTAACTCTGAAGGATTTCACATTTGTGTTTTTAATATGAGTGGTTGAGCTGTGTTTCCATACCAACACATTTCTCCCCCCTGGAGAGAGGTGCAATTATCCATCCCCTGCACTGGGTCCCCAGACTAGGGGTCTGACCCAAAGCAAGACACACTGGGAGCTCTCTTCCCTGCCAGAGCACATCTCAGAACTGGCACTGCCTCCAGCTATTCCATCCCTGCACTCCCAACTCCTACAGCTGCAGGGAATCTGTCCCGAGGACCTGCAGGAGATGTTCAGGTGCCACTGGGGCTCCAATTGTGGTCACGGGCTCCTCCTCCCTGACCACCCCCCAATAGCTGGGTACCCTGCACAGCCCTGCCAGGGGCATTCTGCACAATTTCTATAGCTGGAACAGCCTCTGGCATTGCAGCCATCAAAATACTCTTAAGCAAGCAGCAATCAAAAGATCAACCTATTTTAAAAAGTGTTCTTCTACAAACTTTCAGACTAATTTTAAAGATAACAAAAGTAAATGCTGTTCAAAGTCTAATGAATTGTCCCTCCAAGTCCAAAATACTTTATACAAGATAATTAGACTCTGCTCCTCAATGGTTCCAGCTAGGAATTCCTCCTCTGCAATGGGATTGGAAATGATTTTTACTCACTTTAGAGCTCTTTAATAAGCAGAAGTGGTCAGAAACTGTTCAATTAAATGCTTTTCTTCCCCACTACCAAGAATGCCAGTTCCACATACCAGGGCTTCTCAGAATAACTTCAGCTTCAAAACCCCTGCACAGGTCTCTGGGTCAGGGTGGAAATAACAGCTTTTAAAAGTTGGGGGGCCAGGGGGAAATTATAAAATCAAAGCAAGGGATTCAACTCTCTCCAGAAGTGGCAGAAAGTTCAGAGCCGAGCACCCGACTGCTGTGAGCAACCTGCAGTTCCACAGGGTGTCATTGCCACACACAATAAAAACTAATGTTGCAGTTTCTATCAAATGGGAAGGAGGGAGGCAGACACTTTGTATTCCACCCAGGTTATTCACCATTTCTGAAACCGGCCCACATTTCCAATGCCTAGGAAACCAATCTCTCATTAGTTTTATTCCATTCTGGTTATTAGAATTGGAACCTAATGGTAACTGCATTAAGAATTACTGGGGGGAAAAATGTGCTGTTATCTCCTCAGCAATTCATTTGATCTTACACTGAGAAAAAAAAGCATACTAGACTTCATCAGTCAGTTGTGGCCCAGAACAGAGCTCTGCCCTGATCTCATTGGCTTCAGTAGGCCTTGGGTCTTGCTATTAGTGAGGCATAAACAAATCAATTATTCTGCAAAAATATCATTGTGAGGGAAAAAAACGCTTGGTTGCCCATGACTTCTTTTTTAAATACAGGCAAAAACACCATTAATACAGAATGATGGAACCTCAATAGGACAGCACTCAACAAATAAGCAATCATTTCACCACACATTAACCATAAGGCCCTAAAAAAACGATTGCAGATTTAAGTGGCACAAACTAGTGCATATCCACACTAAAAAAATATTCAAAGATCCATTTCGCAAATAAAAAACAAGCAAACAAACAAAACCATCATTTTATCATTTGAAAAAGAGCTGTCCCAGACAGCAGGGCACCAAGCACTCAAATAGTCCATGGGGCACCAGGGACCACATTTGGGGACCAGCAGCCTTTCCCACAGAATAACCCACTTTGTTGTGCAGTGGGTAACAATAACAATACACAATACAGTTGAGGCAGATCTTACCAAGCATTACACTGAGGTGACAACCAGATCAACTCACTGCAACCCATATTTTGTGACTGACAGAGTCAGACAAGACAATGCTTGGACAGATATTTTAATGCTTGAAGAGGTGTTTTGGTTTTGGGTTTGTTGGTTGGGGTTTTTTTTGGGGGGGGGAGGTTTGTTTGGTTTTTTTTAAAATTTGCACCTCAAGAAGTTTAGCCTTTAAATTTCCATTCATTCTTACAGCTGCAGGAGTATTTAAGACCAGCCCTGCAGAGCAGCCATATAGCAAACCAGGTATATTGCCAATCATAAACAAGCATATATAATATCTACGTACAAAAACAAGTGAACAGAAAGCTTCCAACCACTGGCACTTCCAATTGGCCAATGAAAAGGAGCAGAAATGCTGCCTCCTCCTGCAGGTGACTGGGGCAGCCCCAGCACTCACCTTGGAAGACAGCAGCGTTCTGGATGATGAGGAATTTCAGGTCCATGCTGGCAGACTGCAGCAGCCGCTCCATGGTCACACGGGCAGTCGCCTGGAGCTTCTCCTCCATCTTCCTCGAGCAGCACGTGGAGGAGCCCTTTGGGATACATACCTGCAGATCAGTCCCTGGAGAGGCACAGGAAAAGCAGACAATCCACATTAGGAGGTGGAATTAGGAGAGGAAACCAACTCAGAGCATCACTATAGCCACAGTCACCATTTGGGCCAACTGATGACGTTTCTGGAATTTGTCCTGAGCGAGCAGCTTGGCCAAAGGAAAGGACAGATAAGGCAGAGCCTGGACTGCTGAGCAGTGGCCCCCCAGAGCTGTGCTTGCGTACCAGCACAGTGTGTGCTTCAGCTCCCACACAGGGACATGCTGGTGCTGAGCAGAGTGATCCCGAGCCTCGCCCTGCTGTCCCCTGTCTGCCCACGGCAGTGAGGAGACACAGGCAGGCAGGAAAGATGGAGTGGGAGGTGGAAAACACAGACAGAATTTGAGACTGTGGATTTACGGTGAATAGAGCAATGTATGCAGTACATCAGGGAGAGTATGCTTGTAATTTGCATAAAGACTTGAAAGTAATTTGGAACATAACAGTGCTATTTGCCTGCAATTTCTACCCTTTTGTATCCCCAGAAAAAACAGTAATTGCAGGAGGACACAACTATAATGATTTACTTGGCTTTTTAGAGCTGACTTTTAAGTTGTACAGGCAATGTCCCCATCCCATCCTTCCTCCATTGTAAGAGGAAAAGCACAAGGCCAATCACTTCACTGGAGGATGTCCTGCTGCAGAGGGATAGATGCTGAGGGATGCCCTGAGCACTGCACAAGGCAAGATCCTCTTCACCAGCACCTTGACTCATTCACCAGGACAGGACAAAAGCCAGGAGACAAAGGCCAGAGGGATACCACTTGCTCTGGCATCCCCAGCACTTCTCAGTGATGCTAAACTTCTTTTTTTGACATTCCCAAAGCATCTATTAATGGAGAAAGTAGACAACTTTAAGAAAAGTGTTGTTAGCTAAAAATAAATAAAATCTGGGGAAGAAAATAGAAATCTTTCTAGGCTCAGACAAGAGAAGATAAAACAGAAGAGCTGGAAGTAGCAGCAAAAAAAGTCTCATCTTCCATCAAATTTTAAGAGCAAACTGAGGCCCCAAACGCAGAGCAACAAGCTCGTATCAAAGCAAATAGCTCTCCTCATGCAAAACACATCTAACCTGATGCTGCTTTTAGGTACTCAAACAGCAAACAACAGCTCCATTAAAAATGGCTGTCCAGGGTCAAAGAACATCCAGCACCCACATTTCATTGTCTGCCACCCAAACTGCATCATGACCAAAGCAAAAGCAGTTCCCTTCTAGGCGCAGCTCCGCCTAGAACTGGGATTAGGAAGCAGTCCCCAGGCCAGTGACCAAGAGCCCTGACAGTGTGAGTGAAGGTTCCTCACACCTCCCAGTCCTCACTCTGCTTTCCTGCTGGTTACAGAGGGTTTTTTCCTCAATAAAAGCTACTTTGGTAATTTACATCTTTGCTCTGGGAGGATTATGCATCCTTTCAGGTTCCTGTCTTCTCTCCTTCACAAGAGTCTTTTACCACATCCACTCTCTCCCTAATTACTAGAAAGTGTCAAAAGTCACTTTTGCAAGCCTAGTCTAGAAGAACAGGATTAATATTAATGTCAGTTCAATCGTGTGCTTCCTGAAGAAAAGTCATGCACAGTGCCAAGGGAAAACCAGCTGTCAGGGCTCAGGAGCAGCGACAGCAGAAATCCTCCTCCCTCCAGCCCTATCCCTTCCCCTGGCACAGCATGGGAAAAGGAACATGAAACACTTCATCCACAGCATGCATTGCATGTGGGGAAAGGAGATTTAACCAGCGCAAGCCCTGCTGTTGCTGCAAAAAAACCTCATGCAAAGGGGTAGAGAGGGGTCCACACCCACATCCTGGCTCCATCACTCCCTGCTGCCTCAGTTTCCCCTTCTGCAAAGCAGGATTGCCCAACACAAGTCCCTTCCTCAAGCCCTTTGACACAGAGCCAGCACCACCAATGTGTAAAGCTGGAGCCTCAGCAGTTCACGAACTCGCTCACTCCAGAGGAGCACAGCGACAGGTATTTAATGCATTGAAAAAATAAAAGGGACCATAAAACTGCATAACAGCAAGATACTGCGTTAATGAGAGAAGCAGTTATATAACTGCAACTTAAAGAGGTTTTTTTAAAGTCAAACCCAACTCAATTTACACCACAAAAAGGCTTAGCATGGTCTCTTTAACACTACAATATGCCCATAAATTACTTTTTAATACAAAGCTTATTTCCTCCTACATTTATTATATTAGGACACATTTCAAATTATAAAATAAAAATCCTTCCATGATTAATGGAAATACCAATATAGAAAATCTGAGACATGGCAATTAAGAGGTCTCTGTAAGTTACAGCCAAGGATAGGAAGCAGCAAGGTCATCTACTCACATCCCATCCTTCTTTTTAGCAATTAAGCCAACTTCTCCCCTTAAATGGATCTTTATTTTTGTGCAGTAAAAAGACAGACACATGCTGTATCAGAGCAATCACAGAGGAGGAGAAAAAAGCCTGGGGATTAACTCAGCTTAAAATGTTTTACAGAGACAGCCAACTAACACAATAAGAAATGTTGTGATAAACACAACAGGACACCACAGGCAGGGCAGGCTCTTGGAAGGCACCAGGGACAAGGAAGGTCCTTCTTGGCACAGTGTTGCTACAGAGGGATGGGGAATGGGGGCCTGACTCCCATCTGCCAGCTTTTTTCTGTGCATGGCTTTCCCAGATGGCGAGCTGGCTCAAACACTCCCATCCCTAAGTCCCGCAGGAGGAGTAAGGACGAGAGGTTTCAATGCCAGAAGTCACCACAAACCCACCCTGCTGACCCCAGCCCCAGCTGACACAGATGAAACAGAGGCAAAGTTTTTGACCTGCAACTATATTTGGGGGATTTTTCATGCCATTGCTTGAAGAAGCCTCTTCTGCACTCAAGCTGCAGCACACCCAGGAGCCCCAAGGGCCGGGGGCTGTGCAGACCACGCGCGCCCGGGAAGTGTGAAGGATGCAGGGACACGAACGCCGGGGAACACTCAGCAAGCCCACGGACCAGACACGAGCAATACACGAACTGGGGTGCCACACGTTTCTGACTCCAAAAAAATGCACGGGAAAAGGTCCTGTGAGTCATCAAATCGTACCTCTGCCTCCCAATCCACCCCCTCTCAGCATTTTATCTAACACAAACACCTCCAGCCATATCCCGGCTTCTGAGATAGCAAAGCCCATTCCGCTGCCTAATGGCCCTTTACTGTTAAGACTGTTTTTATCTCCCAACCTACACAACACCTTTTTCTTAAAGTTTCAAGCCATTACACCTTGTAATGCCAGTCTCGGCCCTTGCAAACAACCTTCTCCTTTTGCTATAAATCACTACAAACTCATTTATGGAAAGAAGGTGTCCCTCAAATTACTGCAACCGTTTTATTAAATTGCATTTGGATGCTCACATACCAATCTGGGCAAGATCAGTGAGATGATGAGATGCCAAGCAAAGTAGGCTGACCCTCTTGACACCCAGCTCCCATGGATGAGAAGGTACCGGCTGCAGCCCTTTCCACGGGTGCAGGGACGCCAGGCACCATCAGAGCTGTGCCATTTATGCCATCTTGGGGACCAGCAGTGTAAATGCTCCAGCAATTTCACATACGCTCCCAGCTGACAGAAATAAACTCTAAAGCTGCACTAATTTCAGTCGCACCCTGCATCTTCCTCCCCCTGACAGGGAATTTTTACTGACGGCCGGGTAGCAGTGAATTTAAACCACTACGTTTTACTTTGATGTACAATTATTCCTGCAGATAGGCGGTTAGTACGCAGAAGTGAAAATAATTTCAGTGGATTAAATGTCAAAAATAAAAACCTTCATGATCATCTGTGGAGAGCTGTGGACTCCTTCACAAGGCTGAAGGATTTTCCTTTGATTTTAAGCATCCCAGGATAGCTCCAACCCTGTCATCAGATACAGGCAGACAAGTGGTGCACACTGGGGCACACAAGCCTTCCCACCCAGATCCAATGGCAATTTAAATCAAATTAACATTCCCCCCAAATTTACCCCAGGCACTACCAAAATAAGAACCTGCCTCTGCTTAACACCACATTCCTGCACCCTCCTCCCTCTGTGAGGGGGCTCTGCTACCCCATGCAGTGGCACCTTCGCCTTCTGCAGTCTGGAAGTGTCAGAGGAGTTCCTCCCACCCTCTTAACTCACCAGTTTGGTAATATTACCCACAAGAAATATGCTGGTTTGGATCAATTTTCCTCCTCCAATTGTTTTACAACCAGCATCATGCTTTAAACAGATAAAAGCAGTGACTCAACATTTAAATATAGTGGATTTTCCCCCAGCTTTTTCAATACTTTTTATTAAGAACCTCTTAAATTATGTGATATGGGGCTTGTACATCTGCTGGTGCCTATTAATGCTCAGCATTTAGGGGGAGGAAAAGGAAATGCAACTGTTTAGAACCCAGAACCCAGATTTAATGCTGATCTTTATAAATCTAATTAAAGAGATATAAATTATAAACAAACCTCATTCAATAGGTGATTTAAGTTGCAACAGCATGGCTACTACCTGGGATATTTATTACTGCTTAATTATCCTTTATTTTCTACTCCATCTTGTGTTTCACAAGGCCATCTGACTCTGGATTCCTCCCCTGGTCTTACAATGTTGGCCAGATAATTCTCATGCAAATTTAACACCCTATAAAAACACATCTTTTAAAAGAAGACATTACAGTGAAAAAATAGCTTTTACAGAGTAAAAGTTTCCTCCTAACAAGCCTACAAATGTATCAACACTGTCATCAATGGAGTTAACTTTGGGCACCCTCTCCCCACATAGATTTGTTACACTCACATGCACACATCCCACAGCCATTCCAAAGACTGGGAAGAACACTGTTCAGGATGTTGTTAAAGTTAACCCCTGGGGAAAAAAAAATAAAATTAATGATCTCACTATAAAACCACTGCCTGGGGAGGTTACTAAATTTTAGGGTTCTGCTCCTGCTCTCTTAACTATCAAGAGAGCAACTTGCAGGACTGAAATAATTAAGAACAGAAAACTCAATTATCTAGTAAACTAAGCTTTTAAACTACCGTGCTAAGCTAAATGGAAAGGCTGCACAGGGAGGAGCATCATTAGTCCCACTCAGGAAAAACAGAATAAAAGAGCAGGAGTACAAAGGGAACCAGCTCATGAGCAAAGGCGCATCGAGACCGGCAGGAAGAGTTGGGATTTTTTAATTTTTAAACCGCACATTGACACACAGCAGCAGCCAAAAAAAAAAAAAAAAAGGAGAGAGAAGCAACCTTGACATGCTCAGCCAGCCACTTGAAAAGCATTACACCTCAACTCCAAAAGGTTAATCTCCTATTTTCTTAGGGTGAATCCATATTTGCTTCCATCAAAGAAAATGAACAAAAAGCTGGAAATAACACTTTGCTCTGGGAGAAGGAAAACAGACTCGCCAGCAGATATTTCTGTCAAGATAAATATTCCTCAGTTTTCCATTCTTCCAGAGCAGAGACATCCATCCCCTCTCCCCATCCTGCCAAGGCACCACCTCACCCCTTCCCCTCTACCCACAGGCACCAGCCCAATTACTTGGAGCGTCACCACCAATACAGAGAAATCCAAATGGCAAAGAGGAGAGAAAAAAGACCAGGAGAAATGGAAATTCAAGCGGCTTTTTATTGATAGGCAAAATAATGCAGAGAAAAAACAAATGGAAGAAGGAAACCAAGACAGGCAACAGAGGATAAAATGAATTTAATTATTACTGAGCATGAAGCTACCCCAGCACAGAACCACAGGCTGGCTCAGAACCTGCCATTCAGTCCCATCCTCATCAAAGTCCAGGAAAAGCACTCTCCCACCACCCTGCTTTCACTCCTCTCCAGCACATGGTCTCTGACCCAGCTCCAGTTGAGGTGTTGCCATGAATTACATCCTCCCAACCCTCGGAAAAGTCAGCCACAGCTGACAGTAGTTAGGCTATGCTGTTCCACACCTCTAAGCAGGCCAAAGCATGCTCCAGAGTGACAAAAATCTGGTCTCCAGACTGCAGGACCAGAGGAGACCAAACTTCTCACTGCCTGGTGCACGCCTGCAGCTAGAATTACTCCCAGAACATCAATACCGCCCACAAAACAGCATGACACCTCCCTCACATTTAACAGGATTGCCTTTTTTTTGGTTCATTTTTTAATTAGAAGTGTGGTCTCTGTCTACTTCAGAGCTCTCCCACGGAGGATGCTGTGCTAATGTCCCTCCACCCCACGCACCACTGATGCAGCAAAACTGAGCTGTGGGACATTTCTCCTGGGTGTGTTGCAACTCAGCAGCGTTTCCACTACTTACTCCTTCAGCAAGGACTGTTCATAATGCAAAATGGAACTTCCAGAAACAACTGTTTTCTATTTGTGTCCAAAAAAAAAAAAAAATCCACATTTTAAGTAAGTTGTTTAGCTCCAGCTTCTCTGGGGTGGTGTGACCCATAGGGAAAGGTTCTCAGAATTGATTCCATGGTGATTTGTGACTGAGAACTCCAAAACTTTTTTTAATTGACAGATGCATGAAAGGAAGAAAAGCAATAAACAGATGCCTAGAAAATAGTCCTTGAGTGATGTTCCCCTATTACAGTGATTTATGCAGCTGCTACTATGAGAAGCAAGTGCTCTGAAGTGTAATTACCACACAGAGTCATGCAAGATGGGCCAGATCCAAGGTATAAGCAAGCAGTCATTGCTTTAATTATGATCAAGTTTATGTACTTAGGCAAATGTAAAATCCACTTTCGATTCGATATGTGGGAACTTTATCATCGTAACAAGCTGGAAGCATTCACTTGAAACACCAGCCCCTGTTACGAGGTATTGATCCAGCTGCCCACAGGCTCTGCAGAGAGACAGAGGGCTCCTTACTCCTCCTATCAGGGATGCAGCTGGGGCTCACAGGGGAGTGAGAACGTAATGGAGGAACCCCAGCAACATGAACCCCGCTGGGAAGGGAAGATACAAGGACAAAAACACTCATTGCAATCAGAGCCAGGCCAGGCTAGAGGACATTACTGCTTTCTGGGGAAGGACCGATCACATTGCACCGTGGCAGCCCCAGCAGCCCCCAGTACAATGGGAATCATTCTCCAGGAACCTGCCTATCCCTCCATCACCTCCCTGGAGTGTGTAAAACATACTCAGCAAGGAATCAAAGCAAGATTCTCACTGACTTTCAAAGAAACATCTTTCCTTCCTTCTGACAAACAGAATTTGTCAATTCAGTGGTGATAAGAGCAGCTCTTCTCCTTTCCTGCAGCTCTTCATGCAAACATTTCACTGGTAAGTATTTACAGTGCCACTTCTTTACTGACCAGGAGACCAAGGCCCTGTGGGACAGAGAGAGAAGAGATGCTGTTCCTGCAGCTAGTGTGAAAGGACCATTAAGTGTCAAAATTTATATGAGAAGAGAAAGTAAGGACAGGTAGGGATAGGAAAGCTACACTCTCACCAGAACTCACATCTGAACTCCCCTCATATCTCCCACAGCTCTTGATAAGCTGAGGCATTACTGCAGTCCTACAGACCAAAAGACTTGGGATTTGCACCAGCGGCCACAACACCTTGCAGTCCCAGCACTGGGCACCCCATTTCCTTTATTCCTCCCCTGTGCTGCAGCAGATCACTTCTGAAGAACTCTTGTGTTTCTGGCCTGTGCGACACTGAATGCAAGAAACATAACTCCACACATCGTTATTAAAAGCAGCCACCGCTGGCGATGATCTCATTACACCTCCCCTGCCTGTCACGTTCGCCTGCTATCTCTTCCTTTCATACTTTGATCATAAGCTTTTCAGGGCAGGCATTCTCCACTGCATGTTGAACCCAACACAACAGCACCGAGCTCTCCCAGGCAGCTCCGTAGCGCAGCCATCAAAACTGATCAGGTTGTGTACACACACTCCCAGCACACAGCCACCCACCTGGAGCAGCCGACATTCCCTAGCTCCCAAAAAGCTGCAAAAGAACCTTTAAAAGGCAAGCAATTCAAGCGTTTCACTCACATTTTAAAATAGTAATGAGGCATATAAACAGAAAGCAGCCTTGCAGGGCGTAGGTGGTGAGTTTTGGTGCGGTACTACCCCGGCAGCAACCTGTAATGGGAACTGCAGAGAAGAATAACACCTCACCCAGACCTATCACAGATTCCCACTGCACCCTCGCACTCCGCACGGTACCCGTACAGCTCGAGGAATGCCGCGGTGTCTCCTTCCAGCCCCATCCTCTGGAGCTGCGGCAGCCCCCGGGCTCAGGCTGGGATGAGGGTTTGGATACTCTCGGAGCAGCCCTACAGAGCGGGATTGCCTCGGACCCTGGCACACCTCGCGCCGTGGAAAGCGGCTCCGGCGGACCCGGGACCTGCAGAGACGTGACGGGTGCGCGGAGCCTTCGCTCGCCGGCGAGGACACCGCGAGCTCCCGGGGACCTCGCACCGGACCCCCGACAGCGGCATGCGAGGACGGGGTCGGCTGGTTCCCTCCGGGAACGCCGCGGCTCTGCCCGACAGCTCGAGCTCGACTCGGCCACCCGGGGTGAAAAAAAAACCCCGAACAAAACGAGCGCAATAAAGACCCGTTTTTCAGCGGGATCCCATGACCGCAACGTAGTCACGGGCTCCGTGTTATCCCCACATCTGAGGCGCCGAGCCCGGCGCCCACCGGGCACAGAGCGGCCGGCAGCCCCTGCCGCCGGGGAAGAGCAGCTCCCCTCGGGAGAGCGGGCAGCCCGCATAGCGAACCTCGTCCGCGGCCCCAGCTCGAGGCGCTGCAGCCGCTTCGCCCCGCAGCCGAACGGCCCCGGGAGACCCCCGGGGAGAGGATGACGGCCGGCCGGACACCACGGGGAGGGCGGTCTCACCTGGCACGGGGCTCTCGGGAACCCACTTGACTCCGGGGTGCAGCCCCAGGAAGGCGGCGCGGACCAGGTGGCAAGAAGCTTCCCCCGCCGGCTGCGCGGTACCGAGCAGCGCGGCCGCCAGCAGCGGCAGCAGCAGCAGCACTCCGCCGCTCCCCGACATCCTCCCGGGCCACCGGGGCGCTCCTCTAGGCGCTGCCAGCGGGCATGCCCGCCGTGCCGGGACGCGCCGGGACCGGGAGCAGCGGAGCCGAGCACGGCCTCGCGCAGCGCTCCCGGGGCGCCGGTCCCGGCCCGGCCCTGATTGGTGCCCGCCCCCCGCCCGCGGGAAACTCGGCCCGCGCGCGGCCCCGCCCCGGCGCTCATTGGCCCCTGCGGGGCTGCCCCGCCCCTCCCGCGCCACGCCCCGCGCCACGCCCCGCGCCGCACCTGTGCCCGCCCGACACCGGAACCGACATCGACACCGACACCGACACCAATCCCGGCACCGGCACAGCCTCCGGCTCCCACCGCTCTGAGCGCTGCCCCCGGTGTCCCCTCGGTCGCTGCCTGTGCGGTGCAGACCCGGCTTAGCCCCACGCGTGCACCTGGCGTGGGACGTGGGATCCACGGTCCCTCGTTTGCACGTGTTGCATGAGTTCACAGTGCTGCGAGTGAATAGAGCATCTCTTAAGCCCTCCCCGGCTAGGGCTGCAAGGAGAGCAAAGTTCCACACACTGCACTAGACCCTTTCCATCCCTTCCCGTAAGGCTAAGGGACATTGTGGGACTCACCTGGAAATTATGCCATGAGGGGAGAGTGGTGCTGAGTGCAGGGCCGTAAGCATCACTGAGCCCCCCCTGGGGCAGCACTGTAGTCTGGAAGGCCCAGTCTCCAGAATGCCCAGGAGTGTCACAGGTCTGGGGCGCTGTTGGGTGTGCACAGGACAAATCACCAGAGGAGCAACCCTGGAAACAGGCAGCTTTACATGAGCAGGTTGTATTTCTCCAGCAAGACCATTTTGCTACCAGTTTACAGATTTACAGGAGTTTTTGGGAATGCCTCGCTCACTGAGCTGAAGGTCCCCCAGGCTCTCACAGGCCTGCTCAGATCCTGTGTCCCCCAGCTGAAAGGACATGGCAGCTCCATCTCACCAGCAAAAGACCCTAAATACCAACATTGCACCATCAGCTGGAAGGGGCCCACGTTGCTCATCACTCAGCAAGCAGCTGCACAAAGTGGGAAGCAAGAAGGTGGGGTGAGGAAAGGCTCTATTTAAAACAGCAAGGGTCGTGTATGAAAAACTGCCAAATTAGTGTTTGCCCAGGCAGTCTCCTCACTGCTCGCCCCCAGCCTGCACCATGCACAGAAAAACAATGATGGAACAAGTACGAGCAGAAGAACAGAAGAAAAATCTATTTAAAATTTCCAGCGCAAATGCAGGATCAAATTATTGCTAATGGCTCGCTACCAGCTCTTTTTCACTCTGAAATTTTGAGCAGGGGTGAAAAATGGAAGTCCAAACTGTGTATTTGTTCTAGGAAAATGCCTGCCAGGGAGAGATTGTTAAAATATATTATGGATATGCGTCTAATAAGCTGGAATGTGCAACATGTCTCGTTGGTTAATGGATTGTCGGAGCCTGTTGCTGTCCACAGACTGCACTATTTATTATCCCTTTATTGTTTCTAGTAAGCATGACTGACAAAATTCCCATTAACCAGGCAGCAAAAAGTCCCGCTTTGCAGGAATTCAGAGAAATCCAGAAATTTCATTTTATTCAGAGGTGCAGGTGCTCCATAATGCAAATTGTGCCGGATTTCAGCAGAGCAAAGGACGGGCATGTGCTTAGTGATAGGGATGAGGATCCATCCTTTACCCGTTTTCATTTCTCCTGCTGCCTTACATGGAATACCAGCACACAGGCTGCGGCTGATGTGAGCCACATCACACCAGATAGCTACCACACCTCTTCTGCATCTCCTTCATTGATTTGGTGATGGATTTGTTATGTTTATGCAACAGTTTCAGGTACAGCATTGTGTTAAGCCAGGAATCAATTGGACTGTATTGCAGAACACAGAGGCTGGTATTTGAAGCACTCCTTTATATACAATATTGCAATCTATATTATGTTTATGGCCTGAATTACAGTTGTCTAAAAGGCATTCAAGCATCTCCTGTGTTCATCTTCAAACCTGCTGTGTGTATTTCATTTAAGTAGAGGAGGCTTGTGCTGCTCCAGGTAAGTACATGGATATTGTCAAGCATGCCATTAGAGCAAAGAATTACACCTAGCGCCAAATAGGTGCTATTTAGGTATCTCTGCTCAGTTGAGGAAGTGCTTTAGGATTTCAAATAAATTAGAAAACAACATTACTGCTCTTTACTAGATCTGACTTCACAGTGGGATCTGACATTATCTTGACAATGACTCCCTGCGAATATAAAGTACATTTATCAACAAGGAGATGTGTCAAAAGCAAGTTAAAGCTTCTAGAAACATGCAACAAAGCCAAGTGGCAGCCTTTTCTTTCAGTCATTCTTCTGAGTTGTACCTGAAATCTGCTGGCAGGAAGTAAAAGAACTCACATTTTAACTGGAAACTTCCCCTAATGGAAACTCATTTTCCCCAGTTTTCACTCCAACATTACTGACCTTTCTTGGGGTAATAAAGTCTAGGATGGAGCTAAATGGAAATGAGGGGTGAATCCCATCTCATCCATGGACCAACAATACTGTCATGTTCTGTACCACCTCCAGCCCCAAGCCCAAAGGATGCTCTCCCCGCACAGTCTCTGCAGAAGCATTCCCAAGGTGACAATTGCCAACTTTCTGACTTCCATCAGGACTGTAACATCAGCCCCATGAAGACCAGAAGCTATTTTCCTGAGCACAGGCACATCCATATGGCTTGTCCTTTTAATGTGAAGGTAGCAAATGCAGGTTTCTCCTGGAGGAGAAAGCAGAAGTCTTGCTCCAAGATCAGACGCAAAGTCACTGGATTAGTTTTCTGCCAGCAGATGTAGTAAGAGCCAAGTCATTGTCTTATATCCAGGATGATAATTTCCCTTGTTACAACTGCTCACACCGTAAAAAATTCACTTAATCATCTACCTGCCTCAAGCCTGTGAGTAATGAGAGGCAGGATCGTGTGTAGCTGATTTTATCAAATGCTCTTATGAAGTTCTCCACTGGGAAAACCCTGAATCAATTAAAACACCAAGGAGAGATGTAGGAGAGGGATTCATACTCCCCAGTAGATGCTCACCAGGTTATAAACACATTTCACTTACTCTGTGGATTGGATGGATGAGCTCCATGGGGACAAGGTCAGTTGAGCCATGCCTATAACAGAGGAAATCACTGTGGGGCAAGGGAGAAAAGAAAATCCTGGAGCATCTGTCGGCACATCTGCACGGTTTTGGCACATACCTGACAGTCTACATGGGTGTGTTTGGCCTGGATTTCTCATCCCTGCTGTGCTCCTGTTGTGCTGTCTATGGCACGGCTGCATCGCTTGAGGTCTTGTAGGTCCTGCTGGAACCAGGAGCTGCAGGCAATGACGTCTTCTCCCTGCCAAAATGACCCTTCCCCTCTTATTCTGCACCCTGCAGAAGTTGCTCTCTCAGGTTTTCATAACCATTTGTGGAGGAGGAGAAGGGAGAAGCTCTTCACTATATAACAGTACACGCACATAGCCTGATGGAAAATAGAAGAGTGCATTTGCCATGGGGCACTGGGAGAAATGATGGATTGCCAGGTAGCAGACATCCCTCCCCACTTTGGCAGGATATTGTATTCTGTGTGCCATACAGGAATGCTGATAGATCCATAAAGCATTAGCCTTTTCCTCACCCTAAAAAGCAGTGGCTGATAAATCACCCGCTCTCTGGAGTTTGTTGGGAGCAGATCACACAGCAGAAGCAGTGAAGCCTTCAGAGAGATACATCACTTAAAGACACTGCAGATGCCAATAGGGCTGTACATCAAGAATGCACAGGCAAATCACTTTCCCTGTCCAAAATGAGATACTTCAGACCTAGAACTTTTTTCCAAGTTTGAGTCACACATCAGAAATGTCTCCCAGAGCCTTGGAAAAGCTCTGCACTCCAGTCCTAGAGATCTCCTCTTTTTTTACAAAGGGTTTGATAAGTCTTCTCTCTTGTTAAAGGACACAAAATTGCAGAATATTTCATGGGATAAAATCCCATCCAGATCCAAACTTTTCCAAACGAGCTCTTAACTGTGGATGAGGAACAGGTTTTGCAGGGGGTAGCTGGCTATGTGGCAGTGTAGCTTACCATGCAGTCACCTGAAGGATTTTGCATCTTCTGTAAAATTAAAAGTGCACAGAAACAGTTGGTGTGGCTCAAAAGCTCCTCCACACATCCTCCATCCCTGGAGAACCCAAAGCAAAGCAGAAAAGGATGAGACATGCAGTGTGCTGGAGTTAGGGCCACATTGGCAGTGGGATGCAGCCTTCAGGGAGGAAGGATGCTCATAGCACTCCTCACCACTGCCCAAGCTGCAGCATCCTGCTCTTCTCCAGCACCCAGGGAGGGGGGCTGAACACTGCCAAAGCTCCTGAGTACACAAGAATGACTTGAGACTCAGCTCTGCAGAGGGAATCAAACAGAAGAGATGGGAGAAAACTATTCACCATGCTCTGCTGCCACTGCTGGGAGCACAGAACAGGCATTTCTCAAGCTGATATTTTCATTTATCATCTCCTGGTGATTAATCAACAGAAGAGACATCGCCAGGAGCCAGCCCAGAAGGGATCAGCCCAGAGCATTCACCTATGGAAATAAAGTACTGCCGACAATTACCAGCCTAGGGCTGCCACACTACAGGCACCTCACTCACACAGAGAGCTGGGATTTAAAATCACAGAGCTGTGGATCAGCTCTAGACAGTGGGAACAGCCTGACAGCTTTGGAGGAGGCACAGGGGCCACTCTGTATATTACTGCAGGGAGATGCAGCACTCCCAGTCCCCTGCACAGGCTCAACAGCACAACACAAGCCCCAGAGTTGCTGGAGCAGAGGTGATGTGGAACACAGTGCAGGGTCAGAGGACAGAGAAAGACTGGACCTTTGCAGTCCAGGCTGACCAGGCAGCCCCAAGTAAGAGCTGTGGGGCTGCACACACGGACAAAGTCCCATTGTACAATGAGGAGAGCACACGACTGCGAGATGGGATTTACAGCAGAACCAATGGAAGTTATATTGAATATATAAATTGTTCCCACTCCAAAGAAGGCCACAATGTATTCAGGTGCAATTCCAGGAGTGCTTTTTTCCTGTGCAGTGGCACTACAGTAAAACTTGATTTATGCCTTATTAAATTATTTTAATGCTTAATATTATATGCAAAAACTCTGTGAAGAGACATAATAGAGGACTATTTCTGCTGGGCTTATGCAGAAGCTGTCTCCAGTCCCATGGTAATGAGGCACTTTCAAAGGTGTCAGAAGTGTTAGACTGCTCAAACACCATTTTGTGGGTAAAAGAGCAAATGGGTGACCCAGTGTCAGCTTTTATACCCAATAATTCAGTAAATTGTAGGGCCAGAGAGTTCCTCTCCCTCACCAACACAGATCAGGAGTCGTTTGCCGGAGCCAATGGATTTGGAGCAGCCACAGCAAGCACCAAGTCCTAGCAAAGGAGGACACCCTGGAATAAAGGAATGTGGAGCAGCACAAAGAGTCTCCATCCCAGGCAGGGTGGCTCTGGGGCTCAGGGCCAGTGGGCTGCTGAGGTGCTCAGCCACTGTGCAGCAGGACAGACACTACCTCTGCTGGTTGACATTTCCCCCACACCATCTTCTTCCTCCCCCTCCCTCCCTCCCTCTCAGGCTTCTTCTCTCTCATTAAGGAAAGGTCACTGCACTCCATGGCAAGGAGAAAAAATTGCAAACCAAAGGAATTTCTGTTTTTACAGCCACTTTCACCAGGTACCCACCAGACCCCTGGGGTTTTTATGAGCCTCATCCTGCAGAAGAGAAGGGCCTGATGTTCCCCAGGTGCACGTTCTGCTCGCGATGGGGCACAGCACCCCTCTGCTGTTCTCCCCCTCTGCTGCAGACACCTCCTGCTCCCAGAGGCTCTCTTGGCCTGTTGGGGCTTTTTCTGCTGCAGGTCTCCCATCGCAGATGTAATGTCTGTTCCCCAGAACACTTCTCTGCCTGGGAGGTGAGGGTTCCACAAGGTGTGCAGTTGTCCTTTGCCATCAGCAGCTCCCTCGTCATTCATCCCTGCTCCAGCCCACCCCCCTGGGGGACCACAGCCTTGCACTGACTATTTTTTGTCAGCTGTATTAATGACCTGATCCTTCCAGAGGTGGTGCCAGCAGCAGCTGCCCAAGAAGCCATACAAGTACTCCTGGATGCCCGGGTTCAGAGCTCAGCACACCTCAGGCTTTTCAGAATCAGCATCCTCGCTTGCATCTGTGAGGATATTAATAGATCTCAGAGGGTTTGGCTGTTAAGATCGCATCCTTCTTGCACAAGCCAAATACTAATTTAATAAAAGAACCCAGTGTGATTTAACACTGGTGCATTTGAAGGCATTTCCCAAAGAATAACTAATTATCCTGCTGGACGCTCAGGCAGGTTTCACTGCTCTGTGGAGGAGGACAGTTAATCGACAGAAGGGAAGTTTTGTTTTAAAAGGAGCCTCACTAAGTGTTCACATTTGTCTCATTTCCAATCAGTTAGAATAATGAACCACCTTACACAAAGAGATTTATTTTGTTTTTAAATGCTAAATCATTCCTGCACACGATGCATAAATGTCAAACCTCTCAAATAGTTCTTCGGGGTTTTGGTTTATATTATTACTATTAAACATGAAGCAGAAATTGAGAAGCAGGTAAGTGTGATGCAGAGGTATTTTCTTCTGATTCCCCCTGTCCTTTAAATATTACTGCAAAACCCACCTGAACCATCGGTGTCTCAGGTAGAAATTCTAACCAAATACAGAAATCATGTGTGAGCATGTTACAGAAACAGGATAGGAAAGAAAGGGAGAAAAAGTTACTGTGCTCCATCCACTTCTCCATGTTGTGATTGGTGTAGGACAATTCAAAGGCTTTCCATAAACTCAGGGATGAATGCGATTAGGTCAAAATTCCTCATTAATGAAGAAGGAACAAAGCTGTTGACAAATGACTCCAGAGAGTCATTGGAAAAAGAATGCAATGGGAAAACAAAATAGAAACAAACCCAAGTTTGTTATTTTTAGTGCTTTGGCTTGTTGAAATCAGTCTCCTGGTACTGGAGGTGTGGGAGACCTGACTGGGCAGGACTTGGAGCTGACTCTACCTAACACAGGATCCATAAAACACAGGTGAGAAGAGCAGGGACTAAGGCCCTGCCTGGGGGGTATCTCCAGAGGAACCCAAGTGCAAGTGGCATTTCAGGACATTTTAACCTCAGCCTAAGTGCAAGCATTTAGAAATAAAACTGACCACAATGCATTATTCAATGGTCTGTTTTAGAAGAGAGTGAATAATTTAAACAATACATGCTTAGAGCTGAGTGACTTTACCTCCCCTTATCCCCTTTTCTCTTGCTGCACTTTCTCTGAGGCCAGCACTAAATGTCCAGCTGATTTTGGCAGCATGGAGCAAGTAGCGTTCAGGTCTTACTCATGGCCCTTAGGGATTTTTCACCATTAGTGACCCGGGAAAGAATAAGAAGGAAGATCTTAGGGAAGAAGAGGTCTGGCTCTATTAGAAACCGCTCTCACAAATGAGAATTGCTGTCAGTCAGCAGTATTTAGTACTCACAAAGTGAGTGTGGGTGGCTTTGGTTTAGCTTCCCCTAGAAAGCAAGACTGATTCAGCAAGAGCAAAATACCTCATTTTTTGTGTGATACAAAGCACTGAGCCAATACAAGCACACTTGTCAGTCCAAGCACCTTGTGAATGCATAAAAGGTTCACTCTGTTCTGCAGAGTTTCTGCCAGACCAGGCATTGCCAAGGGAACACAGACCTATCCTCACTCACAGGAGAGGCATCCTGTCACAGAGAGCTCCCACTGCCAGCACAGCTCCAACACCCTGCACAAGGGCCAGCAGCATCCGAACCTTTGGGACCTGTATCTGCAAAATGACAACTCCAAACCACAAAGCAATGCCATTAAAAGCAGCCCTGCCTGCACACCCCTGGTTGAATCCAGCCAGAACTCTTAGAAGATAAAAACTTGAGTACAAAAGGAGTCACTGATAGTTGTGTGCCAGTCTCTTAAGCATCAGCAGGAGGGAAGACCAAGCTGAGGTGAACTTTGAGGTGTTGGGATTTAGAGTGCAGAAGCTCCACTCATGCCACCAGACCAGACAACCTTGGGAGCTCCTTCACTGCCTGGCTCCCACACCTCTCCATTTGCAACATGGGGTAATGGTTTCACTCTGCTTTACTGGGACAGCGAGGAGATAAATTCATAAGTACACTGAAGAAGATCAGCAGTGACCACACAGAGGTCACCCTCACACCTCCCTTGGTGAAAGCCCAAATGGGCAGTGCCAGAGGTGTCCCTGTGTCTTCCTGGGATTCACATCAATTAAATACCCTGGAGAAACTGCATCCTTAACACCTTGTGAAAACCATGAAGATGGCCAGGTTCCTACCTTGGAAAAAGGCTTTGACAAAGCAGCTAATTCCCACTGGCTGTGCTCAGGCTGCAACTGCAACACCAGAAATCTCCAAGGTTCCGAGAAGATGAAGATGACATCTTTATTTCCAAGTGGATTTCCACATTTATTAGATATTCCTGATAGAAACGTACAAGATCCAATTAGTTCATCTAATGGTCTTGCATGATGAGATTGGCCTAACTATCTGAGCACAGGATTTTGCACAAATGAAAGACCATTCCCATAAAACAGAAAATTTAATTTAGCAATTCAGAAAGAAAACTGACAATCTTTTGAGAAAACTAATAGCTTTTTACTATGTAATATAAGCTCACCTATTTAGAGTGGGAAAAAACACATAAAGCATTAAAGAAACAACCCTACCACTAAATGCAATAATAATAAAACCTCTTCAAATTATTTCTTATTACCGTTCTTTTTTCATTTTCAGACTCTCCAGAAAGAGGGGCTCTCTGAGCTTTTGACTGATAATCTCAACAATCCCTCAGAGAGCTGAAAATGGCACACTACCTGCAAGCTGCAACACAAAAAAACAAAGGGACATTTTCTGCTTTGTCACCTAAAAGGTGGCCCTGAGGCCCAGATCACGTCTGGTGTGAGCTGCCCAAACTGCAATTTCGTAGCACTGTTGGCTGAGACCAGGTGGTCTCTCTCTTTTCTGGAAATATTTGCAATCACCTGAGGTCTTTGTTTGAAGAGACATTAATCCATAATCTACTGGATTAGAAGTACTGGGTGGATTATCTGCCCTCCTGTCACCACAGTTTCAAATTACCTCCTGTTGCACACCTGCCCCTCACCTATTTGTGTTGGTCTGGAGGCATCCAGATTCAATCTGAAAATGCTACAAGGTGAAGACCTTGGGTGTTGCCTGCCTCCCTCTCTCCCTCCTCCCTTCCTTCCTACAACCCTCCAAAACACAGCCCTCCTTCCTCTGCTACACATGTCCTGCAAACCAATGGCTCCAGCCACATCTCAGCTGCCCCTCTACCCCCAGGGTTTCTCCCCAGAGAGGCACAGGATGCACAGAGCTGATAGCCCTAGCAGAAAATACCTTTGTGTTTTAGGCTGTCAAGCCACAGGCAATGCACGTGAACAGCAGCTAAAACTGTCAAGCATGGCATTAACATCACCTGTATCTTAGGTTCCCCTAAATCCCCAGCTTTGCCATTGCTGGGGCCACCTGAACCCACCCAGTGCAGTTCCTCTTTCACCAGCACAATGCCAGGAGCTGCGGAGATATGGGCCTGTACAAAAGAAATCTCCTCTGTCCCTGCTGTCTCCCCCAAATTCCTCAGGGGCACTTAACCCCTGAACCAGGCAGCAGGGCAAGATGCTCAGAAACAGCATTCCACAGCTGAGCAAAGAAGAGTTAGCCTCTGATGAGATGGTTTGAGGCACTTGGCATCAGATGCGGAGCACGTGGCGCTCGTATCGGCTCGGTGATGCACGGAGATATTTACCTCACCCCTCAAATGAAGGCAAGGTGTCTCAATAGCTGCCAAGGGCACAGAAAGCGGCTTCAGAGGCATAGCTAGAGATTTCTCATAAGCAGTGAGAAGTGCAAAATTAAAAGCTGTGCCAGTGTTTCTGCTCTGGATTTTGGGTTATGAATTGTTACAGATTAATCATGTATCTGTAGTGGTTGGAGCATTCACATCCACCTTCAGCTCATTCTTGAATGCTGCTTCTGTTTTCCAGGTAGCAACAAAAGCAGAAATATGAAAGTTGGTCCCACAATGTGCAAAATTACCAATTTCTTCAAAGAAAACCTCCCCCTCCAGCTGCCCTGCTTCTCCAGGCTATAATGTGTGGAAAGGGAATTAATTAACCCAGGCAGCTCTCTGGTACCCACGTGAACTCACCGCAGCCCATGTAAAACCTGCTTGGAAACGCTGGCTTAGCAGGCAGGCTCTAAATACAGCTGCAGATGGAATCCCTGAACATTCCAGCAGTAGCTCTGAACAGGAATAACTTGACATTTAATTCTGGGACAATAGTGAAATGTCAACATCTGTTGTGGAAATAGAGTATAATGATTAAATTGACACCACTTGCATCTTTTAAAGATGTGGTGGTCTTAACACCACACGGGGATCCACTTGGACAAAGCCATACTGAGCTTTTATGGTTTGAGTTAAAGAGAGCAACTGTCCAGACTGGAGCAGAACAGGACTAGGCTCTGCTCTGGGCAGATGTATTTCAAGGATGGAGAGCCCACCACTCCAGCCTGCCAGCTCTGAGATTGCCATATCCAGATCATTGGATTGCTCCAGTCCCTAAATGCATCACCCACAGCCCTTAGAGAGAGAGTCTCTAACTACCATGGAGACCTCAGACCATCCCTTGTGACTTGCAAGAGCCTCTCTCTCACACCAAGGCTTGCTTGGTGTTTAATTACAAATCTAAAGTCTTTCACAAAGGTTTATTCAAGGATTTCACCTTTTGCTTCCTCTGATTTTGGAGCAAGCTGATGTCCAAGCCTCAAAACTGTTGTGATCTTGGTTTGACGTCTTCCAAGTGAAACATCTCCCTACGTCACAAGGGTGTGATGGTGGAGGCAATGTGAGACCCCACAGAAGCTGAGAGAGCTCGAAAGCAAGAGCCTTCCAAGGCTCAGCACACAGATGGGGATCCCAGCAGGAGCTCTGCCACTTCAGTTCTCTACACCAGACAACAGCCGCAGGCAGTGCAGCAGCCAGAAACAGCCTGGAAAACAAAAAAAAACAAATGATGGTGCATTTCGGGCAAGACACCCAAACCCCTCTGCACCACTCAGTCCCAGCCAGGAGCAGAACTGAGCAGCTCACCCTGCTTGCAGGATTTTGTCCAAGAAGAACCTGTGGCTTCCTGTGCCCCCCACAACCCTGAGAGGCACCAGCCCAGGCAGCAGCTTGTGTGAGCCACATGGCATTGCAAGAATTTGTCAAATCACTCCTGCCCATCGTGGCTAAAACAGAATCACAGGACAAGCTGAAGCACCACAGACTTGGCACTGAGTGAGCTGCGTTTTATGAATTGGTCTGAACACAGGCCAAATCCCAAAGTACTCAAGGACATCAGTGCCATAGATTTTTTGATCTGAAGGGAAGTTACTGTATTTAACCATTATGGGGTGATGTTAAAGAATGGTCATTCAAGCCAGTCTGCAATGGGACAGCATATTAGCAATCCTGGCCTATTTGGAAAGCAATAAATACAAAAACTGGCCTTGTTTTCCCCTCCCAGTGGTCATACATCTACAGATTTCAAACAAACAAACAAACAAACAAAAAAACAACCTAGGTCAGGTGATTTGTCTCCTTGGACATTTTACACCACTCTGGAGGAAGCTTTTCCCAGGGTCAGATCCAGAGAAGTGCTGAGTCTTAAAATTTCATTGTGGGTATTTTAAGGGTGAACTGAATGCAGGAGAGCATTGCATGCAGCACAGCAGATCTTGGTTCCTGGCACCAGGCTGAGCATCCTGAGCTCACAGTCAGGCTGGTGCCAGAGCCACAGGGAAAAACCCAGAGACGTCACCAGTGATACCAAACAAGGGAAATCAAATGCAGGTTTGTTCCCATACCTAAGTTTTTGGTTGTGCAGGTAGCTGGGGTGGGAAATCCAGCTTGTTACCTGTTAGTTACCACCCAAGGGAAAGGAGAAGTGGCTGTCGGCAGGAACAGCCTGTGCCAGAGAGGGGCTCAAACATCCTGTGCAGCATCTGATGGCACTTCAGCTCCTGCAGCAACCATGGCAGAACTGACCAGCAACAAATCCAGAAGGCTGAACTCTGCTAAAACAGAGGTTAGTCCTCAGGTTACAGTGCTGGAAATGGGGCAGTGGAGCTGGGCTCAGCACCAGCACTTTGAGCTTTTAATGCCAACCCAAATCTTGGCCCAGCTGAAGTCAGTGGGAATTTGCTTGTTGACATTCAGCCCCTGGATTTTGCAGAGGGCTGGACTTCCCTGCAGAGCAGCTGGAAAGCTTTCCTTCATTTCTACCAACATCACACAGCTCTGCAAAGAGATTTGCTCTGGATTTCCCTGGATTTGAGCTAGGCACCAGGTCGGAGACCCTGACACAGTGGCATTAAAGAACTGCAGGAACTCAGCCCACAGGGCCAGTACCAAGAAATAGTGGAAATGTTGCTGTTATTCCACAAACTCTGTGACCAGTACAATACCAGCTGCAAGCCAGGGGCTAATACCCACCAGTCCTGGATTTTGTTCATCCAACTAACTCATTCCTGTGGCTGCTGGTGCATGATTACATATTTAACAGAGGAGTCTACTCACCATGAAAACAGTTTTTCAATTTAGTGCTCCATGTTTTCTAGGTGGTGGGGTGGACAGGATTTGGGGACAGAGGGAGCCTTCCTCTGAAAAGCTACTTCAACCTGTTCTACCATTAGCAGCCAGAAAGGCTGAGGAATTTCCTCAGCCAGCTCCAGCCCTGCCAGCAGACACTGGCAGTAAACCAACCACACGATCACACACCACTGGGCAGGTCCTGGTACAGGTGCTGGGACCACCATGGAACACCCTGGGAGGTGACCTGAAATGGAGTCAAGGCTTTATCTCATCACCTGATAACACCCACAGAGGACTGACTTTTCTTCCCCCCTCATTATAAACAGATTAACAACACTCATGTGGGGGGATGGTTTTCCAAATTCAACCCTAAAACTCCATCATGACCTGTTTGCTGCTTACTCCTGTAAATCCACAGAGGAATGATAGCAGAGAAGAGCCACCACTTCAAAAGATAAATAACATTTCTGTCCCCACTGGGGCCAAGGGGCCACATCCAGGAGGCAACAATTGCCCACCTGGCCACCTCCTTCCCCAGGTGTTGTTTTGAACTTCAACTCATCACACTATAGTGAGAAAAAAACAGCTGAGGAAACCACCTCTTCCCATCCTGGAAAAAGCCCAACAGTTCAGCACCAATTATTTATGTCCCTCTAGATGGGAAAATAAAAATCCATTTTTAAAAAATGCAGAAAGAGAGAATAAATTTATCACTGGTCAGGGCAAGGGACCAGCACTTCCCCTGGCTCTGGCAGCTTCAAGCCCAGGATTTACTTACCTTACATCAGCAGTCACAGCGGCATAACTGGAGAGTGAGGATGAGCAAGAGCAGGGGTTGCCAGAAGTGCAGGTTGTGTTTTCCTGGCCCGTCCTCCGCCCAGGATACATCTGTGGCACAGGACACATTTCTCCCACAGAGCTGCAACAGCTCCACCAGATTGAAGACACTAATAAAAACTTAAAATGGAGCCAAGGTGTCCTCCCAAATGCTTCACACAGGAGGACATGAAAAATTATCTGAGAGAGCAAGCAAACCAGAAGCATTTCTAGGAGGAGCTGACTGGAACAATCTACATTGATTTAAATCCACTGGTGCCTGTAGCTCTGCAGGCACAGCCCTGAGGGCAGGCAGGGGTTGGGCAGAAATCAGGTTTCGAGCAGCAGGAGGGCACAAACTCACTCACAGTGAAAGATGGCCAGGGCTGCAAACACCAACATTTCTTGGACATTTCCCCCATCAGCCACCCCTGGGGTTTTGGGGGTTTGCTTTCTGTTGTTCTTCTGTGGGGTTTTGGTTTTCTTATTTCCCAACAGAAGCTTTGAAAAACCTGGAGAAAGCAGCAGAGCAGGAGTGAGCAGGACAGAGCCACACTAAAAGGGTTTCCCATCATGTCTCCCGACCGTATCATTCTCAAGGTAGCAGAAACTTGGGGATTATTGCAGTCACTATGTCTGACTCTCAGTGATTAATAATATTAATAGTAATAGTAGGCTTTTGCCCGCCAGCAAGCACATTTCTTCACCGAGGGGCTTGGTGTTTCTCCTCACCCTTGGCTGTCGTGTCACTTCCAATGATGTGCTAACAGACAGCTGCTCTGCCAATGCTGGACTGCAGGAGGAGCACAGGGATTCCCTCAGATACACAAATTGCAGCTGATGCTGTCGGTGAGAGCGAAGCATTTTGTTAGTACAGGAGGGCTTTGGAGAGAAACATCCCAGAAGACTTTCCTTGGAGCCACTCATAGGGCTGCCCCCTGTCCCACTCTCACCCCCTGTGCTCCTGCCCAGAGCACAAAGCCTCTAACATCCTCCTTTGACACCCCAAGAGTCTTTGCTTTGCCCTAAAGTCCACGAGTCATAAACCCATGGGTATTATTTGCTACACTGACAAATCCATATTGCTTTATTCTTCAAGTCATATATTCCCACAGGGCACTTGCTGTTACATCTCCATAAAAAAAACAAAAACAAAAACAAAAAAACCACAAACACTCAAAACAAAGCAAGAAACCAAACAAAAAACGACCAAAAAGACCTACAAAAACCAACCAACCAACAACCAAAAAAAAAAAAAAAAAAAAGAGGCATAAACTCAAGTCAGCGGCAGCATTAACAACTACCTAACAAACTCCAGTTAACTCTGTACATTTTTTAAACCACTGGAAGCTGTGTTAACTTGCAGAGTAGCCAGCAGGCAGAAGCTGTGAATTCAGGTGAGACCATGGTGGTAGATCCCCGTGGAGCTGGTTGACAGCACCGTGATGCTGCCAAGAGCACCCCTGCACTCAGGGGGATGTGAGTACCAGGGCAAGCAAATGCCACAAACCTGAGGCTGGAGGAGCAGCAGCACGATGGGAAAGGACATTTATTATGCAGAGCTAATAATGCCATTAGAGTAAGTGGAGTTTGCCCAGAGGAATAACAAAGCAGTGAGATGGTTACAGGAGACGCTGGAGGGTTCTCCTGGGCACGGGGGACGATGGTTCTCGGGTGGACTCTGCACATCCAGGCCCTGGGAACGTCCATCCTCATTCACCACATCCCCATTGGCTTTTGGGGGACAAAACCAGGGGGGGCTGCAGCAGTCAGCCCTCCCCAAGACACAGAGAGCCTGAAGCTGGAAAATTTATCCACTGAGCTGAAGATTTCTCGCTGCATTTTATTTAGAAACAGCCTGCCCTCATGTGGTGAATGAAAAACCAGGAGGTTTTTGGACTAAAACTATTCAACAACGCGTCAGGCCAGGGGCCAGGAGCCAGGCAGGGAGAAAATCCCTCACAGCTAAGTCACACGCAACTTTTCCTCAGTCCTTTCCGTGCCTACTTCCCTTCCCATCTGCACAGCACCCACTTCTGCTGGCCTGGTGATTTCCAGATAGCCCAAAGCAAGTGCCCTGACAGAGCCCCTGTGTGCCCAGCACAGCACCAGGGCTGCAGCACTGCTCCCATGGCTGAGCTGGCCCCACAGCACGGCCATGAGGGGCTCCACAAAGCCAAGGCAAGCCCTCCATGGAGACAGAGCACTGGGGCTGAAGCAGCAGAAATGAGAAAAAGGCTCATTTGCTGTCAGTTTATGGGCAGAACAGAAAGTAGATTTTCTTGAACAACTCCAGTGACATTTTCCATGAAGGCGCAGCCTTTGGTCGGAAAGGCAATGGTACTCACATCACACAAGGTGGTTTCTGGGCAGCCTCTTGGAGCAGGCACAGCTTATCATGACAGGGAATAAAAACTTTACCCAAAATCAACACTAACCAGAATAAATAAAACCAAGTTGAGTAAGAGCCAAGAATGCTGTATTTTCCCCACACAATCCACTTTATTATTTTTTTTTACATTAGTTATATGCACAAATCTTTCAAACCAGCACTGAAAAACCAACTGTGATGCAAGACCAGGCTCACTAAGAAGCAGTTGGGACATTAACTCAGGGGCACCGAGGGATGCTGTGGGCCAGGAGCTAAGACTGTCCAGTAGCCAGCCCAGTGAGAGCTCTGGAATGGGGCTGCAGCTCATGGCTCAGACATGGCCCCTTGATATGCAAACAGGACACAGTGATTCCTGTTTGGGGCTTGCATGATCCCAAAACCCAGTCAGAAAACAAGAGGATGTACCTGCACATCACCCTGAGAGCCAGCACATCCACAGTGCAGCCCTAGCCTCTGAGGGGACACAGGCAAAGCAGAGCTGATTCTCACTGTCAGTCACTTCTGAACAGCATGGGAAAAGCAGAACAGAATCCCACAGTGGGAAGGAAGTTGAAGCAAAGCAAATCCTGCCCAACACAGATGCAGTTTTGTCCTAGAGTGAGTTTATGATGCCCATATCCCCAATCGTGTGTACTGTGTGTGCTGTATGTTGTGTTCTGTACCTTTAAGACTGGTTCTGAGAGTGAAGCAGGGAGAGAAGAGCATAGTTTGTTTTGAAAAACAGCCTCCACTCCTCTGCATTTTCTTCTTCCTCAGGACAGTGTTGTTTGTCAGATGCATGGACAGTGGCCAGACAGAGGGCTGGGGTTGTTTTTCGCTTTTAGTTAGATTAGCTAGCTGTGGCAAAGAAGTTTCCTGGATTGTTGTTTTTTTTTTTCCCTTTTTCTTGGGACTGTTTAAATCTGCTCTGGACTGAAAACTCAGAGGGGCACCGAGGGCTGGCACCTGCAGCCCACCCAGGCCTGGACCTCCGGGAGGACTGGGACTGGTGGGAGACTGAGTGAGCTGAGCTACACCCACAGCAAGGACTTCCTCAGTTTTGCCATGTCTCTTCAAAGAGACATGTTTTATTGTTTCATTCTTTATGTTTGTGGGTATTTTGTTTGTTTAAATAAATAGTTTATTCCACTTTTCTCCAAGGAAGTTCTTTTCCTGGACTGGCTAGAGGGAGGGGCTGTTTGGGTTTGCTCTCCAGAAGAACTCCATTCAGTGGTTTCCTCCCAGATTTGCCCTCAACTAGGACAAGTTTCTAACCCCAGGCTCAGGAGAGTCACTGAGGTCCTGTGCCACCACTCCAAGACATGCTGCAGGACGGCTGGTGCCCAGCTGAGCACCACAAAGTGATGTGGAGAGACAGGGGAGGCATCTTCCCACTTCTTCCAAAACACCTTCATTTAATGCTCCCGTTTGCAAAACTCCATGATTGCAGTCCAAGCACCAACGACCTGTCCTGTTCTTATCTCCCTTATGCAGCTTCAAGGCCCCCCCCAAGGGCACTGACTTACAACAGCCAATAGAAAATGAGAAATGCAAGGAAAGGCATCAGTCTGGATGGTGTTCATGGACTTTTTACAGCCTGGACAAGCAGCAGCTGCAGTTTCAAGTCAATATCCACACTGTACATGAGTTTCTCACAGCAGCGGGTCTGGCAGGCACTGCCTTCTGAGGCATCTCGGGCAGAGCAGCTGCACAAGGAGGTCTAAGTGCACAGAGCAGGATGCTCACACAGATCCACATACAAGAAGTTCTGAGACCTGCTAATCCCAGTCTTCTGCCAGCAACCTTCCAGCAGCTGGAGCGCCAGCACTGCAATACAAACTGCCCAGGCAAGAAACTATGAAAGGCAGCACTGCAGCTCTGCCCGCAGTGAGTGGAGGCTCTAATTCCATTTTATCTGCTTGTCATCACCTCCTAAAACAATCCAGGCCCATGTTTTAGTTGGAGAGTGAGGCGTAACTGAGTAAAAGAGATTTTTGGTACATAAAAATAATTCTGAGCAGGTTTGTTTATGATAGGGCTGCCTCGGGAATGGCCCATCAGCAAAGCCAAGGCAACGCAGCAATCAGGGTTAACACAAGGGTATTTTGCTATATTTACCACACTAATAGAATTGCACAGGAAGGAGCAATGAATGACAAGCAATGCTCCTTCTATCCTCACTGCTCACACATGGGATTGGTGGTGGAAGAGCCATGCTCTGCTGATGCGGCCCTAATTCTGTTAGTTTTAAATTTTTCTTCAAAGCTAACCACTGCTTTTATGGCAGGTGAAGCACTTACCTTGAAGCCTCCCTAAAACAGAGGGTGAGCAGCCATCTCATTCTTCCCTCTTATCTGCTGATAGAGATAAGATAAACTAAAACCTTTTCAGCCAATCAAGCTCTGTCATATGCTACTCCTGGGTTGAAGGATAAGGCTTAACATTTTTTGGCTATAGGGTTCATTTATAAGGTTTTTTTTAAGGTTTTCATCACCATCATCATCACCATTTTGTTTCAGTAGAAATTGGTCCTTTGAGGAAAAAAGTATTTGGAGGTTTGCATAAACTTGGAAAGAAAGCAAAGACTAAATTCTTTTCCCATCTGTCTGCATCCTTTTTACTGCATATCACTGCAAATTTGCATTTTTTCACCAGTGAAACCAGTAAACTTCTGTTGGTAGAAAAGAGTTTTTTAGTAAGGGAATAAGAGGAAAATTAAAAAGAAAGTGAGAAGCCATGTGAGAGGCCAGTTCTGCTGCCTCACTGAGGGAAGAGCAATGTCTGGAGAAGATGGGCAGGGGAAATCTCCCGGCTCCTGGGACAGTGCTTTCCTCAGTCCCCAATTCCTCCCACGTCCCACCTGGAAAGCTGCAAATCCAGCTGCAGGCATCACCGGTTTGCAGCTGAAGGTCCTTCAACACCTCCAGCAGCCAACGTCAGTACAGCGATCCAGGCTGGGATGCAGGGGGGAAATGGGCCACTGAATAACAGAATCAATATGATTCTAACAGAAGCCCTTTATTGTTTACATTACATGGCAGATACAGATTCTAGGTCTACTGTCCACGTGGGCACACATCTCTGGGTTAGCGAAGCTGCTTCTTCATGAGGCAGGCACATATCCTTCAGGACATCCAAGTGGTTAAGCGTCCATCCTCACATTGTGCTTCTCCTATCTAGGGTTTACATTTTTTGTAGAAAATTTCTCAGGCTCTCTTCTTATTTTGGTCCTGTTGTTTTCTCAGTAACCTTGATGAATTCCTGAGAGCTCTAACAACAAAACTGCAGGTGGTTTGATAAGATTACTCACAACCAGTTTGGCTGGTGCATCAGAATGGCCTGGTATACAGACACATTGCTACACTGGGATTTAAGTGCCCATCTCCAAGCACTAAAAATTAATACAAGTGGATGTTCTGGAAGACAGTGCTACTTCAAAAACTGCTGATTAAAGGACTAACTGGCACCTGCATCATTACTTGGTATGGGAAGGGACAAGGGATCACAGAGGAGTGGTCTGGCCTTGGAGGAAGAAAGGGGACTGTGGGTTCAAGGCAGGAAGATCTTAATTTTCTTTTCATTGCTGCAATGAAGCTCTGGGCAGGCAGGCAGGCTGACAGGGTGGCCTTTGAAATCCCAAGAGATTTGTTACTTCTTTGAAGCTTTCAATCTGCCCTGCCAGCTATTTGCTGTTGCTGCAGGGTACCTACCCAGGAAAAAGCTTGTGTACTTCCTCCAGCAGAGAACAGCACAAGGATGGTACTTAGCACCAAAGAAACCATTTCCACTAAAAAACAAAAAAAGTTTTTTTTAAAAATTACTTCAGTTCAGCTATGTATCACCAGAATAACAAAATGGTAATTTCCAATTTCCTTTTCTGTATCATTTTATATGTGTGTGTGTGTGTGTGTGTGTGTGTGTGTATAAAAAAGCATTGATGGTTTCCCCTTCGATTCAGTAGAGTATTTCTCTACATTTTATAAAATCCTTTGGCAAATGAAACTTAACCTTTACAAAGCAACACTTCTAGTGGGAAAGGCAATTAGCCAAATAAGTGGTGACTCATGACCTGGCTGCAGCAGCCAGCACACTGACTACAGAAGTACAGCAACTTAAATCCCTAGGCAGATGTAAAAAGGCAAAAAGAACAAGGCATGTTATTGTGATGTATTATCACATGGATTTGGTACAAAAGCCAGGAGGAGACACGGGCAGGTGCAGCACATAATCACTTTCTCAGCCAGCAGATCCTAGTCAAAAGCTGTTTTGGATCTGGACAACACTTGCCCCAGTGACCAATACAAGAAAATTAGAAATACTTATTCCTCTCTGTCAGCTATGATTTAAACCTAATAGCATGTGGAAGCAAAAAAAGGAAAAAAAAAAAAAAAAAAAAAAAAACACAGATTTTTTGGACATGACTGTGATTACTTTGAAAAAGGTTAACTTGGGAGCAACCAAAGAAGACAGGCAGCAAGCACACAGACTCTGTGAAAAACTCACCAGTTAGAAATGCTTACCTGGGTGTACTGCACTGATTCAGAGATGAACATGCTATTTTAAAACCATTCTGAACACCATCAACAGCAGAAGATACCCTTTTTTTTTAAACAAGATAATTCAGAAGTATTAAGAATTATCCTAACAAGCTTCCCTTAAGAGAAAAACAAAGCACCCACTGGGTGCTCCACAGGATAACCACTGATTACAGCTGGGAATAACCACATACAGATTAAACAACAAAGTGTTGTGTGACAGGAAGGAGACTGAAATAATATGAAATATTCCCACTCTACAAAAATAGCCCAGGCACTGTGATGTTAGAAGCCCTCCGGAGTTTCCAGAACAAGAGTTGTCCCTTTCCACGATCAGCCCTCACGTCTCAGTGTGCTTGTAACTATTTATATACTTGCAGTAAAAAATTACCAGTGCTGACTCCTTTCTGCCATCCCACTCCCAGGAATAGCCTCTGCAGTAGCTCCTGGAACAGCCTCAGCCCCTTGGCACCAGTGCCCAGCAGTCACACCACAACTCCAACATCTGAGGGGTTAAAAAAACCTCGTTTAAAAAGCAGTACAGCCGCCCCTGCACCACCACAGCAGTACTGCATGCACGGCTATTGGGATTCCATACCTTTGTTCCTTTGCCGGAGCACTGGAAAGCCCAGCCCTGCACACACACACACCCCCCCCCCCGGGTTTCCCATGGGAGAAGCGGCTGCACAGAGCATCCCAAAACAGATGGGGGAACCCCCGCTTCAGCTTTTCCAAAGGAAGGGTCAGGGTAAGCTAAAAGGTACGTCGGAAAAGCCCAAGATCCCATGGATTCCCTCCTTGCAGGGAGCTGGAGATAAAACTATACAGCTCCAGAAACAGAGTGGATACCTCACTGCACAGCTCTGCACATCCCATCTCTGCATCCTCCCTCAGAGTTCAGCTATCCAAAATACCCAAACCCAGCATTCTCAGGCTGGCTTGTTTTGGAGTAGAGCTCATTTGTGGAGTTTTTCTGTGCTTCTTCTGTCCCTCTGGAGCTCCACCTGATCATACAGAGCACCCAAAACCTCAGAATCAAAGGCATCTCCTGGAAAAGCTCCCAAAGCAATGCTCTGGGCTTAAGACAAGGCAATCCTGCTCGGTGCTGCTAGTATAAAACCAGGTCATTTGTTGCTTAAAAACAGCAGATTCAGCATTTTTAAACCTCTGGAAACGTAAGTCTTGACACAGAGACTGGGGTAGTGTAAAACAGGCTGTAGGCTGGGCACAGCTGTGAGCAAGGCTAGGAAATCTCTTCAGAAAGGGGGTTCTGTAATGTGTAAAAGCCAATAGTTTATCCTCAGTAAGACGACAGGACAGAGGAGCTTACTGATAAAACAGATGACTCGTTGGGAGATGCTGTGATGAGTTAGCTCAGAACCAGCAGACTCTGCTGTCACATGGAGCCTCTTTTCACACTATTTCACTCCCCATCAGCCTTAGAGATTTGCTCCGGTGATAATAGGAGCATTTGACTTCCAAATCCTGCAATGTAAATACCCCGCGGGTTCACCCCTCCTCACCATTCCTCCATCAGCCCTGGAGAGGCACCACCTGCCCTGCTGTGCTCTCAAGTACCAGAGCCTGAGAATAAAATCAACTTACTTACCGAGCATAAGCACACACAGGGCACCACTTTGCAGAAGCTGCTCCCAGGGAACAGATCTCGCTTCTCCCTGATGCCTGAGCTGGTTTACAACTGCAGGAACACTCAGCTGGCTTCCACATTTCAGCACTTAGAGCAGTCAGTGAAATCCACGCAAACCACCCAAACTGCACACCGCAGGCTTGTCACTCGGAACAGACTGTGTAAATACTCACTAGCACAGCACAACACCTACGCTGCTAACGGAGAGCTTTCACTCACGGGAACAGACAACAATCCCCCTCACTCAGGAACTCCAACACCACCCCACTCGCTGCTGGAGCCATCAGCGATCTGCCAACAGCTCAGCCTGGCTGGGGTGGTTTGGGGGCTCTCCTCAGGCTCCGGCCCACACACAGTGCTCAGAAGCCCTCACTAGTGACACATCCCGAGACGACCACACCAGCCCCTCACACCAAACACTGGCTGTGCTGAACACACACACTGGTGGCACAGAATAGCCGCCTGCACCCACCCCACAATACAACCCTGCATCACCCCAAAACCACCAGTAGGACCCCATGAGCTGGGTGCAGCTCCAGTATTAGCAATACAAAGCCAGGCTTGGAGCATCTCTCGAGTGCACTAACACCGTAGCAAACTTGAGTTTCATTCCCGGCAGATACATCCCAGCGCCCTCCATTCAGCTGGGGTATGGTACACTACAGTAAATCACTACTGGTCTGTACTCCAAATCATTGTTCCTCACTGTCACTAAGTGGTGCAGCCAAAAGGGCTCCACACGTCGGTAACATCTTTTCCTCTGGTTTGCACAGGGATTTGAAGACCTGATTACAGGCCTCCAGGCATAAGGAAGATTACAACTCAGCCTCAGATTAAATTCTGGAGTAGAAAATCATCCAGAGCCACCAGCTGCAGGGACACCCTTGTGTCCCTACAGTCATGCTTCAACCAAGAAAGTATTGCTGTGCTTGGCCTGTTGCCTTCTCTGCTGCTCACAGCCACGCCCAGACCACATCTGGGCATGGGACACTGGGGACAGGCTTCCATCAGGGACCCACAGTGGTATCAGCCCAGCTGGCCACAATACGCCAGACCAGCAATAAGATTCTTCTGGATCTCACAGTATTTTAGCTGAGGGGAAAAAGGGTATTGAAGACTTGCTTGTGCTGCCCTCCCACTTCACAGACCACGGCTACTTGTGCCAAGGCCACCGCAGCAACCCCACACTGCAGCGCTGGGGCACACCCACAAGTTTGGCCACAGTGTGCATGTAACCACACACTTTTAGGAGGGCAGCCTAGGAAAAACACCCAGAAAAATCAAGAATCCAAGCAACCCTCTCAAGAGGTTCCCCATAGCAGACAAAGCACTCAAAAAAGGCCAATGGCAACCCAGATTAGCACAGGACAGTAATGCATCAGCACATCACGTCCATCAACCATTGCACATCCACAGCTCAGGCTCAGCTCCCTCCCTTCACAAAGCACCCAGATCCCATCATTTTATCAGCACAGAAGACTCTCCCAGCTCTTACATTCATCTTCTACAGCAGCCTCAGCTTCAGCCCTACTTCTGATCACACCATTCTGCCAGCATGAAGATGGGGCAAACCAAAGGGTCCCCAGTCCTAGGCCAGCAATTCCAGATAGGATGCAGCTCCACTCCCAACTTCAAGGCTGAGAGTCAAAGAGCTAAAAAGAAAAAGGGAGCACGACCATGGTTTAAGGGTGAGCACTGAGTGGACATCCTTCTTGCCTGAAGAGAAACATCCCCCTTCCCAGCAAAGATTCTCCCTGAATTAGCAGCAGCAAGATGCACCTTCCTTAAAACCAAGGTGGAAGAGGTTGTTGGAAGCTGTAATCCACGATCAGCAAAAAAAGGTCCTTTATTTCTTACTTGTCTACTGAAACCACACTTAGTGAAATCCATTAAACACACGTTTTCTTTTAAAATTATTTTATTGGTAACTCCACCATAATTACTTACATATTACAGGAACAAACCCCCAAAATGTGCTTTCCTGGACCACCACAGGTGTTTCAGGGGTTTCCTTTTCAGTTGCGTTTTGGGCCTTTTTGGTCTTTTTAAATGATGGACAAACCTTAGTATTGAAGTTTTCTTTCTTCATGTCCCTTGAAGCTGTGGAGCCACCAGCAAGGACAGTCCTGTGAGCAGTGATTACTGACGCAAGCCACACTGTCAGCGATGAAGGTCTTGCGGTTTACAGATGGATACCGTGCAATTTTTCTCCTACTAAACTAATCAAAATTGCATCGTGATCCACCCGACAACAGCAAAACAAGAGCTTTACCGAACTGGCAAATTTGGGGCAATTCAGCCTGATGACAAGTCCTCCTTTCCTCCACAGGCCGGGACAAGTGCAATACTCTACATACAGCTACAAGTAATGCAACAAATCCCCACCCATGGAGAAATCAGTGCAAAGAATCTTCAAATCTTCCATGAAAGAAAAAAAAAACAACAAGAAACAAAAAACAGGGGGAGGGGGAGAAGGGAAAAGTTTGAAAACCCATTATTCACCACAGATTCAACACCACCACAGTCAGTTTTGCATGGATTTGCACAGCAATTTTAGTAAGCTGGGATGCAAACCTGCAAAACTGACTGTAATCAGCACCATCTTCTCCAGCAACTGGCACTGGCTAGGATGCACTTTATCTAGCAGTATTGTAAGTGCCCACATTACAGTAGGTCCAATTCCAAGCTACCTGCACTATGAGCACTTTGATACTGCTAGGACAAAACTACTTCCTGAGCAATTGCCTTCAACGGAAAAAAAAGCCCCATTTAACTAAAAACAGTAATTGCTGAGCCAAAGTTAGATGGATGCAGAGTTTTTAGATGTGCAGACAGCAGCTTGTGCCAGAAGGAGCATTTAGGGCAGTAGATTCTACGCTACTTCACTAACTGCACTAGATGCACCTTAACACAAGGACCATTTGCAGCGTGGCTCTAACGCAGAACAACAGTCCTGGTTCTGTCCATGCCCTGCCAACACTATGGATTTGCCCCAGTAATGCCAGAAGTGCTTAAACTGCAGTAGATCCTAAACTCTACCTGCACTGTAAGCACTTTTGCACAACTTGAGGCCCATCACCAGAGACAAATTCTTCTACTTCAAGGTCCTGTTTCAGTGCAGCTGAAGCATCACAGAAGCATCTTGACTGAAGCACAGAAACATCTTGACTGAAGCACAGAAGCCAACAGTACCTGCCAAGAGAGAAGACCAATATTAATGATGCATAACACATATCTGGATTTGCTACTCAATTTAGCAGAGATTTTTCTGATTAAAGCACAGAGCAGAAATAGGTTCAGAGTTTTGAGAAGGCAGTGAAACTGAGGGCACACCAAATGAGGAAAGGTTTGCAGCTAGTTTTGCCTTGAATTAAGGTAAAAATGGTTTCATCCAGATTTTAATGACACCTGAAAAGCACCATAATATCAAAACATTTTCATTTCCTACTCTCATGTGTTACTACAGCACATGAGACATTTTAGTCGACCTTTCTCCTGGAGCTTTACTGAGGGTCTTGCATCACCCAAGCAAACATATCCCCCCGAGTAGCACAAGAAAAGTTCTGACACATGATCCCACACCCCCGGCATCAGATAATGGAGTATCTGTGCTGCAGATTATGCGCGAGCTGTGGTGCGGCACAAAAGCGACGGACCCTTCGCATACGAGGGGAAGAGGGAAAATTTCTTATTAACAAATTTCTATTTCCCTCCGCAACCGCGCTGTCAGAACCCGGCCTTACAAACCTGCGGGGGTGGGAAGGCTCCGGTCGGGGATGCCCCGGGGCAGCGCCCCCAGGGGCTCCCCTTGAAGCAAAGGCGCTCCCGGTGCCGGTGGCTGTACCAGGGAAGGCCCCCACCCCCGCGGGGAATTATCTGCCCCCGGGCCGCCGTTATCTCCCAGCACTGACCATCTGCTCGGCGGTGCGGGCATCGGGATTACTCGGCCCTGCTCGCCACGTGCACGGCGTCCCCCGCGCCCGGTGCAACCGGAACATTCCCAGGGGAACCGCTCACCGCTGGCATCGGCACTTGCGGAGGGAGAGCGGCGGCCCCGTCCCGGGAGGGGTCTCGGGGCGCCCCGCCACGTGCCGCCCGCCCCGTCCGGGGCCGCGCGAGGCGGAACAAAGCACGGTGGGAAATGCAGTCCTCCATTCAAAGCCCCAAAAACGCGCCAAGCCGCCCGCCCGCCCCCCCTCCGCAGCCGCAGCCACCGCGAGGGATCCCGGCCCGCCCCGCGGCCCCGGGGCAGAGGGGAGCAGCGAGCGCAGCGCGAAGTTGCACCGAGGGCGGCTCCGCGCGGCCGCGGGCGGCCCCTTTGTCCCGGCCCGACGGGGCAGCGCGGCCGCCTCCCGCCGCCGCGTCCGCGCCGCTCCGGCTCCCCGCGGCCCCCGCCCCGCGCGGCCGCGCCGTTCCGGCCCCCGCCCGGTCCTGCCTGCGCGGGGCCGCCGCGGGAGCGCGCGCGGGGGATCTGGCGGAGCCCCGACGGCGGCGGCGGCTCCGCCGAGCGCGTGGTGCGGCTCGCGCCCGACCGCCCCCCTCCACCCGCGCGCGCGCCGCCGGCCCGCCCCCCCTCCGCACTACAACCCCCAGTGCGCCCCGCGCTCTTCGCGCATGCGCGCCACAGGCACACACTCCCCCCGCCGCCGCCGCCATGTGCTCGCCGCGCGCGCTCCCCCTCCCCCCCCCCGCGCGCGCACCGGCCACGCGGGGGCGGCGCGAGACACCCCCCCCCCCTCCACACACACACACACACACACACACGTACACCCCTCAGCGCCCGTGGAACATGCGGGGACGCCCCCGAAAAACAGCCCCGACTCCCCATCCTCGGCCCCCCCCTCCCCGCACGGCCCCGAGTTTCGGCCTCTCCCGCCGCCGCCTCCCCGGCCCATTGTTGGTGCCGCGGGAGCCGCCGGCCGGGGACAGGGCGGGCTGAGGGGCCCCGCGGTGCGGAGGAGCCGCGGGCCCACGCGGGACGCGGGCACTCCTACAGGTGGGCGGCGGCCGCCCGCGCCCCGCAAAGCGCTGCCGCTCCCCGCACCGAGCCCCGGGTCGGGGGTGGCCGTCCCGGTGCGCGTCCCCCACCCCCGGCAGCCCGGCACTGATTGCGGCGGGGCCCGGGAAGGGTGCGGGGCAGAGAGAAAATAGAAGAGGTGGAGGGAAAAAAAGAGAAAAGCGATAAAATAAATAAAATAATAGAAGAGGTACAAACCGGGGAGCGCCCTTGGGCTCGCGCCGGCTTTGGGAAGGCGAAACAAAAAAAGGAGCGGGAAGGATAGATCAGGGAAAGGAGAAGATAAACACGGTACCTTAGAGCCGAGCTGAGCCCTGGAATAAAAAGGGTTTTACGAAAGTGGCGCGAAGACAATATCATGTGATCGGGCCAGGGCGGCTCCTCCCGCCCGGCCAGCCAAAAACGGGGAGAGGGATCGGGGGGAAGCGGGCACATCCGCTCCCCGCGCCATTAGCATAATTAATTGTGTCCTGCAGCTGCGGCCGCCGCTGCCCGGCCAATGGCAGCCGCCGCGCCCGGCCGCCCCTTCCTCCCGCGAGGGGATGGCGATGGAGCGGACCCCGGGCAGGGCCGGGACGGGCCGGCCACGGGGTTCGGCGGGGATGGGGAGTGAGGGATCGAGAGTGCAGGATCTGAGGGGGTTTTGGGGCGCGGGGGCTGCGCCCGTCCCTCATGGAAAGCGAGCCACCGCAGCCGCCACGGCCATGCGTGGCCGCAGCCGCTGAGGGCCACCAGTGCAAAGACGGGAGGAAACTTGGGCCGTTTCGGGGTGCGAGGCCCCGAAGTGACGTGGCGGGCCCCGTCCCGGCCCAGCTGGGCTCACACGGTGCTGCTGGCGGCTCTCGCCGTCCACCCGCCATGGCCTTCCAGCACCTGAGCACCCCTGAGGTGCATCCCAGGGGTCCTGCTGCACCTGGAGCCCCCCGGGCGCACCCCGAGGCGTCTCCCTGAGCCCGGGCCGTGTTGGGGACCCCAGCGCGGGGTGTTCGTCCTGCCCTGGCGGGCGGCCCTCGCAGGAATGCTAAAAATGTGCTAATTGTGCCCAGCCAGCGGCCACGGTTCCTCAGGGATTAGAAGTAATCATCTTTTTCAAAAAGAATAAATAACTTAAAATCGATTGATAACGAACAGTTTTGCCCCGCTTCCCCGGCCGGGTCTGCTGGGCTCGGCGATAAAGCCCCGAAAGTGCCTCATCTCACCCCGATCATCGCGATCTGAAGTCAGAACAAAATGTCCCCATGGAAACTCGGCAGTATCTATCGGGACCGCGTTCGCACACAAAGAGAAAAGGGCTTTTGTGCCGCCCCCGCCCGTATTTATTACTGTTTAATTTCTCTATTAGAATTCCGCGGCCCCGTTTCTCGCAGGTTGGAGGGCGAGGTTGGCGAGGTGCGGCTCGTGTGAGGCCTCAGACAAAGCGGCCGAGCCCGGGCGCTGCTGCAGCAGGACGGGAGGGCTCCGCGCAGGCAGACCCGGCCACGGGCTCCTTCTGCATTTCTTCCAGAAACTGCCATTTGTTCCTTCATCATCAGTGCAAATCCTCAGCCGGGCTGCTCTCTGCAAACTTTTTGTGTTGTCGTGCCCCGGGACTCGTAGGGAATTCGCTTGTTCGGAGCTGCAGGAAGATCACGTGTAATGGAGGACGCAGTCAAATTCGAAATTTAAATTTTCTCCGGGTTAGGCTAAGCAGCTTTCTGAGGTCCCGACCCACAAATGCTAAAAGAGAGCAAAATGCTCAACACTGAATTCAGCAATTTAGCATGGGTGTGTGAATTTGTTATCAACACCTCTGCAGAAACAGAATAGTGACTTGACACAGCGATGGAAAATGCAGAAGTGTCCCAGAATAACAGTGACAGTGAATAACAGCTTCTAAAGAAAAGCTGCTTCATGTCTGGCTCTGTAAAACAATTTTAAACTGGCAGCTAATAAACATGACATAGTACTAGAAAACTTTCTTCTTTATATAGAAAACGTTTTATATGCTGTGCATTGATTTTTCTTTAATATAAACATTTGTATCATGAGCATATTCAAATCATATATATGAATAAAGTTACATGTAAGGGTAGGAGTTTTTACCCAATTCATGCTTTTACCCAATTGATTATCTCTTTTTGACAGTTCAGAAATAAATTAGTCTTTCAACAAAGAGAGCCTGAAAATGGTGAAATAAGTCTACATGAAGTGTTGCTCAGATAAGATTAAATGGTATTTTTACATCCTCCTGCTGACCTTTGACTTGTGCTTTTGTGTATCTTGGAAGGGAGTCCTGGGATCTGCAAATACATCAGTTGCTAAAAAAAGTAATGGTCAAAGAAAAAAGTGCCAGAACTTTTCTTAATATTTTAAAGGACATTGTGTAGTGAAAGCAGCTCTCTGCCATGTCTGCTGGGCAGAGAGTTTTGACGGCCTTTTCAAGCACATGGTGATTTATAAGTTGCAAGGTGGTGCTTGTAAAACACGTTACTGTGGGAAGGTTTTGGAGGTCTGTTAGCAAAACTAAGCAAGGTGCAACCCGTACACAGACATGAGAGAAATAAAAATTTAAAATTATTGAAAATCACTTAGAACGTTTATTCTGAAATCCTATACCTCAGCCTTACAAGTATACTGAAATCTGGAATTTTTTTTTTCCTGTAATGAAACCACATTCATGCATAGGTGCTGAGAAGATATTTCTGTTTCTTTCACTGCACTTTTCTTCTCAGTGCTGCAGATAATTTTCTTCTCTCTCTTCTTGGTTGGTGATGCATTCATACTCTGACAGCTATAATCTAGGCTTGCCTTGGACTGTTTGCTCCACTTCTGTTCCCTACCAAAATCAGAATTATTGTCTGAGCTTTTTCATACTGGAGAAGGCACAGTGAATTGTGCTGAACTATCCAAATGCATAAAAGAAATCAGAAGCAGCTAAGAGGGATGAATGTTCATGAAATAACAAATTTCTTTTGTGAAATAAACGAACTATCCAAAGATCAGTTCCTGTATGGAAATATTCCTGTCAGATTAATAAAATCTAACTTATTTCTCAAAACTTTGGAAATAGTTGAAAGCCTGAAGATCTTCTAAACTTGAAGAACACCAACATGAAGTCAGTGTTCAAACCTCTATTTCATAGCCAGGTCTGGAGCCTTTCAGACACCATACTTTATACTTTTGGAAGAAAATGTTTGGAGAGATCAGGTCATCTTAAAAAGAAACAAAAAACTCAAAGGAATATTTAAGAGAAGACACTTTATTCATTAGCTGCAGAGTTATTCCCCTGATAAGAGGGAGGCTGGAAACTCTTTCTGGGAATTCTCACACAGTCACAACTCTGGTAAATCTTTGAAGCAGTGTAGTTCCTTAAAGATCTGTCTTCATTTGTCTCTGTACACTTTGGGGGTTTTGTGTAACTGTGGATTACCTGTCATGTGCTGCTGAACTGTCTTTATTTTAAATCATTCAGCTGAAAAAGATGTAGAATGAAAATTTTCCTCTTGTGAGGACAGACTAAAAAGAGGTATTTTGAGATTTTCCTCAGTGTTAATGAAAAATTTAATTCAGTACTGTTTTTCTGAGTTGTTTCTATATGCTTCCATTTGTCATGAAAAAATGACTGATAATAGAGGTTTTATTTTAAAATATTTCACACTTTTGTCATTGTATTAGTAAGACATTTGAAACTGTCGTTCACCTTTTAATTTCTATTTGCTTCATTTTTAAAACCATTTAATAGGGAAAAATGGGATACAAATAAGCTATGTTACCTTGCATTTTAGCTAAGTGAAATATGCTTATAAAAACACTAAGTCCTCTCCTAAATGAGGCAAATCTATGTATAAAATAAGAAACAAGGGTACAGTAATGTCATCGACTTCATGTCTAATTTAAGGTGGTTTGGTTTTGTTTTTTATTGTATTGATTGCTGTAATAAATAATGTAACATTTGCTGTATTTCTGACATGCTGCAAAGGACTGCTGCATACTTATGTCTCATACCTTTCCATTAGGAGCTCTTTGACAATTTCTTATAAACATGTTTATTATAACAAAATTTAAATGTATAGAATGAACACTGCCTCATTTATCTTTTTTGGTAGCTAAGTATATTAAAGTCTGCATTTAGCTTTCTAATCCTGTTCATTTATTAGGTATCTGTATTACTTTGTATCAGGCTGAGATTACATTTCTGTAAAGCTCTTTTATGCAATTTCTATAGGGTTTGACTCTGTTGAGTTGCCTCCACCCTCATAACATTATGGGAAGTTAAATGAACTCATCCTTTCACAGCACTCAGTTCTTCATCTATTTCTTTCCTATTTCATGTGGCTTAAATTCTGAGAAATGGTTATAAATTGTCAAATTGAAAGGCGGCTACTTGCATGACTAAATGAGCCTTTTTGTGGTACAGGATAGGACCATGTGTAATGCTGAAATTAGAAAGATTTCCCACATGAACTTGCTGAGGAACAAAGTTTTTATTTCTTTCATGTCAAAATCAATTCTTGGAAGGCAGGGTTTTGAATGCTGGCCATCTATTTTCTGTTTCAGATTCTCTGGATTGTCTGTCTTGTTAAACACCTTTTCAGACACCCCATGCATCCTACTGCCATTTTGATAGATCATGGATTGTACCTGTCCACACCACTGCATTAAAGTCTCTGTGGTTTGAGATTTGCTTTTCTCATTAGAAGGTTTTTGTTGTGTAACAACTTCTCTGCCTCATTTCACTCCAGATGAGTGATTTCCTCTCACACACAGGTTTCCAATTTTGCCAAATATTACTGGTATTTTGATGAGTTTTCTAACTTGTGTATATAACACAGCATTTTAATTCATGCATATGTCCCTGTATATTAATTCTGGAGTACAGTTTCTGTTTTGTAACAGTGCACAACTTCCCCTTTTGTAAAATTGATTTTATTTTTCCACAGCTGGCAATCAGAATATGTTGTGAGCTCTCTAGATTTTCTGTAAATCTTAGTATTTGGATGAGCCACATAATCCAAGTATGTGCCTAAGCCCTTTAAGCCATGTAAATAGCTTAAATGAGGAGTATGTAAGTATGCAAACCATTAAAGTCGTGTCTTAAGGAGTGGTGTTCTTTCCATCAAAACAAGCTACAAAGGCTGCACCATGAACCTGATCCTACACATTTTATACACATGGTGGGTAATTTGGATATGAGTGCTCCTGTTGATGCTTCAGCCCATCCGTAGGTTCAGCTCAGGAAGAATTGGCCCCAGCCCTGCACACACCTCTGTGTACTCTCTGAACTCCTCCCTCAGGGCAGGGGAACTAAACAGGACTGGTTTAACCTTTTTTTTCTGTGCCTAAACTTAAAAATATGCTCAAGTCATTTCTAGATGAGACATGCCCTTCCAAAATATACTTCCCTAACACCACGTGGCATTTTAGAAATGAGTCAATAAATTACTGTTTTACTCCAGGTTACACCTAAAATTGTTATTTTGTTTGGCTCATTAACTGTTACTGCAGGATGATGTACAGCATTTCCTGCATTTTTCTCTGAAATCCAAATAAATTACCAATATTTGATGTAAGGACCTGATGAGAAGACCCAGGGACCAGACCTTGTCTTCGTGTTTCCATTGTGTCCTGTGGTTTGTATGTTGATTCCAGGGAAGATGTACGTCTCCCCTGTGTGCACTCAGGGGAGTCAAGCAGGTATTAGATTTTGAGAGCTCTTTCTGTCAGGCAGCCTCTGAGAAGAGGCAGAGGTTTGGGTATTGTACATGTAAGAAATCTGGGAGTTTACACACATATCTGATCTTCATACACAGCAAAAAAACCCAGCTGGCACTTTTTCTACTCTTGAATTCCAGCAGTTGCATGCAATAGGAAATGCAAGGATTCCTTTTTTTTTTTCTTTCTTTTTTTCTTTTTTTTCTTTTTTTTTTTTCTTTTTTTTTTTTTTCAGCAGAAACATGAGCAAGTTACAGACAGAAGCTCTCAGGTTGCCTGTTAAATGTACAAAACTTGTGCAGGCACAAGGCAGGCTCTGTAAACCACCTGCAAGTGGCAGGATGCTCATCCTTCACCCAGCACCCAGAGCATCCCTCAGGCCCTTTTCTCTGTGTAACATCAGATTGTTCTTCAAGAGACTGATAGGAGCGTATGTCCTAGACAGAAATCTCTGTATGTGTTCATTAAATTCAAAATTTAATGATCACATTCAAAATCATCAATACTGCCAGTTAGGATGAGCTCCTTGGAGCAGGACAGTGTGAAGGAGTTTTTTACATCCATTTGGGGGAGGTATTTAAATATGCAGCTTGGCAAAGTTCCCCTTCAGTCATTTCCCTTCCCAACACTTGTGCAGGAGCTGGGCACTGGAAGGTGCATTTTATAGGTTGTTGTCTCTCACAGGAGCATTTTGTAAATTCAGGGAACAGCTGAGTTCACAGGTTAGTTAAAATACATTGAGATTCAGGCTGACTAATCACTAGGATATCTACCCCAGCCTGAAGAGCAGCTCAGGATTAGAAGGGCATAAAACCATATTAAACCTGCTGTATATTCCCAGTTCTATGGCTACAGGCATAACACAGGATCTCACCTCTCATCTCAAGGCAACTCTTTTTTCCAATGAGTCGTGAGTGCTCCAGATCCCTGCTAAGAAGATAAAATATATTAATAGTAGTTTAACACAATTTGGGATGTGCATACTAAAAGGATGATCCTGTTATCCCGAGCTCAAAGTGTTCTGTTGGAAAACAACAGCATGACAGGAGGTAAACAAATCTTACCACGAGGAAGAATGTGTAACTGACCTCAGCATAGTGGGAAAATGTGCTTACTTGGAGTTATATAGTCCACAGATCCAGCCCACATGGGAAATAAGGCTGAGGATGAATACAGGCTGGAGTTCACATAAAAACATGCAAAGATGGGGTTAAAAAAAAAAAATTCCTTTTAGGAGAGAAGTTCCTTTCTGCCTCGGAATGAGGTAACTAAATGTCTAACAGAGGGAAGGGAGTGTTACTCCCCGTCCAGAACCTGTCCCAGCTGCAAAACCCTCCTGAAAGCGGCTTTTCCTGGCTGCCGGCACCAGCCGGTGTGGCTCTGCCCCCAGGCTGCAAACAGGCTGAAGTACAGCACTAGGAAAGGAAAGTATTCCAAGGATGGAATAATATCCACTCGCTTTAATAACAGGGAGGGACAGAGACATCTGGGGTGAAGCCAGAGACGCCGGGGGAAGCGGCTGGAGGTGGGCACCGCTGGCAGCCGGGACGCGCAGCAGCGTCTCCGCGGTGGCAGTGGCAGCCCGGGATGCGATGGCAGTCCAGGATGTGATGGAGTCCAGGATCCGATGGGAGTCCAGGATCTGATGGGAGTACAGGATCCAGCGAGGCAGGAAAAGCTGCTCTGCACAACTAATGAGATTGGCTCGCAGCCCCGGCGATCCGCGGGCGGACATAGAGCCTTCCGTCCGTCCTGCCACTGCCTCCTCCCGCCGCCTTACAGCCAGGAGTCAGCTCCTGCCTCCTCTGATGCGCAAAAAATCGTCCGTCCTGGCATAGTCTTTTCCTAGTAATTAGGGCTGTGAGTTCGGGAAAGACATCCCTCTCCCTGTCTGCATAAATTTACTCCTGCTCTGTAGCCTATTACAAAGCAACACTTCCGTGCTGTAATTTCATTAACCCACAAAGAACACAGAACTGATGCGGACAAAAGGTATTTTTCCATGTGAGTCACGCATCTCAAGACAACAGGTCCTGTCAGTGTTTAAGAACTGTTTACTGTGCAGCTCCTTACATGAAATTATTTTCTGGTTAAACATGAGCCATATGCAACCAGCTATGGCAGATTTGCAGTTTACATCACAGAGTTGTCAGCTTTGCAAAAATTAGTGAAAACACAGATTATTGTGATTCAGCCCTTGAAACTCATTATATTCTACCTTTAATAATGCTCCCCACAAGTTTTTTTTTGCAGGAAAAAAAAAAGTTAAAATTGAAACCAAAGTGTAGAAATCCTTGGAGGCAGAAATTCTTAAGGATTTATATTAAACTGAGTTAATAAATAAATCATCTAGTTCTCACATCCTCCCATTACATATGCCCTTTTATTAACTCTTTGAGATCAGACATGGTTTTCTTTAGATTTTTATGGATATTTTAGATCAATTCTGCAAGCACGTAAACATGCAAATAATTTTATTTGTGTGAGCAGGTTCACTCATGTTTCTAAATATTTGCAGAATAAGCCTTCAAAAGTAGAAATCAACTAAAAGTATTGATATGTATAACTTCCAGTGTTGAATTAATTCTTGCTAGTGCTGACTAGCAAAACCTTGGCATTTGATAGCAAAAATGCCTTTGAACAGTAAAAAATGATGCAAGATCTCTTCGCTTCTGCCTCCTTCAGGATTAGGGTAGAATAAGATGAGTTTAGTGCTACAGGCAGGACTCAACCTAAACTCAGATGTTCTGCAAACGACTTTGTCACCACAGCCACACTAATTTGTCACAAAGTAGTACATCCTGAGATTTGAATCTATCACAAATATTTTATTCTCCCATGGAATAATTAAAAGAAACTGAAAAGAATCAGGTCCAAAAACAGTAATTGAAAGGTTAAGAGTCTTAATACCAAATTATAAAGCAAAATGCAAAATGTATAGCAAAATTCATTTAGTATTGATTTTTTTTAAAGTCTCCACATCGATTTATTGAAAACTTGGGGTTAAAAACCCAAAAATGCACAAAATTTAAGGGCAGAAAACAAGAAAGCAACTCACGTGCTGGGGTTTCTTTCAGATCAGTGTGTGTTCACATGGAAACTGAAATCCTTAAAAGATAACAGCAGAAATCCTTGTTAACCCTGAAATCACATCTATGAGCAAGGAGACAGTTGTAGTAGGAGTTTTATGAGCTCTGCAAGGAGTGACACTCTAACTGAAATATATATTATGCAAAACAAATTCCCTGCAATTTCAGCTCAGAAATGTTTTTGAGGTACCTTGTGACAAGGCACTGGGTCATGACCCAGGTTTTGAGAAGCCTGAGTTAGGAGATGTTAGTTTTCCTTGGGGCTTTGTTTACCATGGACTTAGACGTTTTGTATTATTAAGAATCTGTGGCTTATGAGGACATTCTATTTATCTTACCAGTCTTTTTTGATGGAAATGCCTGATTTTTCTTGGAAACAGGGATTTTATTGTGGATTCCTGGTGCCCCTTGGAGAGGCTTATTTTTCTGGACAATAGTTTTCCTTAGTGTCACTACCCTTTTTATTTCCCAATGGTCACAGGCTCTCAAGGTCGTGCAAAGTGCATCCTTTTGTTATAATGGACCCAGAATTTTGTATTAAAAGGCAGAAAAAGTTTATCTGTTTAGTGATTTAGCGTATATTTTCTGTCATGTACATATGTGTTAGATTTTGGCTGTTCTGCTTAAAAAACTCCATGCAATTTGTTAAGAACATAAAAGGTTTGAAAACAAAATACATGAGTGCATACAGTATATATTTATATTTTTTAATTTACATCTAAAACTGAAATACAGATTCTGCAGCAGGATTTTCCACATGAATCTCTGTATAATTTAAGCATTCAGTGCATCAGATATTTTGTACCTTACAAAGAGTGTAATGTAAAGTATTAAGAAAATATGCCTTTCTGTTTTGTTTTTTTTGGTTTAGCTTGACTTTTCCTTTCTACATTACTCATTTAGACAGATCCTTTTCTCCTAAATTCCTCCTGATGAGTATTGCATTAAAAAATGCTGATGACTGCCATGGCTTGTGGCATCACTGTAGTGTGTGACAGCACTTTGCCTTGCCCAGAAGGGAAATAGTTCCTCTTTTTACTAACCAGAAGGCACGAAACTTTATGAAGACTGAAGATTCAGTAAGAATAATATGAATTCTAACATGATTCCTCCCCCTTGAGATTTGCCTCTTTGCAATCTCCTTTCAACATTAGTAACAGCAAGGTTTGATCAAATGTGAAGAAACCACACCAACATTTAGGAGCGTTCCAATTCTCTGTTTTCTGTTACAAGATTACACAGAATTCCAGGTAAATTGATCCTTTGTTATGTAGGAAATCTGGTAACTCACTTCACAGAGCGCTTGCAGCCCCGAACCGGCTGGGAGTGAGTGCACTGTGTGTGCAGGGTGTGCAGGAGGCGTGGGGTGCCCCAGGGCTCCAGAGGTCACTGCTGCCTCTGGGCTCCCGGCGAGGGCTCCTCGGGGCTTTGTCCTGCAGCTCCTCCCGGCTTGTGCACAACCAGTTCCAGCAGGATCGCATCCCTCGCTCTCCCCGTAAAAACCACAACCAAAAATGACTAAAAAAAAAAGATTCACGTGCGTTAGCAACTTAAAAGTTGCTGCCTCCAGGACGGCTTGTCTTTTCCAAAAGTGATTGTTTTTAAGTATTTCTTTAGAGACAGCCAACAGCTGCAACACAAAATGTGTCTGCTTTTAGCATCATTCCCTATGAATGAATTCGCACAATCGGTTTAATTGTAAAAATATACTGTTTTAAAACAATCTTAAAAAAAAAAAAATTCTTCACTTTCCAGATATAAAAGCAAACTGTTAAAGCTACAGCTTTTTGAACGGTGGTTTTGTTTGTTTGGGTTTTTCCTCCAAATCTTCTGTTGCTTACTTTTTTGAAAAGTCTCTAAGGAGAAATGAGAAAAATCTGTTGATTTCAATTTTGCTTACAAGTAGTACCTGACCATTTTCATTGCCTAAACTTGCTCCACTCACATCTCTTTCACTTTGCTCTGAAAATGCCCTAGTAACATTTAAACACAAACAAAAGTGTGGTAACTGCAAATTTTACACATCTTTATTGAACAATTTTATGAGAGGAAAGTTTAATTATAATGTTCTGCATAAATTACCAGGCAGTTCCCTGACAAAGGTTACTAAAGTCAATGGAATTTTTTCTCTTCACTGATTTCAAGTTGAAATAGAAAAAGTCTTTGAATAAGACTTAAACAACAATAACTTTTAAAAAAAAATAATTTATTGTGTCATATTTTTTAGAGACTGTAACATGAGTGTCACACATAATTTCATTTATCTATTTTTTTATTTGCTAGTTTTCTATATTTTTCAGTTTTCTGGAGGGAAAAAGGCTACTAGGTTAAATTGCAGCTTTGCTTAATTAAGAATTTAAGACCAACCTTTTTTTTTTTTTTTTCTTGAAATGTTTTCAGGTCAAAGTAGAGCTCATTCTCTAATTAAGCTCTTACATGCTGCTACGTTCTAGTAACGAAAGAAGGCAACAAATTCACTGAATTCAGCAGTTCTGATAAATCAGGTTATTTTCCCATCTGCTCTACTTGCTGGAATCACTTTTTAAATCTACCTCACTAATTCCCAAAGAAAGGACAGGAGGATTTCCATTACCTCAGACTTAACACATTTTATTTGTAAATAAATGATGATTTTTTTTAAAAGCGCTTTTTTCACATAGTTTTTGGATTTTTCTTTTTAAGAATATAGATTTTTCTTAGAAACCTGAATCCCTTTTTAGTTTTGATCTATTCTTGAGCTCTGGATGATGCAAGTCATACGCATAAACAGCTACACAAAGGAAACTGGGATTTTATTGTGCATTCCTGGTGCCCCTTGAAGAGCTTATTTTTGTGGACAATAGTTTTCCTTCGTGTCACCACCCTTTTGATTTCCCAGTGGTCACGGGGTTCCAGGGTCGTGAAAAGTGCATCCTTTTGTTCCTCCTAGCCTAAAATTCTGTATAAAACGGCAGTTAAAGGACCTTAAATTTGGTTAAAACGTAGAGGATATTTCATGCAGCAGAACTCAAGTTGCAAGATTTGTTAAATTACAGTTAATATTGCAGTTCAAGAGAAAAGGTTTCATTAAACACACAGTTCAATATCCAAATTTTAATAAATATCTATTCATAAAGTCACATAATTAATCCTGGAGTATATCTTAGCATTCAAATAATGATTGCTAAGCAGAAAAAATCCAATATTATTTTAATATCTAGCTGCAATTAAATTGGTTAATTAATTTTGTACTGTCTTTTCAAAAGGACTTCGCTATGTATTTGTAACTTTATTGTGAAGCACTAAAAAGTTATTTTCTTTATTATCTAAATATTATCTTATTATTGCTTCCAGTTAAATCATGGTTCTTAAGGACCCCTTACACTTTTAAAAAGACTAATGAAAACTAAATTTCAGACTGGAAATTGACAGCCCACCTTTGAAATTTGTCAAGAAATAAATAGGCACATTTCTTAAATATGTGTATTTCGTGCTTAAAATAAAATTAATCACACTAAGTTAATGTTATTTGCAATAGTCCATCTCTTTCACATCCTCACAGCACATCCCCATCCCTGTTTCAGCTTCTGTGTTTCTGATACAAGGTGGCTCTTTAAGGGGTGGTGCAGTCCAGCATTTAATTGCTGGAATTTGGGGCTCGAAGCCTTGTGCCCTGGGTAAAGTCAGCTCCAAAGAGGAAGGATTCCAGTGGTCACTCCTCCTCCTTCGTGTACATCCACATCCTCTGAAGCAGTTCCCAAGGTCCCAGCAAGAGCAATAGAGGAAGGATAGAGAAAAGGCAGAAGATGTATAAGAGCTAGAGCAGGGCTGCAAGGGGTGAGGAATGATCAAACAAACACGAGGTTGCATCCAGGAGGGAGATAGGCTGGGAGAGAGGAGAGTCCTGCCCTGACACTGGGGGCTGAGATAAGACTCCTGATTTATTTATTGACTCCAAGTGTTGGAGCCTGCAGTGGCATGTCAGGCTCCTCTGTGCTTCAGGAGTTGGGCTGGTCCCATCCTTTAAAGATGGAAAATTAGTTATTTCCCAAGGCAAAGTGTTCCATGGAAAGTGTGTTGCCTCTAAGCAAGTGTTGCTCTGTTTAGTTTCCTAATAAATAAAACAAAAAGATGTGTGCAAAACCTGAAACAGTTAATTCCAAAAAGCTTCATGGCACTTGTCAGTCGATTGCCACATGTTCTCATCTTCCCTTTTCAGCCAAATTCCCACGAGGCAGGCAGAAGCTTCTGTGATCCATTCACTTTTTTTTCTTTTTTTTTCAGAAAAGAATCCATCAAGATAAGGACGTTTTGTTTTGCTTGCACAAGAGCAGGATGCATTTCCCAACATCAACACTGCAGTTTGTAAATTAATGGGTTTTGCACTGAACCTTACCAAAGCCTCCCAAATCTTCCCTGAAAAACGAGATAAGAGAATCTGTTTAAAGTTGTTTTCTGGATCCTCTGTAGTCCCTCTCCTTTCCAAGAATTCAACCCTCTAGTCTCAAGGTACAATGATGATTTTCCTAATAGTAGATGGAGTGCACCTGGAAATTGGAAAAAAAACCCAAGTATACACATCCAGAAGACTTTCTCATTTGTGTTGTTCAGATATGTTGTTTCTTTGGAAATGGAAGGCATTTATAATTTACCAGAACTACATTAAACTGGAATGCTCAAGTATTGGCTGTATCTAATCCAGACTGGAGAGTCACTTCCAGATTACCAGCCTTGAATCACTGATATTTAATACTGGATGTATTCTGTCTGGTTGAATGTATGGATCACACTCATTTACGCCATAAGAAGATGATTTCCTTTGCAGCTGGTGGCTATGACATTTAGTGAGTGAAGGTTTAACTTCTAATAAAGCAGCAATTCCTGGCTGCTCCAAACTGTCCTGTCTTGTTTGATGAGGCAGTTTTCCTAAACTCAGCTTGCTATTTCCATGTGCTCATCTCAGCCAGGTACCTCCAGCAGTCTGAAGTGTAATTTAAAATAGGATTTCCTAAACCAAAAAGAAACTAATATCAGACAAAAATATAGATTTTGGGGTTAAGAATGGTTAGTTTCTGTTTTGGTCAGTGCTTCCATTTAAGACAAGGACAGAAGCGGAAAGAACTGAAAGGAAAGGTTATTCCTATAAACGTTCATATATTGAGCTCTTACTCAATATAGACCAAACACTCACTACTTATACAAATTGGATGTACTTCATTCTATCAAGGTGTTAATTACATCTTGGGCTAAGTAAATGTTGAGGCTGAAGCACATAATAATATATCTCACACATTTCCATGACATATTATATAGATGAACCTGCACCATAGACAAGAATGTCACATATAAAATACACTTCAAACCATACCATTACATTTTAAATATTATTTTTATAATTTAATGTTTAAAGTTACATACTACAAAAATTATCATCCTTCATTACCAGCCTCAGGAATGTATTTATGTTTGTTGTTTTGATGAAAAACAAGATACTTTTAAGGGAATGTGAAGAGCTGTAATTGCTCTCCTGTGCCCTTTCAGCTTTGAAAGAGCAACAGTAGACTCCCCACCTCCATTAACCCTGTCAGAGGTTCACACAGGGCTGTTCTGCAGGAGGATGGAGTGCAGGATGGAAAACAATTTTTTCCAACATTCCCTTGGACTTCTGAGTCCAACAACCAGTACAACCCATGGAAATCAGAGATGTCAGGTAAAGACATCTCCAAACCCCTCCACTTCTCATAAGGAACACAGACCTGCTGGCAGGAGGAGAAATCTTTATTAAAAGTAGGCAACAAAAATTCGTCTTAATATACAGTCCTGAATCTCCAGAAAAGCCTGGGAACCTACAGAGCAACACAGCTCTTCACAAGTCAGATGGGAGAGGGTCAGATGAGGGATACTTTCCAAACCAAAGCTGCTTCTCCAACCAACTTGCATGAAAATAAATTAAAAAAAAAAAAAAAAAAAGAGGGAGTGTGCAGTACCAGTCACTCTGTCCTTAGATCTGCAGGCTCAGCAATCTTTGGCAGAGGACTAAGGTAAAAAGTTGGAGGCAGCAATATCTCTCCATTTCCTTCCTTCTCACTCCACAAATACAGGGCTTGACTGTGGATGCACCATGCTCCTATAACATCATAATGAGATTATCTATCATTCTCAGAGCATAAGATCTGGTGTCTGATTTTTTTTTTTTTTTTTTTTTTTTTGGCAGCCCAGATCATTATGTGATTCTGTGACCAGTGGTGTTCTTTCTAACCTTGTTTGGCATTGCTCCTGCCCAGCTTTTGACTTACCTAAATAGATACTTCTTGAAGCGAATCTCCATCTGGCTTGTAGGGCTCCCCTACTCAAGCTGCAGGAAGCAATAACTTCCTCTGAGATCTGGCTGCAGCAGGAAATTTGATGAATTTCTCTTCCCCTCCTCTCCTGTGCCCCTTAGCTATCAGTTTAGCTCAGAGGTCTAATACATACTGTAAGGAAGCCCGTTTTTAGGGCAAGACTGAGAGGCTAATCTTCCAGTCCTAGAGATTTTGAACAAAAATTGTTCCATTTCCAGAGCTTTTCATCAGCACATGGCTGGAGAGCTGCTGCTTGAATGTGGAAAGGTCCAAAGGCAAGTATAACTCGTGTCAGTTGCCTTGAACAATTTATGCCTGTAGCAGAAGAGGAGTAAGCTGCCCAGAGTACATGTATCTGCTTGGGAATAGCGTTTTGATAACTCCTTCTGTTACTATGTAATTTTTATTTGATTTATCAAGCAATTATGATGGCACAAATAATTTTTTTTTGGTCACATTGTGCACTGTCTCACACAGATGCATAAAATCGATTTTTCTGATGGGTATCCAAAGTTTTGAGATCCAGAGTTACTGGTCTGCTGAGGTTTCGGTGGCAAACCAGCTTGGCAGAGCTGGGTGGGTGCTTGGGGCAGCTCCCTGTGTGCCCGAGTTGGTGTTGAAGCAGGGCAGACGTGCAAAGGGGGCTCTCCTTCAGTCTCTCCTCACTGAGCTTAATTGGCTGATTGCAGCATGAAGCAAAGGCTGGAGTCTGAACAAGGATGCAGAAAAGTTCAGCTGAGGATGGTGGGAGGAAATCAGAAGTGCTTCTTTTGCTTACACAATACCACATTCTTTGGGGCATTTGAAAATTCAAACTTTGAGTGTCTGACTAAATGCGTATTTGTTGTTTGGTTTTACTTTGTCCATTTGCTGCATCGGAAATCAGCCTACTCTTATTATGAAGCAAATGTGTCATGGCTAATTGTGTTCATTGGTAATCTGGTCAGAAATCCTGTTTCCAAAGTTTGGAGCTGAGTTTTGGGATACACAGTTGGAATGAGTCAAAGGTTAGCACTATAGTGGATAAATAATAGTATTTACTTTCCTTCCTTCCTTCCTTCCTTCCTTCCTTCCTTCCTTCCTTCCTTCCTTCCTTCCTTCCTTCCTTCCTTCCTTCCTTCCTTCCTTCCTTCCTTCCTTCCTTCCTTCCTTCCTTCCTTCCTTCCTTCCTTCCTTCCTTCCTTCCTTCCTTCCTTCCTTCCTTCCTTCCTTCCTTCCTTCCTTCCTTCCTTCCTTCCTTCCTTCCTTCCTTCCTTCCTTCCTTCCTTCCTCTCTTCCTCTCTTCCTCTCTTCCTCTCTTCCTCCCTCTCTTCCTCTCTTCCTCCCTCTTTTCCTGTCTTTCTCTTTCATCCTGTCTTGCTTCTTTTCTTCCTTTCCCCTTTGTTCTTTATCTGGCTGTGAGTTTGTTCCCAACCTGTTCCATAAAAGCCCCACTCTGGCAAATTGCCCTACAGAAGCCCTGAAAGGCTACTCACTGCAGAACAGGCTGCAGATTTCTGTCATCTGCACTCTTCGTGCACATCACTTGTGTTGTAGGATGACTTCAGGGGAAGTTTCCATTCTCTTACGATCAGTAAGATACCTCCTGTGTGACTTCAGACTCCTTTCCAGATTAATTTAGTCTCTGAGCCCAGCATGGTGCTGACCTCTGAGACAGAGGTACCTGCTTGTTTGAATCTGGGCTGAAACAACTGTGCCACTGTCTGATCACTGCTGGATCAGGAGGATCAAAATCCCACAGAGGGGGAAGACAGGTTCTATGATTATTAATCCTCAGCCAACCGAGACAGAAATTCAGGACTTCAGACTGCCTCCACTTCACACTGAACCTCCTCTAATGTCAGTGAGAAGTTTAAAAGGAAGCTGAAGTAGAAGACATCCTTTCTGCAGCATTTATATTTCAATTTGCTCATACTCATACCACATAGGGGTACCTCAACACCTAATAATGCATTTCTAAAGTCACTATTGCCCAATTATTTAATTCTGGTTAAGTGAAATATTACTGCTGTTATTTAGTTAATTCTTTCCTCATCCACAAATATAGATTCTGTGTCAAAAAAACTTGTTTGTGTCTCATTTATATTCCTTATAATTCTTAAAATTTTTCTTAATTTTAGATGATCCAATTCTGAGAACAAATACTTACCATAATCCTTCTGCAATATATTTCACTTATTATAGTTTTTCTTATGGGATTTTGATGTAAATCCAGACAAAATTTGTTACTTTTCTGTTTTTAACAACAACTGGTTTTCGTTCTCTCCGTTCAGACACTAGGGTGCAATAAAACATACCTGAACAGAAAACTCCAATTAAACATAAAAATGTATTCCGAATTTTTTCACTCCTGGAAGTTTTGATTCATGTCCTAATTTAGTTTCAATTGACAGGGATTTGGAGATACCCTTGAAGTTCCTCCAGAAATGTGTTTCTGTATAAATGCGTCTCTGCTCAGTTTGTACACAAAGAATGGGCTGTGGCTGGAATATCAGGAACCCTGTAGGTCAGGATTAAAGGGCAATTGTCAGGGTTACCAGAGGCAGCCTCTATTGCCTGTCTATACTCTGCAGAGCTTTCTAGTAATTTGGTGTAATGAGGTCTGACACCTCCACAGTTCTCAAGTAATACTTAGCGCCTAAACCACAGCCATGTTTCATATATTCAGATCCCAATGCAAATGTTAAAACAAAGTAAGAACCTCTGAGGAGTTTGAGTGGTGATGCAGTTAAATTAAGTGAGTTTACAACAAATATAGTTTGTAATCCTTAAATGTAAGCATTTCAAACATAGGTCCTATAAAACTGACTGAATTTTAAAAATCGGTTTTGATTTACAGATGAGCAGTAATATTTATTTGGCTTTTTAAAGGGTGTATTTCCTCCAACAAACTAGTATCACACCAACAGCTTTAATTTCACACCAACAGCTAAAACACAGCTGAGCTCCTGTATTTAGTTGGTGAAGTGTCAGACCCCTTCTCACACTGAATGAAACCACCTTGGTGTGTGAGTTTCCTTAGATCAGTACTGCTAAGGAAAGGTATTAAAAGTTTTAAGCATTTCTAGAATAAAACCGGTCAGCATTCACATCAAAGTGTATTTATATTGTTCAAACTTTTTTTTTCTTTTTTTTTTTTTTTTCCCTGTGGTAGCAAACAAACTTTTAGGAATGGAGAGAAAACACTGGGAGGAGATATTGTCTCCCAATTTCAGTGCTCAGGACTTTTTAGTGAAGCTAATAAATCTGAATTACTGATGTTTGAAAAATTGGATTGAGAGGGAGAAAAAGAGTGAAAGCAAACAAGCAAGCAAGCAAACAAACAAAAAGACCCCTCTGCAACGCGGCAATTACAAAAATTCTAGAGGAAAAAGAATTCAAAAGGAAAAGAAGGGGTTCCCAAGTTCCTTGTTGGAGCATATGAACCTGAGCTAGGAGGTGCAAAGATAAACATTTCAGAGGAGGAAAGAGCAGGGGATTCTGCCTGCTGTGGGGCTGGTGATTTAGATGTTGGAGCTGAAGAAAGATTCCAGGGAACAGAGGGTCATTGTGCCTGGAATGCAAAGGCATCCGCAGCTTTGCGGCGAGAAATGCCTGGGAGCCGCCGGAGCTCGCTCAGAGCCGCGAGTGGAGCTCCGGAGAGGGGGGGCAGGAATGGGAGGAGGGAAAACGGGGTTCATTGCGGACACCCCCCTCCCGCCCCCCGCTCACAGAGCCAACGGGCAAGATTCAGGAAAGATCTCGAAACTGAGGGTTTAAAACAAGGCTTAAGGGAAAAATCAGCAAACTTCAGGAGATGAATTGAAGAGTTGCTTCAGGCAGGAAAAGCAGCGCTTGGCTATGGACTGAAATTCGAATAGCCAAGTGTGCGTCCGAGCAAAGTCAAAACAGCAGCCAGGACTCAGGAATAGGGTTTGCACAGAGAGGTGGGAGAGCAGCACCACCCGGGAAGATAAGGAGCGAGTTGTCAGCTGCTAAATAAAGAATAGTGAAGTGAATAAACGTAGAAAAATCTTGCCTGCCTAGTATATTAAAACTTTATAAATTGGTTTTAATCCCAACCATTAAGTGACGCACGTGGTCACTTAGGGACGAGCGTTTTCTAAAACACAGGAGAGCAAGGAAGTCCGGGACTTGCAGGGGGCGGAAGGAGGCGGGGGGAGAGGTGCGGGATCCGCAGCCGCGCCGGCGTCTCGGCTTCGTGCCGTCTGTCCAGAAACCTCCCGGGTCCGAGCGGGTCGGGCGGGGCCGGGGCTTCGCACCGCACACGGCCGGGAATGGGGATGATTCCCGCTGCGAAGGGAACAGGGAAGGGCTCGCACAGGACCGGGACCGTGCTGCCGGCAGCGCTCGGTTGGCACACCGAGCTCCCGGCGGCAGCGGCGGCTTCTCCCGTGTTACACTCGGGAACCGACGCGCACCCGGCCGGGCTCGCCGCGCCCGCGGGGAGAGTTTGGTCCATAAGCGCGGACACCCGGCAATGAAATAGCGCATCAGGCGGGCGGCGCGTCTCCGGGAGCTGTCACACAGGGCCAGAGAGAGAACCGGGGCCGCCGGGACCGGCTCTGCCCGAGGCCGTGGCTGCCCGGAGGTTTCTGCCAAGCGCGGCCCGGCAAGGCGCGGGGGAGCCAGCGGCTCCGCTGCCCCTGCGGGAACAGCTCCGGGTTCAGCCGCAGCGGGACAGAGCCCGCAGCAGAGTGATTTGGGGCTCATTCATCGAACCACCCTAAGTGTAGTCATCACCGAGTCATGTGTTTGCCTTTGCTTCCCCTCCTGCCCGCACTCCATGAGTGGTTTAAAGTCTACCAGGGCGCTCTGAGCCTCAGCAATTCATATTTACATGGGGGACAAAGAGGGGTGGGATGCATTTAAAAATTACTCAGTTCAAAGGTAGTGGCTGGTCTTTGCCGGTCTGTCAGATCTAAGAGGAGTGAGTGGATTTTCATGGAGGAATTTCATGGAAATTAAATCTCTACTGGAGTGATCCATTCAACTCCTAAAGCTTCAGCCTAGTTTTGTATCCTGGATGAATACCCTGCTGAATAGCTTGGTGGGGATGCAAAAAGCCACCTTAAACTAGGGATTTTTCTTCTGCTAAATTGACTTCAAAGTAGTAATTAAACAATACCTAGCTTAAAAAAATAAAGTTATAAGAAGGAATAGGACAAAATTACCCCATAACTAGAGGCTGTATTTTATGGGAGGAGGTCAGGGGATGGGTGTTCAAAACGGAACAGTAACTGGGTAGAGGCAATTTGAGAGAAACAACAATGGATGCAAGAGAGTAAAGTGAATTCCAGTGATTCAAACTTGTTGTTAGTTTGTTCATTTATTTTTATTACAGCTGTACTATAGTCGAGTCTGGAGCTAGGTAAGGGGAGGAAGGGGAGAGAGTGTGGAATTGATTGGGATATTTTAAGCAGAAGCATCCAGTTCAGGGGTGACAGGCTGATGCAGCTTTCTGTGGCCTTTGTCCTGTCCTGTGTTTGAGGCTTGTCTTCTCCAGGCTGCTCCGCATAGGGCTGAGCCTGCACAGCACAGTATTCATCCCTGCTTTTGTAAAGGAAAAACAGCGTTTGTGGCCAAGGGCAATCTTGCTGCCAATCTTCTCCCTCTTCCTCTGTTTCCCAAACCCTCAATCACAACTGCATTCATCTCTCTCTGTGATGATTTAGAAGCACGTTTGACTTGAAGCTAAACCAAATGAAAACTAATCTCCTGCCTGACTCCCATGGCAAACTCTCCCTAATTCTCTCCTCTCCTGCAGTAAAGCCCCCTCACTTGTCATTTGCTGATTTTAGTCCTTGGGTCCTTGCTCTCACATGCAGAATGTTGCCCAGCATTGCACCTTCTCCCCTCATGCCTGTTCTGGAAGGAAGAACCTGAAAGTTTATTACGTAATTTAATTTAAAATCTCTTTGGAGTGATTGGTTTGGTGCCTTTCCTGGGTTTAAATGCTTTAGGGGCTTTATTGCCACAGTTTTGTTGTATGGATTATGTCACCAAATGAGCTACAGAAGGAAGAGGGACAAACACAAATTCAGCACTATAGCTCTTGCTAGATTTTATGTGTGTTTAAGGTAAGGTTTACTATTTTAAAGTGAAAAGTCCAACACTGCATTTAATCTGATTAGCACATTTTTTCATACTCCCGGGATATTTCTGAGAATTAATGCTCAGATTCAGACTATGGAAGCATGGCAGTGTACAATGGCAGAGTCTGAGCCATGGATCTTTTTTAGAGACTGTCCATCTCTTGACTTCTGACAAGTGAAACCATGGTAAATGGTACTCCAGGTAATGACTTTATAGTCTTATTAAAGCTTACTGCAGTCCTTGGGCTAGATTATCAAGTTTAAGTATTCCCAGTGTCCCAATGTTGTACTGTTAGTGTGATAGTTACTGTTAGAAGAAGGCTCTTAAAATACAATTTGCCATTGTTACATTGCTTTTCAAATACATTTCACAGTCTATTTGCATTGAGAATTGCTTTTTGTTTTTTAATCTTAAATGCAAAAAGTTGCTGATGACTGCAGTGCATTTCCATGAAGTGATGAGCTGAAAACTGGCAAGAACTGTTTGATGGGATTCGTAAAATCCTGTGAGTTTTAGCCCACACAGAGATACTTTTATTGTTGCAAGCCTTTGCTATACCTGTCAGAAGGCTGTTTTCCTGCAAGGCAGTAGTTCTTGCGATAACTAAATTCTATCTTCAAGATTATACAATAGTATGAAGGCAAACACACATTGCCAAAAGTACTGGAAATGGGAAAGCACTTTGGACACTACTGAGCTGCTTCTGTGCTGCTGACCAGGTAACAAATAATAATACAAAGACTTTGCAGCAGCGCTAATGTAATTTGCTGGAAAGTCCACAATTTCAGTTCAGAAAACCATGGAAGTTGCAATAAAACACAATGGCAGTGTGTGTGTTTTGTTTACAGATTTTCTACCTGACTGTTCCACACCATTCAAACAGACAATGTTGCTGGAGTGTAATGAGAGCTCTGCAGGGTGGTTTGTATCAGCTGAGCTCAAAGTCAGCAGCTCTGGGACAAGATCTGGCATCAAGTCAGTCGTGTGTGGGTGTTGTGTGAGAGGTAGTGACATGCTGGTTGCTGATATTCAATGAATAATAAGTAAGACATCTCTCCTTTCTCTCAGGGAGAGCTTGGAGCTCTCAGAAAGTTACCTTGTAGGGCCAGGTGGATTTCCAGACAGCAGACTGTCCTGGGCCATACATCAAAATTGTCCTATTGGGCTTTGAAAAACAGCCTGAAAAAAATGCCTTCCCAAAGTTGTGTCAGTCCCAGCTGGGACTGTGTTGGCAATGGAAGTGGATTCCCTCCCCACACACTTTGTCACTCCCAGGGTCAGGCAGAGCTGCTGGCCTAAAATCAGTCAGAACAGGTTGCTGAGCTGGTTATAAAAATAAAGTTACAGGTGATTACTTGCATCTCCTCTGGGACTCAGAAGGATCTGTATCCTTTGTGATAAAGGATATAAATTCCACATAGGCAAGAGTCAAGTCCCAAATCACACACACAGATTATCTGCCTCCTTTGAGGAAGCCTGACCAAAACTAAGGACTCCTCTTTGTAGCAATGTATTTGTATACCAGGCCATTCTGATGCACCAGCCAAACTGGTTGTGAGTAATCTTATCAAACCACCTGCAGTTTTGTTGTTAGAGCTCTCAGGAATTCATCAAGATTACTGATAAAACAACAGTATCAAAATAAGAAGAGAGCCTGAGAAACTGTCTGCAAAAAAGGTAAACCCTAGATAGGGGAAGCACAATGTGATGATGGACGCTTGACCACTTGGAAGTTCTGAAGGATGTGTGCCTGCCTCATGAAGAAGCAGCTCAGCCAACCCAGAGATGTTTGCCCATGTTGTCAGTAGACCTAGAATCTGTATCTGCCATGTAATGTAAACAATAAAGGGTTTTTGTTGGAATCATATTGATTCTGTTATTCAGTGGCCCATTTCCCCCCTGCACTTCTTTGAATATCTTCGCTCTGAATGTCATTCTAACACCCATGTCTTACACACACTTTGCAGCTTTACTTGTCTCATGCAGGTATTCCCAGAGGACATTCTGCAATGCCCCTGCCAGTACTTACAAGCCAATGTTTTCAGATCCATCTGACAGTGATTCCTAACTTTTAAAGAAGTTAACAGTATTTGTTTATCCAGAGAGTTTAGGAACTGCTGGTCTAAGATATCTTTATTGTGTGACTATAAAGAAGATATTCTGTATCAAAAAAACACAAGGGTGTGTTAAATCCATAGCTGTGAAATCCTCTCCTAGATGGAAAACTGAGGTGTACATGCTGCAATTGGTTTGTTTTTAAAGAAGGGCTGAGGTTTTAAAAATACATTGAATTCAAATGAGATGTTTGCTGTGAGCCACAGATGGCTTGAAACAGTAGCTCTGACAATGCCTCCCAGAACTATCCAGTACTCCTGACTTGTTTAATTCAGAAACTTAAAGATGGTTATTTAAATGAGAGTAGCATTAGCTATGTTTTTTAGCAGGAAAGAAAAATCTTTCAAAACACTAGAACCCAAATTGTTCTAGTGTCTTTCACTGATCTTTAAATTTATCTTCTTTATACCTCTAGCTCCAATGGTTTGCATGTTCCAGTTACTGACTATAATCACAAACATCTGTTGTGTATTTTAAAAAAGGGCAGAATCTGCATTAATTACATCTTAAATCAAACCAAGTACAACTTGTATCAATCCTTTTCAGATTTGTTTGGAGTTGTTCTATTACTTTTGGAAATAAAAGAATACAAAATCCAATATTCTTGATATTAGCAGTGAAGTCCACCTAGTTAAGCTTACACAGAGCATTCACATTTATCTCACTTCTTTCCTTTTCCAAAAGAGGAATCTGAACAATGATTTATATTTCCCACCTAATAAATTGTGGGAAATTCTTACTTCTTGTTGCCATTATATCTTTGCATTTATAATATACTCTTGATTTGTAATGCTCATTTCCTTTTAAGGATTATTTTGTGAATTGTACAGGAGCAGGACCAAGATTATTGTTCATGTCATACTTAACTCTGCAAGACACCATAGTACAGGTAAGGAATCAAGTAACTGAGACCTAAACCTCTGTCCATACATATGAAATAAATATCATCTCTTAAATACTTGCATAACACAGCAGCCTAGGAAATAGGAGGATGCTGGCTGCAGTATAAGCCTGTAGATAGAAACTCCTGCTTGTAACCTGTGCAACCTATATGGGTAAGACAGAGAGAAAAGCAGTGAGATGGAGTGACAAGAGACTCTAATTGTGGGTACAACACATACAATGTGAAACATCAAGAAACTGAAAGACAAACCTTGGGCTTAGGTTGGGTAAAGCATCTGCTCATGCTGTAACAGAGCCTTTAGCCCAGAACAAGAGAGAGCAGCGTGTGGCACATAGAAGATGCAGCTATTGAGGTGACAGAACACTAAACCAGTGTCCTTATGGATACACAGCACAGTGCACATGTGATACCTTGTCCAGCCAATGTGCTGTTGGATGCGTGTGCTCCAAGCTCAATTAACATGAAAGTGAGTGAGTGAGTGAGTGAGTGACCACGGTATCTTGTAATTGTGGAGGATGAAAGGGCTGCTTCAGGACTGGGAACACTGTACCTTATACACATCTTTATGCCAAAATAATCAGTAGTAGTAATCAGGGTTTCAGTCACCATTGGCAACATTTGTTCTTTTGAAGGGGATTATGGGGACTTGTTTTGCTTTACTTTAGATTTAAAATCTGGACATTTTGTAGCTGCTTTGAGAATGAAGAAAGATCAACAATTTTGTACAAAACCAAGCAAGTGCAATTAAGTGTCTAATACATATTGGCTTAGACTTATTCCAGAGTTTAAAGCTAAGCTGCCATGGTACAGTGAAATCAGAGAAAATATTTGTTTGCCTGCAGTGTTTTGGGGTGGAGCTCAAAGCTTTCTGACATAAGTTCCCTTGGCACAGGCCTTTGATTCCATATTTGACTTCAACTGGGACACACAGTCAGCTTTACTCATCATTTTAAAACTGCATTGGAATGGCCACTAATAACATTCCAAGAAGTTTTATTGGTTTGTTTGGGGTTTTGTTTTTCCTTCTGGTAAGATATAACTGGGAGTACCTGCAGGATGGCTGAGCCATTCAGTGTTCTCTTTTCCCAGAACACTTTATACCCTTTATCAATTTTCTTATTATTTTCATTTTTCTCCTTGCAATCAGTTTTTTGTGAATGTCCTCAAAGCCAAGTTGGCAGAGCTTGTCTTGGAATCTTAACCTGTACACAGGTTGCCTTTGTTCATAAGGTGTAAAGCACTGTCCAAATAGAGAGAATGTGAGGGATGTTTGGGTGAGTAGCAGGGTTTTGGTTGGGCTGTTTGTTCCTGGCAGCTGCAGAGGTGTCACTCTGTTTAACTTCAGATATATCTTGTACCTAAACCAAGGCTGCAGAAAGGGCAAGATTAGTCTGGCTGCTCCTGTTTGGATGGTGCTTGAATCACTACACATAAACAGCTAAAGAGATTTTTTTTTTAGAGGATTCAACCTGTTCCTAAAATTATTTTTTCTTAAATAATTCCCTCCCGGGTTTTTCTTACAGGCCTTATATAATGTTTGGGTTTGTTTTAATCAGGCATTGCTTCATGGGAAATAAATGAGTTTTTATTCCCCAGCATTTTAACTAAAATAAGTAGCTGCACACAATGAAGTCACAGTAAACTGGACTGGGCTACAGAAAATCAACAAAGATGATCATGTCTCTGATGAGAGATAAATGGTTTCTATATAAGTCTGAAGTCTATAAAGTAACTGGGTTAATGCTGAGTCTGTGACTAAATGACAACCTCCACTTTGTAAATTCAGTCTTTTTCAGATTCTTTATTACGACATTTTTTGTTCTCTTGAGATGGATGAAGGTACATAATCGAGTTTGTGGGTAATGAGCCTGCCAAACCCAAGGCACTGAGAAGTTCTGGAAGCTCCTTGCACTCGTTAATGCCTGTGGGCTCCTTGCCAACATGGTCAAAATAGTTTACCATGAAGTTTGGATCTCCCTGTGTTGTCATTTTCCCACGTGAAACCAATCGGCTTATCATAACCTTGTATTAGGAATCGCAACTAAATCTGTGATGCTGCTGCACATGACCATTATTCCTGGGATCTTTGGCATCACAATGTTTTACATGAAGTCATGTTTTGATGTGCTCTTTGGATGTGCTCTTTCTAAAACTCATTAATCCCTCTGCCTTGCTGAGCCTCTGGTTGAAAATGAGTGTGTAAGAACTCGGTATTCCTGTGAGGTGGAGCATCCCGAGAGTGCTCCTAGATGCTGTGCTGTAAGGAGTAAAGCTACTGGCTGTGTTAATTTTAAGTTCCTTTAGAAAGAAAGGAAAATACACTCATGCTTGGAAAATCAGGAATAAAATAGGACTAAATATGACTTTATGACAAAGCACACAAACTGTAGCCTTTACCTCTAGCCTGTGCTCCATGCCTTTGGTTCTCAGCCTTGTACTTGAACATGAAATTTGTAGGATTCTCCCCAGAAATCTTTTCCTGCCACCTCCACAAGTGGAGGGCTATACAGCACTGCAAAATCAAACAACCATCACCACCATCTTTACCGTTGCATTTTAAAATGCTACCCTCTAAAGCTCCTTGTGCCAAAGGAGGACAACAATATCGCGAGCGGGGAACAAAAATAACTCTCTTCGGAAGCACAACCACTGGAAAAGTGTTTTTTTCAGGCAAAACCCAAAGCAATCGTTTTATGGCTTTATTTCCCTCCCCAACAACTGATATTAAATAAATATTCACTGATAAGTAAACACCAAAGAACACCAAAGGAGAGGTTTTCCTCAAGACATGCAGTAGCTTCTGGAACTAAATAAAATTTTTACGAATAAAATTAATTAACTAATAAAATGTAACAAAAAAACCCCAAGATGGCAGAATAATTCCTGCAAGGATAAGCATGTAAATCATCCACATTTTGTGATGTAAAATGGAAGCACCTTCAAAATTTAAATGTGTACTGGCATTTAGGTAAGTCACGATATTGTCACTCGGTCAACATGTGCAATGCGATAACAGCTTTGTTTAAAAGAAGTGTAATTTTTATTATTTATTGTGAGGCCACACCTCAAGTGCTGCATTCAGTTCTGGACCTCTTACTTTCACAGGGATGTGGAGGTGCTGGAGCAAAGGGCAGCAGAGCTCCTGGAAGGACTGGAGAACGAGTCTGAGGAGCAGCGGCTGAGGGAGCCGGGCGGCTCACAGCAGGCGGGGAAGTCACCGTCCCTGGAGGTGCTTAATAGGTGTCTGATCTCGCGGTGAGTGATGTGGTTTAGGATCACAGAACCGTCGAGGCTGGAAGAGATCTTCAAGACCGCGAAGCCCAGCCATCCGCTCAGCGCTGCCCTGCAACCCCAAAACCACTAAACCACTGCAACTCTTGAACCAAAGGCGTGTTCCAGAAGCGCCTAGACTCGGTGCTGAGAGATGGGGTTTAGGGGTTGTAGTGGCAGTGCTGGATGGACGGCTGGACTTGATGATCTCGATGGTCTTCTTCCAACCTTGATCATTCCATTCCGTTACGGACGGCGGGGGGGTGGACGTGGAGGGCCACCGTGAGGGAGCGCGCGCGGCCCCGCTCCTCTCTCGCCGCGGGGCGCGCGCACGGTGCCGCAGCGCCGCCCGCCCCTCGCCGCCCGCTCTGCGCACGCGCGCGGAGCTGCGGCTGCGCGGCCGCAGCAGCGCCTCTGCCGTGTGCCCCCCCGACAACGGTTGCGGGTGAGCTCTGCGCATGCGCTCCGCTCCTTGCGTGTCTGTGCCTCCCGCCAGCCCGGCTCGCTCGCGCCGGGACCTCGCGGGGAAGTGGCGTTGGCGGGTGCGCATGCGCAGAGCCGCCGCTGCCCACACAGCCCCATCTTCCGTTTCCCGGCCTCGCGGAGAAGCGCCGCGGGGGCAGCGGGAACGGCGCGCGCGTCGTCGCGCGTGCGCGAAGGAGGCCGCGAGCGGCCCCCGCCGGCCTCCCGCCAATCGGGCACCGCCCCGCGGCGCCGCCGCGGCCCCGGCGCGCCGTGCGTCCGTGCGTGCGTGCGTGCGTGCGTGCGTCCGCTCGTGCGTGCGTGCGTGCGCTCGGCGGCGGCGGCGGCGCGTTCCGAGCCCCGAATGAACGCGCCGGTCCCGGCGGGCGAGCGGCCCTGAGCGACCCGCGAGCGGGGACGGGCCGTGCCGAGCGGCTCCTCCGCCCGCACTCCGCCCGCCGCACGGGTGAGTGACCGACGACCGACCCGCCGAGCGCCCGCTGCCCGCCCCGCCGCCGCTGCGCCGCGCGCCAGGGGCAGGCGCGGCGCCCCCGGCCCGCCCGCAGCCCCCGGCCCGGGGCCCGCCCGCCCGTAGCCGCCGCCGGTCCCGGGACTTCAGCCGGCCCCTGCAGCCCCGCGAGGGTCGCGGCACCCCGCAGTATCCCCTCAGGGGTGCCCCCGGTGCCGGTACCGCCCCCCTGCCCCCTCCCCGGGCCGGCGGTGCCGCTCGCTCCGTCCGCCCCGGCCCGCGCCCTTCTTGCGGGGAGGATCCGCCCCCCCTTGTCTCCCGGTCCCGTTTCTCCCAAAATTTCACGGGATCGGGAGGGGGTCGCCCTTCCCGCGTCCTCCTGCACCCCCCCGGTGCCCCCTCGGCTGGGGAGGGGTCGGGCCTCGGCGGTGCCGGCCGGACCCACGGGCAGCTCGGGCCGGTCCTGCGGGAGATGCCGTCCTGCCCCGTCGGTCCCCGGGAGAGGCGGCGGCAGGGGTGCCGCTATCGACCCATCTCCCGCTCCCCGTGGGAGGATGTAAACTTTCCTGGAGATCCCTCAGCGCCGTCTGCCAGATATCCCTGACTGCGGGCTCTCTCTGTGTCATTTTTAGTCACCTACTCTGCTCTCATTGTTTAGGCTTTCGAGGGTTTGCCCTTTTCCCCTCACATCTGCCCCTTCTTCCGTGTCTTTTTGGGGTTTTGTTAAGGAAGTTGTACAGATAGATTCCCATCCTGCTTTTTGTAGTGACTGTAGGATGCTGTGTGAACGTAACTCTTGGATAAACATTTCTGCGGGACCTGTGATTTGGGTTCTCAGTCACAAAATCCTACAGGATGCTTTCCCTTTCCCGTTTTTCACTCCCCCCTTCTCCAAAATAAACCTCCCTCCAGTGGGTCACCGACCCAGGAAGCTGTGAGGCACTTGTAAGCTTGTGACTGGTATCTCCAGTGAGCATTTTGGAAAAATCAGCACAAATATTTTCTGTGGCTTTTCCTGAGAGACCAAACCACTTCAGCATCTGCAGTGGCGTTTTCTGAAGCTTGTTTACTTCTCACAGGTTTTTCTCAGGTGTCTGAAATTTTCTTCACAAATATAAATTCTAATTTTTTTGAAATGCAGTTTGGGAGTGGTACAGGTCACACAGCAAAGCAGACATTACAAGTGCAGCATGTAGGTTGCTGTCCTTTATAGGAAATACAAGTGAGGTTTTAACTCCCATAATCAGGCTCCTCAAACATGTTTGGACAATAAATAGAAATTAAGAGTCCAGGTTACTTTCCATTCTTTGGTGCTGAACAATGTCTCATGCATTGAGGGCCTCCTGTGCCTGAGAGTCATTGAACTTGCATTTTTATATTGGGATATCTGTTGTCTACAGCTCAGTAAAGCAGCACGGAAGTTACAGGAGGGTGTAAAATCTGCTGCTTTAAAGATAAAGATGCTGTGAGGGAAAGCACCATATTTAATACTTTAGATCACATAAGAAATGTGAATGCAAATGAACCCAGATTTTTCGTTGAAGAATGTCTGAGTGACTTTCTGCTGGTGTGATTCTAGGGTTCATGCAACTTCTCATTTCCTAGATCAAGCCCGTGGAAAATCTATGTGTGTGGAATAATCTTTGTGTTTGTAGTGTGTGTGTTCCATTTTGGTGGAGACAGTGAAAATCTCCCAGCCAGTGATTCCACAGCACGTCACTCCTTGTGATCCAGTCTGTGAGACTCGGACAAAGCTGATGAGCAGGATTCTGTCAACAGTAGATGTAATCACTATTTTTTTGTAGTGGTTACTCATTTGTTAACCTTTTAAACATGGAAAACCAAAATGTTGAGCTGGTTTTAAGTTGCATTTTTTTCTCATTCCAATGAAAATAGCTTGATACTTAGAAAACTAGTTATTAGATTAGTTGCTCTGGGTGATTTAACTCGAGAGGTGAAAACAGAATTATGAGTGCTTGCATTCAGAATTGTGGGACTGTAGCTGCTTAACTTGGTTCATCTTTCTCAGAAAAATTGTTCTATTTTTTTAATAGACAGGATAAGTGCATTTTGACACAAAGAAAAGTGTTCCAAGAGAAGTGTCTTCTCACATGAGAAAGCAAATGCAATTTATGGAGAGATCTACAGATGTTTCTCATGCTCAGAGTTTTTTTTCTACACTTTAAAAATGTATATATAGGGTAAATGCCCAGTGAAACAAACAAAAACAAATAGGGGTTGGAAAGAAAACTTTTTGATACCCTTGTGAAATGCTTTCAGAGTGATTTAATCTGATGGTGAAAAGAATGTGATTTCCTTTTTGGCCTGTTTGAGTTTTGAATATTTTTTCAAGTGTTAAATTGTTTGTAATTGTGAAGTATTTCAAAACAGTTGGGTTTTATAAAAACTTCAACATCCATATATCGAGTAAAGGTTGGCATTATTTTTAACTTCACTGTGAGCCCTAAAAAATCTAGTTATGCAGAAGTACTTGAGGAAGTCAGGCTGTGTCAGGTTCTGGTGCTGCTGCAGTGACGTGCCTATAGTGCCCTGGGAGGTGGAAAGCAGCGAGCTGTTAGAAGGTTCTTTATAATCTTGTGTTTTAAAGGTTGTTTTTTCTATAAATTAAATATGATGAGAGCCACTTAAAAATTTTTTATGTGTGCTGTAAATTACTTTCATTTTCTAAAATACAAACTTGCTGCTTAAATTCAAGAGTAGCTCTGTTTTAGTAGTAATTCTTGTTCCTAAGAGTCAGTAGGACCTTTGCACATGTACAAGGAAATTCCTGATCTTCCTTACAGTAACTGGTATTCATTGGTGTCAATATTTTAATAATATAATATGAATATAAAATGAAACAGGTAGGCCCAAGTGATTGTGTGTGTATATACCACACTGTTCATACAAAACCAGAACTTTTTTGCATTTTACATTATTTTGTTAGTATATTTCTAAACATCCCTGTGTGGTTTATGTTGTTCTATTGGATGTGAGATGTAAACAAGAAATCTTTGTGCTCTAACTTCCTGCTTGTCTTTTGTAGGTCTTTTTTTGCTCCCAAACATTATTTAAGTTTTAAAAATTACCCAGATTCTTATTTTTTAATATACATACATACATACATACACATATATATATGTATGTATATATATATTTATGTCTGTGTGTCTGTCTCTTCAGGAACCATCCTTTCTTCTCAGAAGGGATTACAGAATAGTCTTGTTTTATTTTTTCTTTAGAAGAATACAGTATAATAATTCTTTTGTGTTTAACTCTTAAGGGCTCACTATTGCCACTGCAGACGGGTGTGACCAGTTTATCCAGATTTGCACTTTTTTTTTTTTTTGTGCAAATCAGGGAGATCCGAAATCTTTGCATTCTTGTTCTGAGTGTGCGTCAGCGACGTGAGCTCTCCGCAGTCGGAACAGAAAGCAGATGAAGCTGTTGGGAGAGGAGAGGCCAGGGGGACAGGACAGGCGCCTTCTGAGGCAGGAGTTTTGCAGTAAACAGTGCAAGGCCAGCAGCCACGACCCGGTCTGTGAAAATCTGTTGAAGCAGGAGGCAGCAGGAGTGTCTGCCGGCAGGAGAACGCGCTGACGGGAACTTGAGGACGTTCCTTTGCTTTCGGTTAGAGGAAGAGTGAGTGATACCGGCATTGTGGGCTCCTGACAGCGCTGGGGAGCACCGCGTCTGCCTGTGCAAATTACAGACAGCAGTCTAGCATTTTCATGCAGATCTGTGCCATTGTAACCCAGTCCAGATGTGTTGCAATTCTGCTCTCTTATTTATGGCTGGATTTTACACTTTTTTTCCAACACAAATATCAAACTCTGGTGGCTTTTCTTACTTTAACGAGTCAAATGAAGAGAAAGGCTGAGGAGGATTTTATTGCAGCTGTGGCAAATTCTGATAGTAAGGCTCAAATCTCCAAAGTAAAAAGCTTTAAGAAAGTCTGTTTGAAGAAGATGATTTTTTTTTAATATTTCTTGGTAGATGTAGAAGCAAATGAACACAAACTTCTTAATACTGGGCCAAGAAATTAATACACTCATTGAGTATTTTCAGTTTTGCACAAGCCCTGTCTCCCTGAGTTGGACCTGTGACCTCAGTGCTACATTTTAAAATGTGTTGCTGGTAGCACATGACAAGTTTGTGGTTCATACTGAGTTTAATTTTAAGTTACTTTTCTGAGCTGAGAACAGCAACTCCCATGCATTTACTGAAACCTGGTGTTTTACTGCCAAACTAACCGTGGGTCACAGAGAGGTTTCCACTGCAGCACCTTAGTCAGAGAGGTGTCTAAAGTTTTGTTCCTAATGCTGTTTGAGTTGCCACAAGATACCTCTGATGCCAAAAGCGGAAACATTTTATCATCTCATCTCTACTCTTTACACCTCTGCCCTGAGACTTTGTTAGCCTTTACAGCCAAAACCTGTGCTCAAGACTATGCTGAACTTTGGGTTTTCCTTTGCTTCTGTTTTTGAAGAAGTTCAGTGGCATGAATTTCATTGCATGTACATATATATATATTTTCTACAAATTCCTTTCCTGTAATAAATAACTATAAAAATGAGTTGCAGTAACTTTTTTTCCCCCCAGTGATTCTCTTGGTGTATTTCCCACTTATTTCTTTTCCATCTTCTGCTTTTTTATTAATGTCCAAAGTTTTATTTTAATTCTCAGACTTTTTTTTTTGCATGAAGAAACTATTTTTTCTTGCTGAAGAAATGTCATTAAAATTTGGTAAAATACTGCCTCTGCCAATCACTTGTTTATTTGGCTGTATTGAAGTAGCTTAAAGAAAGGGGCCAAATCACTTCCAAGCATCCAACACTGCATTTATAAAGCTATTTTAATTTGCCATTTGTTGCTGTTTAACGTGCTGATTGCAGGTGTTCTTTCCCTGTAGCATTGAGAGGATTGCAGTGGCATTCTAAAGGTCATTTAAAATCATGACAAGCTCAGTCGGACAGAAGAAAGTCTCCTCCAGACAAAGGAAGTGTGGGTTCTGTCGGTCGAATAAAGATAATGAATGTGGGCAACTGCTGATGTCGGAGAACCAGAAGGTGGCGGCACATCACAAGTGTATGGTGAGTGACCGGGAATGGGGCGAAGCCGGAAAACGCTGCAAACACCTGGAAAAGCCAACCAGATGGGAACTGGCAGGCATGATTAACCACTGCAGTTTGGTGGGTTTTGTATCTGTAAGTTTCTCTATGGCTTGTACCTTTTAAAAATTAAAATGCAGGTTTTGTCTTTGTGATTTTAGCTGTTCTCGTCCGCACTGGTTTCTTCACACACTGATAATGAGAGTCTCGGTGGATTCTCTATTGAAGATATTCAGAAAGAAATAAAGAGAGGCACAAAACTGGTAAGTCCCTATTGTGGCTCTTGAAAATGGACGAGAGTATTTTCATACCTCCCATAAAGTTAGCAAGGAAGTTTGTTCAGTGTATTTAATCTAATTAATATTTTCCATTAGATTTCTGAAAGAAACCCACATTCTAGGGTCCTGGGAAGGGTGTTGTTGTGTCTTTGCCAGTATTCGGACTTGCTACCAAAATCTAGCTTTAGCTATGAAATACACTTTTCGCTCCTTTTTTATTGATTTAAAAAATAATGATGTGAATATTGAGGGCTTATGAGGTATGTGGATACAGTAGTCATTGCAGCTCCACCAAATTAAAGAGACTGAGCAGCAGTGACTTTTTAATTCCTGAGAAGCTAATTCATGAGGATTTTTTTATTAGTAGTATTATTAATTTGCAACTAGTTTTTTTCCATTTGAGGAAATGGGTGAGGCTCTTTCAAGGATAATTTTAGCAGATGATCAGTTCACTCCTCACATTAAAACCTTTCAGCTTAGTTATTTAAAGCAATGTAAATACATACCATTTCTTGGACCACTAAGAGAAGTCTAAAGTATAGTTGTAGAACTACAATTTTATAATAATAGTCTACTATTTCATTCACTGTTTCATTTTAATCTTTTCCAATCCAGGGAACTTCTTTTTCTCTAATTAGCTGAAGCATAAAGTATAACTGTTCACAAATCATTCATGTTGAGATTAGGACTTTCCAAAGGACATGGTGGTAAATGAAACTACTGATCTTAAGGAAACTTCTTGATTCTTGTGTCTCTTAAATGGTTTTAAAGGTTTTTTCTTTTTATGTTTTTGGTGGTGGATTCTGCTTCTGAATCGCTTTATGTTCCTTCTGTTGCAATGGCTCCATTCTTGTAACTCACCAGCTGTGTGTACTAGACACTTTGTTCAAGTATTTGTAGAAAATGTGGTTCTGGTCAGTCTAATGGATTCATAGTCCTGAGTTGTTTCCTCTTTGGTGAAAATGTACAAGATAATTTTAGATCATAACTTAGGTGCTGTGTCTCCAGCTGTCAGAAAGCTGCAGCTCTGAATCACTCTCTGGAGGAACTTCTCTTTCTCCATTGGTGTGTAGGAAGTTTAAAGGTAAAGGTTTATCATTAGGCCAAATCCCTGTGCTCAGGTCTGCTTGCTGGTCTGGCCTGGTCCATTCTGGGGGAACACATTCAGCAAAAAACCTCAGTGCACTGGGTTAAGTGAATGTATTGATGGCTTGGGCTCAGTTTGTCCTCCCTCAGGAGCTGCTGCTGGCCAGGTGGGCACAGACGGTGGAGACCTTGTTACCAGAGTGACAGTGACAGCATGCAGAGACTTTCTGATGGTAATAGATCAGTCTGAGAAAAGGTGGTAGGTTCAAACTTTGGTGGGCCAGTCACAAAAGCTTATGAAGTCTAAATATTTGGAAGTACAGGTCACTGATATCTTAATTATTTTAATTATCTGTGTTATTTCTAGTATCTATGAATGGAAGGGTTTTGGTTTTTTTGAAGAACATACCTAATTTGCGGCTTATCAAATTTCTTACATACCCAATATACCAATATTAAGTTAATGACCATTTGGACAGCAGACACATGCCAGTGGAATAAATATTTTATTACTTATTAGAAACATGGATGAAACATGTGTGCTCTGTTTTACAGGCACATCATGGTGTTCATAAAAATAAAGTTTTCTTTTAGTCATTTCTAGCTTTCAGAAGAACTCAGTTTCTGACTGAACTTGATTGGCTGGATATATAAGCCTAGGCTTTTCTAAGGGACTTTGATCAGCAATTATTTTATATAAAACCATAATGTGTAACAGATTTATGAGATAAAATGCCCATACAAATTAGGTAACAACTAGGGAACAGTATATAACTGTACCATTTCAGAGCTTGCAGAGGAGTAAATGGAGATGATCCAAGGCTTTGACATTTTTACTGTTCAGTTGACTTCGTTAAAACTGAAAAACAGGCTGGTGGTATATTTGTTAACTTTGGTGGTATATTTTTTTGGCATATTTGAGCGTAGCAAGGAGAGCTTGACTAAACAAGTGCAGTGGAGAAAAAAATGTATCCACAAAGATATATAGAGAGATAGATACAGATAGATATATGTAGGGAATATCCTACATTGCATACTTAAATTTGGAATTGGTTGTAACCTTTTGGGGTTGGTCTTAGGAGGTGAGTTTAATGGGCAGTCCTGAGATTTTGGGGAATACTGAGTCAGTAGAGAACAATAAAGAGTAAAATGTTGTCATATTGTCAATTACTTACTTTCCTACCACAGTATAAGGAGGACCATGAGCAAGGCAGATAGGTGTTGTCTATGTGTCTGATACAAGAAGAATTAATTCATGGGAAAGAAGAGTAAAGCAACAACCTCAATTTGAATCTTTTTTGCAATATAAGTATAAAGAGCAAAATTTAGTTTAGTTGAAATAAATTAATTGTGTTTACCAAATATTCCACTAAATTCAGTGTTTTGGAAAGGACTTAAGGACGTAATTGTAGAAAAAAAAGTTAGCTGCTGATGCCAAGGTAAATTTGCAGATCATCAGTATTCCTGACTGCAGGATTCATTCTCAAGTAGATGTCATTTTTTTCCCCTCTTGCCTTTTTAATGTAATTCAGAACTAAACAGGTACAATTATGATTTTAACTTTTCTGAAATGGTTGGTACAAACAGACTGTCCTTGTGAGAGGGATATTCAGGTGAATACCTGTGTCACTTTCGTCAGATACATTCCACAAAAATAAATGACTTATTTTCTTCGTTGAGTTGATAATGGTGGTTGAGTTGATAATGCATCTGATGTTATTGCACTGTTGCACACATTTAGCAAATTTCTTGATTTTGAAACAAATTATGCAAAACACCTGAGAGCAGAAAGAGTAATAAGAAGTGCATCAATCCATTTGTTTTGTCACCAGGACTGGTAAATACTAAACAAAAAGTAACCATGAGTTGTGCTTGCTTTTCCTTTCCAGATGTGCTCTTTATGCCACTGTCCTGGAGCGACCATTGGCTGTGATGTGAAAACATGTCACAAGACATATCACTACTACTGTGCTTTGCATGATAAGGCTCAGATAAGAGAGAAACCTTCACAAGGCATTTATATGTAACTATTATTTATTTGTTACACTTATTTTTTAATTTGTATTTTACATTCTTTGTTTAAAAAACAAACAACAAAGCAAAACAAAACCCCACTTTGGAATCTAAACAAAACTGTTGCAAAAATTCTAATTATGATTGTGGCATTCAAAATAGTGATGTGCTAGGAAAGCACATTTTCACTGCAAGATTTGTGTATCAGTGAGTCTTTTAAGTGGGAGAAAAATGTACTGACATTTAAATTTAAAAGATGAGTAAATAATCTGTGATTCGTGACTGACTTGACAGTTTTCAACTACTTTGTTTATAGGATTTTATGTCGAAAACACAAGAAAACTACGCATAACTCTGAAGGTAAAATTATTCAATATAAATTTTTCCCATTGTAGAAAGCTATTTGGTTAAATTTAATTTTTCTGGAGAATATAAATGTTTTCAGTAAAAATTAGAACTACATTTTTTTGAGAAACAATGAGTTTGGAAGCCCATCTGATTTCTGTATTTTCTCTAAAAATTATTGATTGAAGTGGAGAAAAACCCCAACTGTAAATTTTAGGATGTTCAAATTATATGATGCTCCATAAAACCAAAGTTTGGGTAGAAGTTATACATTCCCTTCTTGGAAGAAGCTGGCTTATATTGGTAGTTAAGTATTCACAATATTAACATCTGAAATACTTTGTCAGGTAACAGCTGATTTTTGCTACTGCTAATGTTCCTAAATATCTATTAATTTTTTGACTAGCAAATAGAGTTTAACTCTTGAAAAAAGAAACACCCAATAGTAAATGAAAAGGGTTGTGATGAGTTCATTTCTAGATAAGTTTCTGAATCATATTGATTTTAAAAAAGTTTTATGGATCCATTCATGAAAGCTGTGTAGCTTTGCAGAAAAGAACAGTGAAATGCCACAAATGTCGATATATTGTGCGGTCTGTTAAAATTCCAGACTAGTGTGTATTTATTTATTGTGTATTTATTAAGGTATTTTTCTTTTTTTCTTCTGTGTCTGAATTTGGGTAAGCAAACAGTTGGTAGTTTACTTCTTGCATTGCTTTCTACTGAAATGTCATCAGATTTAACTAATGAGGAGTATACAACTGTTTAGTGAAGATTAAACTTCATAAATTATTTCAGTCTCTATGCCCAATGTATTTCTAAGATAATATTTTGCTTTTTATGCTACGGGTAGTAGACATGTTAATGGCAAAGGTTTGGGTGTTATTTCAGTGTTCAGAAAGATTGTGAAGGCAGCAGAAAATACCAAAGAGAATGGATTTCTTTTCTTTTTAGTCTATTTACATAATTATTGTTGTGTGGCTATATATGAAACTGATTTTACTGTTACTGGGTTTAAACAAGAAAAATAATATATACATTATAGTTAGTTCTCCAAAGAGAAGGGGCCATGTTATCTAGTAGTTTGGCACTTCATTTGTTTGTTTTGGGGGTTGCTTTGTGTGTTAGCAGACACAGAATATGAAAGATGTTTTGAGTCCAGAGAGATTAATTGCTTGAACTGATGTGTTAAAATAATCTTTTATACTTACTCAGAAATGTCTCAGTGTTTGACATGTGTTTAAAAATGCCTCCAATTCTTCTTGGAGCTCAAAACCAATGGACTGCCTTTTCTACTTGGGATTCCTTGCAGGACCTGAACTTGTGCTTTTCTTTAAGAGCTTTCGGAAATCATTATTTCCAATTTTACAATGTCGTTTTCTAATAGCAAAGGCTTTTAAATTTTATATAGATACACTGGGAAAAATTAGTGGGTTTTTTATTAAATGTTGATGATGGTAGTTTATTGAAACATTTATCTAGACTCATATAAAGAACCTCTTAGACTGAGGGTAGGAGACAAGAAATACACAATGTCACTCAGAACAGCTGAGGCCAAAGAAACTGATAGTACATTATTTAGCACTTTGCACACATCTTTTTTTGTTTAAAATATTTACTTCTGTCATGCTTTACACTTCTAGAAATAGCTTTGCTCTTCTAGAACTATGTGTAGCTATACTTCACATTGCTGTTTTCAGTTCTTCATGTAATATTTCACTGAAATTCCAACCAGTGCTCTTTCCCAAAGAATATGTTTTCTTTTTAGTCCATACAGTTTTGGAAACTTTACCCATAATACAATTAACATTTACAGTTGTGGATTTGATAATGCCAGAAGCTGGGGCTCTTTTGTGATAGACTTCCTTTAAATCAAAGAAAGTAGAAATACAAATTGCATATGCCTGATGCAATGCTATAAGTAATTTCCATGGCAATGGTATTTTGCTACATTGAACACTAATTAACTTTAGCAGACAAAAATTACAGGGTGGTTTTCAGAGTTCCAGAATGGACTTGGGAGGTTTTTTTCTTCAATACGTAAGTGCTGAAGTTTGCTCAGTGAAATAGCAACTGGAAGGTGTTGGATGATGAGATTAAGGTTTATATATGTATTTTGTTTGTTTCTTGTTGAAGATGTGAATGTCAAGGAGGCATTTCAGTGTGAAAGAATGGTGGTGTGTGAAACCAGATAAAGGACTTGGCAGAGAAGAGTGACTAGACTAGGCAGGGAAACTAGATGTTAACATAGTGGGGTTTTTTTTAAATCTTGTTTTAGTTTCATTTTCATTAATCTTTGCTTAGCAGTGTTTTCCTAACAGAACAGTTAAAGCTTATTTGTGGTTCTGTTACCACAGATAAGTGTGGGTGCATGGAGGTGCTGGAATCATCAGTCCTTTATAATGGAAACTTAACTGCTCCTACTCTGGGTTGCTTTTTGGTTGGGCATTTTTTTTATTACTATTAATTTGTTGCATTTTGTTTTCTTGGTCAGTTTAGAACATCTGTGGGTTCTTATGCTTGGTTCTTTGTATCCAGATTTAATTGTTCCAGGCCAAGTATTTTTATTCTGTCACTTATGTTAGTAGGTGTTCAAAGAGTTTGTGGGAGTGTTTAGTTTGTCCAGAAGAGTTTATTTTCTGTAGGCAGCACTGCTGCATAACAGTGAGGTTTTTCCATAAAAAATGGATGCTTCTGGGGGCATACTTGCCCAAGTCTGAGATCTGACTCACGTACTTTTGTTAGAAGTTCTAGTTTTAAGAGACTGTCTGTTAAACACTTAATAACAGTTAAAGAAAATCTCTTGAGGCTGCATGGAAATGTTGTTGAAGGGCTTACGTTGGAACTAAGTTACCTGCTAAAACGTAATGAAAAGGACCTCATATATGCTTTTTATTGCTGTTATGAAATTCAGGTGGTGTGAGGATTCATCAGACTTGGTACCTACTCATGAAGACAAAATTAATGAGTGATGGGAATTAATTTTTCTCCACTTGACAGGACTTGATGAACTACTTTCTGCTTTCTTTGAATATAAAAATGTGAAACGTGGCAGCAGAGAACTGTGCTCTCAAATTCATTACCTGTTTGAACAGATTGTTTGGTTTATCTAGTTTATCTATATGGTCTGACATTTAGGTGACATAGAATAGGAAAATTGTATTTCTGCTATATTTCCTTTATGTAATTCAGTGTGGTTTTCCTGTGCTTTGTTCCCATTAACTGGAAAAAGGACATCTAGGTTTTTGCCTTGCTGGTTACAAATTTAACAGAATAACTGAACTTCAGGTAACAGCTTCAGTCATGATTTCAGGCAAGCTGTCTAAATTTTCAATACCTAATAGGTTACGGGAATTAGTGCCAGTGCTTTTAAATGATCAGAACTAACTATTAGTTGAAATACTGTTCAGTTTGATACAATTGCATTTATTCTGTCTGAAGAATGAAGTATTGTTGAACTAATGTTTTGGAACCATTTGTTGGAACTTATTCCAGTGTACTGGAAATCATTGTTGAAAAATGAAAAAACTGGCCTCGCAGTTCCCTGCAGGTGGGGCTGCCCTGGCTGATGTGTTGAATTTAAAACAAATTCAGCTGATGAGGAATAATTTAATATAAACTAAGATAAGAATGTAATTTCATCTGTTACACAGTGGTAAGACAAAGACTAACAAAGAGCCATATGGCTTCTCTTGTTAATGTTTAAAGCAGATGCTTGAGAACTGTGGGGTCAGAAAATAAAATGTCTGTAATTTTTGTTGTAACTGTGCTCAAAGCCTCAGGGAATTATGTTTCCACAGTGGAAATAAGGACATTCCCTGTCTTAGCATCCTTTCCACGTCATTCTAAAGATCAGACATGGAATCTGTGCTTTGCACACTACTTGGTAAGTTGAGTCATGATGCTATTTCTCTGAGACCTATTTAGATATACTGCAATCTATAGTGCACTGACTACTTTCCCAAAGTGCTGTGAAAACCAGAGACTGGCAGGAAAAACATCTGCGACTTTTTGACATTGTGGTTAGGTAACATTCTGATTCATCTTTGGATTCTTCAAGCAGTGTTTGTTCCCTGTCATATTTTCTGTGGCACTGGTCAAAGCACAGGTTTGCTTCACCTTGTTTGCAGTAACATAGTCAGGTGTTAATGTTTCTGTAATGTTGCAGTTTGGGGTCACCTTGATTTTGACCCTGAGAAAGTCTTCCCCGAGCTCTGCTAACTCAACCTGCTTGGTGTCTGTCTCCTGGGGAATGCTCTGGGTGTGGCATCCAATGTGTACATGGTGTTCCCACAGGAAGAGTTGGTCCAGGCAGTGAATTAGCAGTGTCCCATTATAGATGAGTGAGGGTTTGTGCAGAAGGGTTATCACACCAGGGTTTTCTTATGGAAAACCACACTGCTAATGGAAAAGGAAAAATGTGTCATATGGTGAATGGTTTGTCCTGTCTGAGGAGCTGTCCTGTGATATTCTAATTCTCCCTCTCACCCAGGCAAGGTGTTAGACAGAGAGGCTTGAGCTACTCAACATATTCATCAGACCAGTGATCATAAGCTTTGTGATTATGCAAATGAGCCAAGTGCATCATCTGTCTTCAGTCTCTGCCAGTGTATCTTTGCTTGAAAACACATTTAAATTGTGTGGTTAGTAGGGAATATTTTATTATTTTTCTATGTTAAATGTACTTAATTAAAGCAATAATCTCAAGTACCTCATAACAAACAACTTTTGAACAAGAGTCATCAGTTCCTTGAAGTATCTGGGACTTTTGGAAAACATATTAGTGGCAGGACCTGAGGGCTGATTTAATTTTTATGTGTTTAATGTAACTTACTCTTCTTCCATTGAAAAAGATAACACAAAAATATATATAGCATTTTGGTCATTAATTTCACATTAGCTGCTGATAAAAACTACTATTTTTTCATGATTAGTTTACCTGATTTTGTATTTGATTGCAAGGGGCTTTATGCAAATCCCTGATTCTTACTATTGCTTATAGATGCATCCACATTTTTAGCATTAACTACTGGGCCAATAAGGCTCCTTTGGGTTTGTTTTCTTTTTTTAATGTTTCTTTCCAATTTAAATAAATGGTGTTGGCTCATATGGTCTATTTGGTTTCAACCATAGTTTAAGATTTTACTCTACCATGCTGAATTACTCTTTTCTTTCTGCGTTGTATTCCATTTCTCTTCTAAAAATCTAATAAGATTGATTTTGTTCCTTGAATTTTTAGTTTCTCTTTTCTCCCAAGTGCACTGTAAAATTTTACCTGCATACGTATGATTTCAGATTTACACAGCATCATGTCTCAGCCTCCTCAACATTCTGTGCTTTGTCTTCTTTTCATATCCAGTCCTACTTGCAAATATATTTTGCCAGTAGTTTTAGTTTTTATCTTCTTCATACAAACTCAGCCTCCTTTAAGATAAAATGTAGGATATCAATAGAGCGGTATTTACTGTACACATCCTCTTTTTACTTTTTCTTTCACAACCTTTAAATCACATAATTCTGTATTACTTTGCTTTAACCTGGCTTTTGGAAAGGGGTGATTCCATGTGTATTTCAAGCTGATGCAATATGAATCAGTGATATCTCAACTATATCTCTGCCAAGCCTTATTTTAAGCAAACATCTTGATCCTTCTTCCTTCTAGTCATGATCAAAGGAGAATTTTTAGATTTCTCTCTGAAGATGAATCTCCCTGTTAACAGTTGATGTAAGACAGCATTTTGCCAGGCTTCCTTCTGTGGTACTTAGTACTGCTCATGGATTTCTAAAATGCAAATTAGGGTCTTGTTGCTACCCATCTGCATTTAAAATACCATATTCCTAGGTGCTTTTTAAAATGTAGATAGTTTCCTCTTGATTTCTACCCTTAATCCCCCCTTACCAGACCAAGTTGTATATTGGGCTCTTTTCAGATCAAGCATTTAGGGACTTCGGAGGGAAGCTCATAGAAACCTCCTTGCAACACTTTAGATAAAGTTATACTGAGAAATTGTCATGATTTTAAAAATCAATGCAGTAATGGAATATGGGATGAGGGGTAATTGAAGAGGGAATTCTAGGGAATCTCGGGGGATTCAGAGGATGGGTGATACCCATGATAAAACATCACCTGGTCAGGGAGGAGTTGAACAACTTTTTGTGTTTTCCTTAGTTCAAGCTGACATGAGAAGTTGGAAACACCCAACCATCAGATGCCAGGGACACAGGGTAAGCTGGCAGTGGGCTTGAGGGGAGGGATAGGGCACCCACCAAGCTGTAATTGAACATGAAGACCATCCAGATGGGTTTGATAGCTGGTAGTCTCCTTGATGTGTTCTGCGAGTTTGAGGTACTGTAAAAACGAGAAGGGCTTTAATGTTTTGAGGTTTCAGTCTTGAAGGACAGATGTGGTAGAGCAGTTCCTCACATCTTGGTCCTTTTACTCTGTAGATCCACGTCACTTGAAGTAGGAGACGTAAATGAATTCAATGAATTGTATTTTAGTGAAGGGGGGTCATGTAGCAGCTGGATTTTAATGATGTCTGAACTTCTCTGAAAGTCATAGTTTTAAGCACAGAAGAGGGGATCTCTTTTGAGGAAAGCTGTGCATTCTTCATGGTTTTTTATCTAACACTGAAATGATCTTCTAAAAATACGTAATTTTTCCTTTTCAAATCTTTATTAGGTTAATAATTATAGACTAAAAAATAGCACTTAAGAACTTACTCTGTTAGGAGATCGACACTTTATAAAAAATCTGTTTTCATAAGGTGTGCTTGGTTTTTAGCAATTATAACTCACCTCTAGTTTTTTAAGAAGTGGGACTGTAAAGAGTTCAGGACTTGCTTTAATGTTATCGTAGAAAATAAGGACGAACTGAGGTGGAAAGCATTTTGACTGGCAGAATTGACAAGGAGCTTTAGAAAAAATAAGGAATGGCAGTGAATGGACTGTGTTTTGCTTCATCAAATACACTAGGGAAGTCTGTTGAATTATTTTGGAAGGAATATTAACTTTTTATTGATGTGATTTAAAGGGTCATGGATTCAGTAGTCACATTTTTGTAACATTATTTTTCTAGAATAACCATCTATGATTTCTGTAAATGTAAAAATAGAGACAAATATTCACAAATTTTTTTGAATAATCAGTGGAGAGTTCGCATGATGAACAAGATAAAAGAATTCTTTTTGAAAGAGGCTTTCAGATTGTATTAAAAATTTGCTATATGCAGTCTAAGAGGTCAGTATCTAAATTGCATGATCTTGCTTGGAGAATTTAGCAAGTGGTGACAAATGAAAAATAATGTTATATAGGAAATACTAAGAAGAAAATGTAAAATGTATTGTTTCGTTACATAATCTGTGTCATCATGTATTTAGTTTTTTCAGCATAAAATACATGGTGCTTTTGACATGTAATTAGAAAAGAGTAGTTTATGTGTTAAAGTATAGGGATGCTGTTGACAGACTGATGTGTCTTAATAGCAATTTGTACATAGTGAATAGTCTGTAAGTTTAAACCAAAATAATTTGCAGATCTATATAAATTTCAGTATAACCTCTTGTGATGCGTTTGGATGAGTTTTTATCCTTAATAACTGAGCAGAAGCTGTAGCTTTCTTGGGGGTTAGTGACAGATACAATAGCTGGAGCTGAACAGGATGTACTTGTGTGCCAGGCTGGGCCAGAGCTTCAGTTGTCTTCTGCTCCCACTTGGTGACTGTGGAATATGTTCAGCACTTTGACTTCAAGTTTTGTGCAGTCTAGTCACTGTTATCAAGAGATAGAAATGTGATCTGATTTTTATGTGATGATAGGTAAGCATTCAGTCTCCAACTAAGACGTCCTATCTGGATACTGAAACAATATGGCAGTATCCATCAAGTGAATGTTTCAAGTCTTCTGATTACCATTTCCTTCTCTTTGGGGGCTCATGCTGATGTTTCTGGTTTGGATTTTGAGAAGAAAAGTCCTTCAGCAGGGTCTGTGCATTTTCTTTCAACAAGTCTGCTGAAATATGTTTGTGGTTTGAGCAGGAATGGGTGCTACATATTAAAAGAGAAAAAGGAGGAGGATGTTCCTGTGAGTAGGAAAGTTGTTGGTGACTGAATAAAGCTGGTTGTTAGATGTAGTTACCAGATATAATTTAACTAGATCACTTTGGAAGCAATCATAATCTTGCCGAATTGGTCTGTATCCTGTGTAGAACTATGAGTTGTGCCAAGGACAGCATGCCCAAAGGCTGGGCTCAGCTCTGTGTAGCATTCACGGCTCAGCTGATATTTGCAAAGGAACTTGTCATGCCTCTTTGGTATGTCTGTATTGAAAAATGTGTTCTCATTTACTTAATGGTCTGAAAATACTTGATATGGGATGCTGTTAGTGGGGATGATTTCCTCTAAACTGGAGGCTGCTTTTAGCTGCAGGTTTAAAAATATTCTGGAATGACATGAAATTGTAGATTTGTTTCACTGAAGGCAAAATAGTTTTCAGTTTTCAAGCTTGATGTTAATGTTAAAACCCAGTGGATGTTTGTTTTTTTTTTTTCCTTAAGTAAACAGGCATCAATTAATAAAGCACAGAGAGAAGTATTACTTGGGTACAGTGGCATACTATCAAGGGCAGTTTACACTGGAGTTGTGCATCTTAAAATAATAAATTATTAGTATATTTCATGGGTGAAAACACTTCACAGTTTCAGTGTAGTTTAAGTGACTGTTATTTTCAGTGAAGGTGAAGATGCGTATCAGAGGACACATTTTAGGTCTGAAAGTAGAAGTTGTAGGAAACACGAAATCTTCTTACGTTATAGAGATGCAAAGCTGTGTGACATACAAAAAGTAATGTTTTCAGGATCTGCAGCTGCATGTTTGTAATAAATGGCGAAAAGGTGCTATTTTTATTTCTGACCAAAATTCAGCAAATACATGCTGTGTTTTTTCTTGTCTGGTTTTGTTGGGTTGTGGGGGTTTTTTGTTTGGTTTGGGTTTTTTTCTTATTTTCTTGTTGTTGTTGTTGTTGTTGTTGTTGTTTTTTAATAAAATTACGGAGAATCTTATTTAATGATGTTTTCTGACTTCTGAAACAGATTTAGAAGAAAATATCAATGAACACGAATTGGAGCCTTCACCTCCCAAAGGAAAAAGGAGGGGTCGTAAGGGAAAGCCAAGAAAAACAAATTTAAAAGGGCAATCAGAAGACACTAGATCCACGTCCTCACATGGCACAGATGAAATAGAAAGCAGTTCCTATGTAAGCAGTAAATATGCTAAACTTCTTAGTAAGAAGACAGAATTGCATTTTTTTTCTCTGAAATATAAGTTTTATTAAAATTTGCGTTTGTCTGAGCCTCCAGCTGGTGGCCACAGGCTTTTAAAATTGCAACCTTATTTGTATCCCAGCAGTATATTTTAGTAAAATGTTTTTCTTTCAGAGAGACAGGTCTCCCCACAGAAGCAGCCCCAGTGATACAAAACCTAAATGTGGATTCTGTCATGCAGGTGAAGAAGAAAATGAAGCTAGAGGAAAGCTTCATATATTTAATGCCAAAAAGGCTGCAGCACACTATAAGTGCATGGTGAGTAACAGTATTGTTGTTAACTAGTCTATTCTCTGAATTTTTGTCTGAATTGCTATTTTGGATTTTAATACAGTACCCTCACATGTAATTATGGTGAGTATTGTCTGTATGCTGATGATCTCCTTAAGCACTGAAGTGTTGCAAAGTGAGCAATTCATTTATTTTCACTGCAGGCAATATGAATAAAAGTTGGCTTCATGCTAAGAGATGGAATTAGCTCAGGGAGACTCTTTAGCTTATTAAAAATGCTCCCTTAGCATCTAAATGCCTGTGAAGTATTTTAAAAGGTAAACAGAAAACAGTTTTAACTAAAAGAATCCTTTCCAAGAATTAAACAGCTTCACAGGCATTCAGGCACAATCTGAGAAGAATCCATGAACTTTGTTAATTTTTTGAACTGTGGATTCAGGCTGCGTGACTGAAGTAGAGTGTGGGATATGGAAGTTCCAGAAAGTTCTTGCCTTTAGGTGATCACGTTATAGAACTGTCAGCCTGAACAGGATCTAGTTGCAATGAGCATGAGCAGATAGTGCCATCTTTCGTGTCACTCATCCTGAGCGAGGTAGGGCTTTGGGTAACAAACTTTACTGGTTCATGTTGTACCTCAAAATTAATAAATATTCCAGGCAATCTCTGGAGTTACTCATTGACTGTCTGTACCCAGCCACACTAAACAGAGAGCTGGTGTGTGCCAGCAGTCTTACTCCAGCAAAGCTCTTTGTTACTTTGTCTACCCAAACTTTAGTTTCAAGGCTTAACTGCCTTAAATAAAAGGAGAGGTCATACGGGAAAGCCAAGAATATACCAGGATGAATATACCAGGATGATGATGGAAGGAATGGTACTTCTCCATTTTCATCCCTTAGAACTTCACAGCTATATTGACATCAGGGTTGAACCTGAATTACATATATGTCAGAGGGAAGAAAATGGAATATTCCTAAAAAGTTGAGTAGTGTAATTGATAATATTGCCCATTTGGTATGAACTTTAAGTTTTCATCCTATCATTATTTCTCATCTACTCCTTTGTCTTTTAAATTATATTTCTCCAAGGCAACAACAAGACTAATTAAAGCAGTCAAGTGGGGATCAGAAGGAATACTTTAATTGCTCAGCAAGAGTTTTTCCTAGTTTGTTGGTAAAGCACATGCTGTCTGAGATCACAAAACAGGATGTTCAGTGCTCAGTTATTCCTGTAAAGAAAAAAATTTCCAATCATCTTGGTGACCTGATGTTACTTTGACTTGCTTGTTTTACAGTTGTTCTCTTCTGGCACTGTCCAGCTAACAACAACTTCAAGGGCAGAATTTGGTGATTTTGATATCAAAACTGTACTTCAAGAAATCAAGAGAGGAAAAAGAATGGTATGTACCTGCAGAATGTGGTGAATGTGTTATTGATTGTGCTAAGGTCTGTATGGCTCTGCTTCCTTCCTTTTATGCAGCAATTTTTTCCGTCTCTTTCTAAACACAAAATTAAAATACATTGTTACTTGTGGGAAGGGCAGCCAGATAGGAATCACCTTAATATTATTGGTGTTTGGGCATGTGGTATTTGGGATTCTTTATGACAATGTACATAACTCTATTATCACAGAATCATATGATTCATGTTAGCCATGCTGTAACTACAAGAGGGTAACAGCTTTGGACCTGTGCTACTAAAAAAACACTACTTGAAACTGCACATAAAATTAGAGAATATGCAGCTCTTGCAGTAAATATCAGTGTTTCCAACTCTTTAGGTGTTTTAGTAGGAAAACATATTAAGATCTCAGAGATGGGGATGCTGGTAAAACATCACACTGTATTTTATTAAAACTCAGGATGTTTTGAAAATGCTGAGAAGTTTATGGGGGATCAGAGAGAGAATAAAAAACTAGCAATATTGTTCCTTGAAAAAAAAAATTAAGACTCTTTGTATATTAGCATACTAATTTCAGCTGCAATAAAATGGCCTTGGAAATGCAATAACACGTTTTGCAATCATGTAGCAATTTTCTGTGCAACAGGCAGGTAAGTCCTAGCATTCATATTTTAGTGGCTGGTATCTTAGAGTTTCTGGTTTACCATGTCTTTGATTAACTTTTCATTGGAAGGATGATCTGCCAGAGAAATTGCTCTGTTCCAAAATGTTAGCTATAAATATGAGTAACACTAAACTGAATACTATGAGATAAAAGACTGAGATGTTGAACATTGCTGTTCTCTCCTTTCCCCTGCACAGAAATGCACACTCTGCAGCCAGCCTGGTGCTACTATTGGGTGTGAAATCAAAGCCTGCATAAAAACATACCATTACCACTGTGGAGTAGAAGACAAAGCTAAATACATTGAGAATATGTCACGAGGAATTTATAAGTAAGGATCTATGTATTTGTTGAATCTATTACGAAAGTAAAGATATTTCGTGACACTTTTTCTGCCTAACTTGGCTAGTTAATGTGTTCTTTAAAAACAGAATATTATTTAACTTAAAATAGTATTTTTAAGTAGTCATTGACTTTACAAAACATTTCAGTTACTCTGCTAATTTAAAATTTCTGTAGTGTTGTAAATAGGATAAATGAGAAAATTATTTGAATTGCATTATATTTTCCTTCTCCAGTAATCTGTAATTTAGATCAAGAAAATTGATGTCATGATTCCTTCATATTGATGTGTTTGTGGCTTCCTCCCGGGGCTTTTTGGACCCCACAACTTCCCATCCGTGTTGAGGAGCTGTGGCTTGGCTGCAGTTGAGCTGCCTCACTGTGCCCACGAGAGGGCATTCCCTGAGCAGTGCCATGGCAGTCCTGCAAACCTGGGATTGGTCACAGTTTTGTTGGCTGCTCTGGAGCCTTGTTTTCCTTCTCAGTTTAACTGGTGCTTGGCTGAAGGCCATGAAGGACTTGAGAGTTTGCAACTGACTTGTAGCACATCTCAAAACTAATTGAGAGATAAGTCAGGTTTTGATGGGTATTTTCAGTGTAAATCCTCACTGTTTCTTTTATTGTGCCAGACTCTATTGTAAAAACCATAGTGGAAATGATGAAAGAGATGAGGAGGATGAAGAAAGAGAAAGCAAAAGCCGTGGCAAATCAGGCACTGACCATAATGACATTCCTCAACAGCAGCTCAATGGAAACTAGGTATGGAAGTTACTCCTGACAGATCTGTTACCAAGACTGAAACGCAATATACAATTTATGTAGTTTACTGCAGTGAAGTATTTAAATCTAATGAATGCAGAATACTTTCTATTGGCATACTGTAGAGGAATGGGGAGGATTTGTTGTTTTTTAAAACTGGCTGACTTTGTAACAGTGTAAGGGAGGCCCTCATTTCTATTGCTAAATGTAGATGTAATGTCAGAGCTGTAAAATGCTTTTCTGTATGATTTTAAATTTACTATTGTTTTCATCATTTTTTAAACAGGTTCAAGGGACAGAGTTATAGAACTGGGAATGGCTAAGACATCATAACTACTAATTCTTTTAAATTGTTTTCTAAAAACCAGAAAAGGGTTGGTAACTTTTTACTGCCCAACTCTGTTAAAAATTTCATTGAACTGCCTGAAACGTTCATGTGTGTGAGCCTTCAGTAAGTGGCAGAGTTTTACATGTCAATATTATGTAGTTTGTAGTCTGCAGTGTCTGGAAAAAAATGAAACACTATATAAATGATATGTAATATGTACAGTGTCAAAAGTTAAGGCAGACATTGAAATGAAGTAAGATCTATATTTCTGGACTGAATAAAAACTTTAAGATTTGGAATGTGTAAGTTGTTTAGTGGATTCACGCAATGAGGGAAGGTCTTAGCTAGTTTAATTAACAACATGGACAAGTCCGTGGTGGCAACGAGCTGGTACTTTGTGAATTTTGCATTTTCTTCCTGCACAAGTTCCGGAGGCTGTACATGGCAAAGCCGCGCTGTTTTTGCTTGGGAAGCACCAGTAGGAAAGGACTCAGTGTACACGAAGCACGCTTGAACATTTCAGGTTGTTCCTGTTGTGATTGCTCATTCCGCCCGGCATTGTTTGCGGGAGGTTTACTTGAGCAGCTGTTGGTTCTGAGCTGTGAGCTTTAGAACTCATGCCAAAGGGCTGTAGTTCATTCTTTTCCCAAAAACACACCTCTTTCTGTGTCCTGATTTACAAAGAACACATCAACAAGTGTGATTAATACCCTACTATACAAATGCCTGGACTTCGCAGCCCAATCTCTTTTACTTCAGAGAGTTACAACTCTTAACTCACTATGGAATTTAGCCACCATATCTGACGTCCATACCTCAGGTGTTCTCTGTTGTGTGGAACACTTCATGTTTTGTCAAGAATGTGCATAAAGGTCCCATATTCTGTAAGAAGAAAGAGGAGACAACCTTTTTGCTAGATTGGTTTGGTTTTTTTTTTAAATCATATGACCACTATATGGGAAACTTCGCATACCATCCATATTGTTTTAGTGATTTTTTTTCCATTCTCTGTCAAGTCAACAATCACATCATGGAATTCTGCTTGCTAGAATTTGATGTTCCTTGAAGGAATAATCAGATCTAGGCTATACCAAACCTAACAGAACAGTCCTCTGACTGCTTTCAAAACACCTTGTCATTTCTAATAGCTCCTGGCTTCTTCAATTAGTCTGTTAAAGCACATCCTCAGACTTACTTAAATAAAACCAAAAAGCTGAATCTAGTCCACATGTTTGTCTGTTGCTACCGCATCACCTTATTGTTTGTTTAGGGTTTTGACTTGTTTCACTCTGAACTCCCAACAAAACTTCTGGATTTGAAGGAAGGAAACAAGCAAAAGACACTGATTTGACTATAAACTGCTACAGTTCTTCTGTGATTGGTATTGCAAAAACGGTTCATTTGTAACATGAGTTTCTGTAGCATTTTTTACTTGTATTTTTAAAAGATTTAACGTGTGTCATTTGTCTTCTTATGCATTCCCTTAATGTCTTGAGGGACTCAATTACTGTTTATTGGAGTTTCTAACATTTTACCTGTTAGAATTCAATCAATTCTGTTTGCTTTCCTGGAGAATAATCCTGTTTGGAAAGAAATATTGCTGTGTACAGAAAATATTCAGTTACTGCTCTAAACCTGATGCCATTGATCATTTTTATTTTGTATTTGTAACTTTCAAAATTAAAAGCGTGACTTGAATTGCAATGACAGATCGATTATTGAAATTGTCTATCAAGGTGTTTTGTTTCCCCTAGAATATGAACATTTTCCAGCCACACAGAATAGTTTTAGAATGCAAAATAGCATCGTTCAATATTTAAATTACTTCAGTTTGTGCCTCATACATGACCCTCCCATGGAAAAAAGGCACTTTGTTTGCAGCTACTGTATTTAACTAAGTTTGCATGGGGTAGATCTGCCAGCATACTGACTGTACTTGAGACTGAGCTCTAATTCATTGTGTCAGTGGCTTAGTATAATATTCAGTTCAATAACTCACCTGTTATGGATAAATGACCCCATTCCATGCCTCGAAGAACCAGAACAGCACTTTACCTTCCTGTAGCAGAAAAGCGAATGGCTGGTTTCCCTGTTACCCCTGTGTGCTGAAATGGCCTGGTGAAACTGTCATCAATTCAGAATTCATGGAAGCAAAGTCAAAAGCAAAAACCTTTTCTTACAAGCCTCAAGTTTGTCATAACTGACTTCAACTCATGTATGCTGGGTAAAAGTGCCTTACAATGTAAAAACTGTATTTATATGTTCCCAAGTAGCATTACCTGCTGGGGAGTAATTCAGTCGTGGTGTTAATATTTAGAAGAAATGTACCTCAGCAGTGTATTTACTGTACATCTCTTACATCCTTAATTGTAGTTCTAAAAAGCATGACGGTGTATCATAGTATACAACATTTACATCATTTTTTTAAAAGACAAAATACTGCCATTACTGTCTTTTTATGTGTATTTTAGCTTGGAATTTCAGACAGTGTCTGAATTTTGGGGGGTTTGTTTTGGTTTGCAGAGGTGGTTTCTTTTTTTTTGGTAAAGCAATGTAATCTTTGCAGACATATATTGAAGATTATCTAGAGCGTCTACTGCCTTCCCAGAAATGTTAGAAGTAATGAAAGTGCTCTATAGGTGAACTAGGTATGTTTAAATTAGCTAGTTAAATTGATACAGTCATTTTGTTACTGAGATTTTTTTTTTTACTAGGCACCTTCTGCTTTCATCTCACAATCAAAGAATTCAACAAAACTTGTCTTAAAAAACTGGTTCCATTTTTTTTTTTTTTTTTTAATTTTATTATTGTTACTTTTTGCCTTTGGGCATTTCTTTAGCTCACAAGGGGATTGTGTCCTTTTTAAGATGCCTGGAACCTCTGAGAAGGAAGGTTTCTCTCCAGCTCCCTGCACCTCTCCATTAAGAGATCTCCCCAACTCACTGTGTCTCTGTGGTCTCACAGATCCGTGTTTGTGCTATTCCCAGAAAGGACTGTGCCAAGGAAGGACAGGCATCGCAAGGATCCTGTTCTAATATCGAGGATACAGCTGGTGCAATGCCAGAGTCCCAAGGTCAAACCCCAAACAGTGGGCTGTGCTGTCCAGGGCAGGAGGAAAAGGCTAGTTCAGTGTCAGTGCAGCTCCCAAGCTTGAGGTGAGCAGAGGATCTACTCCTTCAGTAAGGGTTGATCCACAGGACATTCTGTGATAAGGCTCTAGTAGGAGTCTTACCTATACTCCACAAAGTCTCAGCTTTAGGTGCAAAGAGCTGTGTTTATCTACAGTGGTTTGAGTCTGCCAAATCTGGCCCTAAAATGTAGTGTAACAGAAGAGAGTTTGCCTCTTACTCCTGCCTATAAGAGAACTTCATGCTGAAACAGAGTGAAAAATGAAGAGGTGATAATCTATTTGAAATATCAGACTTATCTGGCAGGTGATAATCAGTGCATTCCAAAAATATTAATACGCTGAATCAGATTGACAAGAAAATTAATCCTCATTAGATTAAATTAATCTGAAGAGAACTGAGAGTGCATGATAGCAATTAGTAACTCCTCTTCCATGTCATCAGAGTCAGATTCCACTATATCAGTGATGGAGGTGAAAAAAACAGAAAACAGCCCTTGATTTATATACTTGGTGAAGCAGTTCCTATACATGCATATGTATGCACAGCCATTAGTCAGCAGTGACATCTCAGCCCTTAGCAAATCCTGGAGAGCTGTTGCTTGTCAGAAAGCACTCAGGTTAGGCCAACGTTTGCAGCTTTTGCTCTAGCATATATTTACATTAGGTGTAAAGACAAGGAATGTATGGAAGAGGGTAAATGCATTCCTATCTACAATGTTATGTATATTTTGTTCCAATTATATTGGCTTTACTTCCAAAGTTGTAGTTTGCAGTATTAGTTTCTTTTTATTGGTATCCTTGCATATATATATATTCAATAAATGAGTTATGAATTTCATGTTTGCATATCTGTCCTTTTTCCAAGAGTATAACTTTTGAAACTGTCATTTTAATGAATAAATGCAGTATTTCCTATTGAGGTTACAGGCCCAGGAAACCATTACCAGGAGAGAGGTGAGAAGGCATCATGTTTACAGTGTGGCACTTGGTGGTAACTCTGCATGTCTCCGTTCCTAACTCTGCACTTGGTAAGCTGCTTTGGATTTACCATTGCTTAATGCAAAGTGACTGACTTGCTGGAGGTTCCCTTTCTCACCTCTCAAGAACTTTTTTTTCCCAAGAGTGAATTATTTAGAGTAAGAGACTGAGGGAATGCAGAGTATGTCTTGGTTTCAGCTGGGATAGAATTCTCTCCTAGCAGCTGGCACAGTGCTGTGTTGTGGGTTTGGTGTAAGAATATAGTTGATGAATACACTGATGAATACACTGATGGTTTAGTTCTTGCTAAGTAGTGTTTATACTACATCAAGGACTTTTCAGCTTCTCATGGCTGAAGGACACAAGAAGTTGGGAAGGCACAGAGCCAGAACAGCTGACCCAAAGGGATATTCCCTACCATATGGTGTCATAAATGGGGGGAAAGCTGGCTGGAGCTGCTGCTCAGAAACTGGCCAAGCATCTGTCAGCAGGTGGTGAGAGTTGGGTAGTGCGTCACCTGATTTGTATATTCTAATTTTTTTATCATTATCATCATCATCATTACCATTATTATTTTCATATTTTCCTGCCCCATTAAACTGTCCTTACCTCAACCCATGTGTTTTCTCCTTTTAACTCTCCCAGTTCTCTCCCCCATCCTGCCAGGAAGAGCAGTGAGTGAGCAGCTGCATGGGGCTGAGTTACCAGCTGGGGTTCCATGACAGTGCAAGTTAAACACACTGCACACATGCATCTGCATCCAGGATGCACTTTGGAACTGCAGAAATGTAGCATAAGAGATTAACAAAGCAAATGATCACTTGGAATTCATTGGATTTTTCCAAATGTGTAACTGCCTAGAGCAAGGCGGTGATACTTGCCAGCGATTTTAAAGTACAAAGAAATGTGCTGGGAAAACTCCATAGGAGAAAGGGCACTATTGCCCTATTGATGAAAATTTCATAATTATGTCATCACCTTAAACAAGGAGTTGATTTAATGAGCATGGTAGGTAATTACCGGGACCTGAGAACAATCATATCCTGCCTGCACAGACTTAGGTGTCAGGAAAAAATTGTTGAGCATCACGTTCAGTTAACAGTTGCCAAATGATCAGGTGTTGTTGATGAAGTAATAGAATATCCTGAGTTGGACAGGACCCACAAGGATCATCGAGTCCAGCTCCTGGCCCTGCACAGGACAATTCCAGAGTATATTTATTCATGCTGTGATCCACAGCCGTCTTTGCAAAGGTTTATTGAAAAGACTGTTCAAAGCTTCTGTTACCAAAGTTGATGTTGGGAGTAGTTTCATCACATGGCATCTGATGCCGTAGAAATTATTACTGGATGCGTGTTTACTTTATTTGCTGGATTTTTTTGTGGTTTAATCCAGTTACCTGATCCAGATCTGTGAGGCAAGTGCAGGATATTGTGGAATAGCCTTCTCTGTTTCATGGACGTGATTTCTCACTGGAATGGCTAGCAGTGGAGGGGAGACCCATAGGCACAGGAGGAAAAGACTTTAATTGTCCTTGTGTAGTGTGATGTCAGAGCAGAGCAGTGAATGCTTTGAGAGCTGTCAGGTCCTCACTTAGACAAGCTCTGCTTACCCTGCCCTGTGTAAGGGATTGCAGCACAAGTACAACAACTGTATGTACCCATATGGTAAATTACTTCCCAGCATTAGAAACAAAGGGGTTGCTGTAACCTCTGAAGGTTCAGCTTGTCTCTGCTTCCTTCTGCCTGCTCAGAACTCAGGGTCAATAGTTAAAAGTGGAAAATTAATGGAAAAGGAAAACTTACCAGTGAATGTCTAAAAGAAAGATCAGATTTTGTTAATCTGCACCAAGTTAACAAGCTCTTTGAGCAGGAGAAGCAGTGAGCACAGCTTTAAGTGGCTCAAATAAGATAGAAGGGAAATGTGGTCTGACATGAATTCAAAAGTGAGATGATAAAAACTGTTTGGAAAACCCTACTCAGAGTAATTTTTAATAATTCACACTGCAGGGATGTATTGAGGCAGATTCTCTGCAGTTCTTTTCTGATTTGAGATTACTTGGTATTTTCATTAACATCTTGGATGGCATATGCTGATTAAATTGTAGTGAGCACCAGACTTGCTCAACTACTGACTGAGCAGAAGACAAACACAATTGAAAGTGAACTTGACAAATTCAAAAGAGTTAGTATGTGATGCAGTAAGACCAGTAATGGATTTGACAAATGCGTGTTTGTAGACTTCAGCAGAAGTCACAATCATCTGAACAAGTACAGGATGGGACAGGACAGGCTGCTACAATAGCAGTTGTACAGAAGAGTTCTCCTGGGGTTATAGCCAGTCGCCCACTGAATGTGATTCAACAGCATCCTGTTCCTGAAGAAAAACCCAGTGTTGTTATGGGATGTATGAACAGGAATGTAATCTGTAAGATAACATGATGTGGTCCCTCTCCCTCATGTGGTAGGAGAAAGCCTTTCTTGGAACATGGTGTCAAGCTGTGGGCACTGTACTTCCTGGAAAATGGGGATCAGCTGGACATGACTGGAGAAAAGCAGTGAGAGGGGTGATCGGAGGATGGCTGGGGCTGTTTTTAATGTGATGGGAGAGATGTTTTCAAGTCAGTTAGAGGTAGGTGCAAAAAAGCAAACAAATGCTTTCTCCCACTGCTGCCGGTAGGACAAGGAATTCTATTACAGCAGGAGATACTGAGCTGAGACATCCAAATGGGCAGTTGGCCTTGACAGCAGCAACAGCAAAGCTCTGGAATACCTTTCCTGAGTAGGCTGTGGAATCTCTGGAATTCAAGATTTTAAAGGAGGGGTCAGTGGACACAGAAAAGGGCTGGCACAGATGAGGGTCGGAGGTGCAGGAGATAAGAGCAGTGCAGAGCTCCCACATACATGGCCCTGTGACTCTCTCACACCCAGGCCTGTGCGGGAGTCAGAGCTGCTCTGGAGCAAACATTGCACTGGCAGAGCTCTGGAGCACAGCCCTGGGGCTCATAGCCATGTGTTTCCTTTTTCATCCCTTCTTTTAAAACAGCACTTGTGGTAATAACATCTGCGGGCACACTGGCAGTGTGGCCCAAGTCTGCAGAGTTAGTACAAACTTCCCAACACTGCCAGTGCAAGGCGCTCTCCATGCTTCCATTTAAAATTTGTGGGAGTACTCCAGCTTTCACAGTGAATGCATCTCACACCTTCAATGTACATTATTGTTGTGCAAAAGTAAGCAAAGTGACAGCAGGACTTCATATGAATGTAGGATTAGTGCAAACAAACCACTTCATAGTTGTGTGTGTATGTCTACTGGGATGATACAGAGTTTGGAGTGGCTGCTCTCTTACCCAGTTACTGTGGCAGGAATCTTAAACCTTTATCTGATTTTTTGCCAGAGATGGTATCTTACTTTGTTTAAACTGGGTTCTCTGCTTTTATTTTTCCTAAAACAACATTCCAGCAGAGAAGAAAGCAACCAGTGCTGGTGCTGCCCAGCTTTTCATACCCTGGGTAGATGTGCAGGTTGCTTGGCACACATGCAAGACCCAGTTTTACTTGGCTGGCCAAAAGAAATTCCATATTCCTGTGCAAAGATTCCCATCAGGCTCTGCCTGCCAGTGAAGAGCATTTCAGAGGCTTGGGACAGGGGGAGGAAGAAACTCCCTCCCAAACCATACACTAAAAATAGGCTGATGCTGTGCAAACAGCTTTGCTGTGAACGTCCTTCTGGCAGGCAGCCATGCAGCTGCCTGAGAGTTTTAAGCCCAAATACCTCTCCAAAACAGAAAGTCACTGAAGTTAAGCACAGTTAGGAGTGCTTTTAATCTTACTATTCCCTGCTGTGTTGTCTCAATTTTAGCTTTTTCCACTGTGCAGGTAGCTTATTGAGGATCTAAGGTTAGGAGGTTTTTTGACCTGAACTATAGTTGAGACTGGTGCTGTCAATCCCTGGAGTCTGCAAAGTTCAAAGCAGGGAGGAGGCCTCTGATCTAAAACTGAAATGCTCAGGTGACACTTTCCTGCAGAGTGAGAAGTGCACTAGCTGGGCTGCAAAAGGTTTTAAAATTCTCCAAACTGCTGTTAACTAAACATCCTTAAATCCTACTGTGGTGATATGAAGTTGGAAAGTTGGCTCCTTAAATAAGACTGCTTTAAAAAGAATAAACACAAGACTCTGGGCAATTGGATTGAATGACAGCAGTGATTCATTCAGGCATTGAAGCCTATGAGCTCTTTGAGTTTGCCATATTTTCCAGTGTTTTTACTGCTTTTTAGTGCCAACATTTTGCCCTAAAATAAATCACGTCACATTCTTCTGTACATTTTGACTATGAAGACTGATGTTTCAGTTTCAGTATCAATCTTCCTTCAATAGTTGCTGTTTTTTTAAACATAACAACATTCACATATTCCATTATCACAAGTTTATAGGAAGAACATTTTCAAAGACTAATTAAATCTCTGGATCATTTTCAGCTATGAAAATGATCAAGAATCACTGATAACACAGTGATTTTGCATAGCTGGTTTTTTTCCCTCTCAATTTTGTATTATCAAATATTCAAATATTCAGTTTTTATTTTAATCCTCTGTATCCAATTATCTGGTTTGTGTGGCAATTAAACAGAAGATCAGTGTCATTGTGTTTTACATTCTCTTTAAACTCTCATCAAGAGCAGGACCACACTAGTCTAAGTTGGTAATTTAAGACGCATTTGGCTGGGGTTCAGAGAGACAGGAGCTCCAGTCTGTCTCACTTCCCCTTGGAAAGCCTTTCTGATGTTGCCAAACAATATTTACACCAGCAGGGAACTGAGTTTTGGAAAACTTTTCCAGGCTCTGAAGAAACCAAGCAACCTGAGACTTTGATAAGCCTTGGTAAATTTAAAAACTCTTGATACTATCACTGTGTAGAACTTGAATTAGCTCATCAGATATCACAGATTTGCAATTTGAGGAATGGATTTCAGTTAAGAGACGAGTAGAGGTTTGGCAAAATAAGGTATTATTTGGAGAAAAATTCTCCTATTGTCATCTCTGTTGAGCACTTTATGATATCTAATATTTCTGCAGCCACAGATACAGGTGCTCTGTTCTGCAAGCATGTGAACACACTGTTCACTGAGTCGGGTCAGCATCTGCAGCCAGACAGCTTTAAGAAGCATCAAGCCTATTTCTTTTTCTAGGACCTTCAGCTTTCTAGCTGTCTGGAGAGAGGGTTCAGGTGAGGTCCTGTTTTCTCTGTCCCAGAAGAGAGGTGGTTTTCTCTCAGTGCTATGGGGTCTGGCAGGGGGAGAGCAGTTCTCCCCCTTTTCACCCCTGTTTCATGGAACTTGTTGAGGATAGATTTCTGAAGGTGTTTTCCACTGGCTCAAGCAGGTTCTGGATGGGTAACAGACTGCAGGAATTCTAGCTCCTCCTGCCTGGTCGTTTATCTGGAGACTCTAAAAATTAATTTATTTTCCCTTTTAAATATAAACTGAGTTCTAAAAGCACTCTTCAATTGAACTATTGGACTCCGTCCTTGTCAGGCGCCTCATCCAGTCCTGCACCCTTAAATCCAGATTCAGATTAGGTTTTACTCTTCGAACAGCATTTTATGTTTGAGGATCTGAATTACAATCTTGCCAGCTCGTACCACACAACTCAAGACTTGCAAAGGAGAGGGGAGTCCTGAAGTGCAGCTCCCTGCTGGCGTGGTGTTTGTGTCTCTTCTCTGCTTCCCTTGTAATCTTCCCAGAGAAGATTTCTGAGATACTTGAACCACTGCCAGGATCTGCATGGGAGGCAGGGGCCTTGGCATGTGAGCCCTGACACCTGATGCTTAGTGTGCATTGAGGCAGTGCCAGCTGGATCCGCCAGCCCTGGCGAGTGCAGCCCTTCTGTCTCATCAGCGAGTTACCTGATCAGGCTGCTGGCTGCGCTCTGTGCTGCTCTTCCTCTTCCTTCTCCCCTGGTACTCAAACAGCCTTGCCACTGCCTTCTGCCTTCTCTCGAGTTTCTGTCCTCGTGCCTGTTGGCCCCTTTGTCCATGCTGGTGTCAACAGGCTCCAGATTTGGGGAGGGGGGGGTGTTTAGGCAATCCTTGCACCTGGCTCACCTGTGTGTGGTTGTACAGACACCTCAGACACAAAACACAGCAAGTGTTCTACAGCTTCGTAGAAATGCTCTTGCGGTTTGCAGGCAGCTCCTGCACTCAGGTGACTAGTAAAAGCAGGTTAACCTGCTCATTCCTGTGAAACAGCTTAACTTTTTCACTCCTCTGAAAACTACTGAGCAAGGGGGAGAACCCCAGAACTGTCCCCCCTCAGTTGCCCTTCTCTAGTGGGAGGACCTGCCAGCACCAACCACCTGCATTTGGAGTAGTCCAGCCTTCCCTCAGTCTTCAGTGGCAGGTGTGTGCAAATGAGTTTCCAGTGCAGATATCCCAGGCTGAAGTCCTGCTGCAGGGTTCCCTTGGTTTCTTGCTTCATGCCTCCATCTAAGGAGTGACGGAAAAAACTGAGGCTGTGTTAACTAAGTTGTTGGCTAAAATAGGCTGCTGGACTAAGAGCAAGAGCACTTCCCATGCATAGCCCAACTCCCAGAAGTCCTTTTACTCCTGTGTAACCCTGGGAGTTTGCTGCACATGTGTGTTGCAGTGTGGACATCTGTCCTCTCCTGTGCTCCCAGAGACCATTTAATATTGAGAAAACCAGCAGGATAACTTGACAGCCATCAGTCACACTAATTTTGGTAGAGTTTGCACTGAAATGTGCCACATAGAATTGTTTGGGTCACCAGGTATCTTGTTGATGTATGTGCTGCTGAATGAGGGGAGCAGAAAATTTTCTCCCTTGGAGAAAACGTACCTCTCACTATTCCTTGCTGTAGAGCAAGGAAAGGAATCCGATTGTTATAACTTCCATGACCCTGCTCTTTGTTCTGCTTTGCTGTTGCAAGGGATTGCTGGGGACCTCAGGTGACTCAGGAAGGGCTGTGCTGCAGTCAATGGAGGTGTGGGAGGAGTGGAAGGAGGTCAGCCTGGGCCTTGCCATGTCCTGGAACGGGTTTGCAGCACCACGTGGCAGTGGCTGATAGACACTGGTGTCCCCATCGTGTGGCAGCAGGGATGGTGCTCATGCAGCAAAGGTTGGTGCTGCAGCTCTGAAAGTGGCTCTGCCACTGGTGCTGAGCTGTGGTTGTATTTAAGAGCTTTCTTATTTTCTTACTTAGCAAGTCCATCAGGGCACACCATCCAGTGAGTCAAGCTGAGCTCGGAAAACAGCTATTTCCAATAAGAAGAAAGAAAAATACCTTTCTAGTTGAAAGTATCAGTGCTCAGGTTTCAACCCTTGTGTCAGGACAGGTTCAAACAAACACAGTGTCCTTTGGGCGAGTCTCTGGATTTCAGGGGCGCTTTCCCCTCCATCCAAGCCACTTCTCACAGCTTGCCTGTGCCAGGGAACAAGGTCTCTGGAGAGCAGGGAGAGGAGCAAGCCCAAACCACAGAGCTGCTGGGGGGGAAGTTCACCACACGTGTGGTCAGTCACAGCCATGGGGCTTGGGCTGTCAAAGTCTCGGGTGCCTCTGTGGGCAACAAGGCCCCGGAGCACAGGGTTGTGCTTCAGGTCTGGCAGCGCTGAGCCCATGCCCTGCTTCAGTGACGGGATCTGCCTTGGCTCGTTTTGTGCCGTTTTCAGTGATGCGTGTTTCAGTTTCTGCGGGCCCTCAGGTGGGCCGGCCCTGGGCAGCAGGCTGGCCCCGGGTCCGTCCGTCCGTCCGTCCCGCTAGGCAGGGCTGCGGGTGCCGCGGGTGAGCGCAGTGCCGAGCGCCGGCCCCTCGCTCGGCTGTGACCGAACCGTCCCGTGTCTGGTCCCGCTGAGCCAGGGCTGCTGGGATCATTCCTAGCGGATGTTGGCAAACGAAAGCTGATAAATGCCATAAATACCAGCCCAAAAAGCGGCGTGCTCTGCAGCAATCCAGACTGTGTTTCTCAGGATGGTTCACGTTTTTATCAGCCGCTGCTGACTGTTTTGTACTCGTGTGATTTTTGTGTCACTGCCTAGTCCTTGCACTACTGAATAAAGATCAAATATCTGTAATTCCCTCAACCTCCATCGTGGACTGTGAAAAACTTTTAGTGAAAGAGAGAAGTTATCTACAGCTCCATAGAAGTATATCAGTTCAGAGGTTTTGATTATCTTAGTTTTGGTAAGTAAATTGTCACTTATTATCCAGACAGGGAGAAAAACCTTGATAAAGTCTAACCATCCAGGATATCCCAGTCTTGAAATCAATAAGTAGATAGGCACCACTTTCCAAAATCCATGGAGATTGGCACCACTGAGTATCACTGTGATGACAAATTTTCACAGGAATCAACAAGACAGAGAACAAGAACATGATTTTTAAAGGTATTTTGCAATGAACATCTATTCCCTATTTCTTGGGAAGGGTGTGTCTCTCTTTAAATGATGTTTTGGTACATCTGGCTTCCTCTCCCATTTGAAACATTTGGCTAGAAAAATAATTATATGCTATTTAAGCTGCTAGTGGGAGTGGAAGGATTTTTTTGCAGCCATAAATGGGATGGGATTTTTGTGCACTGAATTCACATTCTAGTGAATGCTTTCTATATAATTTAATGAGATATTTCTTTTTGGTTTTCCTCTTGATTAAAAATGGTGGTGCTTCTCTCAGGACTGGGTTAATATCCCTGGAATTCTCCATTTTCCCCCATTCTGTCTGCACAGACAAGTTTCTGGTCACAAGGGAACCCTGCTGGTCAAGTCAATCTGCTGAAAATTGGTTGTACTCTTTGCTTTTTTTAGGAGACTTGTTTTGTGAAACAAAACCAGCAGATAAATTCTGCTGATTGCCTGTGAGTCACCCAGCAGCAATGGCAAAGCTGGGAGGAAAAAATGGGGAGAAAAGTGGGGGATTAGTGAATGGGCGCTGACCTGAAGATCTGACCCAGCACACACCATTTCAGGTGCTTCCAAAAAATGAATTCTCAGCTGCTACCTCCAGGTGCCCCATCAGTGGGGACACAGGGTTAGCAAGAAAAGTTTTTAGAAGTCTGTTAACAAAATCGTTTACAACTGGTGCTCACACAGACCATGGTTCACTGGGCCTAAGCACTGAGATACGCATGGCTGGCAACAGAGGACAAAGCTATTCTGAAATTAATAGTCTACCCAGAGACAAAACACTCTGCATGTTTACTACATCATTTTGCTTTGTAAAAAGCTGTGGCATCACATACCAGAGAAATCAAAACTTTGGCTTTCCCACCTTATGCATCATCTAGACTGAAAATGTGCAGCTCCCAGGTACCTCTGAACCCCCTCCCTCGCCCTGCCCTGCAAGCCTCAGTGGCCTCATAACCAGCAAGAGCAAACCTGGTCATCTACTAAATCTGGTGCTGATCTCAGCTAATCAACTTTCTGTAATATCAGCAAATACTTTTGCTTTTGTAAATCTGTTTTTCCCTCTATAATGGGGTGCCAGTGGGACCAGAAAGGCTTTGGATCCAGGAATGTGCTGTTTGGCAGGAGTAACAAAGAAATTGCTCATCCAGAAGGGCAAAACAGGACTAATGGTTGTGTTTGCTGGGAAGAAACTGCATGGAAGTTAAGCCAACAACTCCTGCATGCCATCAGAAAGGTGTTGTTGGATGCTATTTTTAATGGCAGACATTGATATTAGTCATTAATGAGAAGTGTCTTCAGTAACAAATGCAATCAGATGCTGCAATTCTTCTGAGGTTGCAGAGTCTCTCCATAGACACTGCCCACTGCCCACTAATGTCAGGCTGTGCCTGAACTTGACAGGGCAGCTGTTCTTCCTGGCCTTCTGGAAACAGCCCAGCCATACACGTTCCTGATATCCCTTAGCTGCAGGGCGTGTGTTCATTCTGCTGCCCCAGGCAACTCGATAAAGGCTCCTTCCACCCACTCCACTTAACCCGCCCAGAATGTAACAATACAGCACTCACGAGAGATCATGCCCATCTGCTTAGTTAAAACTTGCTTACATTGGTGTTTCGTACAAAGGAACATTTAATTTGATTTCATTGTATTTTCTGAGCCAACAGTAATAATGCTAGATGCATATCAGAGGGCAATTGCTATAGTTCTTTATGAATAAAGTTATTTTTAAGAACCATTATCCTTTTCTTTACACCAAGATTTTATGCGGCACAAAATAAAACTCGGTTTCCACCCCTTAGAGAGGGAAAGTCTTCAGCTGCTACATAATATAAGAAATCACGAATTTCCATTTGCACTGTTGAATTGTCCTTAATTGTCCTTATTGTCCACACCTACAGGAAAACTTGACACTTTTTTTCCCCTTTCTCTCATTTGAGACCACAGGAACTATCCGTGCTTTCTTCTTATTTTACTTCTGTCTGTGAAGCCCCTCCATGGACGTGAACACCTGATGGATGTGCATCCCTGTGCCTGGTTCTGGAATGACAGCAGTTACCCCCCGTTCCCCTTGGACATAGGAGTCACAGAAGCACAGAATCAATTAGGTTGGAAAAAAACTCCAAGATCATCGAGTCCCACCTATGGCCCAACACCACCTTGTCAACCAGACCAGGGCACTAAGTGCCATGTTCAGTCTTTCCTTAAAAACCTCCAGGAACGCTGACCCCACCACCTCCCTGGGAAGCCCGTTCCAATCTCTAACCACCCTTCCTGTGGAGAAATTCCTCCTAATGCCCAACCTAAACCTGTTTTTAAGACTTTGTCCCCTTGTCCTGTCGCAGGTTTCCCGGGAGAAGAGCCCGACCCCACCCGGCTACAGCCTCCTGTCGGGGAGTTGCGCAGAGAGACAAGGTCCTCCCTGAGTGTCCTTTCTCCAGGCCAAACACCCCCAGCTCCCTCCAGAACTCCTCATCAGACTTGTGCTCCAGACCCTTCCCCAGCTCCGCTGCCCTTCTCCGGACTCATTCCAGCACCTCAATGTTCTCCCTAAATTGAGGGGCCCAGAACTGGACGCAGCACTTCCCATGTCATCCTGAGGCGACGGGGCACGCACATCGTGCTGTGGGAGGGGAGAGTCAACTCTCAAGACCAGGAGTGGGGACGTGGGACAGCGCGGGGACACCTGCACCCTGCTGGGATGGGGACAGCTCCACCGAGAGAACAGCTCCGGTGATGTGTCCCCCTTCCCTCGGACCGCTCCCCGCTCCCGCGGCCGCCGCACGGCGGTGCTGAGGGCGGCTCCGCCGCGGCCATGTTGAGGGCGGGGAGCGCGGAGGGCGCGGAGGCGGCGCCGGGGCCGCTGCGGGCGCGGCGCCTGCTGCTCACCCTGCCCGCTGCAGCTGCAGCTGCCGCTCCCGCCGCTCCTAGCGCCCGCTCCCGCCGCTCCGAGCCGCCCGCAGCCGCCGCCGGCGGGGCCGCGCCCCATGGCGACCCCCAGCCCCTGCATCGTGGTGAGTGCGGGGGCTGCCGCCCGCGGGACGGGGGGTGCTGGGCGCCGGGGCCGCTGTGCCCCGCCTGCCCCCCGGAATACGGCGATCTGTGAGGGAACGCGGGGGGTGGCGTGGCGTGGCGTGGTGTATCGTGTGTTGTGTGGCGTCCATGGGCGCCGGGAGCCGCCGCCCCGCGGAGTCACCTTGAGGGCAGCCCCGGCCTCCGGGCGCCGGGCCCCGTCTGCCCGTCCCTGCCCCCGGCCGGGCGCGTCCCTTCCCGGAGCGGCCGCGGCTCTCCCGGGGTGGGATCCGGGGGGATCCGGAGCCCGAGGGCGATGGGCAAAGCCGGCGTTGGCGCCTCCGGAGCGAAGGTGGAAGAACTTCCCTCAGCGCGGCACAACTTCCTATTCCTGTTGCTGTTCCCGGCGTGCCGAAGGCTTTGGCCGGGAAAACCCCACGTGTATGAGCTGGGTCTGATTCTGCAGGAGCAGCATCCTTTATATTTTTGCGTAATTGCCGCATCTGCTAAGGCACTTTATGCTCGTTTTTATTTATCGTTTTAAAGCAAATCCCAGTGCTTGCTGATGAAGTGCGTGCGGTGTCTGATGGCCGAGAGCTGTGACGGCCGCGAGGTTGCGACAGTAAATCCCTGCAGTCCATAAAAAACCTGATAAAACCTGTAGGAAGGGCCCATTCCCTGCCAGATGCAGAACGGAAGGTTTAGCAGACACGCTGGATATAACGATGGGTCTGGCCAAAGGAAAATCCCATGAGTTTTGGGAAGGACCTGCCTTATTTCTTAAAATAAGTCCCTGTGGACTGCAGGGACCATGAGCTCGAGCTGTATGTGTGTGGCTCACACAAGGTCAGTTTTGGATGGGAGGGTGAAATAATAATTAAATTCCCCAGATGAAATACTCATTAAAGATTAATCAACAAAACCCCCATGTAAACAGTTGTCTGACCACTGGCCAGGTAAGCGTTTCCACAGACACTGAAATAAAATGGCCAAAAGGGATACTTAAAATGCCTGCCCTGGTGAACTGGTAGTGCTAACCTTCTGTTTTCCCTCTGATATTCTTTTCCACATAGTAGTGTTCAGGTGCATAACCAGAGAGGGAAGTAATTAAAAAACCACGTCATGTTCAAGCTGCACCAGGTTTAGGGTTCAAGGAAGACTGTTTGATGTGACAGTGTGCCCTGAACCTCAGCAGTGTTCTGTATCATTATGTATGTATGCTAATCCCTTGTCCTAATTCATATGCACTTGCCAGTGTTGCAGGCTGTTTAATACAGGGAGTTTGCCCATGTGGAACAGGTTGCTGAAAGCTTTAATTTCAGATTCTGAATTATCTTGAACCTCCCTGTTTCAGAAACAGTGGTCAGAGCAGAGTTGCTTCACAGCAGCATAACATGTCATGCTCTTATTGCTCTCTTGTCCTGCAAGCTGGCTTGTGTGTTTTGTTGTGATCGTTATGGAGATTTGGAAGGTGTCCATGTCAGAACCTCTGCTTGCTTAATTGCAGATGCATGTTTTGCATTGCAGTAGGAAAATTAAAGAGGTTAAAAAGCTTATTTTTGTAATGGAATATAGAGTTTCACTGAGGTGTAGTAACTTCACTTTCCTGCTCTCCAGTGGAGGAGAACATTGTAGGACTTTCACGCAGTGCATAGCAACTCACAATATTTCAAGTGACCCTTGTGAACTCTTAGATAACACTTTACTCTCTGTTCAATGTGACTGATGCTTTTAGAGAGGGGGAAAGCAAGGTGGTTCTGATGAGCATTGTGGGTTTGATAGTTTTTACTGCATAACGCAAAGGACTTGAAGTTTCTCAGCGCAGACTTTCTATAAGGCTTTGTAGAAATCTCACATTATTTCTTTTTCAGATTGGTGATGATGAACAAGGTTACGACCTGGATTTGTTCTGCATACCTAAACATTATGCAGATGATTTGGAAAAAGTCTATATTCCTCATGGGCTCATCATGGACAGGTTTGTTTGACTTCAGACAGTACACTGATTGCATGAAACTGTAATAAACATCTTCCAGTGATAATTTTGCTGCTTTGAGACTGTCTAAATAGATTACATTTAATTAGAGACTCAAATGTACAATTAATCTCTTTTCTTTTTTTCTTTTTTTGGTTTCTAAGAGTTTGTGCGTTTGCAGTCATGCTATTTTTTGAAAATTGGTCATAATTCCCAAGTGAAATTTTGTAGTATGTAGCTGCTTAGGACTTTCCAGTGTTTTCTTTGATGTTTTACTTTCTTAAAATCTAACTAGGAGATGCTTTGTTGTGCCAGTTCAGTCTAAAAATTTAGTCTCTTGAATTTCCATAAGATATTAATAGAAGTAAACTATTAATCATATCATTTTAGACTCTCTCATGTTGATTTGGTAGATAAATAACGTCCAACTTTCTCCTGCCTTCCAAGAAAGACATTATCCTTTCCAAATATCAATCTGTCACTTCTGTGGTTGCTGAAATCTGTGATGTGCTGTGCAAGTTTTATCTTGTGTGATCAGAAATGTGTTCGTAAGCCCACAAGACATTTTTGTTTTATTTTCTGTTTGAAAGTTGCTAATTCCTTTTATGAGATTGAACAACAAATTCAGTTGATTTAAGCCTTTTATCAGTGGTGCTGGATGGGTCTTCCAGGGGATCTTGTGGCTAGGAATGCATTTAGATTTTGCATGGTTCTGTTTGACTAGACACAATGAACATCCCAATAAAAAAAGTTTCCTTTCAAATATTAAAACTTTACACTGGAAGTCTATGTAGAGGAAAAAACTGGGCAAAGTACAGGTCATTAAGGAGTTGACGTAAAGTTTATAATGGTTGGCTTTCTCTAGGAAACCTGCTGTCAGCTGGCACACAATAAATGCAGACCATGCATTCTAAAATAAATGGCAAAATAAATTTAGAAACAATTTTTGCAGAAAAACGGTGCAGTGTTCTCTTCCTCTGCCTTGCTACTATTGTATTCTGCTTTCAGGACAAGTTTCTGGCATTCTGATTTGGCAAATAAACATAAACTCTTCAGTTTACAATTTGAGAGTTTTCTTGCTTGTCAGCTGGTGAGGGCTACTGCCCTTGGGGTTGTGTTAGCTTACATTGCTCTTTGCATGGAAGCTGAGCCTGCCTTTGGAAGGAGAGAAAATAACTTCATGTCTCATATCTGATAGTGAAACAGTTTCAGGGTGTTAAGGTTTGCTTTGGCTGCCTGTGATGTAGGAAAACAAGCACATTTGGCAGCGCTACTCTTGGGTTAACCTTGAAAAGCAAAACTTTGTTGACCAGTAAAGTGTAAAAGCGACCAAAGTGGTGGGCAAATATTTCCAAGCAAAGTGTGTTTCCAAGTTTGCTGCATGTGTTTGCTGCTGCTGGGAGTATCAAATGCTGCTGCTATGATGAACAAATGAAATGTTATGACAGCTCATTCTTGCTTGGTTTTGTTTAGGACGGAGAGACTGGCACGAGAAATTATGAAAGGCATGGGAGGACACCACATTGTGGCACTCTGTGTACTCAAGGGTGGCTATAAATTTTTCGCTGATTTGTTAGACTACATCAAAGCCCTGAACAGAAACAGTGACAAATCAATTCCCATGACAGTCGACTTCATTAGGTTGAAGAGTTACTGTGTAAGTATCTATCCAGTACTGTGCAATTTTTAGCTAAGGTGACTACAAATTATTAACAGAGGTGGTTTAATATTGTTACTGCCCTAATATGCTAATATTAAACAAATAATTAAGGGAATTAAGAGTTACAGGCCAATTTACTCTTTCTCTACCTTATTACATAATGTGTTTTCTTTTAGACCTTGATATCTCCTCACCCCAGTAAAATCGTTATGCTGAGAAGAGAGACCCTTTGCATGTCCTTTACTTGTTCAACAAATTTGTTTGTCCTCTACCCCATCTCTAAAGCTGTGGCTCTAGACTGGTACAGAGAATTCTCCTGCAACTATTATTACAAAAATTTAAGTCTGGGAGTTTTTATATGGCCCAGACATCATTCTTGGACAGGATGACTTGAAAGCTGCAGAAATGATTCCCTATCTCATTTTTGTTTAGATGAACCAATTAACAAAATTAGTTGTATTTGGCCATGAGGAAACACTAGATACAGAAACCTAGATTAGTGATTAATAGCCTCTGGATATGGCATTACCTTTTCAAGACAAGGCATAGGTTGCCTTGGGTTTAGATTCTTAGGGAAAGAATTTGATTCTGAACACAAGTATTCAAATTTGTAGGGAAGGAGAACATTCTGTAACACGAGCTAACTTAGATTTTACAGAAGGAAGCATAGGGTGATGTTATGCAGGTCAGGAGAAGAAGCATGTGTTTGTCAGCACTGTATGATTTCCAGCTTACTGACAGCCATGTCTCGTGTTTTTGGGATTTCAGAATTTTTTTTTTCCTTAAGAGCATCTATAAGATGAAAATAATGATCTTTTTTTTGTTGTTTCAGTTTGGCATGTTTGAATACATTGTTTCACAGTGTTATGCTGTTTGTTCTGTGTCAGCAGCTTTGCATTGAAGTCAGGGTTACTTGTTACAGCTGTAGACCAGTCCCTATTGCAGCAGAAAAACACAGATAACTGAATTGAAAAAATCTCTCTCATCCTTTGTTTCATTAAACTGTGAAACCTGAGATAGAATTATTTACAGACTTAGTCTGGACTGCTGCAGAACTTGCTCAGTTCATGATTCCTATCAAGCTCTCCATTAACATGTCATGACAAAGCCGAGAGCTTCACGGGGCCTTGGTCCAGTCCTTTTGCAGGACAAGCAGCCCTGGCTGCCCGAAGTGCACACACAGCTGCCTGTCCACGGGTTTCCTGAAGACCACACTCAGGTTTGCAGAGCACAAGGCACTATTTTAGTTATGTGCTTTAAGGAGAGTGCAAGAAGGGCTTGTGCCAGCTTTTGGTTGTATCTCACAAGGCACTTTGTGCTTGTGCAGTGTGTTAAAATCAGCGAGGGAGAGCAGTCTCTCTTTGCTTCTGTACCTCCCAAAAGGAGAGGTTCCTGCCTGCAGTCCACTTCACCCCAAAGCCCCCACATGTGCATATATTCTGCCTGTAAAAGCTGCAGAAAATCAAATGTCTCTATTACAGAATAGTAGGTTAAAGAATAGGAAATGATGACTTCCACCTGTTTTTTCTTGGAGAGGAAATTGTGTATCTTCTGCTTTCTCCACTTAGGAACGCTTCCACTAACTTACTTACCGTGTTTAAAAAATGAGTACAAAGACTACACCCTTCATGCTCTCTACTTTCTAACTCAGAAAAAAATACTGGAGAAATAGTTTGAAACACCTGAAAAAGTCTCTGCTGAAAAGCAAGGCTGACTTTTTACTGGTGTCCCAGGTGTGTTTTGGTTCATTCCTTTACTACAGCTGTTTTTGATTGTTCCCCCTCAGAACTACAGTGCCTTGATGTTAATAGGGAAGTGAGCAGCAAAGTAAGTTTTATGGAGATTACAATCCTGTTTTTACTATAGAAACAAGTGGATGAGGAGAAAAGCAGAGAAATGTAGACAGAAAGCTGTTGAAGCCAAACGTTTTCCCTGAGGTGTTGGCCTGAGGGTTTTTGATTTTGTCAGCCAGTTCTATAATAGAATGTTTTCTTGCTCTGGATAAATGAGGAGCTGCTGTTATGTGATGCCTCCACTATACTATACATGAGCATTTCTCTTCTGTAGACTTTCTTAGATGGTTATTAATATCCAAATTTAGGTCCTTTAGATTGCATAACTTAATAGACTGGATAAGATTATCCTATTGTAGACATGTATGTAACAGCTTGACTGGGTCTTCCATCAGTAACAGTGTCAGAGTGCTAAATCTGCTCTGCAGTTTTGATCTGTGCTTTGCTACAGGAAAGCATCCATGTTCAGTGGTGTGAAAATCATCACAAACTGTAATGGACAGTTGAAAGTGGAGCTTTCAACTCTCTTGTCACTGTCTCTGGATGTGATTACTGGATCATGCTGCCTGCCTTTACAGACTGGATAAAACATTAAAAATGTCCTCATTGCATAAATGAAGCAGAGAAACTTTTGTAACGGTTCTGTAATTGATGTAATTGAAGTTCTATTCTTGTTTCAAACTGATCATTTAATATTTACAAGCACATGGGAGTTTTTTTGTGTTGCAATGCAAAGTTCATCCTGTACTGCACCCAAAATAATTCTCTAAGAATACTGACATGATCAAGCTATGATTAAACTTTAGTTGTAACTCCAGTTTTCCAACTCTTTATGGATGAATTTTAATGATCTGGCAGGCTGTTAAGAAATGGAAAGATAGTGTTTGTGATCAGATCTGGCTCTCGGTATTCTTGACAAATAGTTTATTCTGTTTGTGTTACAAGAAGAATGGCTTTGTGAAAATGGCAGTGAAAACAGATCTAAACAGTAAAACTCTTTAGTGTTAAACCATGAAGCATTGAAGTCTTACGAGTACTGAACGCAGAAATAACGCTCCTGAAAATAATTAAAACATTGCTTAATGATTAAACAAAGTTCTTACCAGTGGAAATCTGGTTGCAACTAATGTCAGAAATCTTTAACTGTTTTCTCACCCTTTGATTGCTCAGGAACTTAGTACCTGCATATGAAATCTAATATGAACTGTGAGACACTGTCAAGGTTTAAAGTCAGTTGAGTGAGTTTAATAAACTGCAAAGATTTTTGAGGCACTCCTAGCAGCTGTTTTTAACTTTCCTAAATAACAGTTCATTTATGTTTTTATCACAGTTTAGATTTACTGAAGCAAAGAGCAGTGTAGTGACAGTGTACCTGTGTTGCTGTTCAGTTGTATAACAACTAACTTGATTTGTTACCAATATTGGCTGTTAACCAAACATAAGCTTTTCTGACTATTTTTGTAGCTCATTGTTCTAAATAGCAATCAGTGCCTTGTTTGCTGGCTGTTCTATGATTGCCTATTCTTATTCAGAGTAAGACTTTCTAAAGCAATAAAGTTTAAAATGTTGATTACCAGCTATATAGCATCCTGTAGCTTGGAAACCAGAAGTGCTTTTTGTCGTGTTTCTCTATCTGTAGAGAATGCATAGTAAGTCGTTGCTTTTTAGATACATATGCATATATAATGGTCACAGATGAGAGATGATGCCTGTGTTGATGCAAATCTCTTGTCAGTCTTTAATCTGAAATACCATCTTTGAAGTTGATCACTTGTAATTTCTTTGTTCATAGAGAGATGCTGTTGTTGCCGTGCTTCTGAAAGCTTTAACATTTACTAGTTGCGTACTTCACAGTTTTGACTTTGACTGCAAGAAGAAAAACAGCTTAATTCTTGTCATGCTAATGTTCACCCTCCTCTTTCTTAGAATGATCAGTCAACTGGGGATATCAAAGTCATTGGGGGAGATGACCTCTCTACCCTGACTGGAAAGGTACAGCTCTCTGTGTGTCTGTGTTGGTGTTCCACTCAAGGAGTGGTGGGAATTCACACTGTTTAGATGTGTAAGGTGCAGCCCAGGCCAGGAACACAGGGCCCTGTGATAGAAAGTGGCAAGAGGAGGAAACAGGAGAATGTAGACTGAGAATCTGCTTTTCTCTAGTTATTCTACGGTGATTGTTGAGCCAGATGTCAAGGTTAAAGCACCACTGCTACTATTCTGCCAGAACACATCACTTTCCCTCTTCTCCTCACACATAGGTGATTTTTAAGATGTATGTCAATGTAAAGGATTTAGGTATGACAGAATGGTACATGTCTTTGCAGTAGGACACTCCTCTCTAGAAGATTAGGCATTTTATAGACTCTATTTTGATCTGTTTTGCATATGTCTAGAATTTTCAGTCTGAATAATTCAAAGACTGTACTTAACATAAGCTGTTGAAAAGAATTTCAGGTAATTGTTATTAGAGCATCAAAAATGTTAAACTACAAAGCAGTTGCTGTTACACATGTAAACATACATAATAAATGGTGGTACAAATATTTAACTGTGCTGAAAATTAGTTGTGAAGATTAATAAGAAATTGTATGTTGTCTAGATACTAATGGATTTGTTTTTCTTTTTCTTCCTACCAGAATGTTTTGATCGTAGAAGTAAGTACTGTGTTTCACTTGGAAGTTGTAATGTGTGACAGGTAAAAGAGCTCTAATAGAAGTTGTTCTTAAGCCAGAAAAACCTACAGTTTCTGGTTTCAAGACTTCCAGCTTCTGATTTCAGGCCTGAATTTTGCAAGTGGTCTTTGAAATTGAACTAAGCTGTGTTTTGAATTCTCAAATTGCATTCAATTGCTATATTTAACCAGGAAAACATCCATCTAAAATGGTTTGTATTTTCTTTCAGTTTTCTGAGCTTTTGTCAGTTCTAAAATGTCTAATTTCCCCCCCCTCCTTTTTTGTCTGTTTGAAAAAGTAGCCTGAAAAAAAGTGATACTATGCAAGTTATTCTTCTGGGAAATGAAACTGCAGAGGTAGAAGGTGGTTCCTGGTATGAGTATCCTAAAATACATGAAGAACAGATCTGAGCCCAGTGTCCCTGTGTGTAGTTTGTTTAGAGAATAGTGACATAGAGAATGCTAATTCTTAGTTGGCATTTTGCAATTGCTGAATTCCCACTCCTCTGTCTTGTCATGTTTTTTTGGGTGATACCTGGTTCAGTACAGCTCAGTTTGATTGCCTGGTAGGTGCTGTTGCTTAATTCTTGCTTTCATACATCTGTCTTGATGAACACCATTGCTAATGTGCAGCCAATGTCACTTTCCTTGAGTACCATTGACAATTTCAGGATAGGGAAGCAGCAGTAGTAGACAAGAAAGGCAGATGTGCAATCTAATAATGTGTTAAGGCTCCAAATAATGGAAATGGCATGTTTGTAAGCAAAGAAACAACTATGGCAACTGATTCATCAGCCAAAGGAAAGGATGTTCCCTCTCATAAAATGTGCTTCTATGTATTATTTTCCTAATTTGAGAAGGTTATATTATTCCACAGGAAGCACATGCAGTTCCAGAACTCCTACCAAAATAGTATGTATACAGCAGTCATTGTGTGATCAGTGGTATCCTTTGAAGTATGTTTTGCTTCAGATAGACAGATGTGTTTAATTATGTATCTGCTTCATTTCAGATGAATGTAATCCCCAGATTAGGTTAGTTTCATATTTGTTTAGTGAATCATCTGTCCAGTGACTCATCTTACACACTCAGATATGAACACTTACTGGTCACCATTTTAACAGTCAAATGATAAAATGCACATCTATTGTAAATTTAATGTCTTGAGCACTAGGCTTTTCTTTACTGCATTCAGAAAAATTCTGTATAAAATGAAGATTCATCTGCAATAAACAGGTCATCACACAACAGAAAATCAGTAATAGGTTTTGCTTTTCTCTTAGAGCACGGAAGTAGCTGTTTATTTACCAACTTTGATTTTTATCAATATACCTGTACATCTTCAACTACTGTGGAGTTTAATGATTAAAAGCATTGAGTGTTAATGGTAATGCTGATAGGTGCTCTGTTGAGTTTGTTGTTTGATTTTTATTTAAATTGGGATTCATGGGAAAATCAGCTGAATCCAGGATATTGCTGCTTCTTTGCTGTCTGTCTCCTTCACTTCAAATAGATTTGATTTTAGGCCAGGGCAAGGATTGTCCCTGTAAAGACAGTGTGATTGTTTGAGTCCAAATGAGGAGGCCATTTCTGATGCCTGTTTCAAGCCATATATTCTCTTTTTATTTTCTGTTTATATGTGCAGTGAATGGGATTAAAATGCCGTGTCAAAATTTAATTTTAGTGTGTTTTAGGCTTCAGAACTGCACTCAGACTTGCCTGTGCAATTTCTTCAGGTATTTCTTGGCTCTGTAAAGTAAATTGTACTCCTTTTCCTTTAACTGCAATAATGGGTTGTTCTGCCTGTTTTCCCTTCTTGCTTTTCTTCCCATTGAGTACTCTGTAACTGAGCTCAACGGCGAGACTAACATTACTCTTATCATACTCAAACATTATCTCATTGCTGCAAGGAGCACAAGACATAAAATATCCAGAAGAAGCCAAGGAGGTCATTGCAGTAACTGCTTGTTCAGCAACTGCTTCCAAAGTCGTGGTTATCCACAACAATTAAGCACTCTTGTTAATGTGTGTGATCACTTTACCCAGTGTGGTTGCGTAAGTTCAGTGCTGTTTCGTGCCACCTGGATTTGGTTGTGAGCATTTTTACAGGCTGTAGTTTGCCATGTTTTCATGCTGCTGTGGATGAGCAGTTTCGGTGGTAGAAACTTGAAAGTGGTACTCTGACATGTTTAATATTCTGTCTTACGTGAGTGTTTTTATTTTCAGGACATAATTGATACTGGTAAAACAATGAAAACGTTGCTGTCTCTACTTAAACAGTACAATCCAAAGATGGTGAAAGTAGCCAGGTAAATGTTTGATCAGTATTTGTGCTGGTTTTCACCTTAAGAAGGTTTAAAAAAAACCCCAAAGAACACATTTCCATGGAAGAGAAACAGGAGGGAACATTTCTGCAAGAGTCATATGTGATGTGACCTGTTGAAGTCACTACTTGTTTAAACTCCTAAAGCACTTTTGCATGTTATAAGCACATATATATGTTAAGGAAATTGGAAACACTGTTTTTTCCAGTCTTACTGCTGGAAGAATTCCTGTGCTTCAGAAGGGCACAGCTTGTGCTTGCCTCGAACACCTCTTGCCCATCATATTATGGTAAGGTCTGTGGGGTTTTACCACTGAAGTACAAGTTTAGAAGTATCTAGAATAATTTAAATCTTTTGTTCGTAAAAGAAATACCCTCTCAAGTTAATAGAGGTATTTTCAAAACAGATTTAGTTCATAAATGTAGACTTTAACTAGAAGGGGGAATAAGAAAAATTAGTGGTTGTGACTTACCTGTATATAGTGTCTCTCCAAAGATGTTTGTTTCTGCTGGCACTATCTGCGACTTCACTATACTGCAGTGATGTACCTGTGCAATGGAAACATTTTTTCTATTTTTCCTTCTTCAATTGTGGAATTTAATTAATTTGCACACTAACATGAGTGAGTGTGTAGTGTGCATAGTGCAGATGAGCTTTAGAGGTCATTCTGTGAGAGTCACCCAGCCATATGCTCTTCCAGGCTTTTCTACTTAGTTACACCTTTAATCAATTAGTTTCAAAACATTTCATAATTAAATAACTTGCAACCTACAAAAAATATTGAGGATGATATTGTATTATTACTCAATATCAACATTCCTCCTACTTCTTTTTAAATTGCATCTGTTATGCTGCTGTGCTCTGGTTGTATATTTTTTAGTCAAAGCATAATGATTGCTGGGGATTAGAGATAAAGCAGAGCTGGGTGTAATATCTAATCACTTGTGTTGCCATAACAATGTCAAAGCAGTTGTTAGACTTACCAGAACAGCTCTTCTTGCTGATAATCTGGAGGTGACCTGCTGAAGCTGAGGCTGCTGTGGATTTCTCCATGGCCAGTTTTTAAAATATGTGTCACTGAAAAGTTTTGTAACACTACAGTGTAAATCTATGGTATGGTAGGGTATGGTATGATGTAATGTAATGTAATGTAATATGATATATGATATATGATATATGATATATGATATATGATATATGATATATAATATAATATAATATAATATAATATAATATAATATAATATAATATAATATAATATAATATAATATAATATAATATAATATAATATAATATAATATAATATAATATAATATAATATAATATAATATAATATAATATAATATAATATAAATGTGCAAAAACCAATTTCATGTATTTTAAACCTGTTGCAGTGATTTGGGTCTGCCCAGGGAAAAGACCTGACCAGGGAAACGCGACCATTCTAGATAGTCTTATGGTCTTAGTTGCTTCACTTCTCTCTCTTCTATTTCTTTTCTTCTTCAATAATTTTTTGGTAGTTGTTTTGTTATTGATTGGGGTTTTTGAGTTTTTTGTTTGGCTTGGGTTTTTTGGGTTTTTTTTTTCATTTTCTATTTGTTTTCCTTCAGACAATTGAGTAGTTGTAGTAGGGAGATGTTAACTAATGCTAGTACTATTTCTGGGTTTCTTTGATCAAATCCTACACCAATTCTCAAAAACTAAGTCTCCCAATTAAAAGTTTCAGTAACTAATATCAAAACTGTGACTGTGGCAAATGAAGCCACATCTTCGGGGGTGATCCAGGAGGGAAGCGGGTCTGTGTTTAGCGTACTGAGTTATGCTGGTCCTGTTGGCATTCAGCCATCAACCACCTTTTCTCTTCCTCCCTTAGTCTCTGTTTCCCAGACAGACAAATGTCAGGCCTGTGGGATTGTCTTATAAGAGGTAGAAGTGCTCTACTGAATAATGAGTAAAATAAACTAAGCTAGCAGGGCATTTCTCTCTACCACAGTACCCCCAGCTTTGTATCTGCATGCTTTTTACTCTGACCATTAATTCTAGTATCCCCTGATCATCAGAATCAATTACTTTATGGGGGTAATTAGTACTTCCAGTGAAAACCAGTTAAGGACAAGTTGTGCAAGTGCAATTGAGGTTACATTCAAGCAGCTGAACTTCTGCTTCATAAAACTTAGTCTTTTGTTGGGCTTTTTTCTTGGGCCACTTCCCAGATTGTTGCCTCTTTACCTACAAGGTAAATTGCACCTGAAGCTCCTAACATATATAAAATCCCAGTAAGTGACTTTTGACAGTGAAAATCCATCCAGATCAGTGACTCCCAGCCTTTTCCTTGCAGACCTGTTAGTTAACCTTCATGCTGTGGACCATTCATGGTTCTAGAAAGTTTTGATTTTGTCATTATGATCTTTTGTACCTGCAAGTAAAGAAATGGTTTAAAATATGTGTAATTATGCTGTCAGTTATGCACACTTAGGCCTAATACAGCTTCTGTCATTGAAACAGTGTCATATATTTGTACATGGTGCCTTTCCATGTTTCAGTTGTACATTAATTGTATTTGACAGTTTGTTGGTGAAAAGAACTCCTCGAAGTGTGGGATATCGGCCGGACTGTAAGTGACTTTTGACAACCATTTTTCATCATTAAAAGCATGTCTGTGTATTGTGTACCTTTTACTCAAAGTCCAAAGATGTTCCAAATAGGTTTTCACAAGTTATTCTTAATAAAGTTTGCTCTTATTTAGATAATTTAAATATTTGGAATATATTTTGAGACAGTTAATCAGGATTTGTAACATTTACAATATTTTATTATATTGAAAATCAAACTTTGATATTTTGGTGTAGGTTACACCTTTGTCACGTGCAAATTCTCTCAGCTTGCATGTAGTCAAATGCTTCAGTCATTGGAATCTGCTGGATTCACCTTTTGACACTTTTGGGTGTGATTTGTGTGCCTTAGCCTAGCCACCTCCTGGCATTTGGATGTCCCCAAGAATGTGGGAGGACCACATGGGGTAGCAGTTCTGATAAAAGTTTACAGTGATAAAATGCCTAAGTTGGCACTGGTTATGTCTGGGCATCTGAATTACTCCCTTCTTGTCCTCTCCTGTCTCTCCAAAGACTGTTAGTGAAGGAACAGCATCCACAGCAGACAGTGGTAAGAGAGTGACAGCTCCTCCTGCCTTGAGCAGGGCTGTGTGTTTTAACCATGTTCCATAGGCTAAATTCCTGTTACCTTCATTATGGAAGAGAAGTGAATGGAGCAACAGAATCACATCCTCTTCCTCCTCCTTTCCAAGATTGTACAATGCTCTGTAAGTGAAGCTTTTCGATACCTCGAGGCTTCATTGAGCTGTTCCCCTCATTGAAGGACACCCCTCATTCCTGGGATCTCATTATAGGCTTAGCTGGGCTAATGGTGCCTTCAGAGCATCTTGCAGCAGATGACTTGTTTTGCCATCTGTCCCCAGAGACAACCTGTGCAGAGCAGGACATGTGAGCTCTGCAGGGGACAACAATGCAGTAATGGCTAGGCCTCCGTTTTTTCTCTGTATTGTGAGGCCCAGTAACTGCTAAACATCACCTTAGTTTTTCCAAAAGTGCTCACAGCCTTTTATTTGAATTGCACAGTTTATCTCCCTATTTTTATCATTGTAGCCAGGGAGAGAAAAAAGACACAGATTTCCTGCTCAGGAGTCTTTCGTTTCAGCACAAGGGGGAAAAGCCCTCTGGAAATTTTGTATTTTAGATAATTTAATATTTTTTTTTTGTCATTTTATCGTGTGGGTAGACGGGGTGGACCGGTACTGCCTAACAAAGTGTCCTGCTAGAGCTGTTCAGACAATCTGGAATAGCTGATGTCCTCTTTTTAGGCAGATTTTTTGGGAGATAAAAATCACAACCAAACACAAAAAACACCAACAAACCAAAGCCAAAAGCAAACCCAAAGCAGCCAACCCACATCTGTTTCTGAAACCTGCAAATGACCCTTCTTGCAGCCCTGTCTGGAGTGCAAGTCCAACTCCCAGAGGTGTTGTCTCTGGAATCATGCTTAGAGGGGGACTTGTGATGTCCTCACAAGTCCTTTGCTGCTGCACTGGCATGTCAGGCATCTAGGAAGCGCCAGGAAGGATTGGCACTTTTGTACATATTTTCAAAGTCAATGGACATTTTCAAGGAATTTTACATTCTCATAATAATATCCTTTCAGTAAATTTAACAGCTTCCATTCATTTCTTGCAGACTAGCACCAGGCAGCTGTGTGGAAACCAATAAATACATCTATTTAATTTCCTTTAGTTGATAAATCAACAAAGTAAGTTAAAATTGTAAAAAAGCCAAAATATTAATCTGAGGGTACTTGAGTGGAAGAAACAAAATGAGTTTCAATCTATATCTATAAAATTCCATATTGTCTCTATAAAAAGGTCTAGTGAACTCTAGGAAGTTCTTTTTCTAACACACTGGTAACTTGGTCTTTTTCAGTTGTTGGATTTGAAGTGCCAGACAAATTTGTTGTGGGATACGCCCTAGATTACAATGAATACTTCAGAGATTTGAACGTAAGTAATTTTTCCTGTATGTTTTTCTCCATTTAAAACTGGGGAGGAGGAAGGAAGGGAAATCTCCTTACATCATTCTCCCTGCTCTGTAAATCACGCCTCATGTTCCAGTGATGAGAACAAGCCTGAGTGCAGTAGGGCAGCATTTGGAGCTCTAATGAAACAAAAAAAAATTCTTTTGCTGCATGCAGAGTGGAGGCTGCATAACTGTCAGCTTTGAAATAATATGAAGTTTCTTGTCTCACCAGATGTCTGCAACAAATACGTGCATTTGCTTAGTTATGTCAGAGTTAAAGAATGGAGACCTGGGAAGAAGTTAAGGACGACTCACATTTTATTTTTTTTATCATTAACTCTTCATCTGGGTCTCACCAAACCCAGCAGACCCTGGGTAAGACAATTAGGAGAGGAGAAAAGAAGGCAATGTGGAGATTTTTGGACCAAAAAAAGGCCTAAGTTTTTCTGCATAAACAGTGTCAGAAGATCCTTCCTCCTGAAGTGTGTATGGCACACTTGTGTTGCTTTCAGAAGCTTGTTATTGATGGCAGACCTTGGTTATTTTCCTAACAGGAGCTTTTTATTTTATTTTGTTTCAGCATATCTGTGTGATCAGCGAGACGGGAAAGCAGAAGTACAAAGCATGAAAGCAGAGTTCAAGTGACAGCAGAGCTTTGAAATGTTTTGTTTACTGAGTCCTATCTTTCACAGGCTTCAGCTCTGGTACACCAGCTACACTCGTAGAATGCCCCAGCCCCATTGCTATATGCTTACTGTAATTTATTGCATGTACAATATAAGAGCTCGTCTTGTTCATTTATATTGTAGAAATGTAAACAATTAGTGCAGTTCTGCACTCCTTATTTTGATTTGCACTATGACTCTACCAACTATCGCTGCCCCTGGTTGGGTTGTACTGTTTGTGAGCTCCAGAGTCTAACTTTTGCAGTGGTAAATTGCTTAAACCTCATCAACCCAGAACTGAAATAGTTCAAGTACTGTAAATGTAAAACATTTTATGATAGGGAAGTCTATTAGTAAGATTTCTAAAATCAGTAATTTAAGTTTTATATTTTAATGCACAGATGTGATTGTGATTAATGGATAGTTGCACCTTTGGGTGTTATAAAGCATGAGGAGCAGCCAGTTACAGTATCTGTAATCTCCAAGGGGCTCATCCAAATCTCCTGGAGTTGCCTTATTGCTGTAAAGAAAGTCTGGGTGAAAAGTGTGCTCTTTTTTTTTTTTTTTTATTTTTTTTTTCCTTTTTTTTTTCTTTTTTCTTTTTTTTTTTTTTTTTAATGGAATGACAAAACAGAATGTTTAAAATCAAGTATTAGTTGAGCTGCCTATTTCTGTTAGTTTTTTTTTTCTTTAAAAATATCCATCAGTCTGTGGAATTGCCTTTTAAATTTAAACAATTTTAATATATTGTGGGGGAAAAAAAGTATTGTAATGTTTACTTTATAAGATCTACAAAGCAAAGTACTTTAAATAAAGGCTGTCTCTTTAAAATAAACCCCACACATCTATCCCACTCATTCTGTATGTAAAAGTGCTCTTGAAATTTTCTTCTCAATAGTGTTTTTCGTAAGTGCTTGTAACAGTGAAGGCAGACTCTGCATTTATTACCTTTGTAGAGCTTTTGGTTAATGTAATCCTGTCTAAGAGAGAGATGATAAAAGTGCTGTGGGAAGATATGGAATCAATTGCATAATTCTCTAACCAAACCAGATTCCAGAGAGAAGAGCTGAAGCAACAGTCCTTTGTTCTGTCTTGGCAAAAATGAAGAGTGGAGGTTCTATGTCCGTTAAGCATACCCATGTGGGCAAAAAAAAAACCACAACCATTTTGTGAGCAATGATTTTGGTTTGTTTCATTAGGACTTCTGTTCACGTGGAGTCCAGTTCTGAACATGGCAGCCCAGCTCTCACCTGTGTTTGTGCTGTGCTTATTGGTTCCTGTACTTCTGCACGTGGATTCTCCCACCACATCCTTGGTTTTAATGCTGCTCAGTGCCTAACACACAATGGAGTTTTTGGAAGTTTCTGTTTTGAAAGATTTTTCTGTGGTTTTGAAGTCTGAGCCTGTACTTTTCCAAGAACTGCACTCTACTGCCCATCCATGGCCTACTCAGTTACAGCTGACCTACTATTAATGATGTTAATAGCAGACCTAAAATATGAATTCACACAATGTAATTCACATCAAATGACCACATTTCTGGGAGATCTATTTGTTAATCGCAATTCTCTTTAACAAATATTAGAACACTGATCATAATTATACTGTAGGTTATTCTTTCAAAGAGCTTTTCTTCCAATGCACTACAAAGTCTGATTGTATTCCTGGATTTGTCCTAAATCACCTTTTTGTATCTGCCCATCCAAGAATCTGGGACTTGTTGCAAAAATATGCAGCGCGTCTCCAAGAAGAGGAATTACTCCGTCTCCTGAGAGGTCTTCCGGTCATGGTTAAGACAATTACTCACGTGAGGTGATTTGGTAAAGAGAGGAGGGCTTCAGTTGGTCATAACAAGGGGTTCATCTTTCAAACTGTAGCTGGAGCAGGGGGCAAGGGTTGGGATTGCATGGACTGTGTGATCACAGGAGAGGTTTGGGAAGGTGCTGTTGAGCCACACTAGCCCGAGGAGTGATGCTGCAGCAGCCCAGGTCTGCCTTCTACCCCACCACCTGTGTCTGATAGAAAAGATCTATACTTAAAATCTCTAACTGTTCCCACATTTCAGGTACTGTGGAACAGACTGAGAGGTATTTTCACTTCACATAGGTGCTTGTCAGATCAAGTTCATCACCATAGAGGTTCCTTATTCAATAGCTTTTGTTGGTATGAAAATTGTTTAGATAAAAGGTTACCCTCTCCCTTGCCCTTGCAAGAATAGTTGTATCTACTGCAGCCTTTCACAGCAGCTGTGTGTGCACAACAGGAAGATAAATCCTCACTTGAAAAACTTTGAAACTGCAATTGTTATTTTTTATTTGGTAATTTTGGTTAAAAAACTGGGGGTTTAGTTAGACCTTTGCAAGTTAAATACCAGCTTTATACGACCCAGACATATATTATTAAAGCACTATGAAAGCACAGAGGAATATCTTGTATTTGAACATTTACGTGGCATTTGAAATTCATTATAGTTCCATATTTTATGAATTACAAATGTATGCTGGAAAAATAATTTCGAATATTTATAGGCTTTGCTACACTGTCTCTCCCTGTGACATCTGGCATTTCTGTGCATTTTGGTGGCTGAGACAGAAATGCGATGAAAAGTCTCTCTGTAAACTGAGCTGGCGCTTCACTTGGGGCTTTTTTTTTTTCCAATCTTGGTTTTGAAAATTGAGCCAAATAAGGATCTTTGAGCTGCCTTGTAATTGTATATCCTGACTGATTAAGTGGTGGTGTTTCATTGTCTATTATGCTGCAACAATCCTGTCAAGCAGGCACTAATCCAGCAGCAAGGAGCTGACAGTGCTTACAGGGAGCTGGTTGTGAGTCATAAAAGGACTGTCTGCCCTACCCAACAGACTTTAATTCCTGTACAGCAGGTTGCACCTTGCAAGATCAGATCTCCACTCTTGGCAAGCACCTTTATAAGCTGAGACATCACTGTGGTCTGTTTTTTTCTCTTTTTTTTTTTTTTTTAATTGTTATAGTATTTAATTACACAAGCAGTTGTAGTTTGATGAATATTCTGATGAGGAAAACACTGTCGGCTCTGTAAAGACGCCAGTACCCAGTAAGCTCATGGTACTGCAGGCACCACGGTAAAGAGGGTAGGTCTAGAAAAGCACAAAGATTCAGCACAATGTACAAACTGGCTGTGAGGATTTTCATCCCGGGAGAACCTGAGGGATCATGCTGGTAACTGCCAGGTGATGAAAAGCTGGTGCAGGGTGTGTGTTGGGGACACATTTGAGTGGCTGCAAATGCTCTTCTGTGTGGCTCTGCTGCAGTAAAACACCAAATGATAATTTGAAACTTCATCTTGGAAAATGAAAATCCTTGTGGAACCAGGTAGGAGAGACAGGCCAGTGATGGTGAATAAATCACGTGCAGGTGGATTAACCTGTTCGAGGAAGAGGCTGCTATTATCCAACAATCTTTATTAGTGGCATCTTTATTTTGTCTGTCATCAGAAAAGGAACCAACCCTCGTGTGTCTCCTGCACATCTCCAGGTGAACTGCAGCAAATCATGGTATCTGTAAGATACAGCTTTGAGCATTAGGGGTGTGTGAGGGGATTCCCAGACAGTCTGTGCCCTCTCACAAATTGTGGTTCCTCACCCCAGCCCTTCACAATCAAGAAAATACCCCAGTAGATACTGTCTGTATAAATAAGCAATCAGCTATTTCCAGCTCCAGCTCTCTTAGGTGGCTTCTTGGGTAACTCATCCGTGCTAGATTTACAATCCTGAAATCTCAGCAGCACCAGCGGGAACGCTACAGGATTATTTTTGAAGAGAATCAGGCAAAACATAGTTCTCCCACGATATTCTGCTACCCGTAGCAGTGAAATAACCGTGTTTAGTTCGCCTGTTCCAGCCCTGCCACGGAAAGCCCCATCTCCCCATGACTTCTGCCCGAGGGGAAGGGGTTTGGATGACGGTGTGGGGCTGGTTTGCCTCTGGATCCCCAGGGAATTCCGCATGTGCCGCTGTGAGCTCGGCCAGCACGGAGCTGCGGAGTAGCTGGCGCAGGGCTGGCAAAAGCACAAGGGATTGGCTTGGCTGTCCCGCAGGTTGGAGCGGGATAAAATCCTTCTCCTCGGGAACAGACTGCCTGGGTACCGGCGGAACGCGCTGCGTTTCCGGCGCATCCGGGCAGTGCCAGAGCAGCGATGCTGATGCTTCACTTGCCTGTTTCCCATCTGAGGAACTGGGACGTGACTAAGCCAACCCTAAGGCAGGGAGGAGAGGGTAATGGGGGTGTGTGTGTGTGTGTGTGTGTGTGTGTGAGAGAGAGAGAGAGAGAGAGCTTCTAAATGTTCATTGAGCTACCTTCATCAGATTTTCCTTCCTGTTTCTTTTCATGATAATTTTTTCTCCTCCATTCACAAAATGCAAAATAGCCTGTAGCAATCAGAGAATACAAAATACGGGGTAGACATATCTTCTGTGGTGTAAACTCCTTAACTTGAAGTTAGAAAACCACCCTGTGCTTTCTAATATTGCGTCATGACAACTCCCTTCTTGGTGAGCTGCATCTTCCACGCTTCCAGTTCCCTCCTGGCCATCAGACCTTACCTGGCAGTCCTGCACACTCAATTTCTTTTCAGTGTGAGGGGGAAACTATTTTCTCTCATAGACTATATAATATGAGAACTCATTCTGGACAGTTTATAAATTAATATATGCTCTGCTTGAATCACAGTTTGGGTAACCTTCAGCATCCTTTTACATGAACAGCCACAAGGATGGGTTTACACGAGAAACTGAGGAGAGCAACGTCTTACACTTTGCTTTAGAAAATAAAATACTTGAATTTGTGTTCTTCTTCCATTTGGTGAGTTTGTTGCCAGGAACCACTGTGTCATCAGGGTGTTAGAGCCACCCTTGGCACTGGTCATCATTGTCACTTTAGCAAACCCTCATGGGAGAGGTGAGCTGGCTTCTGTTTTGCCATGTGGCTGATACCTGCCACATCTAATTTAATCCAAGACTTTTTCCTTTGTGCAGCTTTGTGCTGGGGGCAGCTGCACAGCTGGGTACCCAGCCAGGGTCTCCTACCCCGCAGAGAGAGCAAGACACATGAAATGTCTCTGTAGTGCAAAGAGTAAGACCTGAAGTCATTAACATCAGGCACTGGGAGTTGCACTGAACAAACACCTGCCAAAGCCAGTCCTGGCTCCAAATACACTGGATATGAGCTGAGGAAGAGCAGATGAGGTGGGTGGGCAAGAAGTGCAAGAAAAGCAAGATAATGCTGGATACCACAATGAGCTGCCAACCTTTGCCAAAAATTCCTTCTGCATCAAAGGAGATGAACAGAAAAACGCTGAAGGTAGATAAGGCAGCTTTTTGAGTTGCTTTTCCAGTGTTTACAGGAATCTGCAACACCTCGTTTGACTCCCACACCACTACCTCTTAATGGAGGTACCTGGTACTGTGAGCAGAGCAACATAACCTCAGTCTTAGTACGTGGGAGAGTTTTGGTCTGGGGAAAATTGTTTTTAAAAATGAAGACTGGTGTAGAAACCTGTGAATTAGAGATTTGTTTAACGACTACTTTCTAAGCCCAGCAGCCATGCAGCGGTGATGATGTGCTGCACGTATTTACCTACCACAGGGAACTGCTGCCTTCCAGCTTGTTTATAAAATCACAGCAAAAACTACTGAGGGAACTCAAAGACTTTTCCTCTACAGCAGTCACATGGATTCCTGATGATGCAGCAAATTTCACATTTAAACAAAAAAACACATCTTGCCTTATCCTACACGAATAGAGAAGTTTACCCAGGCTGCTTCGCCTGTGCTGCTGGCCATCTGCAGATGGCTCAAAGAGTTGCAATGTGGATCTGTGGGGGAATGGACAGCCCAGAAATGCTCCACAGAGGCATTTAGTGGGTTTTTTTTTCCAAGTGGTTTGTGCTCAAATGCAGTAGGGAAGTTGCCTTGCACTCATGTTAATGGCAAACTTCTGCATTACAGGAAAAAAATGACAGGAGCGTCCCTCACTTCTCAGAGAGAAAAGCACAGCTGGATGTCTGTCCCCCCTCTGCCCCCTGGACTTTCTGTACTAATAACTGGCAACATCCTGAAGTATCTGGAGCAGCGGGGGGATACACAGGGTCCCGTGGAGCCCCATCCTGCACCCTCAGCCCTCACTCCCAACATTCCCCTGCCCTGGTTATGGCACATCCATCACTGCTACGGCCTGTGCTGCCGACGATCTGCACAGCCACCTCCATGGGTGCATTCCTGTCCCCTGGGATCCTACTGCATTCATTTTGCCTCTACGTTTTTTCCTGCCCACTGCTCTGAAAACTCTGAGCTTTTACTCTCCCATTACTCCCATTTTGATCCTGCGGGAGACTGATGCCTGAAAGCAGTTTTAGCAGGAGTCTTCAGTTTGTGAACATGGTGAAAATGTCTTTTTCTACCTGAGTAAAATCAAACTGACAACAGAAATGGCCCAAAAAAACGCAAAAGAAGTTTAAATCTTACGCTCCAGCTATAAATTATCTGTAGAAACCTTTCTTTAAAAAAGTAGTGACACAAAATTAATATAAATATACAGACAATTACCAACTTTATTGACCAATTTCCCTGTTAACCAAGTCACTCATCAAGTGATTTTCCTGAGGGAAAGCAGTACAGTATATGGCTTAATTAATAGCTGACCTGTTCAGAGTGAGAATGAACCATTTTACAGGATGAAGAATACTGAATGCATCGGGTGTGTGCCCAAACACTGTCAGTTTGAGGGCAGAGGCTTTTAAAAGCTGCTCCTCCTCACTCACACCCCCCCATGCCGGAGACATTTGTGTTCCAGAGTGCCTCCTGCCGATGCTTTGACAGTGCTGACACTCCCTGCACAGAGCAGGAGCAGGGACTGAAGCTGTAAATCAGCAACAGGATTTCCCCCTGCCCTACAACTATTGGCTGTGGTTTAGCAATTCCTGAAAATAGCTGAAAAAAAGTTCTGGAATTCACAACCACCAGGAGGCTGCTGGATTGGGGCTGTTAAGGATGCACCATCACTGGCAGGACCGACAAGCTCATTGAGACCACAGTAGGTGAATCTTGACCAGGCAGGCACCACCCCAGCCCTTCCCAGGGGGATTCCTGACTCTGTGGTACCCCTTGTGTCTATTCCATCAGGGTTTGGACGCTTCAAGCTGTGCAATGTTAAGGAAAAGCCTTTCACCATGGGGCTGGGACAGCTCTGGAGGAGCTCACTGCTGCACTGCTGGGTCTGCAGGCAAATCCTGAGGTGGTCCAAACTCTTTCCATCATGGCCCAAGTGGTGCCAAATGCTGCTGGCCACTGGCAGCCCCCCTATAGCAGCTGTACCTGAGCTGGCGTATTCTGACAGAGGCTGGGGCAGCTGCAGAAATTTGGGGAAAGCCGATGTCTCCTGCAGCAGGGCTTCCCCAGGCACAATGAGAGTGTCCCTCCCTCCCCCTCATGCAGCTGAAGCTCTAGTCCCCACCAGCCCTTGCACCCCCCCCAGTATCCCCCACACCCCCTCCCCAGGTTCTGAGACAGGGTGCACCCAGGGGCCAGCACTGCCCCTCTGTAGCCCCATGTCTTCCCTCCCTCGCCCTCCAGAGCCCAGGGAAGGGCTCACCACCATCTCACGTGGTCCAGCAGCATGGTCACCATGGACAGCAGGCAGTGCTCCCTCCCCCCTCCACTCCTGGGCTGGGGCACTGGGTACCCCGCAGCAGTGTTGGGGTGCAGCCTCCACCCCTTCCCCATTCATGACACCAAGCCCTCGTTGGTTTCTGCCTCCGCAGTAGTTTATTGGGGTGGGAACCAGGAACCCTTGGCAGTGTGGGAAGCACCGTGGGGGTGCCACAGAGGGACCCCAAGAGCCAGAGCCCCGGCTCCTGTGGCAGGGACTGATTTCCAGCCTCACTAAAGCAGCAATGCAATACTGGAGAGCAACAGGCAATCCCAAACTCCAGTATTTACGTGCTGCTAGAGCACTGCTGACAGCTCTCCACGGCCTCCAGACCCCCCCTCTCTGCCCCAAACACAGGGCAAGGGTCCCCTGGCCGATCCTTTGCCAGGGAAAGGACTGAAGAGCAACAGCTGAGGGGCAGATACAGGACAGGACGTGGTCGTGCCCATGATGGAGAACAAAAAGGAGCTACAAGTCCTTCCTGCCTGCAGGGCCAGGCCAGACACACAAGCTCACAGGGGATGTATTTGTAGCTGTAAAGGATGTGCACAGTACAAGCACCAAGAGAACGTGTCTACACATACCTGAACTAATGAGATACATGGGAATGTGTTAGCTTCCACATCTATGATAACCAGAAGCTCACTTTCTTGTCTTATCCTTGAGGTAATGAGGCAGCCCAGAATGGTCTGTATCTCCTTGTCCCTACAAACCATGATGTGCTGCTACATCTCCTCAAAGCCCACTGAATGTTGATATTCCAAATGGTATTTTGAATAAATATATATATACGTAATTTTTTTAACCATGATAAAAGAACTGAAGAACACTCTACAGTGAAGATATTTAACATGCACGCATTACCATCAGAAGAGAGGGGTTTTTTTCTTTACAGGTGCTATCAGACAGTCTGTAACTGTAAGAGAACAAGCAGTTATACAGTGCAAACAAACCAGTTTCAGAAACAAGGTCAGAAATTAACCGTTCCCCCCAGCCCCAAACCACACCTAGTATTAGGTCCCGGCGAATAATACACTTTCAGATAGGAGATCTGCTGCTTTTGCTACTGTGAAGAGCCTGCAGACCCTTCCCAGCCCTTCCAACTGGTCTGTGAGGAAATACTACCTTGTACTTTCCTCTTAGGTGACGGTGAACATCAAGGATTTTTCAGAAGTCACAATGCTAATATTTCAGATAAATAAATCCAGATTCCAATAGTTGAAACCTGATAAGTTTTCCTTAAAATATTTTATTCACCTTAATCCGACTTTCGAGATACGTTAAAGAACCCTTATTTTTAAAAAGGTTAAACGATGCTTATTTACCATGTGAATGGACAAACTTTATACGACCAGAAATTAAAGATCTCTTGAACTTCATCATATTCCCTGCCTTTACCAGAGCAGAAAGCACCAGAGCAGGGCAGGGAGGGGCTGCAGCCCTGCAGAAGGTAGCTGCCAGTGGCACTTACACATCAGCCTGCTTGGGCTGCACAGGAGCCGTGCAAACAGACCGATACATTTTGTATTTCCTTCCAACCTTCCCCCCCACCCCCCCGCCACCAGCAGCTATGTGACAACTTCCTTCAATTCATTTTCTTAAAAAGCAGCATCCCAAAAAAACCTGAACAACATCAGAAATGTTGCCTTGGGTTCGAATTCTTGTGCCATCCCCCCCGTGCCCAACGCGCCACTGAGTCCTTGCCTCTTTAGCAAACTTAAAAATAGGAATTTCAAAAGCTCTTGTGACCCATGCCAAGTGATTTCAAATTTGACATCAAATATTTGCCAACAAAAAGGCAGTAAGTATATTTTCACTACTTCAGTGTCCTCAACACTGACAGCACCAGGGCCAACTCCCTAATGAGCAGCTGCTACTTGCTGCAAAGCAAACACGTACCCAGTGTCAAGCCTGTAGGAGCTAAATCAAAACACCACCCCCCATAATATTACCATTAATTACTTCTGTAACAATGTTTTACTTGACTGTACCAGTGCAATCTTATTTCTTTCATCTCTTCAAATGAATCCAAAAGAAAAAAGCACCAGCAAACACGTTCAGCTTTAGAATCCATTTTGATGGTGCTTGAGGTTCACATTTTAATTAATGTTTTTATATTTATATAAACCAGACTTTGGCTAGTTCAACACGGGCAAGAGCTCTCTTCAGTAAGGAGGACTTTTCAAATCAAGGGTTCAATACACCTCCAGCACAGAGGGAAACTCAACAGTCACACCAAGTATTGGGCAACTGGAAATTTCAGATAGGCAATGAAATATGTATCTGAGAAAATATGCATGTTCACGACATGACAGCATCAATATTTTATGCAATAGAAAGTTCCATGTTGGAATTATCCCATCTCCCACTTCAGCTTCTTTCAAACTCAGTTTGTGCTTTGGAAACTCAACTTTAAATCAGAAATTGGCAGCTGAACAGGTTAATTTGTGTTCACCTTAACATCTCCAAGGTATTACCTGCAGTACCCAAGAAAGGAAATGCATGTCAGAGGGACCTGCATTTACCCAGAGGGATGCAGATGCTGCAGGTATTTTGGAGCAGGTGGGACAACAAGCTTACCTTCCCAACTCACCTCTGAACACAGCCACATCAGCTCCACACGATCAGATCACTCCTTCAGTGGGAGCTACAAAGCAACAACAGAAAGGGTTTGAGAGGCGCTGGCAGAGACGGCCAACTCCAGGAGAGGGGACCAGGGCTGTTGGGCAGGTTGCCTTCCAAGGCACACACAGACAGGTGCAAGTATTTTTGAAATTAAAGGAAAGAATAAATGAAGTTTTCAACACCAGATTAACTACAGAGTAACTACATCCCTCCTCTCTCCATCCTCCCCATGCCTGTAGCTGGGGCTACCGGCACCGTTGGCTCAGAATGACTCTGGGCAGTGGCATCCAAGGCAGACTGGTAACCCCAAATTACAACCCAGGTGCTGTACAGCAAGGAGGGATGAGCCAGAAAAACCAGGAGCAACTCTGGGCAGGTGGGAAAAGCCATTGAGCACAACTATGGCCAGCACCTACCTCCCTGAAGCAGCAGCAAGAACAACTCCACTGATCCTAGCAGACCAGAAGCAAGGAAACATCTCAATTATGCTGGTTTTGGTGGTAAACCAGGCCCAAGACAGGAGGTAAGATGCAGAGAGGCTGTTTGGGGGTTGATGCTTTTGCGGTGGCACCACAAGTGCCCTGCCTCCTGTCAGGTAGAGGCAGCACCCCAGGAGCACCTTCAACTTCCAAGCAGCACTCCACTACAGCCAGGAACAGGGGTGTCCTGCTTACTGGTAACCACAAACACGAGAAGAACTTCCCCAAAAGCTCTGCCTCAATGCAAAAGCACTGCAACAGCCCTTCTGCTGCCAAGAGCTCCACGCCTGCAGTGTGTGCACCAGCTCTTTCTAGAAATAGAAACTTCTACCTGTCATCTACGTACGCCAGCCACCTACAGAGGTTTAATTAAATCCCCCAAATAACTGGGGAATTTGAACATGCAAAAAACCATTAATGCAATTCAAAAAACAATGCAACTTCTGCTTGCCAAAGTATATTGGGCAATTAAGTAAACAACACCCCCACCCTGCTCCAACCCCAAACACACACACAAAACCAAATCAAAATCCCTCTGAAATGCTGCATTCCCTTAAAATACAACCCTAGCCCTCCTCACTGACACTAACCAGAAAAAAAAAGAGAAGGGAAAAAATGTTAGAAGGAGCGCCATGGGAAAGGAAAAGAAATAAATACAGGAGCCCATGACAAGACAGATTTGCATACAGAGCCTTTACTGACCCACACACTTCAGAGCTAGGTGAGCTCAAAGACAAGTAAATATTAAGCATTTCCTATATATATAAAAAAAATCGTAACAAAAACCCCAGCTCTGCTATCCCAACAGTTTTCAGGAGACATGTACAAACAAAACCTGAAGTCATTGTTCTCATTTGAAACAATTAAACAAACAAAAAAAAGGCATTTATTATTTTACAAAAAGCATGAAGTAAATCTTCTCATTACAGCTGAAGGTCCCAGGCACTCATTAGCAAGGCAAAATCATGGTGACAAAACGAAAATAAGGGTGTGAGTAACACCACCAGGACACCTCATATCTGCCTGGCTCTGAAAAACCCCAACACTTTTGAATCAAAATCCTTTTGAACGATGAGGTTTAAACCAAAGTCACATCCGAATATTTACAGATGTGGCCAACAGCTGGGATCAGACCCGGCGCTTGATCGACAGCCACCACATGGCGCCAGCTCTGCCATTCCTGGCAGGAATTGCCTCGCAGAGCTGCCGAAGGAGAAGTGGCTGTGAGGGAGCCTGAGCAGTTGGACGTGGGAACCGCACACAGCCGAGTTACTTTCACTGGCGCAGCACCTACAGTGCATCACCTCATCACCCAAAATCGCTGCTCTGCCCAGCCAGGACTCACTCCTGGGAGAACAAAATAAACGCACAAGATGTATTTCCTCCCTGTTCTTGCTGAAGCCATGTGAGAGCAGGTTGTTCCTCAAGCACCTCACCAAAAATAAATTGTTTTTCCTCACTAACTCGCCCATGAAAGGGTCAGGGAGGCAGCACACAGTTCGTACAAAACCCACCACGTTTTCCCTCCAGCGTGGCGCACCTTCCCCGTGCTAAACCACACGCCGTCGATGCGCTCCTAGGTGGGGCCGAGCACCCGAAACCAAACTGCAGCTACAAAGGGCAGATTCAAACAACGCAAAAAATGAATTCGTTAACTTCACTCGACGTGAAACTCGAGCCCAGCGCTATTACCGGCAGGATCAGTTGTGTTTACCAAGGTGGGGGTGTTAGTGGGACGGGGAGCTACTGGCGCTCGGAAAGGCCTGTGGGACAAGACTTCAACTTACAGCACTCCAGAAAACCAGTAAAATCCACAGTAAAATTCCAGGATCCACAGTTTTTTCTCAACACTGCTGAGGTGAAAAAAAGTATGATGCTTTTCGTTACATCCCAGTTTTAGCACTGCCATCTCACCCAGTTCTAAGCAAGGGTGAGATCTGGAAGCCCAACTCCTATAAAGTTTATTTGTTAAGAACAGGGGAAAAAAATAAAAAACCTATTTCTTTTTTAGCGAGATGAACAATAATTCAAGACATAACAAGCACACTGACTTTTGTTTTTTCCTTTTTAGATTTGGGTCAGTTTGCCTGAAGCATTACTTAAAGCTCTCTCTTGTATTTCTCTCTTATAAACGTTTACTGCATTAGCAACTCAGTTTTACTGTATTTCCCACCAAAGTCGATTAACTAAATACAGACTTTCACAGTTGCTGGTGATTTCTTTGGATTTCTTCAACACAGAAGATGATGAAACTTGGCAGATGGTCCCTCACCTATACTTAACACGCATGTGACACACAAGCAAAATTTCTGGTTTTTGGGGGGAGCAATTAATGATTTAACCTCGGAGAACTCACTCTCCAAACGCAAAAAAATTGTCTTTATATACCCGATGCCCATATGGGAAAAATTCTGTATGTAGGATCAATCACAGAGGGAAAAGTCCCAGCGCTGTGCATGTTGCTCCATCACTGCACCTCACAGAGCGCTGCAAGGCTGCCCGGTGAAGCTGGCCCTTGCCAGGATATTCAAATTTCCTGTACAAAGCGAGCAACCAGCGAGGGGAAAAGGGAAAAAAAAGCTAAAGCTAGCTGCCAATTGGATTTTCTTTAACACTGTAAATTACTTCGGCGAATTATTCTTCGGTTACACTAGCTTTTTTTTTTTAATGTATAAAACTATTTTCTACGTGCGGGGGCGCGCAGACTCCGTGTAGGGCCGGCAGCCCGCGGGTCCCCGCGTTCGCTTTAAAAAAAAAGAGGGAAACGGGGAAGAAAAAAGAAAAAAAAAGGAAGAAAAAAAAAAAAAAAAAGAAGAAAAAAATCAACCCCGAGCCCCACCTGCGGGGGGCGGGCGCGGCTCAAAAGAAAAGAAAGATTTTAAAAAAATTATTAACAGTGAAGGGGGAAAAAAAAGAAAAAAAAAAAAAAAAAAAAAGCCGTGAGGAAAAGGCACCCGGGGGGTCGTCGGGGCGCCCCGCACCCACGTGGGAACCGGCCCCGGGCGCCGCTCCCGCACCCACGGCCGGGGGGGGCCCCGCCCGCCGCCCCCCGGGTCCCCCCCGCTGCCGCTGTCACCGCCCGCTGCGTCACGGCCCCCCCGAGCCCCCGGGGCCGCCTTTGTGCGCCGCGGGGCGGCTCCCCCCGGGCGGGCTGTCGGTGCTGCCGCGCTCCTCACCCCCCGCCCCAAAAAAGTTTTTTTAACATTGGGGGGGAGGTGAGGTTGGGCTTTTTCTTTTTTTAAGTTCTTTGCCCCCCTCGCCGCCCCCACCTCACCTAAGACTCCCCCGCAAAGTTTCGGCCGGGCCCGTGTCCGGCCGTGCCCCGCGGGGAGCGGCGCGACCCCGCCCACGGGGCAGCGGCGGGAGGGCGTCCCGGCGAGCCCCCCCCACGGCGCCCCGTCCCGCCTGTGCCCCCCGCGGGGCCGGGCCGGGCCGGGCCGTGCCGCCCGCAGCGGGGACAGGGCACGGGGGGCGCCGGCCGCCCCCCGCCGCGCCCCGGCCCCGCCGCCCAGCCCGCCCTCCCTCCTCACCTCCGAGTCCACTCGAAAATGGCGCCGAAACCGAAAAAACTTCGCAAATTTCATTGTAGGCGGCTGCAAAGGCTGCTGGGAGCGGGGGCGGCCGCAGCACCGCCCGCCGGGGCGGGCCGGGCCGGGCTGGGCGCGGCGCGGGGCGGGGCGGGGTGCGCGGGGCTGCCGGAGCGCCCGGCCGCCGGGGCACGGCCCGGTGTCGGCAGCGCCCTACGCCGGGCAGCGGCTGCGGGCAGCGCCGCGGGGAAGGACTCGCCTACCTCCGGTCCGGGGCCGTGAGCCGCGACCGCCGCGCCCCCGCAGCCGCCGAAAGCCGCGTGCGGAGAAGAAAGCCAATTAGGGAAAAAGTAAACAGATGTATGTAAAACACGAGAGCTGCACGGGAGCGGTGGGGACGCTCAGCACCGCCCTTCGTGCGAAACGGTTCGTTCCGCTGCCTCTTCCGTCCGGGGGTTTACGGTCTCTTATAACCCAGACGGAAAAGGGATGATGCTTTTCTAGCCCTGTTGGAGTAAAAGTTGATGTCTTGTTTCTCAGTGTGTGGCTCTGTCCATGCACGCACACGACATCAGAGTGAGACTTAAAATAGTTCTCTTTTTCCCTCATTACTGTGATACTAAGTTCTCCACAAACACTAACTCTCAGTCTGCGTTTCTCCGACCGGCGGACTTTCCCACGTCCGGCTGGCAGAGCCTTTTAACCTGCCCGGAGTCCCACAGGAGCAATGGGGGCAGGATTTCTGAGCCCACAGTGCACGTCCTGAGTGGGCAATGGCACGACGACATGCTCGCAGGGAGGACGGGCTGCTTGGAGACATGGTTTTCCAGAGACTTTTAAATGTGAAGAGTCAGAAGGTGGGAGAAGGGTGATTAGTGCCGGTGGGGAGCCTGGCAAACTGAGGCCTGGGAAAAGAGATGCTGAGGCAAAATGTTCCCTTCCAAAAGGAGAACCCATATCTGATGGTCAGAAACTTGCAGGTTTGTCATATTCATCATTGGAAGTGGTAAAAGCTGCCAAGTCTCTTGTTGGCCTTTGGTTGGTCTCTTGTGGGTTGGAATTCTTCCTGCAGTTTTTATTTCTACCCTCACAGCAAAAAAACCCCCAAACCCTGTTGCTAAATAATTGCTCTGTTCTCACAGGTGAGCAGCAAAGCTCAATTAATTCTGCTTTGTGATGTGCTTCTGATCCTCTGATGGAAACATGTAGGGGCAAAACACTTTTATTTTGCAACTTGCAAAGGCTGATAAGAGTGATGAAAACGGAAAAGCTTCACCACTGAGGGGGATTACAGCCACACGCTTTTTCCACTCAAGATCTTAGAGATGAGCTGATGGCTGCTGCTTTTCATTTAGAAGGGTTTTTCCCCCTCTTTTGAAAGAAACACAATCACTACCAAGTATTCTAGAGGGACTTCATCTTTAAACAAATAATGTTTTTCTTGTTGGGTGTGCACTATTATTTTCTTAATTATTCCTGGATTTCTGCCTGTTCCACCAAGAGTTTTCTCAGATGGCAGAAACAATTGGTCCTTTTTTATTACACTAATAGCAAAAAGTATCCCTAATAAAAAGACCCTGTACATCCCATAAACTCAAATGGGACACATTTTGCCAACAATCACACCTCTTCATTGAGGCATCATATATGCTGCTTTTTAAAAACTTTTTTTCCACATTACTATTGTTTACTACTCAACCTCACTGGCTGGCTAAGTCTTGGTGCCAAAATGAAAAGAATCGAGTAATTTATTTAGCACCAGAGCCCTCCCACTCACCCGTAGCATGAATGTTGAGATCTCAGCAGATGTGGTAGGGAATGAATGGGCAAAGAGATTCACCTACACAGAATCACATCTACTTGTGGGTGGCCTCTAATTAATTTGGCTTCGAGGCTCCACTGAAAGGTAGATGGGTTAGGAAGTCTGGCCAGGAGTAATCTGGTTGAATCATACCTATTCTGTGGAGAACTTCATTGTGTAGCTGCGTCTGACTCCCACCCTTGTGAGAATTAATTAAAAATAAAATTTTTAAAAAAGCGCCCCACACTTATTGGAAGTCAAATATAAATGTCAGCATTTCAGATGAAATGGTATCCTGGGAGGCTCCTGCACATTTAATCAGCTGGTTGCACCATGTATATCATGGCCTCAAAAGCTGCAGTGAGAACCACGAAAGGCACTGGCTTAACATCAGCAAAAGTGTTTGCCAAGCTTGGATTATGTCACTGCTTTATGATCTTGCTTTGTAAAGGGAGAATACTCTTGGGGAGAAAGGACTCGGTATGCTGGATCTCCAGCGAGAGCAAGGAATGAATGCTGCTCCCAGAGACTGGGGGGAGGGCGAGGGATTCTGTTTGCTGGGTTGTTTTTGCAGATGGATGCTGTAGGTTGCTGCTGCCAAGCAGAGATGCGCCCCACGGATCACTGGGGCTGAAAGCAAAAAGCTCAAAATACCCCAGCAGAGCTGTTTGCTGCTTGCCCTCCCACGGGCACACATGCGGAGGCCCTGTTGAGTCCTGTTTGTCTCTGGGCACTGCCATCATACTCCAGGGAATGTGAGAATGCTCTGAGGACCCCTGACTTCCCTTGCCTTGGGAGACAGACACCCAGCAAGCCTGGGGCTCATCAGATGCTCAGAATGTGTTGCCCTTGCAGAGGTGGCAGACATGGAATTGGCTAAAATAATAAGCATCCCGCACCACGCGTCTGAAATGTGGCCTGCTGAGATGCTTCTGTTCCCTGTCACAGGGGTGAGCTGTGGCCACTCCTTCCGTGCTGCAGGCTGTTGGTAAAGGCAGGAAACTCTTTGAGAAGACCAATTGTCTTTCCCCAGCACCAGCCCAAATGCTGGACTTCCATCTGCTTCTGCAAGTTCAAGGAATACAAAGAAAAAAGCTTGGAGGTTACATGCTCTTTGAGGAGGGCTGTTGGTGGGACAAATGACATTGGACAGGACAAATAGCTGAAGGGAAGCACCTCTTCAAAAGCAGCCTCCGGGATCTGAGAGCTGTGCTGCCCATGCTGCCCTTGCTTTCCTGTTGCAGCAAGAGCCTCATGCAGCCCCCAGTCCCCGCCTGCCTTGCTGTTGGAGCATCCTGCCCAGCCTGGAAACTTTCCACTGCTGCTGGGCTAAATAATTGTGCTGCTTCTGGAGGAGTGTCTGGCCAGCCCCTAACTGCATCCTAACACTGCGCTTAGCATGGGAAAGGGAGTCCCTGCAGAGTGTCTGCAGAGGCTCTGTAGGGCACAGGGAGTGCAGGTGGGCAGCCTGGGGTGCCTGGGACAGTGGAAATTACCAGGTGTGGGTACACATGGCCACAGCACCTTGTGTTTCCCAATGAAGAAAAGAGGGTTCCTGGTGTGCAAGATGGGGACCAGGGTCTTTTCTTTATTGCACTACCCCTCCAGCACAGTGAACTGCCTGTCTTGTGCTCTGACTTCTGTACTGACCTTTCTCCAGCCTTTCAGTCCCTTGTGACCAGACTGAACAGTGGGTTAGTGCTTGGTTTCTTTCCATGTCTCCTTCATCTGCCCTTGTTCCATTGCCTGGCGTTCCGCAATTTCCACAGCTCTGCGTGTGGTTTGACAGTCCCAGCCTTGGCTTCCTGGTCACCCTCAGTGCTTGCAGCCCCTCAGCCACTCCGCCATGTGGAAAATGGGTGTGGTGGCCATGCCGGCGGGTTTTTGGCAGCGTCTCCTCCCTTCCCTTGGCTCAAAGAGTGCCCGGAGCGTAGCACTGTCTGGACGGGGATTTTACTACCCGCCATCCAGCCTGCCCGTGCAGCCTTGTCATTGCAATTTGTCACACTTATATGGTGTGTGTCGAGGATCTCACCGAGGGCCCATTTGCCCTCACTCCTCGTCTGGCGCGAGGGGCGGCCGGGCCTTGCCGGGCCCACACGTGGCAATGCCGGGGCCTGCGCTCTGCTCTCAAGGTGTGAATCAGCAGCCTCCTTTCTTTTGCTAGAGGGGGGGTTGTTTTTGTAGAAAATATCTGTTTTTTATTGAAACACTAATTTTAGAGGGTCTTTTTGTTGTTTGGAGATGGAAACCTTCAGCAGAGACACCAGCTCCCCAGCCCTCCCCTCCTCGCCTTTGCAGTTATTTGCTGTCTTTATTTACTGAAAAATTTGCTGTATTGCCTGACATTTTTCGGTTATCAAAATATTTTGATTATGTGCAGGGGAGGGGGTGGGTTGATAGCACGGCCAATGTCTCGATAGAAAACTGCCTGTAAAACATTCTAACTAAATTCATGGCGGGGAAGAGTGAGATACTCCAGCCTGTCCCAGGCAAGCCCTTGGCACTGCTGCTGTGACCTGGCTGTTCAGAGCCTGGGGTCAGCTCAGAACCATTTGCTTGTGTATTTCTGGCCCTTCTGTGGGCTCTCCCCATGGATGCATCAACTACAGCAAGCACGGAAAGGAGGGCAGGGGAGAAGATGCTGCTGCAGGATCACATCCCAAAAGCACTGCCCAGGTTTTCCCGTGGAGTCTGAGAGGGGATAGAGGCAGGATACAAAAATCAGAACTCAAAGGGGTGGGTGGGAAGTTGCATATCAGGGTCACTCCAGAGAGGGCTGAAGCACTTCCCGCTTTTTTCTCTCTGGCAGAAATGTTGTCTTTGTGAGATGACCACCAGTCCATTGGCTGGGGAGATGTCTGCTGACTCTGTCCTTGAGCAAATGCCATCAGCAGAAGATGTCCCAACTCATGAGTGAAGAGCTGCTCGCATCTTGAAAGCAATTTTTGCTTTTTGATTTGAAATAGAATTGAGAAATTATCTGTTACAGCTGCTCTCCAGCTTCTGCACACAAAAGTGTTTACAATTTTGAAGATCAATATTTATTGGCACACAATAATTTTGTTCCTGTGAGTGCTCTGTATCTAAACAATCTCCTCTGACTTCCCCAAAGCCAGTACACTTAAAACTTTTTCTGATTTGTGTTACCAAACCTGCAATTTGTCATTGATACAGTATTCTGTCAGAAGTGCAGTGCTGTGGGCATGTACATATAAATATTGTTCTCTCTTGGCAAAGCCAAATGTCATGATAGGATAATGTGTTATTTAATACAGAGCTGTAGATTAGACAAGGGCATTTGCAATACAAACCAGTCCCAACATCAGACAGTTCAAAAGTTACTGTTATGCTGATACTGTAGGAAAGCTGATATTTCTAGCTGGCCATTTTATGTATTTGCTCCGTGACCATCCCATGGACCTCTGCCATATGACACATTAAATTATACTGTCCAAGAGTCATTTTGTACAATTCAAGGCAATATCCCCAGGAGGAGCCCCTTAGACGCACAGAGTCTGAAATGGCCAGTTAGTGGTTGTCTTTAGATGCCCTTGGCCCTCCTCCCAGGAAAGAAGATCTGGCTCCTGGCTTTTTACCTGGAAGATGTATTCATTCCTAAAGGCCTGCTCCTAGAATAGTCCAAAGAAAACCCAAGCAGTGAAGTTGTGCATTTCAGAGAGGTGGGCTGGGCTCATGCAAGACAGGAACAAGAGTCCAAATGCTGGAGAGAGCCCAGCACATCGGTCCCAAGCCCTCTGACTACTGGCATTTCCCTGGTTTCCCCACCCTGGGATGGAATGGAAAGGCTTTGGGAAGTGTCATGCAGCACTGTGGCTCTCCAGCCCAAGACCAATTGCTTTGGTGGCTCTTAAACCACCGCTTAGAGAAAGTTTATCTCAGGAGGCTTTTGAGGGACCCAGCTCCCACAGAGATTTTGATTGCTTTTGAAAATCCTGAGTTTTGTTGATGACACTCCTGGAAACTGACATTTTTCTGAACGGAAGTGCTGCTTTCTAATAGGGCCTTTTTGAGCTGGGATAACCATTTTGTGCTGATCCCAGCTGCTTGTGCTGTGTTCCAGGGGGGGAGGGAAATCATGGCACTGGGTGTGAAGGTTGGCTGTGCTCCAGTCATCCTATTAGCAGTGTTTTAACAGGAAGACAAGCATTGCTCCTGGGGATATACATTAATTAAGTTTCTGTATGGTCAGGACACAATATACCTTTACACAAGCTTTTTACCCTAAATTACTCAGGTTTTTTTAATTACTCAATTACCTTGAGTTGCACCTGCTGTACAACAGAGTGTTTTTCACTCTGAGGAGCAGGCTGAAAAATTGTTGCTCATACCCTGCCATCGATGCTGACAGAGCTCACAGGGAGGCACTTTGTTCATATCTTCCTTTCTTTTATGTGCTTTTTGTCTCATGGTGCCTCCAACTAGCATGGAGATTTTGGGGGTGAATTCCAAAGTTCTGAAATTTAAAGCCATGCAGGATCTGACTTTCTGTGTAGAACTGCAGGTTTACACCAGGAATTAATTTAGCAATTCAAAGTGTGAAAGCAACATCGAAACAGGCTTCAAATGGTGTTTCTCATACTGTCCTGGGCGCAAGGAGATGTTGTGTGAGGAGGATGCCAATGTTGGCACCACACACTGCTTTGCAAATTCACACACAATTGTGCCTTCTGGGACAGACACTTAGATGGGCAATTAGCTGCCACATCTGGCCCAATTCCAGTGAAATCTGTTAAGAGTTTTATGCTTGCCATGGAAAATGCAAACTGTAGCATTATTTGTAGAGAAAGAGGTAGTATTTTTACATATGTGTGTGTCTGTGTCTGTGTGTGTGTGTTTCACATCATCACTGGATATTGTCACTTGAAAGCTGCAATCACCCCTGGGGCTTCCCATGCCTTGGTGTGTCTGTACCTGTGACTCATCCTGGCTTGTGTGACAGTGCGGGTCTCCTGAGCACTGTGTGCCGGGGAAGGATGCAACTGCCTGGGGAGATATAGGAAAGTCCTGCGCTGCACCCAGTCAAGGGGCAGCCAGCAGTGCCTTGTGATGCCCAGACACCAGGCCCCATCGCCTCAGAAATCCACTGCAGGGATGCCTGTAAGTGCTGGGAAAGGTGAGAGAGGAGAAAAAGTGTGATAAAGGGAAGCGGCAGCAAAACCAGTCTAGCCCAAAAGGCAGAACGCCAAAATGAGACCACCCAGAATACATCTAATTAGTACTTTTCCTAAATTAGTGCTTCTCTCTGCTCGTCTTTCATTAATTTTTCTCCTTCATGAAATGTCAAGTCTAGTGGGTATGATAAAGCTGTCATGGGGGAGCAGGGGAGGATGTGCAGGCAGTGAGTGGGCAGCGCCTCCAGGCTGCCCTCAGGATGGGGTGCAGGATCATGCCCCTTGCCAGCCCCAAAGCCTGCCTTGCTGGGAATGGTACTGGTGGGGGGAACTCAACCAGGTGCGAAGGGACAGAGCAGAGCTCCCTGCAGAAATGCATATCTACATCTGAACACTGCATGGTGGAATCCCCGTCCAACCTGAGAGCTCCACAGCTTGAAAAGTGTGTGCAATTACATTTGCTCAGTATTATTTATTTCAGTGGGTGCTGAAAACTGCAAAAAAAATCTTTTAATGGAGAGGGCATGAAGAGTGTCTTGTGGGGCAGCTCCTGTTGCTGTGCCCCTACTGCAGCCCAGGAGAAAGGTGGGAGACCCACACCTGCATGGCAGTCATCGGCTTCCAGGATCAGCTCAGCCCTTCCCAGGAAGCCCATCATCCCGGAAAACACGTGTATTGTATGGTCCTGAGTGTCCCAGCTTCATGGGAGCATGCCAAGGGGGCAGGAGACACAGAAACCCAGCAGAGAAGGGCTGAGTAACCAACAGCGGGAAGCCAAGGAGGAAAGCAAGGTGACCTGCCTTTTGTTTTGCAGACTGATTTGTGATTTGGGAGAGCTGATGATGAGACAGGCTACTGAAGCTGCTGCCTTTAGTTTAGTATTTTGCACTGACTACATCTAACAAAGTATTCTAATAAAAGAAAATATTTCTCAAATTTGCTTCTGGGAAAAAAAATCTACATTTCTGTATTCCTTGCAGGAAAGAAATCCAATTCTGTTTGCAAGAAAGAGAAATTTCATCCTCTTTGTGAAAATGCCTAACTGTAAAGAGGCAGAAGAAAAAGCCCAAATTAGTTTCATGATGTCAGTAAATGATACCATGAATTGGGAAATCGATGAGTTTCACTGAAACCAGTCACGGTTTCCGTCTCCCTCTGCCTCCCATCTGCTACAAAACACTTAGTTCAGTCTTGAGCCTGGAGCATTGCAGAGGTAGCTAAATATTTCCACATCTGGTTTGGGCAAGATTTGGAAAATTAATTTTGCTGCAGAATTAACAAGCAAATGGAGCTTATGTATGCCTCTCAGGATATGGCAATGTATTGTAGATTTTCTCCTCAAGCATATTTGTGCCAGACTGCCTCACTTGGTGTTGCCTACTTATCTGTTCCTCAGAGAGGAAAGTTTGCTGCCTCCCTGAAAGATAACAGGGCTATTCTAAACCATAGGAAAACTTTTACTCTTTCATTTTAGCAGCCTCTGGTTGGGAGGGTTTCACCATGTGAGCCCTGATTTTTCTATGCTCTCACTTACTCTGCCTTTGTGGTTTCATGCACTGGAAGGATATCAGGTGTGCATGATACCAAGGAGAATTAACATGGGAGACAGCTACATGTGTTTAACTGCTTGTTTGCACCCAGAAAAATGCTCTCAGGAAGCAGAGGAATCGGTTTTGAAAGATGAGGGATTTTTCTACGGAATATATTTTACCTAAAGGTTTGTACAAAGTGAAAGGGTCAATGACGATGCTTCACCTGGAGAATGCCCCGTGCTGTAGAACACCAGTCGTGCCTGTCTGGTCCTCTATGGCTCTGCAGCAGTGAGTCAGATGTGGAGTTTCACCTCCTCTCAGGCAAGGACCAACCTGCAAAATGCAGAAGCAGCTGGTTCCTTTTAGCAGCACTGCTGGGGGTCACAGTGAGTGCCTGCACTGACAGGTGGCTGTTCCCTGCCAGTGGCACCAGTTCAGAGCAGGACACCCTAAGGGGACTTGTGATGTGAGCTGGTGGTTAGATGGGAGTAGCCCTGTGATGTGCAGAAACCAACTGTGAGCTCTGCACAAGGAGAAATATCTGCGGGGCATCACCCAGTACTTGCAGCTCGTGTTGGCAGAAGCAGTAGCAGCTCCCCCTAAAAGGGCTTCAACAGAGTGCCCCGTGGGCAGACAGGTGCCTTGGGGCTGGGGGAAAGCAGCAGCTCATGGTGTTGGTCACCCCTGGAAACCAGCTGCATCAGTGGAAGGTATTGAGACCTACTGAAACTGCTGTACGGGTTTTGTTTTCTCCAGCAGTCACAGTTTACAAACTGGAGTCAGCACTCACCTCCTCTCTGCTGCCTCTGCTGTCCCCCCGGGAGGGCAGTGGGCAGGGAGCCACCATGCTCAGGAAGAGCCTTTGTTGCAGGGCTCAGCCATTGAATTCAGTGACTTTCAGAGAACCCCACACTTATTTTAAAGATTTATTGTTTGCTCTGGAAAGCAGCTCTCAAATACCAAGTCTGCACCCCCTGAACAGCAACATGCGCTGTTGGGAGCTGCCGGGTTGCCTGTTTCCCGCAGAGAAGGCTGGACTTGGACACTGCATCAAGTTGCCTGGATTTTGGGGATGGTGATGGCAGACACCAGAGTGAAGCATGTGCCCAGCACAGCCTCCTCAGTCAGTGATGTACAGTGGGTCACTGTGGCTACCAGAGTGCAGTGGCAGTGCTGGTCAGGAGGAGAAGGCTGTGTGAGAAGGCTAACAGCATTCTTTTTGTTGTTCAATTTACATCCTCTTCCTTCCCCCTTGCTTTGGAGCTCCCTTTCATGCTGGGCTGCTCCTGGGGCATGAGTTTTAGCTTGCTTGGGGCAGATATTTCCTCCTCTGCTAAGCAGTAACTTCTGTCTGAGTCCCAAGAACATCAGGATCATGACTACACCATGGCAGTGAGTGGGGCAGCTGCACATCACTGCATGGACATGGATGGGATGGGGACACAGCACTTGGACCTGGGAGGGCTGGCTGTGCAGCAGCCTCCTGTGCTGGGTCACTCTCTGAGGTGTGTGGTTGAGATGAGGCAGCCTGAGCCATAACCGAGTTAATATGGGGCCTTGGAGAAGGTGTCTTGGCAGCTGCCACTTGCTCCGTGCAGAGAGTAGCTCCCCCACCTCTGTCCCTTGTTGGCAATAACCACTAGAAAGCAGCCTTAAAACAACAACCAGCTTTCTAATAAAGCTGGCAAGTTATGCTGAGACAGAAAGCACAGGAGAACCCCATGCAGTCCTGGAGCACAGCCTGCAAACCAGACCTTGCAGCACGATATCCTGTCCCGATTTGGTGTGTTCTTGTCTCCTTCAGCAGACCAGTGTCTGGTGGCCACTGTGCCGAGCTGCAGCCTTTGCTCCGTGCTGGTGTCGTCCATCTCTGCTGCTGGCAGGTTGGTGTCCAGCTGTACCTGTGCAATGTCAGAGTGGGGCACGTCACCTCTGACAGTGGTGCCACCAACAGTGCAAGCTGTGGAGGTGTTGGTGCAAAAAGCTACCCAGTGCGTTGGTACAAAACTGGGCTGATAAATCCAGTGTCCTCTCTGTTTAACTTTAATACGGGGATCGCTGCAGCCCCCGTCCAGTCTTTGCCATGGTCTTCATAGCCATGTCTTGCAGTATGACTCCCGAGAGCATGTTTTAAAGTTTTTGTTTGGGACGTGCTTATCTCGTCTGGATGCTGGCACGCCCTGCTTGGAGCAGTCCCAGCAGCACCGACTGTCCGGCTGGCACTGCGACCTCTCCTTCGCTGCAGGCTGGCTCGGCGACACGCTTACGGTGCTGCTGCTCCTGGGGAGCACAGGGGGAAGCATAAGGGCTGGGAGTGCCGCGCACAGCGGAATCTGTGCGGGAGCGGCGCGAGAGCGGTGCGGGAATGGTGCGGGAGAGGTGTGGGGCAGTGCGGGAACGGCGCCGGGCGGAGGACCAGCAGAGGGAGCACAAGAGTGCAAAAATCCCACCAGGAAGCCGGGGGAACAAGGGCTTCGGCTGCGCTGGTGTGCGCTGGTGCGCGCTGGTGCAGTGTGAGCCCCGCGGCTGCTGTGTCTTGCGGGGGAGACCCTGCTGCCCCATCCCACAGCCGCAGGGATCCCCGCAGAGACCAGTGGGGAAAGGTCCGGGTGTCGCAGGCAGCTTTCATTGCTCTGCCTGTCCATAAGCAGCTCCCGAGCCGCTTTATCCAGTGAGACTTGCCGAGATAATGGGTCCTGCAGTCAGGACACAGCCTGCGAGGACTATCCACAGCCCTCTGCGTGGCCGGAGTTCTTCAGTGACTTTGCAGGCTCATCGGGTCACATTTCAATTCATATTTCTCCATCCGCTGAAACTGAGTCCTTCTCCTCACGCAGCTGGAGTGAGAAAACCCTTGGCTGGGGCCAGAGGGCAGGACAGCGGGTGCGAGCAGTGCCCCGAAGTGCCAGGCTGCCTGCCAGGCCCTGCAAGGGAGCTTTCAGCACCTCCAAGCCTCACTTGCTTTTGGAGTTCACTGTGAAAAAGACACCGTGACAAACCCCGGAGGGTTATTTTTGGCAGAAAACTTTATTTGAAAGAAAACGGAGCAGCCATCTTGCTGCAGCCAAAGGAGCCTGTGATATCCCTGCTGCGGCTCAGTGCTGCCTTTCTTGCTGTCTTTTCTCCCAGAGGCAAAAATGCCATGAGACTCTGGTTATAACCAGGTTATTCACATGGGGGTATCTGCACACACATTTGGTGTCCACAGCCTGCTTGTCCTCAATGGAAAAATCTCCAGCTGTATGAGCAATGCATGACCCTTCTGGGACCTCCTTCAGCACCCTGTGAAGGGCAGTGGCAGCAGGGCAGGTCCCAGCACTGAATAGGCTCTACCCAGCCAGGGGATCACAAACTAAAAAGACAAATAATTCACAGCACATCACTGCTGGTGGTGAGGTATACCAAGGGCTGGTTTTGCCAAGAAGAGGTGAATTTCACCCTGGAGGAATTCACTCCTCGCCTGTGCTAATATTAAAAACGTGCTGGATGATTTAATTTTAGGCCCGGTTATCTTTCTTGCCACAGAGTTGAACACAATTGTGTGGCAGGATGTCTGCAGTGGTCAGATGGGAATAATAGAGGTGTTTGTCACTCCAGAAAAGGAATTAAATTGCACCAGGCAGTTTGCACTGCTACTTCTACTGCTGCCGCATGGAGAACCCCTAGGTCTTGTCTAGCAAAGCTTCAGCATTTTCTAGGAAAGCATAGCCAGAATTTTTTACGTCTTTGTCTGTCTTTCCCAGCAGAGCAGTGTGTCCGTGTCGCAGCTGCCGTGGGGACTGTCCTGCTGGCATCCAGGCGCTGGGGGAGGGTCATTGTCCCATTGTGTGGATGGGAAATGTGAGCACAAGGATGCAGAGCTCTGCTCGGAGGCTCTGAGCTCAAGTCTCTGGGGGCCTTGGCCTGAGTTTTAACTACAAAACCGTCTTGCACAGTCCTCCATGTGCTGAGCAAAGCATTACAGAGCATCCCCCTTTCTACTCATGACCCCTTGTCAGCAGCTTCCCTGTACTTGCTGCAGGCTGTCCCTCTGGAAGCTCAGCCGCTCTCTCCAGCTTAGGCAGCAGCACGGATAAACCTCTCCCAAAAGCTTGAGCCCCAGCTGAATCTTCCAGAGGCCAGCCAAGCTCCAGCAGAGCAGAGACAGTTCTGGCTTGTCCCAGCACCGATGCCCAGCTCCAAACCCCAAGGGCTGGTCCCCTGTGCTGTGGGCACAGGTGCCACCATGCATGATGTCCATGAAGTCACAGTGACCTCCGGACCCAAGAGCTCAAGCTGCAGAGCAAAGGGCACATCCACCCAAAGCCACCACAGAGGAAAGGGACCAGGCAAACCCCAGCAGAAGGGAATGGCAGTTTTGGAAATGTGTGCAGCATGCTTGGCTCTGACATTCCCGAAAAAGAGTCTGTGCTGGCTTCCTTGGTGGGTGACAGGGCACTGGTGGGTGCATCCTCATGGGGCCCAGCTCCACCACCCTGGGGCATCCAAGAGCAATTGTGGCTTTCTTGCTATTGGGCAATGAACACTGAATGCTGGGCCTGAATATTATTGTGGATTTCAATAGAAAATACTTTCAGATTGAAATGAACTTGATTACAGCTGGTTGAATAATTTGTTGTGAATAAGGTTCTATGCGAAGTTTGGCATTTTTGTGTTCATTGCGTAATAATTGGTGATTACGTTTTTTCCAGTTTTTCATCCTGTGCTGCACTTGGTATTAGCCTGAAATGACAGCAGTGCAATGACAAGAGACAGAACCCATGCCAACATCCATGCAAATATCCATGCCAGCTCGGGTCTTACTCACTTTCTATAGGTCAGGGACACCAGGCACCCAGAACTGCTTCTCCCTCAGAAACATACAACCCACTGATGCTCATTTGGCTATTTTTAATTTGATTAAGGGCTCTGCAAGTCCCCTTGGGGGGTCTGATGCAAATGGGGAGATGCATTTGTCAATGTGAACAAAAACTCTGTAAAAATGTATTCCCATGTAAACCAATTTTTTCCCAATTTATTCCAAATTTATTCCAGTTTATTCAGTTTTCTTTTCCATCATTATGGGATTATGGTTTTAGTAATAAAAATAAGGATGAACAGTCCCTGATAACTACATTGACAATTTACAGAAGCAGAATTTCTTGCCTTCTATGCAATTTCTGGCAGAAATATGTTCAACAGAATTACTTAACAAAATAGTAGTAAGTATCAGTCATTATTCATAAAAATAAAATGTAGATTCAGTGCATACTTTTACATGTGATATGGATATAAGGGCACACATGGAATTGCACTGATTAAACTACAGATGCAACAATTTAGGTGGGAAAAACCTATGTGACCACCACTAAGTCTTAAACCAGAATATGTCCAAATTTAATTGTTTGGAAGTGTGTTTTAAGTAAGCCACAAAGAATTTTGCTTTAAACTACCAGTCCTGTCTGTACAGGAAATTGCATCAGTGTCTTTTAGCCGGTGCAAATCTGCGTGCAGACAAACCCTGCCTGACACGTCCTCGTCCTTGTGGAGGCACATTCCAAACAGGGCACACTGTACCTTTAGTGCTGACAGGTCAGCACCAAGAGCTAGGGCAGGAACTTTTTAAAAAATGGGAGATTAGTAGTTTTTTTCTCTGGTGATCAATGAATCCAGGACAAAAAATTTGCATTAAGTCATCAGCTGCACTGTATTAATCACCCGGTATTTGCTGTGCTGCTTCCTCCACTGGGTGCTCACTGAATAGTAGCATCCACAGCAACTTCATAGTATTTATAAGAACTTCAAGTTTTAGATGAAATGTGATTTCTTTGAAGGATAACTGTGAGCTGCAGTCAATAACACCAATGACTTCAAATCCTCGCTCTCACTGCCATCGTGGTGGGTTGGCTAACAGGAAGATGAGCCTGTTGGTCTCTGTATGTGCTCAGGCTGTTGTAAAGCACCAACAGGGGCTCTGGGACCTGCTGCTGCTCTGAACCCAGCAATGCAAAGGAGTAGCTCCAAGGATCCACAGGAATTGGGTGAGAAAGACGTTGCCGGAGGATTTCCAAAAGGGCGTCTCCAAGGGACTGCACTGACAGGTGAGCTTGTGCCTTCCCAGCAAACAAGAGATACAAACACAGAGCTGGAAGGTGGATTTGCAGCAGCAGAGCCCTAAAAGTAAGGCTTGTCCCATGCAGAAGTGGGAGATGAGACCCCTCTGGCTTCTCCAGCCAGGACCCAGGGCAGTCCAGCTAGCTCAGCTGTAAATGTTATTGTATATTTATAAACAAGAGCAGGCTGGAGGGATGACATGGCTCTGTTTACCCCAGTGGCATGCAAAAGTAAACACCCCAGATGAGCTGATCATTAACTTGACTCCCCTGCTTTCGTGCCTATGTGAATAGGAACATTCCCCCTCTCTCCTTCACTGTGTCTGGTTTTGTTTGCTCTATCTCCACAGGGCTGATTTAATAGCCCTCCTGGAATTCAGAGAAGGCTGTCATTTGCCTGCAGATCAAAACAATGCTGACTGCCTTACATTTGAAAAACCCCCAATTTCTGCTTTATGATCAAGATAAAAATCCTCCTCTCAGTTTCAGAAAACAGGCAGCGAAACTTTGTGTGGTTCAGGACAATCCCACGAAAACCAAGACTTTACTGAGCACTTGGGAGCAAGCCAATTTGATGCATTAATCTCAAGAAATAAATCACATAAATAAGAGATAAGCACATGTTTCCCCCCAAGCAAATAGAGGCCACTTGGCTGTGAAAGGCATGTCCTTCTCAAATAATGAGTGGGAGACTCTAATTCCAGGCTCACAGTCAGTGTTTCTGTAGGGGCTTGCAGGCTGTGAGCAGAGGAGTAGCTAAGCATTATCAGGCATCTATTGAGAGGGTGTACATCTGACACAGCTCACAGAGCCAGCAGAAAAGTCAGCACAGATTATTTTCCCACCCACACACTTTCACAAGGAGTCAGCGGCGCCACTACTGCACAGGTCTCGTAAAGGGTCAAGGATTTATTTTTCTTGAGTGAGCAACAAACTTCTTTTTCCATCAGCAATAATATTTTGTGACAGTGAGGCACCATCCCTAGGATCCCAGTAGTCTCTGACCCAACAGATATTGAAACTGCAAGCGCACTGTTGGGTAAGTGCCCAGAATTTGGTGGCACGCAGAAACTCCCCTTTGCACTGGATGAGATATCCAAGACAGATGCTGGAAATGTGTAAAACACCTGAATTGCCGCTGAAATCTTAATCCGCCTCCTTCATCTTTCATTGCATCAGCCTCAGTAATGAATGCTTTGCAGGAATGCTGGCTGGGGTGTCAGGAGGGACAGACAGAGGGGGCTGGTCCAACACCAGGCACCAGAGGGGCAGAATGGGTCTCAGGTATGGGCTAGTGGGTACAGAGGCAGAGGCTGTCTGAGTTGTGATACCCAGCATCCACCTTGATGTGTCTTTTCCCTTTGGATAGTGAAAAGCCAGGGAGTTCTGTGTGGAGAAGCCACATAGATGAGGTCTGGTGCAGACTGCAGTTGCAATCCTGAGTGCTGTAACATGACTGTGGCAGCAAATTTGGGTTAATCTGGAGTTTGGCTTTTGCGGCTCAAGGAGGCACTTCATGAAACCCAAACCAGCCAAGTCAAATGAACAAACACCCACATCCTTGGTAGCCTGACTCTCCTAAAATGAAATGCCCTGAGATGTGCTTCTCTCATCAGATCTTTCCTAAATTTGTCTTTATTTTCTTCCCTCTCAACATCCACAAAGCAGGGCAGCACTGCAGCTCCCCAGGGTCACCCATCCCCAGCTCCCTCCCAGGCAGTCCCATCTCTGCAGTTTTCCTGAGGTGGCCTGGGCTGTGTTCCTTGGCCCTGGCACTTCACCTCTCCATCCCCACAACCCTGTTTCAGCCTCTCATTTATTCCAGGCCATACTGGCAGCTGGCTTGATTCTTGCAAAGCTTCCAAGCCACATCTCATGGAGATTGATCACAGAAGCCATTGTTGTCCTGTGGAAAGCCATTTATTTGCTAGTTAGTCCCCAGGGTGTCTCTGGAGGGAGAGGGGGAAGGTCGACAATAACGGGAGTGAAGGGTCCCTGCTCGGCTCAGGCTTCCTCGGGGATGTGAAACTCCAGCCAACCACAGCATGCTTCCACTCAGACATGGGACTATTTTTAGTGCAGCATTTCAACTGGGTTGCTGTTCCCTCTGCTCAGAGCCCAAATGTTCTCTCAGACATTGACTATTGTGAGTGACCCGAGGCAGGACAGTGGCACAGCTCTTCCCTGCATGCTGGGCAGCTGTTAGGACCCAAAATCAGGGTAGGTGGCAGATCCAACAGCCTTACCTGCAAAGGGCTCTTCAGTGCCTCATCTGCTGAGGTGTGGGCTGCTAACTCACAGCAGAAGCTGCCCTTCCTCCTCTTCTCAGCTCTGTTAAACTCGAGAGCTACAAGTCCTTTGCACTGGACCTGCAGAACCAGCCAGGTCTGCAGAGTAGGATGTGCACAGAGATGCTGGAGGGTTGTGAATGATACAGAGGTTTGGCTGCTCTTAGATGCATCTCTCCATGCTGTCAGCTCATGTCACACCTGTCTTGTGGCACCTGAGGCATTGCAAGGGATATATAGGAAAAAACAAGATCTAAAACCAACACACCATTGATCTGCATCAACTCTTTTCAGGCTCTTCCTTCACCTGCAGTCAGGGAAGTTCCGGGAAATACTTTGGCTTCCTGCTCAGAAGAGCACCCCCAACTCCAAATTAGCTCAGTTCTTGCTTCCTAGTCAGTCCAGTATCCCTTGCCCTCCTCAGGAGCTTTCCCTATCAGCTGGAGTCATCTCCTTGGGACAATGTCTCTCCTGCTCATGGGGTCACAGTGTGCAGGGACAGCAATTATTGGACTGCTGGCTCTGGGACATGATTGTATCCTCCAGGAGAAACAGAAGAAGATAGGGAATAAATACTCTGTTTTAATGATTGGTTATGGAGACAGAGGTCATCACCATAGCAATCAGAGTCTCCTTTGGGGAAAGATGAGGGCTGGTGAGCTGAGCTGGGTTGTTTCTACATGCTGTGTGCTCACCAAGATGCTTGGGAAGTGCTTTGTGCCAGTGAGCTCTGCTGCATGTGCGTGCGTGTCTGGTTGGGCACAGGGCAGCTCTTCCTGTGCCTGGACTGGAAATGTTTTAAACAGGACATTGAAGAGTAGCAAATAATAAAAACCACACTCCAGTCTGAGATTACTGGATGAATAATCACTGGTGTTGAAATATATGAAACTCTGTGAGTCTGGGCTCTCAGTGCTCTCACCAGTACTCAGTGGATGTCCAAATACAAACAATGAGCAACTGCAGCAGACACAGTGTGGGGAAGGGGACTGACAGCTTTGCTCTGTCACTGGGGAAAGAGACAGGGACTTGTCAGGTCTCGGGGGTGCTGTGGCCTCTGCCTGTCTGGGCTGCACAAAGAAGGGTTTCTGCCCAGACTCCCTCCCCGGTTCCTGGTTCTCTCTCCATATTGCCTGCCTCTTCTGCTGCTGGTGGGCTGCAAACCTGGGTGCGCTGGCTCCAAGAGGCTCCCAGCCACACACAGCTGCCCCATCTGTGCCCAAGTGGTGTGTCTAGAACTCATCCAGAAAATTTTTTCCATGAAAAAATTGGTCTGGGGGCCTGAGGCCTTTTCAAGATGGTTCACACTCCATCCAGTAACCTTTGGAAAAGGTCCATAGCCAGCTGAGTGTTGAGCTGCCAGCTCCAACCAGAGAAACAGGTTAGCAAAACAGAGACAGATGGCCAGGATTTAACTCGGGCACTTTTTCATTACTTCTATCACGATACAGCCATCAGGAGTGTCTCTGCTGCCTTTGCTGTAACTGAAAGGCTGGACTGCCTCTCACTCCCAGCTCAGTGGCACCCTGTGCCTTTGCTGGGATCTGGGGGCAGACCTGATTCTCCCTGACAGGACTGGTCCCAGTCACTGTACACACAGCCATACTGGGCGTAGTGGTGAAGGGGCTGCTGTTTTCAAAGAGGAGGGGAAGGCAGGGGGTCCAATCTGCAAGGTAAGAGCAGTGTCCTACGGGGATGAGGAAGGAGGTAGGTCAGGCAGGGAGGGATGCAGGGAGGTGGTGGAGCTGGTGAGGATGAGGACATATCAGTCCAGGGCCTAGCATCTGTGACTAGATCACGGTAGCAAATCTGCCACACCCCAGACCCCTGACATCAGCACAGACTACACAGGTGTATTGAAGGACTTTGCTACCAGATTGCACAAAAACCCCACTCCAGACTGGCATCTGGGTTTAGGGGGGGCAGCGAAGGGTGCTGGGGTTGTGCAGCACCCACAGTGTCTGGTCCCACACACTGCAGGGGATAACTGCACTGGCCATCCCATTGTCCTGCAAACTGGGGAGCTGCAGTTCCTGGAGCTGCCTACCCCTCAGCCATGCCTGGCTGGATGCCCCAACATCCTCGTCCTGTGCAGGACAAGTCTGCAGGGGGGAGCTGTGCCACCCATTCTTCAAACCTCACTGGTCCAGGCCAATGTCCCCTCAGTCACACGTGGAGTCAGCTGGACCCAGATTCCAAATCTAAACCATTGTTAGATAAAACCGAGAGGGATGTATCAGTAACAACATGCGAGAGGTTAATTTCTTGCATGAGTGGAGAGAAAATACGTGCCAGGCCATGTCTGTTTTCTATCAGCAATTTAAATGGCTCGCTGGATGTAAGATGAATATGTCCCCTTACTGAGGAACACCACACTGCACTTGCAGGGCTTCTTCTTCTCTCAAGCCCTGCGCCTGCAGAAATACAGGCAGGAAAAATTGTTCGGGGTCAGGAGTCACCAGCACATAATTTTTAAATAGTTTGGCTATTTTATATGCTGACAGTGTTTGTTGGTTTTGATGCCTAAAGTTTTAGCTTTCATGTTTTTCAGATTCTGTGCTGCCTAGAAGTGTAGTTCTGAGCCTCATATTAAGTGCTGGTAAGCTCTCTTCACAGAGCAGGCAGACAAAACAAATCCTTTTCCTGCTGAAGACCAAGGACAACTTTCAGGCCCAAAAACACAAACAACAGCAGGCTGAAGAGAGAAACAAGAAGGATGAGACCTCACAACTTGAAGCTGCAATTGGACAATTAAACCCCAATATGCAAACAGACCAAAACATTTTAAAGTGTAAGACCTTGTGACCTGCAGTCCATTTTTGTGACCATTCTAAGTCCACCTTGGGTGTCGCCCTGGTCAGGACTCTTGTCCTGCCCAAGGTGTACCCTAAAGCCTTTCAATAAATATCTGCTTTTTTCTCTAGCTCTGTCCACTCTCTGTTTCAGGTCTGCTTTCCCAAGGCATCAGTTTGTTTGACCACAAACTTTGCCCAGCCTCCCACTCCACCTCCACCTGAAGCAGACCAGCTGGCCACAGGCACAGGCACTGCTGTGGTGGCACTGTGGTGTGACACATCTGCCCAGGGACACAGCAGCACAGCAAATCCTTGTCCAGAGCCCCTCTCCCAAGTGCTGGCTGCTTGGTAGAAGCTTCGTGTCCCTGTTAGAAGTGGCCCTGAGTGACACCTGGCCACGGGTCAGGTTCCTGGCTGGCACTGGAGTTGCTGGTTTGTGCTGGTCATGGTGTGTGTGGTGGGGGAATTCAGCTTCACCAGCAAACTTCTTGTTCAAACATCAGCTGCACTAAATTTATACAAAGCATTTCTCATGCTGTCCAGATGCCACTGCTTCTAAAAATAGTCCAGTCTAGTCTGTTTTCCCAGCTTCTTGCCTTTTATCAGCAACAGTTTTAATAATCTTCACAATATTTAAGGAGTCATTTGTCCACGTCAGACCAGCAACTCCTGGGAATAGGAGTCAATCTCAGTTCTCCTGTACTCCCATTCATGCCCTACACACACACAAACACACACACAACCCACAAACCCCCACCCCCCAACCCCCCCCCCCAAAAAAAAAAAACCCAAAAAAACCACAAACCCAAACATAGCAAAAAATACAAAAAAAAAAAAAAAAAAAAAAAAAAAAAAAAAAAAAACAAAAAACAAAAAAAAAACAACTTTTTGCATTGGAAAACAGAAGTTTTGGATACACATTTAACAGGAGCTGGGTGGCAGAGGGTCAAATTCAAGCTTTCCTTGGAGAACTCCCGAGCACACAAAAGCTGCTGTGGGTTGTTCCCTTTGAGCAGGATGTCCCTGAGGATCCCCCAGCATGGCGAGTTGTGCAGTCTCTCCAGGACAAGGAGACCCATAGGATGGGTTGAGATAGGGTGGGAGGAGATGAGGGAACATGACATGACGTGAGATTGAGTGGGCTGGGAGTGAGTTGGGATGGGGATGAGGTTGGGGGTAGCACAATGGGGTGCCAGGCCAGCATCCAGGGGCAGTTTTGTCCTGCTGCCAGTTTGGTGGGAAAAGCTGAGTCATACACTCATGCCTCAGTTTCCTCATCTCTCAGAGGGTATCAGTGTGCTCTTTGAGAGCCTGGCAGCTCTGTCAGGCTGGAGGTCACCACACCAGCTGCTTTGAGCGCCAGACACAGAAGCTATCTGTGACACTGTTGTCTTGCTATTATTTTACTTCATGTTAAATTGATGCCATTTCTGAAGCATTTCTGCAAACACAGCTCTTAGGGACCTTGTCATAATTTAAGCATCCAGTGATATGTCCAGTTCTTGAATGTTGTGTCTTTTCCTGTGTTTATTTTTCCTCCTCCTGGACCTTTTGCTCAGCAGACAGGCTGACTTTTTTTTTGGCTCTGCCTGCCTGGAATGAGCATCCCAGGAGGTGCAGCATTGGCAGAGCTGGGGCAGGACTGTGTTGATGTCCCAGGGGTGGTTGCAGAGATGCCCGGGGGACCAAGAGGAGGGTGATGGGTGCCTTAAAGAGTAAGTTCAAAGGAAGAGCAGGGGCAGAACTTTCCTGAAACACAACCAGCATCAGCCTGGCCGGCCCTGAGGTTGCCTTCACATTTCAAGGAGTGATGGACCTGGAGAGATAGTCTGGGACAGAAACAGCCCTGCTCTGAATGCTGTAACTGGGATCATCCCTGACAGCCTCCAGCAGCAAAGCTCTGCCTGTTCCCCTTGCAGAAGAGCCTTTGGGAGCCCTGGACACCTCCGTGCACGCAGGTGTGTCCTCAGGCACGGAGCAGCGGCGGGCTGTGTGCGGGCAGGGCTGGTGGCGCAAGCTGTGCCCGGGAAGGCTCAGCCAGGGCACACAGTCCTGTTTGCAGGGTTCCCGCTGCGGGAGCTGCTCCCGTACGCTGCCCTTTATTCTGCTTCTTCCCGGCGCGGAACAAACAAACGCGGGAACAATGCTTTCCAGGAACCCCGCACTTCCTCCGGGAGCCCCGGGGTCGGGGCTGAGAGAGCCGCAGAAACGCTCTGCGCTGGCCGGGGAGCGAGCTGGAGCGGGGAGCAGCCCGCCCAGCCATCCTGACAGTGGTTTTGGTAAAAAAAAAAAGTAGAAAAAAAAATAGATTGCGACTTATGCTCTATCCTCCAGAAGAGCTTTTGAATTCCTGGTGCGAGGACCGGGACACATTGATATTTCAGGGAAAGCTCAGAAAGTGTGAGGAAGCATTTGGACTTCGGGACTTATAGACTGGAGAGGAACATGCATGGTGAGAGGCTCGTTCCCACAGCTCCACTTTAAAAAAAAAAAAAAAAAAAAAAAAAAAAGGCATTTTGTGGATTTGTGGAATGGGCTGTATATAAATTATCCATAAACAAGCTTAACATTAGTGAGCAGGTGGAACAGGGCAGGGTTCAGGAAATTATACAAAGAGAGTACACAAAGAGGCAGGCTGCGACTGCTCTTTGTGTTGAGAAGCTGGGCTCACTTTGTGCAGTCACAACGAGTTAGTACGAGGCACAAAGGAGGCAATTTTGGGTCTGATTGAACTCTCTGACAGCATTCATATGTTAAATGATTGTATGCTACTATCTGCTGCTACAGCATGCATATCACTGACGAATCTGTTGAGGCTAGAGCGCAGTGTCACAGGAGATGTAATTAATAAGCCAAACAAAAGCAGGGTAAAAAACCAAATTTGTTGTGGCTCTTACTCAATGACCAGGCACATCAAGTCAGGAAGAAATTACTAACACGGAGCAACACAGATGTATGTTCTGGCATTTGAAATTCTAATCCAGATGCAAATATTGTAGTCAGGATCCTGTCTCCCACCTTCAAAACTTCAGACAAGCAAGAACCACGTGGCATCCCCTGTGCCAGCTGATGGCTGTGGAGGCAGGCCAGGGCTGTTCAAAGGCATTCCTAGCAAAGGATTATCTTGCCTTTATGCTGGTAATTCAGTCCATTCAGTCTTTTGTGAGGTGCCACAGGGAATCGAGTGACATTTGAAACAGGAACAATGATTAGACATGTCCCCCCCTCCTCATGTGGGCACAGGGCCTGCCAGAGGGCAGTGAGCAACTTCAACCAGGAGGTGATCACCTTGATCACCTTCAACCATGAGGGGAGAGCACCCCACATGTGCTCCTGCTCAACCCCTGCCTCCACCCACAAGTGAAAAAATGTCTCTGAAACCCTCCATGATGGGCAGCAGGAGATGAGTGGGCAGGAGACGGGCTGCAGAGCCCCAGGTGTCCTTGCCCCTGCCATGGCCCTTCCTGACTGGCATTGGCACAGACATGGGAGCCATCTCGTTTACATTTTGATAGCCATAGCACGTGTTTTGGGTTCACAAAGCACCCCCCAGCTGCCCTGGAGAAAAGATATCTCATGAAACAGCCATCTCCATGCAGGCTGGGAATGCCCAAATCTCTAGTGGGCAGTGAGACTGGGTTATGGGGGCTGTGGAGGAGTTGCCCCTGCTCCCAGGGCCCTGGAGCCAGCTGGGTGGCTGACCAAGGACACCGGAAATTCATTCACCAGTCTCCTTATGCTGATTGGCAACTACCAGGTTTAGGTTGTTTGTGGAGGGATTCACCCAGGGCTAGCTCAGAAACATCTGTGTCCTGATCCCCAGCAAGGTGCACAGGGTCCTGCAATATCACCCTGTCACCACTCCTGCCCCCCTGGATAGAATTGCAGGGCGGCTGATGATGGAGAAGCCCTCTGAGATCCTCCAGACCAACCATTAACCCGGCACCCCATTAACCCAGTGTTCACTGCTAAACCACGTCCCCAAGTGCCACATCCACACGCCTTTTGAAGGTTCAGGACAACATTCCCCCAAAATCTTTTCATCTCCATTTCACTATTGCCAACTTTCGTCTCACAAAGCATTTTCCCCTCCCCTCAAAAGAACAAAACAGAAATCAAGAGTGCATAAAGATTTTTATCTGGAGCCAGAGGGCTCTGGGAGTGTGTCTGCCTTCCTGGTGGTAGGGAGGGCTGGCTCCAGGGGCAGGTCTGGCTCCATAGGGAGGATTGACTCCGTGGGAAGGGCTGGCTCCAAGAGGAGGGTTGGCTCCGTGGGGAGGGCTGGCTCTGTGGGACCCCCAGTTCTGTATGGAGCCCTGTTCAGCTATGAACCTCGGCACAGAGCTGGTCGGTGCTCACCATGCACCGTATTGCAGAGAAAGGTTTTATTGCCCAGTCAGCTTGCCCATATCAGTCAGCTATTTGGCTGAAGGGGAGGCATCCATTCAAAGCCAGTTTACAGCAGAGGCTTTATTTTTATTTTAAAAGCATCTGGAAATGAAAAATCCCCTTTGGCACTCATCCACTTTGGGGAGAGAGCCAGGCCTGTCATCTGGCCAAGCAGCCCTACTCTGGCTGATCTGGGTGGATCTTGTGCTGGGACATTTTTCTAACTCGAGCAGGAGTGGGATGTTGACTTTCTTCCAGCAGCTCCACGACCTCCTCACAAGTGTTGGTTTGGTGCTCACACTGTGTGTGTCACACAGCAGGACATCATCCAGAGGCATTCAGGGTGTGCTGTGCTCTTCCCCAGCCCAGGGACATCTGTGAGGGGGTGCCTTGGCCAGGACAAAGAGCAATGGGATGGGTGGTGCATGCAGGGTTTGCCTCACGTGAAGGGCAACCATGCGAAACATGGGTTGTTTATTTCCATTGTGGGATGGCTGCAGGTCTGACAGGTGACTCTGCCCAGAACTGGCTGAACCTGGTGGTACAGGCATGCTGAGTTTGTAGCAGAGCCCTGGTAAGTTCTCCACGAGCAGTGTTTTCCCCCCAGATCCACAACATTTTATTGAATTTTTCCTCAGCAGGGTGGCAAACCCAAGGCGGGGTCATCCCTTGGCTCAAGGGGTGTTTTGGAGAATGGGGGAAAAAAGGTAAGCAAATTCAACATCTGCATGTAGTTATAGTTTCATAGACCTGTTTCTCATCCTGCAAGCAAACAGTAGGCACTGGAAATCTCCAGCTTGCTCTGGCAGCTCTGGCTGCCCAGCCCCATGTGTCCGTTCACCGTGGCTCCTCAGCAGGAAGGCAGGTTAATCTGGAACAAGGCAGAGAACAGAGTAATTACAAGGATTTATCCATTCTGTGTCACAGAAAATTGAGAAGCCCCTGTCCAGCAGCTTAGGGTTTCTGCTGTGGAGACTGAACCTGCTTAGTGCAAGCCAGAACAGCATCTTTTATCCAAAAAGTGGGTAAGGTGAACAACTCTCTGCTCAGCAAAGAGTTGAGGATCTCCAGATGCAGCTTTCACCTACATCCCAGGAGGGCCTGGGCTGCCCTCCTGCCCTTGAGGTGGGAGCTCCACAACCTGGGGCAGCTGCAGCCAGTGGTGTGTTCCCTTCCTGGACGGAATGAGGGTTATGGCTTGTGAGTGTCTTTTCTGGCAGGGGAGGAAGGGAATACCCATCAGGCTGGGAGAGGGGATCAAATGGGCAAGGAACCAGAACCTCTCAACCTGTCCTTCCCAACCTGGCCTGTCCCACTGGCTCCTTTTTCCAGGCACAGTCCCCATCCTTGCTCTAGCATGTCAGCACTGCAGCAGATGGGCGTCCCCTTGTCCCTCCCCAAGTCCTGCTGCACAGGAGCTGGTGCTGGGAAAGACCAATTCCACCAATGGCACAGGCCAGTGAGGGCCAGGCAGGAGGAGACATGAGCAGATACTCTTCTTTAATCTTAGCTAAGCTGTTGCAAAGCCCTACTGCACAGACACAAACTAGACTTCTTCAGAGTCTCATAAAACTGAAAAAACTGTGGCCAGACCCTTATGGCAATGGCAACAAGCCTGTTTTAGCACAAAGCCTATCTTCCCACATTGGATTTCAAGGCGCCTTTCAAAGTATGGAAGCATTAGATCTTTCCAGAGAAAGGATTTCCTGAATTATTTTAACTGTGAAAAAAATAATGTATTCTTCCCTGGCTCTTGCAGGCCGTTGAAGTACTTGGCTGAATTTTTTTTTTTCTAAAAAAACCCCAAAAGCCAGAGTCATGACATAAGAACAGGATCTTGTACTTAGAAGGGACATGAACCTCCAGAGCAGGCTGTGCTACCAACTCTGCCACTAATAATAGCTGCCAACTTTGTGAGCGTTGTACATTGTTTAAAGAATCTAATGAAGTTACATATTCCTTTTGAAGTCAGACAACTTTGATTTAACAATGGCTTCAGAGCTTTGAAAAACCCAATCTTTTCTAGTTTGTCTTACACGATAGTTCCTTACCTGTCTCTCATTGCTGAATAAATCAATATAAACATAAACCAGATGCCTAATGCTAACAGTAACTTTAGAGAGCTGCTTCCCCCAAGATGTATGGGCAATGACTAACACACTTTTAGCCTCCAGACTTAATTTAAAGCATTCTGGAATTGTGCAGTGGTGAGATGAAGGCTGCCCAAGACAATAACTTTTACATTAAATATAATCTCTCTCTTTAGCAACAACAAAGTCAAGGTTGTTTTCCTTCAGCCCTGGTGTCAGCTGGCCGTGGGCACTCTGCGTGCCTGAAGGCACTGGAAAAGGAAGACCAGCTTGAAGAAAATGAAGTGTCTGTGTTTGAATACATGGGAGCAGCAGGTTATGTGACTTGCAGTGAGTGTGCAGCAGCCAGGCACTGCTCCTCACAGTGAAATCAGTGCTGCTTTCAGCAAAGGTGTGACAAGGGACAGTGTTGAGGCTCCAGGCACATCGGCACCCCCTGGCAGAGCAGCAAACACTTGAGCTGCCCTCAGCCTCTGTCAACAGCTGGGCTACAGCACTTTGAAACCTGGAACTCACCTTGCCTGAAGACAGATCACAGATGTGTGGAGCAGTGCAGGGGGCTGTGCTGGTGGAAGATGAGTGTTCCTGACCCAGAGACCTAAGCCTGCGGAACGCCTGTAGCTAACAGCTGCTCCGGAGCTGCTCCACAGGGAATATATTGCTTAACAGAGGAACACATTTAAATGCATTACTAGCACAGCTAAATTAGTGTCTGGAGGTTGAGATCTGGCAGAGAAACAAAGTTTTGAAAGCTTTCTTCGGGATTCTTTCACTTTCCTATGTCTGCGCACACTAAGCCTGCAACTGGCTTAATCTTGCCGTTGTATTTTCATAATTTCGTCACCCCTGTTCTACAAGGTTTGCTGTCTTCCTTGGTTTGGTTATTTGAAGCAATAACCAAAAGGTGGAGAGAAGAAGAAAGGATTGGGGGAAATCTTTGGATCTGCCAAAGTTAAGGAAATCAATATTAGATGAACTCCTCCACGCGGAGCTGCTTTGCCCTTGTGATGTTGCCAGCACAGCGTGGCACAGTGGGAAGCTCAGTACAGAATTTCCTCACACAGACTGGACTAAAAGGAGCCATTGCTAAAAATATACCAAAAATAAGGCTCATAGGGAGCTTGAGGGAGATTATTTCTCCTCCCTGAACTTCACAGCAAAACCCCTGGTTTTTGAGGGACCTTTTGTGGCAGCCTTCCAAGAAACCTGGTCACGCTGAAGTCCAAGGATGTGTTTTAAACCCTTGCAAAGATATCCCATTAAAAATAAATGCACCCTAAAACAACCAGAGGGAGATTTTCCAGAAGTTCACTCCTTGCAAGAAATTTGTGTTACCTTTGCATCACATCCTAGCCTTTCCTAATTTCCACTTGCTTGGTAAAGCTTCAGCCCTGGACTGGTTTTTTGGTTTTGTTTTTTTCATTCTAATTTTTAAATGAAATCTCACCAAATTATTTTATATGGGGACCAAGGTAAAGCACAGAGTGGTTTGAGGGGAGGAAAGACTCCAGACCCAGCATTTCCCAGGAAACTTCTGCCACTTGTTTCACTTTCGTGCTCAACAACAGGAAAGCTCCTTGCCAAACCAGACCCCACCAGCTCTCCAGACACACTTGCAGCACCACCAAATCTATCTCCAGAGGAGGTACTGTGACATAAGAATATAAAAGACTGTAGTTTATGTACTTTAAGCCAAATTTTTGATTATAGTGGAAAGCAAGCAAACCCTGAAGATCATCTTTTACAGAAAACATTAATTCTAGATGATGTTTTTCCCTTATAAAGAATGATTTACCTGTCTCTGTGGGGTAGTACTTTTTGTGCAATAGAGCACATGTCTGTTCTGGTTCCTTACATATGAGGTACAGATCCCAGGCAAGCAGCTGTGCTGGGGTTTTGTGGGGTTCCCATGACAAATGGGAATCCTTCACGGGCAGTTTTCATTTTTTCATCTGCAAGCCTCAATACATTGGCAGTTGTCAGAGTCCTGTGAACTTTCATATCTATTATGCCTTTACCACTACAAATGCTTTCAAATTAACAACCAGCCACATTTCCTCGCTATGTCCAAGTAGGAAAATGAAAAGACAGAAATTATTACATTACAGAATTCCTTCTCCTGAGTCCCAATTAGCAATCACTTTGTAAAGTGATCTGAAAGGTTATTTACATTGGGATACATCTAAGGGGATGAATAAGAGCAAATGCTCCAAAAAGGGATCACAGCTGTTTCCTTTCTCATCCCTGTTTGTCTCTGCTCCCAGGCAATCGCCCTCATGCAAGTGTCAGGCAGAATCCTCACAAAATAGTAAGAAGAATGCACTTCATGTAATCTCATAACTACATTTTTATTTCAGTTTTTAGCTTATTACTTTTTCCAATTCCTGTTTGCCTTTGGAAAGGGGTATCTTCAATCTGTGCATGGACGAGGGCAGAGAACAACCCCTTCTGTAGGAGCAGATCCACTGCTGCATTGGCAGTGACAGGAGAAACAGAGTAACAGGAAGAACAGAATAAAGAGCAAGAGAGCATTGCAAGAGGAAAATTTTCTAACTGTGTATTGGAGAGCTGTCCCACCATTGCTGACACAGGCTTCCAGACATGCACATGTGGTGGGATTCACAGCAAAAGGCTGGGACCCTGGAATCACAGCCCAGCACCTTCTCCGAGTATGACCTTGGGGTCCCAGGTGCCCATTTGGTGCATTTGGCACAACGATCTTACATCTGAAAATAATGAGAGAGATACTCAAAAATTAAGGAAATTCACTATTTCACAGTCTTTTCTCACTGCTTTGAATTCTTCCTGTTAATTTCTCCATCTTTTGACAGTGCCTTTTCAAACCGCCATCAACGGCCCCATCTGCTTGGCAATGATAAGTGGAGTCTTAGTCTTTGATGAGGACTTGCAGGACTCTGAGGCCCTCAATGGTCATTGGTGGGAGATCACATTCAGGCAACCCCAGGGATCCTCCTGTTCTGGCAGCCTATGGATAAAATCTGTGTGAGTGACTTAATATCCTCAAAAAATTGCCATGGTGAGTAATCCCCAGAGATTTGGTGTTGCCCTCATAAACACAGGCTGTCCTTTTCCATATCTAAACATCAAAGGATGCCGTTTGCTTTTAATGTGATGTTTGGTGTTAATATTCTTCTCCTACAGGCCACTTGTATCATGGGGAGGACACAGTCATCTCAAAATAAAGGTCTGCTCTGCTGACTGATAGGCTTGAAAAATTGTGCAACAAATGCTGATGCACAAGTCATTTATATGAGACACAACTGTGGCAGATAATGCTCTGTCCTGGAAATGTGCACAAATATTTTATTTCTACCTTTACTGAGAAGAAGACAGGATTTTGTGTTCCTATACTTTTTGTAACTCTTCCCTAACCCTGTTATAACTTCCAGCAAAATTTTAGCCCTGAAGAACTACAATGTGGGAGTTTTTGTCGAGGGGACTCCTTTATGCCACAGGTTCAACCAAGAGGAACTGGCAGGGTGCAGGTTCAGCCCCAGTTTTTCTGTCCAAATTGTGATGCAAAAACCAGTACAGTAGCAAATTTTATTATGCTTGTACTTCTGGGGAAGACTGTGAGTTTTAATGTCTTGGGGACAAAGCTGGCTGGGCTGTTTCCTCTTATCCCTGTGTCTTACACAGCTTTAAGTGTTGTATGAGAGGAGATCACAACAGAGAGAAAGGAAGATACAAACCCCTCTTTTCTTAGCTTCTTGGCTAATCTCCAAGTATTTGAAGCATTTCTGCTAGGGGTTGATTCCCTCAGCGAGCCCCAGAGCTCTCATCTCTGATGACTGTAAATCAAAGATTGTTCACAGGAGATCAGCACATGCCAATACTGCTTTAGGCTTTATGGCATGTACACTTCATATATCGATAGCAATGGGCCATCCCTCCCTGCAAGTCCTTTAGAGATCTCATGGTTGTGTTTTGATTTAGTGGGCAGGGGAGAAAAGCACAATGGAAGTCATACAAACTACTTGTCTGACTACTTGCAAAGATCTCTTCATCTTGTGAGACCCCTTGTAAATAATTTAACAAAGATCTTTAACAAGTCGCACTCTAAAGGAAAAAGTTGGTCCACTTTAAACCCTGCTTTCCAATTTGGATGTTTAAATCAGTAGTGCAGTCTTTTAAAACAGCCATATTCTGTAAAATTGCCACAGAGAGACAGATACAGAGGTCTGGTTGCCAAGTGTAAAGGAGAAAAATGTGAGAAACTCTGTAACAGGCAAACACAGGGTAATCTCCCTTCCTCCAGAAGAGCTCATCCAAGCCTTGGAGACTAGTTAAAATATTAAAGCCAGAGGTTTTGCCCTTCCCAAACCGCTGTTCACTTGAACTCTGAAGTGAAGGTTTTCTCCACAGGAAGACTCAGCAAAGCTTTTGATAATTTTATGGGAACACCTCATTGCATATTTTAAGTATTCCCTTTACCGTCTCTCTCCTGGAAGGACGTGAACCTCTCCAGTAAAATCCAGCTGGAGACACCACATCTCGAGGCTGTTGGGTACCTGCCCAAGTGGAGCAGCCTGCACTGGCACAGCTGTTCCAGGGCACAGGTGAGGCTCGTGTGAGGAGCGTGGTTTCCTCCCCAGGAGACACCAGATTCCCAGGGAAGGGAATGCAGGGCAATTAGTTACTGTAAAACAGTCTAACAAGGCTGAAGAAAAAGGAATTGTCCACGCTCCAATAAAACCAAGTGCTTTATATGACTTGAGATGCAGTTGGAGGAATCTGGCTAATCTTTCACCTTCCTAGTAAATCATTCATTGAGGTCATCTGTGAAATATGAGAAGAGCAGCTTCATCTCAAGATTCCCGCTTAGCAAAGCCCTTACTGGCTTGGCCAGGAAGAAGATTCCTGGTAAAGTTGATTGCTAGTCCAAGCCTTCATGATTTCCAGTGGCAGTAATCCTGCTTGGGGAGATTAGAGAAGCAGCCCATGAAAGTCCTGAAGTACGGCTGTGCACTACAGCAAAATTAAAGGGAACAAAAAAAGATAAAATCCGCAGCACTCACGAGGCCCTGGCCCTGATGTGCCCCTCAATGCCATCAGCTCCAGTGGCCTCTGCAGTCAGGCCTGACCAACAGCCCCAAACAAGTCACAACCTCTCTGGGACACAGTGCACTTTTGGAGCTTTGGAATGGCATCAAGGAAAATATCCAGTGCCTTGACGGCCAAGATTGAACTGGGATTTTCTTCAAGAAATGTGGATGCCCATCTGGAAAGTGCTATTCCACTCTCACAGCTGGATCCAGAACCCAAAATTCCCTGCTTCAGGAAAGTTCATGCCTGAATCAAATGAGTACAGTGTGAGATCTTGTAATAATTCATTCAAAACACTGCTACCAACTCCCCACACCAGGCTGCTTATCTGTGTCCTTTACCCAGACTTAATAGATTTTTAAGAAGTCAGTCTTTTACCACAGGCGTTACTACTAACCTGAGGATAGAAGGTAGTTCTTGGGCAAATATTTCCTATGGCAAAATAAGTAAAATTTTAGTTTACAAGATAAATGGGCTGAGCACCTAAGCAGAGTATTCAAGGACATGAGTTACAATCCACCTCCTCTGGGAATTAATAAAATACAGTTTTTTAAGGCTTTATTTTTTTTATAATTTGTAGCTTCCAAACTCTTAGGATCTGCAATTCCCAGGTGACTCAGTAGCTAGTAGGAACAGAGAGTTTCAAAGTGAAAGATGCACCAATTCCTAGAGCCAAGTACTTGGAGGGAAGTGAAGCAAAAGCCCAAAAAGGAGACAAACCAAGAGCTCAGCAGGGCTGGAGGCAAAAGCCTACAGTCTTACCTAGTGCTGGACTCTCAGGGAAGGCAAGATTTGCACACAAGGAGGCTGAGCACATCCCACTTTTGAACTGTGTCAAATCCCTGTTGTATGAATCCAGACATTTATATTGTGTTTCGATGCCCTGCAGAACTACAGCCATGGAATGGAAAATTCACCCCCTCCTGCCCTGTGCTTCAGCTGAGCAAAAACATGCTGGGTTTAGTGTTGAAGTCTCGGTCCAAATTACAGCCCTCTTGATGACCAAGTAAAGTTGGGGAAGTGATTATATCTTGGAGCAGCATGGAGGACAAACAGTAGAAGCTTTGGCTCCTAGAATCTAAAGATTCTCTTTGCCATGTGAACTTTAACCAAAGTTTGGTGTGATAAACCCTCTGCGTTGTGGTTTGAAAGATTTTAACTATTCTTTCTGTTTTTCTTTGCTACCTGGTGTTTGTTCCACTGACCTTGGAGTCAGTAACTGTGGAGTCCCTCATGCCATTAAAGGAATTTCCACACTCCTAAAAGGACACACTGTTACAAGTAACTGTGTAGAATACATCAAGTTTTCTGCCTTCTCCGCAGATCTAAGTGAAACAGCATCTCATTGACCATTTCCCCGACAAGCTTATTAGTGATGCAATTTCTGCTGTGGAGAGAAACAGGTCAACACAAGCAAGACTGGAAATTATTTTATTTTGGTTTTAAAGGAGAGGGATTCTCCCTTGCTACTTTCTAAGTATCTATCTGCTGAAGAAAGTATTTCACCCTGTGCATCAGCTAAGGCATTAAGGAAGCACTTCCTCTAGTCCTAATTAAATTTAATAGCACTATAAATGCCCCTTCCTGTAGTGCTGTTTCTGTTCTTAACACATTCTGTACCATCCCTGGTAGTGAGGGCTGTGGGGGTACAAACTGCATCTTGGATCACTGAAAATAGAGACAGTTTGGAAGGAGCAGCAGCAGGGAGAGCAGCTGGCATCCCCAGGTCAGAAGTAATGGAAGAGGAAAATGGAAACCAAAGGGTAACAGAGAAGTGCTCAACCTCAGCAAGATCAAGGACATACCATGGCTGTGGCACTGTAAACTGTCTGGGCAAAGCTGCTGAGGAGATGTGCCCCAACACACCAGAGCTCATGCAGGAAGGGAATCTGTGTCACCTGGGCTCCTGGATTTACTATTTGTCAGCCAGGACTTGTGTTATTCAGCAGAAAGCAGCCCTGGCCTCCCAAGCACAGCAAGATTGGTGCATCCTCCACCTTCCAGATGATACAATACAGGCTGCAGGAGCATCTGTTCTAAATCCTCTTCTCTGAGCAAGGGCAGGAAGAAAAACTTTCACAAGACTCTCTCAAATTGGAGAAAGTAATCCAGGCCTTTCCTTTGGAAGCACTGCACCCCTCCTGGAGCCCTTTGTAACCTAAGTTGTTTAGAAAGTAAATGAAAGTGAGTGAGCCAGAGAGACAGTAATGGTTATTTCTTCAAGAAGGAAAAGCTTAATTTTACCATGGGGATCTTGCCTCTGCTATGACCCCACCAACAGCTCACAGGGACAAGGAGGAATTAACCAGAAATGAGGACTGGTTCATCTTGCAAATTTGTAAAGAGTTTCATCTTAGTTCTTAACAGTAATATCCTTGATCCTGAAAAAAAAAAAAAAAAAAAAAAAAAAAAACACAAACAAAAAAACAACACTCCCCCTCCACCCCTAAATTCAAATAAATAGCACTTAGTCCTCAGCCAGTAACACTCAGCTTTCCCATAGCTTATAGCACCCTCCCTTTTCCACCTAACCAAGACAGAATTGGGGCTTGTCCTCTTTGGATCCTTCCTGAGCTGCAGCTCTGATGGTCAGTGCACAGAGAGCAGTGAACATTTCAGAAGCAGCAGCCCTGGAGGGGCTGGTCCCAGAGAAGGTGAGAGGACAGGGAGCAGGATGAGGATTACCAGGCTCAGAACCATTTGTGTTTGCTCAAGGTTGGTATCTGTGCAGCTGACTGGTAAATGAGATCAACAGGATTTTTCCATCTAATCTAAGCAAGCAGTTGGGTTTTATTCAAGTAATTCTTCTAAGGGATAATAATGTCTTATTATGACTAGAGGGCTTATTACTAGAATGATGTACTAAATTCAATAATCTGAACTCACCAAATATTGTCCCTCTTGTGGGAGCTTCAGCTGTTTGAGAAGGAGCCCCAGAGTTGCGTGATCATCCCTAAAACCTTCTCCCCTATGTTCCAGCTTTGGAGAACAAGTTGTTCATCATACGCTGAATTCAGCCTTGGAGAAACTCCAGTGAAAACAAAGGAGTAACAACAGGAATGGATTAGGCCCAATTGCTTTCACATTTCTGCAACTTGAATTTTCAATTCCAATACCAAAGGAGAAGTAAAAAAACCCGACCCAACTCATTGCACAGAGACAAATATACCCCAAAATGTAGGTCTTACTTGTGATGTAACCTTGTGCCCTTTCGAAAATGCACCAAAGAAGGCTTCCCAAAGCCCACTTAGGAAAAAATTCTGCTGTCATCTGACAGGAGCAATATATATTCCTGTTTCTGCCACTGTATTGTACCAATTTTTGCAGAGAATGGTCAAACCTTGGAGTTCCAGGCTGCTACATTTGTGACTACTGACCTTACACATGTCTGAAAAAAAACCAGTATCTGCCAAACTGAGATACAGAGTCATGAGGATTTAATTTCATTTCATAAAAACATATGGAGGAAGATTAAACAATATGTTTTCTGCACCAGCTCCATTTTCCAGAGGGAGCTGTGCTTAGATCAGGAGAGGGCAGAGCCTCACCTACAAATTCTCACCTGACAGATCATCACCTTGACAACTCTCTGGTTAAGCAGAAGTGAACAAGAAGAGAGGAAGTGGAATAAGGACTGAGACAGAGAACCCCAACTCCCCCACTGACTGTCGAGCCCTGCTTTCTTGCAGTGTTTGCTGCACCACTTACTCTTTAGCTTTTAAGTAAGTTCCTTCTAACTTTGACCTGCTGTTTCCTGCCAGGGCTGATGAGCCAGGAGTGCAGAGTCGCTTCCTCTGGGCCAGTTCCTCAGAGCACACTTCCAGTGGCTGCCACATAAAGTTAGCTGAAGAAAAAAAAAACCATGTTGCTCTTGTTTTCACTGGAGTTATTCCCAGTGAAATTCCCAGGCTATTCCAGTGTGTTATAAAGGGGGTAACGCAATTATTCAGTGATCAAAGAACTAAACTGCAAGTCCTGGGTTCAATTTCTAACTCATATTTAACCAACACTAACCATGTGCCCTCTCTGTGTCTCCACACACTTGAGGGTTTCAATAATAATGATGACACTCAAAGCTACTCCTAAACAAATTAAAGTTTATGAAACATCACAGAAGCAAAAAATATTGAGGCCACATTTGACCCATGAACTTCACAAGGTAAGTGCAGAGCTTTGTCCAAGTGACAGGCTGGAAGTGGAGGAGCTCAGCTCAGCTGCTATCTAGCTCAGAAATCACTGTACATTGTTTGCAAACTTATCAGGAGTGACTTGAATTGTGAATTAGCTTCAGCAAGGCAGCTGGCAGGCTGCTGAGGCATACAATGCCTGCTGAATCTGCACTTCCTGCTGGAGACGTGCAAAGGAGAAGGCAAACTATGAAAGAGCAGAGAAACCGCTCCCAGCCCCAGTCAAAACTACGTGCAGCACAGGCACAACAAGGCCAGTCACTGATCCAGGGGCCAAACCAGAATTCCCAGCAGCAGCAGTGCTGATAGCACTCAGCGTCAGCACGGCACTTGCTGCGGAGGGATCCCAAAGCCCTCTGGGAAGATCATGAGGCTCCCCCACCTTCCCCCAGCTCCTTTCCAGACTGGGTAGGGTCACAGGGCTGGAGGGCAGCAGTTGGACCATCCCAGCCCACACCTGTGACCCTGCAGGCAACTCTCACACACAGCCCAGTGCTGGTGCTGCCCTGTTTCTCACCTTGGTTTTCAGTAAATAACCAAATCTCTGTCAGAAGCAGCAGCAGACACTGAGACCCGTTCTGGCCAGCCTTACCTGAGCACTCACCTGCACAGGGCACCAGAGCAAGGCTCCATGTCTGGGCACTCTCCATGCAGGCAGACATTCCCTGTGTGCTACAGGTTACAGAGCTGAAGCTGCTCTACCTTCTCCAAGATCCAGGTCTGTGTGTGCCCACTCGGAGAAAGAACAGGAAGATGCTTCCTGCGTGCAGTCTGATGGGAACACTGCAGCATCAGCACTTGGGAAAAAACCCAGCTCGTACACTGCAATCTCCTAAACCCAACCAAAACGTGCCACAGCAGGCTCCTGAAAGGCTCCACGGGGCTGGGAAAACAGCCAATGTGCAATGTACTCATAGGAAAGCTCTCTTGCTGTGATCAGGGCCTATTCATTCATTTCAGGTTGTCAGTAAACTCGATCCAAGTCCTCTCTAACACGGGGTTGTGTTATCCTTACAGCTACAGAGAACCTTTTTAAAAATCAGCTTTAAGGTTACTAGTATGAAGAAGTCCAAACCTTCACTCTGGGAAGTTAGCGTTGACTCTTAAAGGAGGAGGTTACCTTGTAAGTGAAAAAGGAAGAAAACGTTAGAAGCTTCTAGCAACAGAAGCTGCAGGGTCAGTGCAGTTCAGAGCACCTCAGGCAGTATTACCGCTGCTCACCGAACACCGTCCTGGGCTTTGCAAGCCGCCAGACGCCATCCCGTGGCCATCCAGATCCCCACAAACTTCCCCCGGCTGCTCCAAAGCTCCCAGCACAGTTAGGGATGCTCGCTGGCACTGAGGCTCACTCTGTGTCCGTCATGCTCGATGTTCTTTGTTGCTAATGTAAAGCAAGGCTGAAAAAGTTCTGCTGCTTCCCCAAAAACACACCCAGAGAAACGAAGGCTGTAGAATGTGGCTGGGGCAGGTTTCTGCCTGCATTCATCTGTACCACAACTTTTCTCCCTCAGCGTGAGGGAGCTGTTGGCAACAAGGATAACCCCGACAGCCCTGCAGGAAAACCATCACATTCTCCACACCGAGTGTGTGCATCAGCCTGCTGCAGGCCGTGACCTTCCTGCTGGGTGACATTCCTCTCCCTGCTCACTTATGGTGCTTTATGTACAGTCCCTTGTCCCACCAGCTCCCTCCTGCTCTCCCATAGTGCCCAGAGCTTCTGGAACACCTTCGTCCCACTCCCACACCCTTAATTCCCCTCTCACTCCTGCTCTGCCCCCAGGAAGGGTTTTGCCCACACCTAGAACACAGAAGCTGACAATCCTGCATGCTAACTTCTCAGCTGAAGACACGAAGCTGAGCTTCCAGCCTTGCTCTGATTGTCCAACAAACACAACCACAGCCTGACACAAACTCTATGTGAAGGGGGCAGGCGGGAAGCTGTGCAATCCCATGCAAATCCAGCTGGCCCTCCATATCCCTCCATCTTGCCCATCCAGCTCACCCTACCCATGCTCCTTTCATTGCTCAGCTGCTGTGTTTTAATGAAGGCGGGGCGGGGGGGGGGAAGAGGGAAAAAATAAGTGACCAGAAGCAAAAAGAGTCCTCAAAGGCAAGTGTTTCCTATTACAGCACTAGTTCTTTCAGGGCCTTTGATGTTGCTTCTCCCACACAAAGCTGTTTCTTTCACAGTCTGTTCTTGCACACGAACAACATGTCACACGTACTCTACATAGCACATCTTCAACTCTTATTCAAAGCACTTGGGAATTATTTGTCCTAACTCACTGTACCTTGTAGCATTTTTCAAACCAGTACTCATACATCACAGGCACACAGGTCTTTTTATTCTACCTCCCCCCTTTCACATTTATTTTTCTTCCAAATTCATGGAGGTTCTGGTCATAGATAGCGAAGTGTTGACATTAACTAGGGTGCAGAGAGAGCTGTTAAGTTCATGACAGTAGCTGAATTTTTCCAAAATTTTAGGGGCTTGCAGTGCTTTGGCAGAGGCTACATCCAACACTGATATTTAGATGCTGGATTAGTTAACTTCCATTACATTCTCTATTTTACTTGGGCCCACAGTTTGTAATACCATCTGCTTCCTACTTGCCTATCACAAACCCTAACTTTTGCATACTGAAAAAATTGTTGAGCACACGTTGCATTGATAAACTATTACAGTTCTCATGACAAATTTAAATTGCAAATTATTTGGGGGAAGGAAAATATTTTTGTTCTAGCACAATAGGGTTTTCGTAATCTGTGTTCTGAATTATCCAAACACAAATAATAGCTGGGAGCTTCTGCCAACTTACTCAACTTTGGTGGTAGCTCAAAAGTGGTGGCAGAATGTAGGAGGTTTTGTTATGTAATGCAGGGCTTAAGCCACTAGTCTTCTGCAAAAAAATAATTTAATGTAATTATCTCCAAGATTCATTTAACTCATGTTGTCAAATAGGACTTAGTTCTGCATAAACTATATCCAAACACCTTGCAGAATCAGAACACAATGTTTTTTTCTTCCAGAAAACACTGCATTATCTGAAAAATAATCAAAAATGCTAAACCCTTTTATACCCCAAGATGAGAGACAGGCAAGAGTCCACCAGGAATTTTTACCACAGCTGTTCAGTAAGATAGGCAAGCTACAGTAATTGAGAGTAAATCATGATTGGTTTTATAAGAGGTAATAAAATTCTTTGGCCCTCAGAAATAAGCTAAGGAAGAACAACAGTGTTCGAACTCTTGTACAGTGTAAGATGGTGCTTTTTGGACAGACAGGAACTGCGTGACAGCCTGGTGTCACTAACTGGCCTGTTGAATCACAGGGACTGTTACTGCAAATTTAGGCAGAGACCAGGAGGGACCTGGCCTGGTTGGTTAGAGATGAACAAAACTTGTGGTCTTTCAGTAATAAAATCTTACTTTACAGTAAGAAGACTTTGGAGGTGGAAGCACATTGGGTTTTGTTGCTGCTACTAAAAATATGCTCAAAAGACTATTGCCTGTGTTTAGAGAAAGAGCCTGGTATCAAACCGGCCAAATTGGTTCACTAAAAATAGGCATTTCTTTGTTCTCTGTTTTCAGGTCTCATTTCTTTTAAACCCCCACAATCTCTTGTGATCATCCAAGCTAACATGCATTCTTTGTTAATAGCAAGAACCCACCTCCTCCCCATCTCCAAACTTTACAATGCAAGAACAACAAACCGAACTGCTCCAGGTTTAAAAAGAAAATGCTGGCCCTGGCATGCTAATCAGAAGCAAGTCTCAAGCCAAAAGGCTTAAAGATCTAAGAGCAAGTAATAAAAAGCAGTTTGAATGCAAAAAGGGTTTGGATTGAAACAAGAGACTTCTGCCAAGTGGCCAGTCCACTCTAAAGGGATAGCCTTGAGGTGCAGGGACACTTTACAGTGGCTTCTGTGCCTTTGCATTTATAGGAACGGCAGCCCTGTCCCTGCAGCAGGAAGAAAACCCCAGCTGTCACCCTTAAACCAGCTCTGCAGCATAATTACTCCCTCAGAAAACAGACTTGCCCTAAAAATATCTGCTTCAGATTATAGCCTGATGACAAAGGTCCTTGTTAGAACCTTTGGAAATTAGAAAATCACCCCTTAAGGAAACCCAAACACCAGATCCCTGCCCTCCTCAAAACCAGATAGAACTGAGGCAATGCCACTCCAATTCTGATGGGCAAGCACAGCTCCCTCTTTTTGGTGTGGATTAAGCAAAACAGCCCTAGACTTGCCCACAAGGAACCTCTTCCTCTAAATCTGAACAGGGCAGACCCCTGTGAAAAGTCTCAGTTGTCTGAAAAATGCATTTTTCCTTTGAAAATTAGCTGGGTAAGATTAATGCAAGGCTAAACCTCTTAATTTATAGTTAGGGGAACCAAGTCACTCCTTCCTTCTCACTGGGTCTTCTGGTACCTCAAGTGACCCATCTTACACTGAATTTGCTAAGGATTATTTAACAAGCCTCAAGAGAGACTAAAATACTCAATGCTAGGCAAAGTTTCTTTTCACCTACTATGGACAGCTGCCATTCATGCAATAGCCTTGGAATACAAGGGGCAGTTTGTATAGCTCCAAAAATATTCCTTGCCCTTTTTGCCAAAAAAGCAAATGCAACAGTCCTATGACTTCATGAAATTCTTGAACTCATGTTAATGCAAAGCTTTTTTATTATGAAGTTACCAGGAAAATTATATGCTGATGAAATTCCTTCCAGGAAAAACAAGTTCTCATCTTTTTTGTCACACAATGTATTAGCAGGGTCTACAGATAAGAATGTGAATATTTGCAAAAAATAATTTCCCTGGGCCAGTCTATTGTTTGTGCACCAGAACCTCAGCTCCAAATCTGCTGAGCCTGCTCAAGTTCACCTCTGCAAACAGCCCCCAGTGTGGACCTGTTTGGAGAAACATGCCAAGCCAAAGCCTTGCATTTAAAATGGTTTTAGCATTTTGAGTTGTTAAAATGAGTTCTCTATTTTTATCATGAATTGCAAAGTAATTCCTTAAAAAAATCTTGCCTTAGTGTTTTTATGCAGTATAGAGTTTCTCAAGCCTTTCAAGAATGAGTTTTCCAATAAAGTCTGCAGGACTCAGATTTACATCCTCACCCACTGACAGTTTAATTACTTTCATTGTAGGAGAAAGTATTTAATCACATAGAGTCAGAAAAACAGCCCCTTAAATACAGGCTTTTGGGCCCATGATCTCCCAATTTGAAATTCAATGAAGGAAAATGAAACATGCACACTGTGATCCATTTCCTGATGGAGAACACTTGATATTATCAAAACATACAGAGTTCCACAGCTGACCCACACATTTTTCTAAAGCATTGGTAAAATCCTTCCAGCATTTTAAGCCCATGAAATGAGGATTCAGCGTGCTCTGGTTATGATCTAAAGGCAATGCTGGTGAATGAGCTGTACAAAGACCACTGATGTAATGCTGTGCTAATTAACATATTAAAAATAGTCCATCTAAAATGCTGCTTGAATTACACAGGCATTTTAACTTGGTTCTCAACTATTATGACGTTAAAGATAACTCATCATTGTGATTCTCAGCAACCAACATATATGCATTAATGATCGCTTATAAAAAGAAGGAAGTGGGGGAAAGATGGGAATTTTCAGCCACTCATCATAGCAATTCAGCAGAAGTAAGTGTGGTGAAGTAATAAAAAACAGTTGTTAAATGTCAATAGTTATACATTAAAGCTGACTACAAGCACCACCTGGCCTTCTTTCCCAACTGGTACTTAATTCCCTCAGACAATGCAAGGAACAAACCCAGAAATGCTGCTTTTAGTCAGTTTTAGTTGGAGTATGAGACTGTATCAATGAACCCACTAAAGCAGCGGCAACTCAAATGCAGTTAAGTATCAATAATCAGCATATTAGAAAACTTTGTTTCAAAATCAACAAGTTGCGTTAGGAGTGTGAAACAGAACCTGGGCCTATTACACAGCCACATCCATTTGTTCTGAAACAACAGACACAGCAAGTGTGTGCATTACGTATATATTTTATAAAAGAGCAATGTCTTTTACAAGACCTTCCAAGAGTGGGGAATAGCCAGAACACTACAAAAAACTGCTGTAACAAGAGTGACTATTTGTGCGCTCGCTTTATGCAGCTTACATTCGAATGTTTACAGAGGCCAGCACTCAGGACTCTTCACTAACAAACAAATCTGGAATACATCAATTGTACAGGTAAATCAGCCAAAATTAAGCAATAGTTATGCTCTTCTCAGGTTTAAGAAAGCATGCAATAGGTTTCCCCCTCCTGGCACCCCTCGTTTAGATTTCCACATCACAGTACCAGTAGAAGCACAGGAGAAGGGAACTGGGGCACAGGTAACGGGGTTGGATTTTATCACAGACTGTTTATCAATATTCTGCAAATGGAAAAGCAGCCTTCTTTAAGCATCAAGAAGGCAGAGAAGATACAGGCATGAATAAAAAAATAATTGACTTAAGACATCAAAAATTCAAGAAATAGCACTGTGCATATACAAACAAAATTAACATTCAGTACTGTAGAGCTCATTTAAAAATGGCACCATTGGACAATATTTTACAATATGCACATTTATTTGAAATGGGGAACTAATGCTCCACAGGTGGAAATGATCATACAAATAATAGTGCCACGGTTGGCCCATTCTGGTACTTCTTACAATTTAATGGAAACACTTTTAAAAATAATCTGGTATGTACATGTCTTCTGGATACCCAACGGCTTCTTCAGAACAGAAAAAGCTACGGTTTCCCCCCTACCCTTTTAGCCAGACAATATTGCCAGAGATTGTGCTCACATCTAAAGCACATAATCTTATTTTAAATTCAGTGCTATTTTCTTTTGGAAAGATCACAAGTTGTACTTTTAGGTAACAAAAGCATTTATGTTACAAACATTCAAAAATGGAAGCTTATGATTCTGGCAGACAATGTTGCGTATTAAATACAAACCAGCCAGCAATTACTGAACATAAAAAACTTATTCAATCATAAAAAAATACTATAATTCATCACCACAGACTTTTTACAGAGTTATAAATAATAAATAGCATAACACAGTAGATTACAAACGGATTTATTTTGCCCCGTTTTAGTCTTTAAAAAGTAAAATATCTGTTCCTACCTCAGACTTACAAAGGTACTGTATCAAGACTACTCAAGAGCTCAGAGAGAACTCCTTCACCAAGCAATTTGCAGAGCTTGTGTCCAATCCAAAGCCTTTCCTTAGGAATAGAACATTTGCTGAGCTGTTTGCTCTGCTCATGACCAACAAAGTGACAAACTCTGCCCAGAGCAGCTGCAAAGGATCTCACCTCGGCTGCCCCTCAGAGCTGGGGCTGCCTCCAGCACCTCCACACCTCAGAAAGGAACACTAAGGGAAGCAGCACCACCGACAGACTTGGGTAAGCACTCTATAAACAAGCTGTACACAAAGGACTTTCCCCACCCACCCCTCTGGTTTACATTCCATAATTTTTTAACAATGTCCCCTAAGGCACAAAAATACTTATGACCTCAATGCCACAGGAGACATCGATGGTGCCATACATGGTTCTCCTACACAGTAGTTTAATTAACTTAGTTATCTGCACTGTATGTCTTCGATTGAGGTGCGGATTAATTTTTCCTGGCCAAATCTTGCTGAATAATGACCTTATTTCATACAATCTCTAGGACAAATGTTCTGGGAAGAGAACTATGCAGCTAATTTAATCATGTTTGTAGAGTATTATTATTTCTTCACTGATGGCAAAAGTGACAGTCATTAGTTATTTTGCTGTGGGGTTTTTAGTTTAATGTAATAGAGTGAGATTTCCACACCCAATGTGGTCTTCTGTAAATGAATTCGTAAAAATAACTAGCAGCACTAAGAAAACAAAATATTTTTTTTCTCCCTTCCATAAAGGAATTTGAGGCTAGTGACTGGGGGGGAAAAAAAAAAAAAAAAAAAAAAAAAAAGCAAAAATAATTTTACTCTATAGTAGAAGTGCCAGAGAATAAATTAGTATTTTCAAATCCTTCCAAACCAAGTTATTTCCCTAGACATAGTGACCATGATAATGATAGAAGTACATTCCTAAAAATTGCAACACTAATAGGTAGATACCTATTCCTGGAATCAAAAAGTGTATGCAAGTTCCTGAAAGCAAAAGTTAGTATAATATCAGCAGACATCTTGTTTAAAAAATAAATTCACAAAACCAGACATTAATATGGTCTACAATGTCCATTAAATGGATAAATTTTTTAAAAAAATCACTGGAAAGTAGCCAAGGATTACAGTAACAACAATTTTTCCTTTTAATAAACGTCATATGAATGGTTCAAGGATCAGAGTTCGTTTCTCTGTACGAGTGTACAGGAAGGGGACAGCACAGCCAGACGCTGACTCAGGACTTGGTAAAGTCACTTGGGTGAGAAGTCATCCATCAGAATGAACGAGGAGCAGGAGTTGGAGCAGGTCACTGGAGACTCTGTGGTGATGCTGCCTTTAGTCAGGGAATCAGAGGAAGAGCCAACACTGCTGCTACTCCCATCAAGAATATCAGAGGACAGGCTGGGGAAAGGGATAAAGGTCCTTTAGTGCAGGGGCACGAGGCTCTGAACAACGCTGACATGCTTCCCTCTCGGACAGGACTTGTAGGAGACCTATACTACCACTCAGTCTTTACTGCAAGACTGGCAGCCCTGAAAACTCCTTGTTTTCTGTAGCATGTTAGAGATATTCATGCTCCTCACAGAATGAGGAGCAGAATTACTGATTTTTTTAACATGCAGAACAAATCATGAAGCTGATTTTCATCAGATGTAGAAAGGAGGTGACAACAAATAAGTATAAAACCTTAAAAGCTTATACTAAAGAAAAAAAGAATAATCAGCAATGCAGCAAAGATGCCAATAATTAGCTGGTATACTCCTAATAACTCCTTGCACTACTCAAAGCAAGGTTGAGACCTATTTTCCCCTCACAGAATTTCTGTGTTTGGATTTTGAAGTCTAGATACAAGATCCCAGAGGGCACATAAATTGACACTTTTGCAATTTAGGGGGAAGCAACATGGAAAAAATCATCTAGGCAGTTTCAAGTCTGTAGGTAAACTGAAATTATAGTAAAAACAGCTGATATTTTTGAATACTTAGTATCTGACTCAACAAAAAAGACTTTGGTATTTTATGATCGTAATAAAGACTAATAAAGAAAGATAACTCTAAAAATCATGAACTTAGGGACAAGAACGATTAAGTACTCACACACATTTTGTAAGTATTCAGCAAAGTGCCACAGACACTGTACAACCACTGCCTACAACACATTGTAATGATGAATCAAAATAACTTTGCTTATGAATCAGCAGGCATTTAGTAACAATTATATTCAGTGTAAAAGCTTTGATACACAAAATCTAGGCTAGAGTCTGCTCAGGAAGAACTGATCAAAGGCGAAGGACCATTGTCACAGGACACCAGCACAGGACAGCTCCCATTAATACACATCCGCAAGATGCACACCAAGTATTTTTCTCCTGGAAAAAAAATCTAGAAAGCTTGTGATAAATGCACATTCCTTGCTTTGGCATTTCAGGGCACAAGAAATATTTTACCATGAACTGAGATCTGTCAGATGTGTAACATCTGGAGAAAGCATGTTGGTTGTTCCTTGGAAAAGTCTCTTTGGCTGACTTTCAGTCTCCATTTCACCTAAGGAAAACAGCGTAAATAATCAAACTCACTTGAGTCTCTGGAATATCCATTTAGTATTTGTCTGCTGTAAAAGAGAAGTTTAACCAAAACACTCCAAGGTTGCACTTGTAACAACAAGTTCTCTAATTCAGCCAACCAAGCACCTGGCTAAGACATTAATTTGATGATAGCTGTTGTTAGACCATCCAGTCCATCCTTAACTAAAACTTCAGCAGTATCTGAGGGGCTACAATGATCTCAAAGACATGAAACTTGCTGCTTGTACCGCAATCAGACAAAATAATCCAAAGTAAACTTATTGCCATGACTAAGTTTTAAGTAAACAGCTGAGATGAAGTAACTGACATAAGTCAAAATGAAGTATAAAATTGTGATTATGAAAATAAGAACGACAGTTGGGTTCAGTTTCACTCTCCCTTGTACAACGAATTCTGATGCATGGGAAACTTTTCCAGGAAAGTTGAATGGAATAAATCTGTCATGTGGAAGCATTTCCAGTTACTCATCATGGATCAGGCTGTCTTTGTACCTGTAGCCATCTACAGACATTAAGAGATTAAATATGATGGGGAGAATTCATGTAATCTGTTTACTATAATCTCCTGTGAGAATGAGCTGGCTCACTAATAGCTGCTCTGCAAACAGACATTTGAAATAGCAAGAACTTGGAAAAAAAAAAACAACCTCTCTCACCTACAGAATATTTTCATTCTACTTTGGGGAAAAAAAAAAAGACATGAAATGGTAATCGTTTTTCTGGCTTTTACCTGCACTTTGCAGTAGTTGCAGAGTCAGTTTGAAAACCTGACAGAGGTTAAGCATTATAGCAATCTAGTCTATATATTCTGCAATAGAATCATACTGCTACATTTTATAGAAGACTGGTAACTTCCAAAATTTTCATTTCCGTCAACCCACAGGGATACATTCCTGTCTTAAGGCCAGGAATAATTGCTTCTAGCAAGCAGAATGGGCAAAACACATCTATAAAATACTTGGTCTTGAAGAAAAATGAACAAAACATCAACTTAGGTAACACTTTTGCCCCTTAAATTTCACAGAGACAAACATGCACTGCTACAACACATTGCAGAGTTCGACAGTATTAATTCCCTATGGTGGTGAAAAGTTCTTCAGTACATGGCTTTCCTTCTCCTACTATAAATCTACTGCTAAAACTCAGAAAAAAACCCCCACATATTTAGGAAAAGAGAGTAAGTTCATTTAAATGGATTAGATTTTTCAAAACTAAGCCGCATTTTGAAAATTCCTTGATATTTCAAGTAAGAAAAGGAAAACTTGTATCTCCACTTTGTAAAAGATGCTCCATGGGAGTACATGGGTTTGGTGAGGAAAGGCCTGTCTCTCTACCTGCACTGCTTCCACGATTTGTGTAAAGTGTAAGTGTAGATATGTACTCTTTACTGATCATTTAGCTTAATAAACTTTTGTTCAATTTTAGTGCCTTTAAAATTCGCAAAAAATAAAAGCCAAGAAAGAACTGACATCTATGAGAAAACTTGTCTCTCTCCTCTGTCAAATCAATATCAGTTAGGCAATGTTCTTTATCTGACTGGATAAGCAGCACTGAAAAAAGTTTAAAAAAAAAAAAAAAAAAAAAAAAAAAAAAAAAAAAAAAAAAAAAAGCCGAACAGTAACTTTTCTCAAAGCCTAAATGCACGCCTTGTACAATAAAAAGATGTTTTTGGTGCAGTTAAGAATGCCAAAGTAAAAAAAAAAAAAAGGCAAAAAGGATAAGCACAGCTAAAGGCACTTTAAGAGTATCTCATTCTTACAGTTCTACTGTGGAGATTTGTTTGGAGATGTTACTTGAAAATCTCTAATATGGAACAGTTCCAGGAAAGAATGCATTTTCCCCCCCTTCAGGAGGAAAGGGCAGCGATCTATTCAATTTCTCTAAACACTCACCTTCTGAACTTTCAAAGTGAAAACAAACATTCAGTACTAAGTTTAGAAGATACTGCATGATAAGCAACATTCCTAAGATGATCTGAAGGGTGTGCGCTGTTCAGTGGTACTTGTAGGAATGTTATGAACATTCGTAAGCTCTGACATTTAATTTGATGTATAATAAAGTTTGCCTCTGTCAAGAGGTAACTGTTTTTTAAGTATTTTATTCCTGTCTTTTAGACTAGCTACTTTACATTGTATTTTTGAGTTATGCCCGGCAAATTCCAATTCACTGTGGATAGAAGTGCATTATACTTACAGAATAACAAAAAAATGGATCCAGTTAGAAAACTACACCCATGTTAAAACATCTGGTAAGGTGTTTTAACATACCTTTTCTTTTAATGGGGCCAAGAACACTGGGCCTGATACAGTTGATTGGACTTTGACTCCTCCTGCTGAAGAGAGAATACTGAGAGTCAGGCCAGTAAAGGTTCCAATTTGCATCAAGACAACACAACCACAGCATATAAAGTGTTCTTCAAAACTATTCCTTCACAAATGGATTTCTTGTGGAATCTAAATACATAGATAACAAATAAAGGCTGCCTATTAGAGCAGATTATCCGCCACACGAAATTGTAGCAGATTTCCTAAGGTTTTCCCCCTTCCCTTGGTGAATCACATCCTCATTTCAACCCTCTTCTAATTTTTGTAGTGTATTTATATAAAACTAATCTGCTGACAAAGTTAATTTGAAAAACCTGAGAAATTCCTCTCAGGTTACCAATTCTAGATTAAAGTTGACACATGCTCTATAAGAGCACACACACATAGAGCTGCCATTGGTAAAGGCTGAACTTTCAAAGCATTTTTATGTGGCAATGCTTCAGCAATTTTAAAACTGAAGGCTCTTTCAAAGCCCTAACATCAACTTCAATTAATCTTTGGCTTAAATGCCAATGTTAGCGCAACAGACAGTCATTACTTACTTGCAGAATCGCCTTGTTGGACTGGGAATAGGGCTTGGAGGTAAACCATTACTGCTCACAAACATTTGCAATGATGGTGAAAAACATTGCTGCAAGAAGTTCAAATGAAGATAGTTCAGAATTTCCTTTAAAATACTCAGATGTTACACTCCACCCTCCAAAACAAACATCCTTTCTTTTATCCCCTTTTTCTTTTTAAAGAAAAACTAGCAACAGATTACACAGATTATCAAACATAATCTTACAAGCATTAGAATTTAACTGACAAAAACATACTGGCCCATGCAGTTCTGCTCAAATTAAGCTAAAACTGAAACCCACAAGAGAAGTAAAATTGAAATAGACACTGTTCTCTAAGTAAGAGAATTGTTTCTGTTCTTTGTTACATTTAGAAACAATAGCACAGTACTCAGGACTTACTTCTATCAAGGGGCTTGTTAAAGAGGTTGAGTTTGCTCAAAATACGTCTGACGTGAAAACTGTTACAGAGTAAACCAGGATTTTTAGCTCTTTGATTCTGCAGAGATTCTGATTCAATTTGATCTTAGCCCATGAACTCTTCTAGCTAAACATAAAAATCTTTCTGTCAAGTTATCTGGTAGTGCTTTACAGTCAGAATTTCAAAGGTACAGCACCAGCATTTTCCCAGGAACACATTCACCCAGCACTCCTACGTGGTTGTTACATGCACCAATCTGGCAGGAGCACACAGACTGCTCCTTCTTTTGTGCAAAAGCAGAAACACACAAGAGGGCGCAAACAAGGCCAAGCAGCCCGTCTTTAATTTAAACCCAGGTGCCAGTTTCTCTGTGCTACATTTCAGTTTTCCAAATCTAACACCCACCTCTTTCTCTGGCCTCTGTCACCAGTTTTCAGTACAAGTTCAACACACCCAAGTCCCCTTCAGAGTGCATTTGTGCCTTCCTTTCCATAACTGATGGACACATTTTCATCTCTCACCACACAGACTTGCAGTCCAATTTTGGTACTGCTTCCCCAGAATCCCCCCACTTCTGCACCTGGAGATCCTGTCCATGACTATTTTCATGACCTCTTCCCTAGAACCAGAACCTTAACCCACCTGAACACTGCACAAACAGCAGTAACTGAAAACATCTTCAAACTCTGCTGGCTCCCAGATGTCAAGCATTTGATTGTAAGAAATCAACAAAATATGGATTTCGCTTTTTGAGTGCTTGTTTGGTTGTGTTGTTCAGGGCTCTTTTAAACGATGGAACAATTGGTGAAGTTACACATCTTGACAGTTCAGCTTGGTCTAGAATTCTGAATTCTGGTCTAGAATTGTCTCAGCTTGGTATTTCACTTATCCTACCTTTCCTATTCCTCTTGTAGGTGAAGGTGCAGGTGAAACTGGAATGAAGTCTATTCTCTTTGGGGAAAAAGATTTCTCAGACTTGTCCAAGTCATTGTCGCTCTGTGGATACAAGGTTTCAGACTTAACACTGGCAAGGATATTACATTGAAATCCAAGGCACAACCTTCTAATGGAAAGTCATTGGGTCAAATGCACAAAGTAGATGAGCTTAAATTCTTCTTAAATTATTTTCACAGTTAATTCCTCTCTTTCCCTTAAATTCGTCATTTCAGTGTAAAAGTAGAATTAAATAGGAAACATCTATAAAAAGATTACCAGGCTCAAGCTTTCCTCCCATGACTGGCTTATCTGCATTGCTGTCTGCACTTCCCTAGAATACAAAAAACCCCATCAGTAGCTACAAAGAGGATAACTCTGGCTATTTTATCACCTTCTTTCCGTAACACTCACCTTTCATGTGCTGCTTCTCTGTTCATTAAATCTACTCCTTCCTCCTGCAAGAGATAAACGTTTTAAGTTTTTCTATAACATTTGATTCATCACAGGTACTTCAAAACATATTTGTGATTCCATTATTTGCCATCAGGATTGAAATATGAGCAGCAGAACCACTACAGAAAGACAGGACAGCCACCAGTCCCGCTCACTGCTTCCCTTAAATCAAATACTTCTAAAATGCAAGGTAGTTTAAACACAACAATAAGCCTTGCAAGGCCACTTCCCTGTTGAAATTTAGTCTTAAGAAATATACTGTTTTCTTTAGTACTTGAAAAATTCAGTAGGAAAGAAAACCCCACTTTTTGAAGCAAGTACTTCAATATCATCATATAGTACTTCTCATTCTGTTACTGAATACACAGATAAAAACTCCACTTACCCTTCTGATCTGATGAAGTCGGCTGCTAGGAATACGAATAGGAGATGATGACAAGAACTGGGAAAAAAAGTGACAGCCACAATGATTAAATCACATATAACTGCTTGCATGCACACTATTTACTGTCAACTACATTCTTAGGGAGTTCAAAACAGAGAACTCCCTATGAATGTGTAGAGCTGCACATCCACAACTACATGTGGATGACTCAAACCATGTTGCAAAAAGCAAGCACTGACCTTCAAGAGAAAAGACTCGTTTTACCACTCACAAATTCTTTGTTTCACTCAGCAAGTGGCATGGATCTGACTTGCAGACAGACACTGTTCAGCATCTCGAGTACACAAATAGCTACAGATGCCACTTAGACCAGGAAGATACTACAAATGAAACTGCGATTGTTGCACAATTCCCCACTGCCCAGGATATGACAAACTCCTGTGAGGGTACCTTACTCAATCAGCTGGCTATTGTAAAGGAGAAATCTCAGTGCTTCAACTCAGTGTTGAACAACACTCCCTGAAGCTTAACTTCTGCAATTTTTCAGTTGTGTGCAATTTTATGCATCTCACTCCTCTGGAATTCTAACATCACACATAAATGGGCCAACAGTTCCCACGCAGGATGGCCATGTGTCCAATGTCAAACCTGCTGATAAGCCCCAAAAAAATCCATTCTGGATTCTTAAGAAATCTCACAACAGAAGATTTTGAATTAAAAATCCCTGTCACCTTTCCTGAACAGAAGACATAGAGGAAACTTATATCGGGACTTTAAGGTTCTGAGAAAAGCAGTATTTAATCTACACTACCCTTAGAGAAGACAGAAAAATTTCAGTGGAAGGAGCACATAAATCCCTCACCTGACAAGGAGAGAATAGAAAAAAAGAAATGCAACATCTTTGAAAAGTAAAAAAAACTGCACAAGTGTACACTACCAGACTTACACAGAGAGCAACAAAAAAAATTCCACTTCTTTCAGTGACTTTCTGCAACCTAGTGCTCTGCTTTTGCGATAAAAGAGCACTGTGTCAAACAGGTAAAAGAACTGAGACTCCCTCATTCATTTTTCACAGCAAACTGAAACACCCTTTCAAGACTTATTTCTGACAGAATCTTATCTTCTAACACAGTCAGGCCTAAGTTACCTTTAAAACTGGACTTAATACAGGGAGTCATATAATGTCAACTACTCTTGTCTTCTTGGGGACACGCTCTCAACACACCAGTATTATTTCATTATAGGTTGCAGTTAGAGGTGAAAAAAGGCTTATTCTGCAGCTCGGAAGCTTGCTAGGATACTTAGTGCAAATACAAATCAAGTTTAACTTCATTTCTCTACTCCAATTATTCCTTGTTGTGTGTAAACATGGCATGCTTAAGATTCCTCACCATTCCATGACGGCTCATAACTGTTGTGCTGTTCCTGCGAGTCCGCAACACGTAAGGCTGAAACACCTGGGAGTTGTCACTGCAGGGGGAGAAAACAAAGTTTTGTGAATAGCTCTTTCGGGTGCGCTTTACTTAAAGCTCCACAGTGTTGTGAACAAGCGCTGCAGCCTCCAGAGCGCTAAAAACAGCATTCTACTCGAACAGGAGCACTGCCGGGAGACGGGCGAGCGCCTTCCGTGAGCCAAGGGGGGGAACAAGGGGGCACTGGCGGCCCAGGCCCCGCGGGGAAGGGACACGATGCACAGGCCGCTGAGGGAGCGCCAGGCCTGGCCAGGCCCGCAGCGAGGCCGGCGGGCAGCGGCGACCCCGGGGCTGGATGAGCCGAACGCCCGGGCCCTCACCTGAGCCCGTGGATGAGCGGGGCGCTGTTCGACCGCCTCAGGCCGCCGCCGTCGCCCGGGGCCGCGGCGCTCCCCGGCGGCAGCTCCAGGTCCAGCTCCATCTTCTCCTGAGCCATCGCGGCGACGGCGGCTCCGGCTCCTCCCGCCCCGCCGCGGCGCCCATTCACTGCCGGCGGCCGCCGCGGCTCCTCGGGCCGCCGCTGCCCCGGCCCTACAGGCCCCGCGGACGGCGCCGCGGGCTCAGCCCGGGGGCGAGCCGGGCCCGGCGGGGGGGCGGCCGCAGCAGCGCCGCATCCCGGGGGCGGCCCGGGGACGGCCAATTCCTCCGGCGGCTGCTGCCGGTGCCGCTGCCCGCGGTGGCGGTGGGAGCGCTCCCGCCGCTTCCCTCGGTGCCGACCGCGCTCCGCGCCCGCCGCCGCCGCGCACTGCGCATGCGCGGGGATAGGGGCGCCGGCAGCGCCGCTCGCCTCGCGAGGAGCATGCGCGGTGGCTCCACACCCCGGCACTGCTTCGGCAGCAGGAGAGCTCCCGACAGCCCCCGGGGGCGCTGCGCCCGCTGATTGGCTGTGGGAGGAGCGTGTGTGTGTTTGAAACGCCGCAACGGTCGCAGGGACGCGCGCGCCCCGGGGGCGTGGCCGGGGGTGCGGCCTGGGGATCCGGGTTCGAGTCCCACCCCGGCCATAAACACGGCGCCTTTTTCCCGTCTTAGTGCGAATGGGTGTAACAACCTGCTTCAAGATTAGGCCCTCTCCGACCCAAGTCCCGCAGGCTTTCCCAGTGATCTCCCCAGCCTTCCCTAGCTGCTGAAGCACGTACCAGGGCTTTGATTGCAATGAGAATCTACTCAGCTTTCAGAAATCCGGCATAAAATTCATCATGAGGTGTGATCCTAGTTCTTGACTGTATTCACGTTTGAGACTGGCCTGGGCAAACCCACTTCAAGTGATCAAAGCATCAAAGTTTGTGCTTACTTTACAGTATTTTTCTGCTATATTTTTTGCATCATACATATTTGTCTCTTACATGCAGGGGGCTTCAGGGTCTTCCCCAGCACTAAATTTTAAAAGGTCTTCAATTTCTCCTGTGATAAAACAGTTCTTTTGCCAGAGTGCTAGGTGTTGAAACTGTTAAGATAGAAAAGCTAGGATTTTTCAACATTTCAACTACGTTTGCTAGGAACATGGCTAGATGAATTATTCTCTTACTTTAAAATGATTGAAGATAGATGCTTCTAGATCACAGATTAGAACTCTTGTTTCTGTACCTTAATATTTATTATGGTACCTCCTTGCATTTTTTGTTAATCAGGATTGACTTGAGCATATTCCATTTTTCTATGTTTGGCAACTCTGTGTCTCATCAACTATTGCTGATGCTTACATTTCTTTCACTGAAATGATACTATTAATGAAGACCTTTGGGCTGACATGCACAAAGATGCATGGAATTGAGTGAAAATATTCATAAGATTACATTTAAAATGGATTTTTCAATATGTACTTATATGGAAAAACCCAGAGAAACAATTCCTTATCTTGTATTACTGCAGAAGAGAAATACTTTTCACAGTCCTGTGCCCCTTACACTACAGCCTATCACTGCTGGTAATGACACCATTCTGTGAGGTGATACAGAATTGCCATCTCCTGCAAAGACTGAGAACATAAATATCTAAATAATTTTGCTTACACAAAAGCACAATTTCTAATAATTATGACCAGTCTAACTCACTGGAAAATTAGGATCTGCAGCTGCAAAAAGAAGTACACTGTTAATCACCACTGCCGCCATTCTCTAAAAGCAATATGACACTTTTACAGAACCTGCACGGTTCTCCTTGTCTGGTGCTTCAGCACAAGCATTTCACAGCTTGGAGTATCTTCCATACTTTCATTTTCCATGGCCAGAATTGCCTAAAAGGCAATTCAGCTGAAAGTTCTGAGCAGAACTTCTAGCTCTGAACGGAAATCTCACAAATATGCTGGTTCTCTGAATAGAAAAGCCACCCGCAGGATCTGACTACAGCACTAAACTATGTGGATTCTGCTATTTATTTTTATTGTGGGGTTATTATATTATGTCCCTGCCACTAAGGGCAGCAAACAGCTTCAAATGCCATGTACCAGGATATTGTTAAGGAAAAAGCCAACAATATCCAAAATGTGTCTGAGAGCTCAAAAACATCTGCTCTATGTCCTCAAATTTTCCAGTGCCAGGCACATCGTCCTAGCAGCCAAGAGAAATTTAATGGGAATATATGCACAAAGGAAAGTGGGGACTGTCAGGGCAACCCTCCAAAGGGCTGAGAAGGGTAATGAGACAAAGGAAGGTGCCTCTGGGAGAGCTGTGCTGTGGAACAGAATGATGGAAATGAGGAAATCACAAGTTGTTGAATTAGATTAACAGCACCATGGCAAGAAGGGTTAAGAAAGAACATGTTAAACAAAGCCTTGGGAGGATACAGGTAGAGGATGGATATTCACAAGGGCCAACAGAGACTGATAGAATGAGATATGTGAGTACAGTGATACATGGACTGGTGGGCATGAAGTAGGTGATGAAGTGAGGGACATTCCACAGTTTCAGGGAAATACCCCTGTGGGTGAAATAAACTCAGCCACAGTCACAAAATGCCATCAGCCTTAGATACATTAGTAAGCATGGAGTCCATGAAAAAATGTTTTAGCTCTCCATAACGTACCCTCTTTCTCTGGTTATTTCTGTTCCTAAAGACTGCCTGAAACTCTCACTATGAACCTATTCCAGATGAAGAGAAGGAAGCACCTCTTTTATGAGGAAAGGCTGAGACAATTGGGATTGTTCAACCTGGAGAAGAGAAGCCTCGGGGTGACCTAGTTGTGGCCTTCCGGTACCTGAAGGAAATTTACAAGAAAGACGGAGAGAGATTATTTACAAGGGCCTGGACTGACAGGGCAAAGGGGAAGGGCTTCAAATCGAAAGTGAGTGGGGTACATAGCCCTTGTACGTAGATTGGATATTAGGAAGAAATTCTCCCCTGTGAGGGTGCTGAGGCCCTGGTGCAGGGTGCTCAGAGAAGCTGTGGCTGCTCCATCCCTGGAGGTGTCCAAGGTCGGATTGGATGGGCTTGGAGCAACCTGGCATAGTGGAAGATGTCCATGCCCATGGCAGGGGGATGGATCAAAATGGTTTATAAGGTACCTTCCAACCCAAACCATTCCATGGTTACGCCTTGTTAAGGCAAACCAGATTCCCCACTTTTTCCCAAGAGTTAGGAGCCTCAGCATTGTCCACCAGCCAGTGTAGCATTAACCTTCCAACCTATTTCATCACAAACCGCTCTAAATATAAACTAGGGCCACATGTAGCTGTTGAAGCATTTTGAAAACGCTCGGTTTTATGCTTTACTCCTGGAGCTGTCTAGGCCTGCACGGAACCATCCGCTGGTGTTTTCCGCGAGCCACAACAGCTCGGTACGAACTCAGAGGCGGTCTTATCGCTGTTCAGCGACAAGCGCCGCGTCCCTTGCCCAGAGAGCTCCGAGCAGCAGCAGAACAGCGCGGACACCCCCAACCTCCACAGCCGTGCCCGGAGAGCCGCGCCTGCGCCCTGCGGCCGGGCCCGCCTGCGCTGGGGCCGGGCGGGGAGAGCGGCCCGGGGCCCGCGGGGGCTGCGGCGATCAGCGGGAACGGGCCGCCCACGGAGCCCCGGCATGCGGCTTCGCTGCTGCGGCAGCCCCCCCGCCCGCGGGCTCGGCAGGGCCGGGGCAGCGGCGGCCTGAGGCCGCGGATGGGCGGAGCGGGAGGAGCCGCAGCCGCCGCCGCGATGGCTCAGGAGAAGATGGAGCTGGACCTGGAGCTGCCGCCGGGGAGCGCCGCGGCCCCGGGCGACGGCGGCGGCCTGAGGCGGTCGAACAGCGCCCCGCTCATCCACGGGCTCAGGTGAGGGGCCCGGGGGGCTCCCGGCCCTGCGGGGGCTCCGGCGATGCTCCGCGACGCCACGGGGAAAAGTGGGTTCCTGAGCGCTGCCCCTGCCTGGGAGGGATTTAGGGAACGTATCGGTGTGTGGAGGGGTGCGAGGAAGTCCGGGAAGACGGGCTTTGGTTTTACCGAAACGCTTTGTTTTCGCCAAGGTCTGCTGTGTTGGGGAGAAACACCGTCCGCAACGTCAGAGTTGTGGCTGTTCTTACCCATCGAATAACAATCGCGATGATTTCTGTAATGGATCAAGTCTGAAGAAAATAAATCACTGCTCTGTGTATGATTACAACAGTAAATGCTTTCGGAACAATCACGCAAATTTGGTCAGGGAGGTAATTTCACGGGACCTTGACGTAAGTTTTTACATTTAGTGTAAAACAGTGTGTCAGGTGCCCAGGAATTTTCCTGGATACTAATATCTGTAGTATGCATTACTGGGAGAAATACAATGTGTTGTGCAGACAGTTGTGCCTGGATGTTGCCACCAGCCTGTGGCAGGTCTGTTTGCAGGAGGGTTGGGTGTTTGCCAGGTCTGGCTCTCCTCAGCTGACAGGACAGAAGGTGGCAGTGGCAGGCAAGGGGCAGGTGAAAGCTCTCCGACAGGTAGGGTTTCTTGTACGGTTTTGTTTGGGTAAGTTTATAACCCAAAGGGCTGTTTCTTGTCTCCTCTGGGCTGTTGAGAAGTTGGGAGATGCCCCATCTGCTACATGGTTTGGCTTCCTTCCAACTGTAAGGTGGTCCACGTGCTGCTGTTACTGGTGTGTCTGCGCTTTGGGAGAGCATATTGACAATGGGTTTCATAAACTGTAGGATATTACATGATAAGTACTTCCTGGTGGATTGATTTCTTTTTCTTTTCTTTTTCTGTAAGGAACTGGATATCAAGTGGTGAACAAATCTCACGTACCTCTTTTACCAAAATGGTTAACGGTGTCTGACAGTTCAGATGAAATACTGCTTATTGCCTATTCCATTGTGATTAATGTTAAGTGAATTTAATTTTGATTCTTTCGCATAATCACAATGAAACAACTCCCATTTTACATTTTGATGCAGTATGGAAGAGTTGTGTATGGCAGCTCTCCCCTGGGAGGTTTCTGAGCAGGTAAACTAATTGTGTAACTTACACAGGACATTTTTATAATCTCAGCCTTTTGTAAACTGGAAATTCTAAGACCCTTAACTCTTAAAAAAAAAACTCAAACAAATTATTTAGCTCAGGCTTTGGGCACATAGAAGGGTAAGCTTGAGCTCTTGCCTTGACACTGTTCATACACTATGAGTTAGGTGTTCATACAAATAAAACTGAAATGCCATTGAACTAGTCTGAGGTGGTTGCAGTGGTTTGCCTGTTAGTTTGGAATTTTCCATCAGAATACTGTTTTTGCAAGATTGCAGCTCTTGGCAACAAACTTCAGCTTTTCCCAGAATGGCTTTGTTGGGTAAACTGAAACAAAAACTCTTGCTCTTACACAGCTTGCTTTTTCTCCTCTATCTCCTGTTTTGACTTCTTCATTTTTAAGTAAGGACCTTGGGAAATGAGTTGCTGTAGATCCAGAGAACAGTTATAAATAAGTGGAATATTTTAGATCACAAAAGTTACCTTTTGCAGAACTTTCAACTCTTGTTTTTTGCCAAAAAAATTATTGATTTTTAGTGGGAGCTGTAGTTTTCTGTGTAAAGTAAGTCTGAGATCTGACCAGTTCTGGTCAGATAGGATCCAAGATAGGATTATTTGCAGGTCTTTTTTCTCTCCCTCTCTGTTAGTTAGCACTGAGTATTGGACTCAGGCTATGGTAATGTGGGGCAGGATTGTTCCAACCTGTTTTCTTGACTCAGACCCTGGATTTCAGGATGTGCTGTTTGTCTTGTGTTTGCATGCCAGCCAGTACACTTACACTGAAAAGAATTGTGGCTGTTTGCCTCAGCCAAAACTCATCTCTAAACATCATGTCATGCATCCCTTCAATTTCTCCTCTCCCACCTCTGTCAAATGGCAGCTGTTTGATCTCTTGGGGTGTGAGCTGAGTGAAATTTTCTTGGAAAATTGTAAATTATGTAAATGATGTCTGGTCCTATGTACTTGACATTTTGGAGAAGGAGAGCTTATGCATTTTTCTTGGCAGAAAGTACAGTGCATATGCCAATTGCTGTTGGCTTTTCTTTCACAGTATAAGCTTTATTGTTTTTTTTATTTACAGCTACATAAAAGCTGTCTGAAACTTATGTGTGTAACTGATGTGTTTTAAACTAGAGGATTCTGACAATGGTGTGTCATGAAAGTGTAGTAGGATTATCAGTCCTCATAGCAAGGTACTTCTGCTGGTCAGGTTAGTTTTAAAGAAATTGTATTTGTGGGGGTCTTTTGTTCGTCCCAAGTTAGCAGCAGAAACAAAGAGATATAATGTGAATTCTTGAATTTGAATCTAATCAATGGATTTGTTCTTACATTTGGATTTGTTCACACATTTGGATTTGTTCACCTGTGCAGCTCCTCACTTATTTTTGGGCATGAGGATTATAGGGTTGTGGCTCAAAATTTTTTTCTAGCAACCATAAAATTTAGTTTATTTCTGCAGTTGTGTTCATTAAGTGCTGATGATGGGCTGTTGAAACACTGGTGATGACATTACCAGTAAAACTTGCTTTAGGAATCAAAGAACTAAAAGTGCCTAGAGAAAGAAGTTCATTTTGTGTCAAATAAATAATCCTATACCGTTTCAATGGATACATTGCTGTGGGGCCTTGAAAACTGGGTTTATTGTAAGTATAATTTAACCTTTCCTGGAAAAATGTTCAGAAGATATTAAGTGTTTGTAGCGATAAGATTTATCAAGATGCTATATTTTTAAATTCTATTTAATCTGTGGGATCAGAGCTGGTTTCAGTTACTGCTTACAAGCCATTAATACATTTGTTCTGTTGAATGACATTTGAAGCAATATACAAGCAGCAGCCATTCCAAACATCATAAACCCGTACAGTCTAAACAATTCCTCAGTTATTCTGAAGACACAAAATGATTAATTGAAATCATTAATTGAACCAGCTGGGAATCGGAGGATGAACGAGTTGATTTGCACTCTCTGCTAACAAGCTAAAAGAGCTCTTACCTACCTGTCTCTGGAGTGCTTTGTCTCAACAGGAGAACTGTCAGAGCATTTGGAACTGAGCTGGTATAAAGAGGTGCTTGTTTTTTTGGCTAGGGAGGAAATGGGTTTTGCATTTGACTGGTGTTTCTTTTTGCAGCGACAACTCCCAGGTGTTCCAGGCCAGCGTCCTGCGCATGCGCAGGAACAGCACCACCGTCATGAATCGGCACAGCCTGGTAAGAAAACTCCTGCCCCAGCAGGTGCCACACAGAACTATGCAAACGGGAATAAACAAAGTTTGATTGCAGTCTGTGAAACTAGCATCACATTGCTTTCAGAAAAAAAGGCTCTAGACTGTGACATTGATATGCTGTAGCTATAATGAAATGTTGCTTATACACCATTTGGCTTGCAGAGTGCTTGTGTTTCATTGTGATCATAACTTTGCTTCTTATAGATATTCCAAGGTAGAGTAGGAAAGATAGCTTGCTAAGAAAACTAGCTGTTTAACTGTACTGTTAACAGTAATCAACGTCTTAAATGATTTCTGATGCTTAAGAAAAAAAGTGCAGACAAGTACTTCAGCAAAGGTTGCATCTGTAGCAGAACCAGAATAGTTATATGTAAGAAAGATTGGTGGAAAAGCCTTTCTCCTGCTGGGATGAAAAAACTGAAAGAAAGTGTTATGGTGAAGATTTCTTAATCAAGTCTCTTTCTTCATAGATTTAGGGCAGCAGCTTAGTGTAAATCTGTTTGTGCTTGTGGTCAGGCAAGAGGAGAAAAAAACAAAGGCAAAAGCTCAGTTTATTGTGTTTACTCCTGAACATCCTCAGTTGTTGGGCTAAAAAGCTGCTAATTCAGGGTGCCTTGCCCAGAACTGGCTGGGAAGCAGGAGCTGGTTCACTCCTGGGCTTAACCAGTGTTTCCATCTTCATGGGATGATGTTCCTAACCCTTCCCCTCAAACTAATGTTATTAAAAAGTGGCATTCTTCTTCACTCCCAGCTGACCAGGTGCTGACAAAGTACATGAAATTTACTTACACTAAAAATCAAGTTCCCCGCTGACTGCTAGATCAGTGCCTTGTCTGCTTTGAAGCGCTCCTTTGAGTTATGATCTGGGTTATGGTTCTGTTGAATATGGCAGGGAGGATGGACTTGGAAAGGATCTTAGGGATTCTCATCCTTCTGTGGCCTTAAACCAGGATCATCAACAGATAAATGACTTTGTAATAGAATTAAACTTTCAGCATCGAGTACCCTAAGCAACCTTCCTTGGTATTCTTCCTATAGCAAAGAGATAAATTTAGTTTTATGATGTTAGACGTATACTGAGGAGCTAGATTACATCTACTTTTGTAAATTAAATTTTACATAAGAAGGTGATAAAGTGTATTTCAAAACCCACTTCTTTGTGTTTAAGAAAACTAATCCAAGTTTTACTGCAGTGTAAACTGTAAGAGGGTCAAAAGATTCAGTGAGCAACTGAAACTTATTTATTACAAGTATTACAAGTGCAGCTTAAATCTTATGTTTTGTTAAACTTTGTGGGAAAAAAGTTGATTAGTGTTTGTCTAATCTGCGTGTTGTTCACTCTTGGGGAACAATGGGAGCTACTAAAATCTCTGGAAACTGAAGGTTTTACACCATCTACTCCATCTTCAGTGCTGTCCCAGTTGCTCAGCTGAATTCCACAATCTGTTTTCAGAGTAGCTTCTCCAAGTCTCAGGCTTCAGCTGGTTTATAATGGTCACTGCAAGGGCAGTGGTGCCATTTGGGCTGGAGTTTGTTCTGCAGTTTTTCTGACACTGCATGTAATTGCTAAAGAAAGTTTAACCAGGCTCAGTATCTGCAGTTTTTTTCTTCCAGGAGATACCAGTGAATAAATGTTTTGGTGTTTTTTTGCTTTGTTTTGCATGGCTGGGGTTTTTGTTTTGTTGCTTGAGCAGAGCAGTTGAGTCTGTGGTTAGATATTTAGCTGCTATTTCAGCAGAAGTTGATGTTACATTTTTTAATTTTTTTTTTTTTTAAGCCAGGTAGTTTCCCTGTGTTCGGTGTGGCCTCTGCTGTGCTGGCAGGAGGCAGAGGGCACTGCAGGGCAGGGCAGAGGCACTGGGGCAGTCCTTGCTCACCTGGGCAGTGAGGCCTGCCAGCCTGGCACTGCTGAAACTTTACCTGGACCACAGTATCTGACACACTGGAGTAGGGGGGGAGGTGTTTCTTCCCTGTCATAGTCTAATAGTTTGTAAGGTTTTTATTAGGCTTTTGCTCTCTTAAAACATTGGGGATTTGAGTACCATAATTTTAATAAATGAGTTCAGTTTAGCAAGTATCCTTTGAAAGGGACAGAGGTTTCTATTCACAAGATTTAAATTTAAGGATGCAAAGAGAGCAGAAGTGAGTTTTACACACTGACAAAGCAAGGATGATGTTTTGTTGGAAACATTATGTAGGATCCTCAGAGCTGTGTTAGGGCATCAGACCCTGCAGAGGAACACTTAATTGTCTTTTTATATTTTTTGTTTTGTACTGCAAACCACTGTTTTTGTACATATTCTATTAATGTTAAACCTTAAAGTATGTGGATCACAGTCACAAAATTAGAATATAATGAGTGGAACAAATGCATTTCTACTGTGGAATGACAGACTGAATAGGGAGGAATGCACTATTGTCCAAATCCTTTTCTCTGTGTGAGAATCAAGGTCAACTCAAGGTCTGCATTGGCTGGTGCAGCTTGGAGGAATGTTTATTAGGTGCACTGGATTTTTTGGAATCCAGTACAATAGTAAAACTGACCTAAACTGGACTTTAAAAGTAGCAAATCAAGATATTACAGCTGTTAGACTTTAGTATTATATGTTACGATTACTAAATTCTGGCGCAAATGTTAGTGTGAGCCTGATAGGCTGAATTCTTTTGTGAGAAGCAGGGTGTGATGTCTTCATGTTTGTTTTTTTAGAAGGAGGGTTCTGCGTGTATGAAGCATTAACCGTCTGGGTTAACTTACCCTGTCAGGCAGCAAAATCCTTGTATTCTCCATGGCACTGATTAGAAGATGGTGCAGTAACAGTTAACTGAATGTTTTGTTAGTTCTCCAGCTTCTGCATGATGAAGAGCTCTAGTAATGTTTTGTGAAGCAGATGAAGCCTTATAATGAATGAACTATAAAAACACCTATAATAATGCAAGCCTTACTTGCTGAACACATCCATTTAGAAAAGACACCTTATTTTTTGGAAGGATTGTCCTCCTGCAGAGAAGTTAAACCTGTATTCAAGGCTTTGGTTTAGAATTTTTTTTTCCCTGAATGGCTATGACGTAAATCAACTGAGGGTTGACAATGTGAGAGATGGGAAATATATGAAAGAAAATTATATTTTGAGAAAATAATCACTTTAAATTACTCGGTTTTGGGTGTGCAGTTTTAGATCATAGCATTCCAGTGAGATCTTGATGGAAAACTGTCAACATTAACAGAAGACCATTTTTAGTCACGTCTTGTCTGATTTCACCCAAATTGGTGAAGGTCTTGAGAAACCATAAAGAAAGTTTTTAACTCTTTGTTAGCCTTCTTATAGCTGATTTTTTTCACCTGTCAAAGTACTCACTTATGGGCAGACAACAATCTAGGAACCTTTATGTACAATGCTTTGTTTTGGCTTTGTATTTTTAACGGATCTATTGGGGAACTTTGTGGATCACTTAAATGAAAATAAATATTCTGAGTCACATAAAGGAAATATTTATGCCAACATACATACTGGGGGTGACAGTGTGCTAGTGAAAAGCAGCTCCATTCTGTGGGGAAAGCTGTCAGTTCTAGTTGCCTGGAAATGGGAGTGGAGGCCAGGCTGATACCAATTAGCATCTGTGAGCTTACAAAGCAGTATAATGTGAAGATACATATTAACATGTCCTTGCAAGTCAATAATGTAGGTTATATATACACTGAGAATGTTTTAAGTGATATGGGTTTTTTTCTTAAGTTGGGTTCTTTTTAGTTTGGGGTGATACTTCTTTACCAACATTTCTGTGGCACCTTTCCCTCCCTTCTGCTGTACTTTCAAATGTATGTGACTTTGTTTTGCAGTTTGTGCCATCATCTCCTATTCGTATTCCTAGCAGCCGTCTTCATCAAATCAAACAAGTAAGCACAGATTCTTCTAAATGAGTTTTTTATAGGTGGCTGGCTTTTTTTGCAGTTGATGTTGATGTTTAAAGTCCTTCAACTGGCTGTAGATTTTATTTTCAAACTGCCTGCCCAGTTCCACGTTTCATGAAGCAAAATGCATCTTACAGCAAGGAGAAAATTCGAGCAGAGAGAGGATTCTTAAAATTGACATTTTAGAAAGGAAACCTTTAATGTAAACCCTTAGGGTAAAGTTTCACCAAGTTTTTGGCAGCAGTGCCAGCATAAATATTCGGGGCCAATAACAAACTGTTCCTTAACTTGTGTTGGCACAGGACTTCTTTGCAGCCAGAAAATGAGCAGGATAAGGAAGCACTCTGGCTGAAAAATAGTCTGTACTCTTCTGGCTGGGCTATTTTTTCATCTGTATAATTTTCTTATCCAGATCCCTGTACTTGTGCTGTCACAGCATGAACAGAGGGGGAAGGGCAGCAGAGCAAACACTCAGGAAGGGGGGTAGTGTGGGGAATATCTGAGCGGGCTCAAATAGCTCTGCTCCCAGCCAGCACACCACAGGCAGAAGACTCCAGCTTTAAAATCAACAAACTCTTCTGTGTCCTTCATTTTATATCTACACTTTTTGACAGAAAAATGGTTACAAAATTGACTTGAAGATGCTTAATTTTTAAATTTTTTTTTCATCTGGCGAGTTTTCAATGCATAGGTTTGGTTTTTACAGGGTCAAAAGTTAAGAAAACAATTTAATGCTTCAGACAGCATTTTTAGGGTATGGTGCCTGAGAGGTAGAAGGCACTTCTGCTTCCTACCTCAGTTATTTAAGGTAATCCTGAAGAAAATAACAGCTTGCTTTCATTATGTAAATAATTTACTGGCTTAAATAGACTCTGAAGCACTCAGGTCAGCTGTACAGCTCTTTTTATCAATACTAAAAAGCTTAGGATTAATATATAAATATTGTATAATCATAAATTAGTTTGGGTTCAAAGGCACCTTTAAAGGTCATCTGGTCCAACCCCCCTGCAGTGAGCGGGGAGATAAAATACAAAATATTCTGAGAGCAAAGGAATGGACTGTTGTGGCTCTGCTCTATTACCTGAAGTAAAATTTGATAATTCAATCTTCTGGAAAATACTTCTGCATTCATGTTTGTGTCATCCATTTATTAAAGCAAGCAGTGTAATTTCCTAATTTGTGTTCGAGCATTAGATTTAGTAGTTGGAATTAATTCCATGTCCTGTATACTCACTGAGAACCTGTGTGATTCACTTCTGATCTCTTTCAAATCTGAGCAAATTATCACACAGGTGAAGAAGTTAGACTCTTCCTACTTATGATGAGGATTGTAAAGATGTTTAGTTGACCTTTTACACTTGAATTAGGGAACCTACTCAGTCACTGAACAAAGTGGCTAGCATTGAGTTAATTTTAAGGAATGGTGTCTGCCTAAGAGGAGATGGAGTCATATTTGTACTTGGTGTTAATGTTTAGTTTAATGTTAAATACTTGATCCATTTTAATAATATTTTATGGAGGTTTTTTAGGAAAAAAACTCACTGACTCCTGAATTCATTGTGTGCAATGCAGTGTATTGCAGATGAGATGCTGACAACTGTCTAGTTAGTCACTAATCCATAGAGTAAGGTAAGAATCCAGCCATGTTTTTGAGGTTTATCTGTACTAGTGTCCCCTTTGTAAAATTATATTATTCAAGACTGCATAAAGACACTCTGGCATGTGCAGAATTTCTGGTTCATACTATCATTATTCAGTTTTGTAGCTACTTCTTGTTTAGTAATGAAAATAAAGCTGCTTGGGAAACAACCAGCTCACATAAGCACTTCTTACATGATGGTATTTCCTGCTACATCTCTTTCTCATCCTCTCCTCCTCACTCCTTTCCATGGATGAGAATTTGAAGTTATTGTTGCTTAACAGAGTTGAATTAAATTTTCCACATGCCAAAGTGAAGTGAAACCACAGCTTTTCTGATCTGCTGGAACAAAGTGGGAGGTTGTTTTTTTTGACCTTAATTTTTCATGTGCTAATCTTTTAGGAAGAAGGAATGAATTTGCTGAACAGGGAAACAGTTCGTGAAAGGTGAGCACTAAGGCAAAGCAGAACTCCAGTCACTGCAAACCTCTGTGGGCCTGGGACAATACATTTCTTTTCTTCTTTATAGAGAAGTGCAAGTAGCAATGCAGATGAGCCACTCATGGGAGGAGAGCTTGAGCCTGGTAATGCATTCATGCTTTCATTTGTGTTTCTATCATCAATATCAGGACACTAGAGACCCTCTCATGTCAACATTTCCTTTGATAGTTTGACCTACGGTTAAGCTGTTAGTATAGCACTGCTTTTGATCAGCAATTTTTCACACTAACAAGGCATATAATTATCAGTTGTTCAAGGTACATGTGAGTTCCTTGGGCTGCCGTGTCAAAAGGAAATTGCATGGATGTCTGCCTATTCAAATTTTCTTACATGTTCTGATACTCTCCATGTAATGTTTAAGGCTTTTTTGTTGTTGTTGTTAAACATAAGCTCATAAATGTCTACCTAAAAATTGTTGATATGATGGAGGATAACTTTGGGATTTCACACCAATCAGTCCTTTTCTTGTTAAGGTTCCTGCTCATAAGATTAATTATGTGTACTGTTTACAGAGTGACAATGATTTTGAAAAATCACTATCACCAAAGCAAGTAGACTTTGTTCCAGTTTCTCCAGCTCCTTCACCTACACGAGGAATAGGCAAGGTGAGCAAAATGTGTTTTTATCTTAAGTAGAGTTAAATAAATTCAGCCAAATTAGTAGCAAAAGATAAGGCCACCTGCTCCTTTCTACCTCAGCTGCAAATAAGAAACTAGAGAGTAAATAAAACCCTCTAAAACCCAAACCAGAAAATACCAGCTGCTTGTGGTTGTGAATTTCTGTGGAGTGTTCAGCTGTTAAGCTGTGGTTAATAAAAAACAAATAAGTCTGTTTAACCATAGTACAGTGAAATAAATCTGCATGAAAATGGAATCTGTCCAGTTTTAATTATTTTTTTTTCTCAGTAGCAAAAACTGATGTTTCAGTAAACCCAGTGACTGGTTGCTGAATTTGATACTGAGTTATTTCTCTGCAGTTAAGCATCAATTGTTACCACATGGGAGTGATACCGTATTTATAACAACACAAACTCTTTTCCTCTCAGCAATGTTTCTCACCATCTTTGCAAAGTCTGGTGAGCAGTAGTGGGTTGCCTCCAAGTCCCAGCCCAAGTCCAACAAGGAGATTTTCAAGGTAAGTCACCAGATCATATCAGTGATAGAAAATTGACATAGTTTGTTCATAGAAGACATTTGAAATACCAGAATTTGTTGCATCTGTTATTGATTTCTGAGCACAAACACAACTTCGTATACTTAATGTAGACTTTAGATTTTACAGTGTTGTAAAACATTTGTCAAAATCCTCATGTCATAGCATTGGGAAATGGCATCTGTCTTCCCAGTGTAGTCTCTATATTGCTCTCATTCACATCTTTAGTAATTGAATTCTGAGGGAAAGAAAACACAAACAGATTTAGGGTTTGTTACTCCTTTGAGGAATGTGGGCATACAATTAAATTTTACTAGACCCTCACAGTTCAGCCTGTCAACTGAGATGTAGTCAGTGCCTGGATGAGAGCTTTTAGAGTGCCCCAGTTGTGAAATAATGTAATTAAACATTTCCTGCTCAGTTCTGTGCTTCCTGGCCTATCTTGGTCTATCTTCGGGGGGGAAAAAAAAAAAAAAAAAAAAAAAAAAAAAGAGACTTGTTTTGGATAAGCTGTTTTAATGCCTATTTTTCTAGTGATTTCCACCCAGTAGTTGGTTTTCTGAATCTCTTTTGATTATTTTTTTCAACCTTTCTCGTTTAATGGTGATCTCAGTGCAGCATTTGTCTTCTTCTAGCAGGAGAAGCCAGAGCCCAATTAACTGCATTCGACCAAGTGTTCTTGGATCTATCAAAAGAAAAGGTACAGTATTTAGGTTTGGCAAATACAGTAGGCCAACTTGTTAGTTATATAATAATTCATATAGTTTTCTTTATAATTCTATCCAGTTGGCTGGTACTTCAAAAAGCAGTTAGAAATGGAACATATTACACATAGTAAAACAGACAAATCATTAAATTAGATTTTACCATTCCATAAAGTTTTTGATTTCACAAAGCTAATAATTGTCTTGCTCTAATTCCTCCCCATTACTGTGGTCAAATAAATGTTATAAAAAGTGTGATGTAACCTGCTTAACAAAACAATAAATACAAATATTAGTATATTTAACTTAAACAGAAAACTTTGAAAGTCCTGGTTAAGTAAAGCAGACAGGTACTGTACATTTCAAATAACTCTTCAAAACCCAAAGCTGATGCACAGGCCTAGTAGGCACTTTACAACTTTATTAGGAAATGTTTCTCTGTCTTTTTGCATTTTTCTTCAAGTTTAACTTCTGGAAATTTTATTGCACCTATTTTTTTATTTTCAAGCTTCACCTTTGTTATAGAACACCTCTGGCTCTGAGACAACTTTTAAAATACTTTCAACTGGGTTCTGTCATAGCCTATTTAATTATCTATCCTCTTCTCTTCTAGAGTAATTGGAAATCAAAGTCAATTGAAAAGTTTTGTGATAATCCTGAAGCTTCTTCCTTTTCCTTATTTTCAGCTTCTCTGCTCTGGTGGAGCTGGTCAGTGAACTGATATCTGGATAAACTGAAACAAAACGATTATTCTTCAGGACCGAAGAATAAATATCTGATCTCTTAGCCTTAGTTAATTATTCACTAAACTGTACTGAAGCTTGGACAAAATGGTTCCAGGAAATAGAAAGTCTTTAAAATTTAAGCATCTGAGTTCTATCTTCTACATATGAAATACTGGAAGTTTGAACCTCTCTTCTGTTTGCTGTGTAGAAGTATACTGAAAGTGGATTTTAGTTTAAATGAGTCGTAATTTTTATCACTTGGTATCTCTTCCCAAAGGTGTGACAGAGATGGAAGATCACCCAAAAAGATTATTCCAAGGATCCACCAACATGCTAACCCCTGAGGCTGCACATCAGGCGGACCTTGGGGCATGGTAAATGCTGTGCTGTTTATTGTCCCTTTCCCCAGAAGTGTTACAAACTTTTTTTTTTCTAGCAGTGATAATGCTTGAAGGGTTATTTTTGCTTGGTTTGTTTTTTTTTAATAGAGATATCTCATAATGTTGCAGCACTGAAATTATCACAGTAAACAGGCAGCAATGTTCCCTACAATTCTGCAGTTTCTAGGCCTGACTGATAACATGGGGTGTTGAGCATGTTTAGGAAGAGACACCTCATAGATGATAGCTTTTGGAGTCTGATTCAAATTGAAATCAAACGTGAATGCTGATGTTTTTTGGGTGAATTGGGTTTTTCTTCTTCTCCCTTGTTCTTTGTCACTGAGGAACATGAGTCTATATGATCCTTCCTGGAGGATCAGAGGTGCTGGGAGGAGATAAAAAGTACTTCGTTAAAAATTGTAGTGATTGGTAATAGCAAGAGATTTTGATCTAGTGTTTTAGTCAAAAGGTTAATCATATATAGAGTGTGCTCACGCAACTGTCAAGGGTTGTTCACAGTATTTCTGTCTTTTTGCCTCTCAGCTGATGTACAATTCATGCAGAAGCTTAGAGTGGCAATAGAAAAATAGATGTTTTAAAGGTACTCTAAAATCATGTTTTTTGCACACCCTGTTTATAGTGGAGATAGCAGTGTGGGTTCAATTGCTGCCTCTTGGTATAGGAGATGGTAATTTAAAAAAAATCACCTTGCTGCTATCACTGATGATAGATCAGCTGTAGTTATGAATTTGTGTCATGTGAAATATGTACTATAGTGGAGGATGGACAATTTATCAGTGGCTCTCTTGGCAAAAAGGCCTCTGGCTGTTGTGCTGCCTCAGGGCTTTGAGGGTGGAGTAAGGCTGGCAGTGGATTGTTCGGTCTGGAACTTCTGATCTGTGCCCCATTTTTGGGTGAGCAAAGGAGGAAATGGGCAGAGTGTTCTGTGTGAGTCTGGAAGTGACTCTGTGTGTAGCTGCGGGTGTATTTCAGATCACAGTGTTTGCTGCTCCTGATTTGGGCTGGTTTGGGGCACTCCCCTGAGCCAGTGCCTCGCTTCTCATGCCCTGGTGTCGCTGTGTTTTCAGTCTGTCTTCACACGCCCTGGATGACAACAGGAGCAGTGCAGGCTCCTCCTGTGACTCCCCAGCTGAGGTTGGCACCAGCACAGACTCTCCAGTGTCGCTCTCCGACTCCAGATCCCCGTTTTTGCCAGTTGATCTCGTGGCCAAGTTACCAATGAACTGAGAGCCGGAATCTGCCGATGGACACCGGAAAACAGGCGGGATGTCGCCCAGACTTTCTGTTGTGTGTAACCCATTCTGTTCCTCATAGGAACTTCCAGCAATGTCATTACTCCTAGAAAACTTCCAGAATAGTTCCTTGAGGAGGAATTCACCTTTCTAATGATTTGTATGACATTTACTACAATATAGAAGCATTTGGGCTGCAGACACATTGGGTGCTCATGTCAGGCTGCTAGTTTGCAGTGGATGTGATCTCCTTGGCATGAGTTACACACACTGTACATCTGTCCTGCTTGTAGAAGATTTGGTTTGCCAGCAGCCTGTGTCCTCCCTGCCTGTGGAGGAGCAGAAAACTCACATTTGTCCTCAGCCTAAACCAATGAAGCAGCTTAATAATTGTTTCTATTCCCAGAGTGTTAGATACATATATTTTTTTCTTCTTCATATGAAAGGGAGAATATTGCAGTGGGAAATTGGTTATTATTAATATTATTGTGTTCTGTTATGATTGGCTCTTAATCAATTCTGTGTTCCAGTGGATGTCAGAAAAGAACAAACTGGTGAATTGTCAAATTTATATGTTGGATTTTATTTATGATCATGACTTCTGTTTTGACTGAATCTAAATCAGGTGTGGAACATTCTTCTGGGGTTTTGTATCTGGCATTTGTTTCTTTTTCTTCCCCATTTAGATGATGTATAGGAGTGGTAGATGCTCTGTTAAATGTCTTTTAATAGGGAAAAATAGTGACTATACATTAAATCCTGAAATGTTAGTATTTAGTACTTCAGAAATGCATTCTTTTAAGTCAGTATTTGTCCTCGTATATGACAGATACGGTGAGGAATCTTAAATGCCTTTTGACAGCCTGAGGCCATCAAACATATTTAATCTATGTTTAATTTCCTGATGTTGCTTCCTCAAACAGTGACATCAAGTCATTTCTGCTGTTGAAAACTTAAGATGCTGATTAGAAGCCTGGAATCTGGTAATCTGAGATGCTTGAAAAGTCAGTGTGTTGAGGCATCCTGATCTCAACTCTGAAATTCTCCAACAAGGAGGAAGAATTTGCAGACCCCCCCCTATGGACAGCTGTCTGGGATTTTGCAGTGACACCCTCACTGGGGTTGTGCAGCTGAACTCCCCCAGCTGAGTCCCTCTTTGTACATGTCTGTGCATCTGTGCCATGTGGTTTCAAACTTTCTCTCTAGAGAGGTTAAGAATGAAGCGAAATGTTTAATTTTTAAATGCTAAACCTTTGTAGTGTGTCATAAAGTGAGAAAAGTATGGAAACTTCCTCAAGAGAAAAATCTGCCCTGAACTCTGCTGTGAAAGATTCACATGGATGAAGCTTTGACTGACAGCAGCCATCAAAATGAGAATGGGATGACTTGGAGTGCAAAGACCTGGCAACCTGAGGGCCAGTGACCCATTTCTGTGTGTCCTTATTGTAGAGAGGAGATAGAATGTATTTAATAGTCTGACTCTGTTCTAGTTAAGATACAACATGGTTTACTTCTGGTATCATTCCTCTTAAATTATTGTAATAATCACCCTGCTGGTTGCAGTTCCTCCCCAAGCCCAGCTGCCCTTTGTCCCCAAGCAGATGCACACGGGAGTGCCGGGCTCTGTTTGCTCTCTCTGCTGAGGCAAAGTTTGGCTTTGCAATTTCAGGTTTGTGCCAAAGAGTTGCTGTGCGTTCACTCTTCTGTGGTGAGAGCAAGACTTTTTTTTTTTTTTTTTTTTTTTTTTTTTTTCTAACATCTTGTGTATTGCTTAAGAATGAACCTCCTGGTGTCTCTTCTAGTCTTTGTTAGAAGACACATCAGTATAGGAGGGTTTAATAGCTGAGTGTGGGTCAACTTGTCTCTTTTCTGTTGGATATTTATGCTGTTTTTCAAATAAGTGCCAATAAATGGAAAAATAAACGTGTTTTGCTGTTTCTGCACTTTTTTAGATAACCATATTCTTGTTTCCTTCTGGGATTAAATGCTTTCTTTTAAAAACAAAATATCTGTTGCAATTTACTTCCACTCAGTCTAGTTAACAGGCAAGTAGGTATTAAAATCTGCAGCAGACTTACTGTGTTTTCCTTGTGCAGTGCTGCCTTGCAGGTCTGTGACAACTCTAGGAAAAAAGAATAAACCCACACATTTTTGAATACAAGTTACATGTGTCCCTAGTTTATACCTAGAGGTGAAACCTAGTAGCGAAATAGTTTGGAAGACAGTAGCTTCTGCTGGCTGGTGGGAAATACTGAAGGTCTTAACTCTTGGGAAGAAGTGGGGAGTGTTTGTGGTTTGCTTTAATAGGGCAGTTAATCAGAAAATTATGGAATGGGTTGGGTCAGAAGGGACTTTAAAAACGATCTCATTCCACCCCCTGCCATGGGCAGGGACACCTTCCACCAGACCAGGTTGATCCAAGCCCCATCCAACCCGGCCTTGAACAGTTCCAGGGATGGGGAGTCCACAACCTCTCTGGATCAATTCATGCTGTTGGAGGAGAGTGAAATAGTTATTTTTCTGTATCCGTTCCTTTCCCTGCTTTTCAAAACAGAAATTGTATTGAAATTGTGGGAAAGCATCTCAGACTGTTATCTCCACATCACCAAGAAACTGCTGTTGTGCTCCCTGGAGTCTGGTGACACATACAGGGTTTTTTTTTCCACTGAAATGAAAAGTTTTGGAACCAGTTATACTCCAGAATGTGTATCTGGATGCAGGAAATCAGGATGTTATACAATGCACATAATCAAACCTGTTCTTGTCTAGTAACTCATGATTTTAATACTGCCTCTGCTTCTCTCTGGGATTCTGCCACAAATGGTACCTTCCAAAAATCACACTTGGGTTCGGCACTTGCTTGGTCTGGTTGAAAATTATCCTGCAGGATTTGCTGGCAGTTAAATCAGATCTTGGGCCACTGTGTCTTCCTTGACAAGTGATGGGTGTTTTGTTTTTCTTCCTTCCACCTTCTCCAGAGTGACACAGTTGCTGAGGGAACGTTGGTAACTGTGCCAGTGCTCAGGGGGTTGTATTTTTGGAATGAACCCCTCAGTGGCTGCTGCATTTAGCAGAGGGATAGATACTTCCCTCTGGAAGAGAGGTACAAATGCCAGGAAAAATGAGCCTCTGCCTCAGCTAGATTGACTTGCAGGGTCTTCTGTGCGTTGCCAGCGAGGCAGGTGACCTGAACTCTCAGCTGAGCAGCTGCCCAAGGTCCTCCTGAGATCAGTGTAAGAGCTTAATCCTAAATTCTTACTTCTCACCTTTTATCAGAAAACTTGAATATAAATGATCACCAACCCACAGAAACAAAACAAGTCTCCAAAGTTTGGTGAGACTGAGATATTTCTGTTTATAGAAGCGTCCTGTGGTTCCAGTATCAGTGCTGTTTGTGAGTCCAGCCCTGCTATTGTGCAATGATTTGCCAGTGAAGTGACTGGAGGGACCTCCAGCACTCCATGAGCTTGAGAACAGCTTGTGCCTCCCTTAGCAGTCGTCATTTCAGAAATGTTCACTTTATGCTGTTGTATTCTTGCATATGCTGGAGTTGTAACTCATTTACTTAAAATAGAGAGCTTCAGGAGTCATAATTAAACTGTGTGAGCTCTTCCTATCCTGTTTTAAGCAACCTTTCTCATCACCAACAGGCAGATGGAGTTTAAGTTGATCCCTCCTCTCCTGGAAGCAACAAGTTAAAATATTTGTAAATGCAACTGAATGTTTACAGCTACAGTACAGTAATTAAAACCTTACTGACACAGAGAGGAGTGTTTGGCAAGAATCCTTTTTAGTAACTGGGTGTAAAAATTGTCACCTCAGGTTCATTTTCTAGGGGTGATTGTTTTACCTGTACCAGTGGAGCCTTCCCATTTCTGCATATCTGGTGGGAGCATCCTTGTTTGATAAACTTGAGAGCAGCTGCCAGCCAGCTCAGGCCTTGCTCCAGAGATTCTTTTCCTGGCATGGAGCACTTGAGGCAGACACCCTGCATCCCAAAGACCCAGGCCTCACACATATACTGAGACTGCTTCCACCACTGGGGCTTTGTGGTAGAATCATGAGAGAGGAGGTGAAAAAAATTAAGCCACTGAAGGAGAATAACCTTGTTTGACTCTCAGTTGCTGGCTCAGGAGCAGAAATTTCAGAAGGGGGGAGGAGTCGGGTGCGTTCAAACTAAAACCAAACACAGCCTCCACACGCCTTCGTGCTGGCTCCCCTGTGTCTCTCAAGGAACTGCCGAGACATCCCCAGTGCCACAAAGATTCCTCAGACAAATCTGGCATTTATCGAATTTAAAATTCTTCTATTTGGTTTCTCATTCTTTTATTTGCTTTGTAAGAGCCTTAGAAAATGCTTGCTATTTTAAGACTTCCTGCCATGACAAATAATTGTATTGAAATGGTTAGAATTTTGCTGGATGTCAACCCAAGTAGGAAGAGCTGCTCAAGAGGAAGCAGGTTTTGCTGCAGGGACTAATCTTGGGAAATGTGGTTCTCCTGGTTACTTTCTGTCCTTGTGTGGGGAAAATCAAACCCATGATACACATAGCACATGTCAGGTTTCATGGCACAGAAATCGGGTGCTGTGTTGTCTTTTAAACCAGTTTAAATACAGCTGGTACTGAAATCACTCCAAGAAGCTTCCTGCTAAAAGTCCATCAACATCCTTTCACTTTAAGTGCACTTACTTCAGCAGACGGTTTGGATTGTGGAGATTCCTGGCAGATTCCTGAGGGAAAGGCGCTAATGGGTTTGGTGATGTTGGTGGAACACGGGTTTCGAGAGCCCTACTGCAGTTTTGTCTCTTGATGGTGGTTTTTCTGTTTGTCAAAGCAAATGCTCACCTAACGCCTTCATGTTCATACCTCAAGCCACTGAATGTGCAGTTTTCTGCAGAAAAACAGGTTCATTTTGTTACTGCAAATCATATTTTGCTATTGAAAATTTTATGGCTAATTTTTTCTCTTTTTTTAAACTGGAAAGATGGATTTAAGTTCCATTACACAGTGCCTGTTACTCAGGTGGACTTTCTTACCAACCTTTTTCCTCACAGTGAGGACCCATAGCTGTAATTGTGGTTGTGCTCTTGCTTAAATTATTTCTTTGCATGCAGTCTCTGATGTTTTGAGGACCAGTGTGGTAGCTTTCCCTGCATGTAATTCCACATTATATTGTCAGCGAGGTCACACAGCTTTGCCGATTTCCTAGAGCTGGTGTGCATTAGCTACAGCTCATTATCCAAAGTAAACAGCTCGTTAGTGTTCAGTGGAGAGCTTCTATAGAAGACAAAAATACACAGAAAAGTGAGTGAGTGCATACCCTTACGGAGCTTTAGCTGTGATGCTGCGAGTGTGGCCTGCCTGTGCGCATTCCTCCAGCTCTCCTTTTGGGAGGATGCACTTGTTCTACAGGCTCCTTTCACTGAGGTCGTTATCTGTAAATGGCTCTTGCTGACTGCATGGGGATAGTTTCCCAATCCTCACCAGCTCCTGTGGGGCAGTAAAGAGTGAGTGATGGGCTGCTGGCAGCAGTGAACTTCACTCTCCTCCAGTGGTTTCGGTCTTAATTTAATTTCCTCAGGCAGCACATTATGCCTGCAGGAAAGAGACTCCAGCACTATTAACTTCGGATGTTTCTCCTCCAGCTTTAGTGAGAGATGGTGCCTTCCCTACACTGCAGCCATCAGGTGAGTGCCCTGTTTCCCAGGGACACAGGAGGGAACCTGTTTTCCATGGCCACTTGACCCCTCTATTGGCACACAGCTGGCGGGAGGATCAATACTAGGATTGCTCAGCCCTGCATGCTTTGTAGGGCAGTGTGTTCCCTTCTTTTCTCTCCCAGAGGGGCTCATGCAAGGTCAGAAGGCAAAGCACCTGAGCTGTTCCAACCCAACAACTCAAAGCCCACCTGGCAGAGAAGATTCAACGTCTGGGGTTTTTTTAAGGCCGCCTGTACAAGAGGTTTTTTTAAGACCTAAAGCTTAAATTTGATGTTTCCCTGAGTGTAAGTTTGAAGTGTGAGATTCACAGTCCTGACAAAGGGAAGGGGCAATGGAACTTGGCATTTGTAAGGAAAGCTGTTGTAAGGAAAGTGAGGTGTCTTAAATGTACATTGACAAATGAGGACTAAAATACAATGATTTATTGCCAAACCTATTTGGCAGCCTCTTTCCAGTTTAGGCTTGTTGGTTATCAGATACTTGCACATAGGAGCATAAGATGAAATAACATATGATTGGCTTTGACAGTTCTTAATTAGCTGATTGCAGGATTTCTCTGCTTTTTTTGTTGAAGGCACAGTTCTGTGCATAGGCTCCTCTTGGAGCTTCTGCAAACATCCCTGTGGAGCGGTTTCAAGAGGAGCAGTGACTGTTCCCATCTGACAGCAACGCCCCATTGTCTTCCTGGGGCATGTCTTGAGACATGTCAGCAGCAGCAGCTCAGCTTTTCCCTTTGCAGGAGCTGATTTGTTTCCAGGTGATGGCCCGGCTCCCTGGGGCTCCATTATCAGCTGTGTTCCCTGGTGCAATTAAATGATTCCCTGGCAGCCCCTTCAGTTCCTGGAGCTCTGCAACTGTGCACTGGGCCTCCTGAAGTCTCAAGCACTCTGTGATTCACTCCTCTGGAGAAACATGATCACCTCAGGATTTTCTGATCCAGACAAGTGCAAACACCTCGAGAAGATCATGTACCAAGAGACTGGGAGTGACGCTCCCCAAAGCGATCCCAGCAGCGTTCCCACTTCCTGCTGCCAGCACGGCTCGTCTGAGGTATTGGTGCCATGGCAAGTGCTGGGTAAACACCAGGATTGTTTCTGCTGGATGATCTCAAAGCCCTCCAAACTGTCTGCTGAAAATACTTGTCCACTGCAAGGAAATGACTGTTTGTTTGTGTTAGGAGTCAGGAAATAGGAAATGACGTGAACAGTTAACAGTTTTTCCTGGTGTTTCTAAGAGGTATATTCAGTGTCTTGGGTCTTATTTCCAAAGGCAATCAGTGTTTTCTGAAACTCTAAGTTTCGTAAGTACTAGAGGTATGTGCATGCACATAAATATAAATAAAACAAGGAAATATCTTCCAAATCTTGTGTATCCACCTGGTAAAATTTTACTGGTGCCCCACTATGACTATGCTGTAACATAATTTGGTATGTTCTCCCTCAGTGCTGAACTGAAACAGTCCTCAGGTCTTGTTTTCCCAACTGGGATAAATATGCAATTCTGCAGTGTGCTGTGGAGAAAGAAGTCAGAATTCACACTTGTCATCCTTATTTCACCCAACCACCAGTTATCTGTGTCTGCTGGGTTACTCTGTGCATTTATTCTTCTTTTTTTTTTTTTTTTTTCTGTGTATTGCTCCTCCATTGCCTTGACAAAGAAGTGGTCCAATGCTTTTAGCCTTCCTGGTTGACAGTAACTTTTTGCTCCTGATTTCTTTCATCAAGGTGTTCTTCTAAACCAATCATTTCTCTACAGAGAAATTCCTTGAAAACAACTGCTGGCATCTGTGTCCTGTGATCTCCCTTCTCAGTGCAAGTGCTGTCCTGCAGGACTGAGGCAGCTGCAGGTGTCAGACCTGATTACAGTCACTCAGTGACTCTGAGCTCCTACAGGTGAGATTGTCACTTCTGCAGCTGCCTGGCAAAACATGATCCCAGTCCATGACTGCAACACCAGGATATAGGGGAAAAAAAGGTTTGTGTTGGGCTTTTTTAATCAGCTTGGACAAAATGTTTAGCCTGCCTGTTGGGTGCAAAGATAAGATACCACATGGCAATTTTATCTCCCCAACTTCTGCTCCACTCCCTCACCCTTCCCCAGGCAGCAGCAGGTTGAACCACCTGGTGAAAATCAGAGTTCACAGTGTAGGTACTGAGGAACAGTGAAGCTACAAGAACAGAGCCCTGCAGTGGCAGGAAACACTGATCCAGCCAGGAGCTCAGTGTTGGAGGGAAGCGCTGTGCCTGCAGCAGGCTCTGGCACACGGCCTTCTAAAGCAGCTGGGAACCTTTTTTGGTTTGTTTTTTTTTTTCTTAGTGAATGTTAATGTTTGACTTTATCTGATGTTTGACTGATGCTGATCGATGGATGACACAATCCCAGATCTTCCGAGAATCAAACTGAAGTAGCATTATATAAGAAAAAAATGTAGTGGTTAACAACTTTTTTCAACTTCTCTTTCTCACTTTTTTTTTTTTTTTTTTAAAGAAACACTTTTTTGCATCGTTTCTTTGTATTTCCATAAGCAAGCAGAAAAGTGACCCATAACATGCAGGGGAAAGAAGGTTTGATTTCCAATTTTTATTATTCATATCAGAGCATACTCTATAGACTTCTTACAAACAAAGATTTGTCTGTATGAATCCAATGCAGTAATAGCTGCCCTTTTAGAATTAACATCTCGACAATGAAATGTCAAATGAAGGGAAATACTTGTTGTATGAAACAAGATTAATGTTCACCTCAACTATGAAACTGGCATTTAAGCAGGAGTTATTATAGAAAAGTCTCTGTGGTAGCTGTGGGGGGAGGGATGTAGAGAAATGCTTTTGCTATTTCACTTAGTTTGGTCTCTAAAATAGAAAAAATTGTGTATTTTTTATTAGTACAAGTTCAGCTTCTGTTAATGCCACTTCCATGCATCCCTAAGAAATGAAGGGATCTGATTATAGAACTTGTTTTATTATCTAATAATTGTGGTACAAAATGACTGTTGCAAGAAATTATTTCCCCAGATAAGAAAATGAGCATTCAACGATATATTGGTAATGATGAAGTAAGAAATTTGAGAATTACTTCTTCACCTAAAATTCATGGTTTATTTCATAGTTCCACTGATGGAATTTTTCATTTTCTTCAATGATCAGTCATGACTCTCACCCCTCTGGTATGTATATACAGAAGTGTTATGTGCCAGCCTCGGCAGGTACAACCACGAACCAAACGAGCGTTTTTACAGAAGACAGTTTGCTTTTATAGTGATCACACACTGATGTGAACATAGACTAAAAATAACAAATGTTGTTTTAATAAGGATTTTTTACAGTAGGCATAGATATAAAAGTTTTTTTCAAATTATTTTCACAGGTATCACTGAACATTTCATAGCTGTCTGTTACAGAAGCACTGCAAAGTGCTTTGAGTCTTTCATTTATTATACACAGTTAAAATATATTACACTTCTGAAGGTATCTTAAATCACTGAACAGTTTTGCTAGCATCTTAATGAGCCAAATGGGAGTAAAAGGCAGTCCACATTCATGATGTGAATATACAGTGAGGTGTTTGACATCCTATGAACTCATTGCTCATGTCCTTAAAATAACCATGGTGATGAGACCTGAAAGACAAGAATTAAGAACTAAACACTTCTATTTTGCTCAAAATAAAACATTTAAAATAAAGAGTTTACCCTGTCACAGGCCAGAAAATATGGTAAAAGTGCAAAAATACATACAGAATGCATTTAAAAACACACTTAAATATTATAAGTATCGCTCCAAATTTTGACATAGTCAAAAATCAACACTGACATGTGGTACATGTAATAACTGAATGTCAAAGAAGATAGAAATACTGCAAACAATTACTGATTTCTCTACTGGAAAATCTTAACATTGAACTTCTGACTTGAGTAAGTGTAACACGAGCACCCAAACCCCATTTTTCATAGGGGCCAGTTATGGGCAGTGTCATTAGAATGCTGAATCATCAGTAAGGCAGATCAGTTGAAGGCTCCAAGGCTTTTTTTCTGCTCTGTGAATAATAACTGACCAAAGACCAGTTTTAGACAAAGATATTAAGCTTCCTTGTCAGTCTGCAGAGGGAGCTTTCAACAGACTCTTTGTTGTGACCTTTAAAGAGGGAGGAAAAAAAGGACTGCTCTGACAGAGGTTAAAAACAATTAAAATCAGATGAAAACAGGAACTAGGGGCTAATAAACCTACTCACAACACACTGAAAAGTTCATTTTAATTATGTGCTGATACAGGAAAAGGTACAAATCTGCAGTTATTAACCATAGGTTATATTGCACAAAGTAAGGGAGGTAGATGGAAGAACATAGGGGCTCCCTGAATTCCAGCCTTATGTAACACCAAAATAACAATTTATCAGTTCTTGGGCAACCTCTTTTTCTTGCAGGCTCAGATGATGTCACTGTAACAACCTTTCCCTGCAGAAAGCTCAGCTAAAGCCTACAGACCTCACTATGGATAAAGACATTTCTGAGACTATTATATCTCCTGCCACTCCATACTGATGGAACTTGGATACTTTATGAAGATGGTGAAGGCAGAAGCATGACAGAACAGAGTTGCAACACTGCCTTCCATTGGATCAGCAAATTATCCCTTAAAGAGGAACTACAGCTCAGCTATTTATTAAGGTATGTATTGGTTCAGACAATCAATGCTCCCACGGGTGCTGGATCCTTAGCTTGGATCAATTCCATCATCACAGAGGTACAGCAGAGACTTCTGGAGAACAGCCTGCACCACTTGTACAGGGACTTCCAGACAATAAAGGGTCTAACTCATTTCCGTAAATCAAACACTTCTCCAATATCATTTACTCCTGTTGGTGTGATATAACAACCCTTTCCATTAAATGCTCCACAATCCAGTTGCAATTGCTTGTGGAACAAAGTGGTTTCAACTTCTCAAGAGCAATTGACTTTCTACATGAGCAAGAGTTGCACACAAAAAGAATCTGTCCATGAACACTAAAAATGCTGCCAGCAAAGAAGTCAAAACTTGCCAAAACTTCATAGGGAATCTACGAACAGGTTCAGTTGTTCTAAGCCAAAAGGCTTAGAACTCTAGCTGGCACCAGCAGAACCTGGAGTAATTTTCAAAAGCAGAGATAAAAACAAAGTCAGGATTACTGCAAGGTCCTGATCTGAGAATCCATCAGCATCAGCTTGGGCAAAGAGCCACAAGTGAGATTTCAAAGCACTTCAGCAGATGGGACCTTTGTGAGTCAGCAGAGTGTGCATGAACCATCAAGAAATCGCACCTTTCCCCATCACCACCTCACCTCTAGCTATTGGTTTGGAGCTGCCTAGCTCTTTTCCTTTAAATCCTCATTTCTGCCAGGTAGTGGGACAAGAGAATTGAGTTTAGCGTGACTGTTTTTCAAATCTGAAATAGTTATAGAGAAATAGTCATAACAAATTAATTGTTGAACTCATCTATGCTAGCCACTGCAGGAGCAAGTTACAAATCAGGAAGAACTGTGGATGGTAGGGGTCTCAGACAGGATTTGCAACAACTTACTGCTACACATATCAACTGCTTATTAAACAGGTACATAGAATGAAGGGTTAGAAAACAGCTCAGGGGGGTTGGAGGGAGAAACCCAATAACACATTCTATATTCTGCAACAGAGTAACTATTGCAATGCAAGAGTAAGAAACAGCACATTCCATTCTGGTGTGTTGGCAGATGATTGTTGTTGGACAATCATCAAATAAACTGAAATTAGCGTGTAGGGGCCTATGTGCAATAGGTATCAACTCTAATCTGGTCTAAAACACAATAACTAATTTAGCCTGCTATCACCATGGCTACAAATTAAGATCTAAGCCAAAACGCAAAACAAAATGCAATGTGGTACTTCGTCTCCATCCAGTTTCCTGAGGCTGCTGGCAAAGACCGGTGAAGTTTTCCAAACTCATAAATGTTGCAGGAAAACGTTTATAAAATCCAAAGTACTTACCTAAAACATAAGCAGCTACTAACTTTTGATTCACACTTAAGTGGAGGTAGAGAGGCACCAGGGATTCCATTTCCCCCAATGTAGGTAGCATTAGTGCTGCGACACACACCACCCCAAGGAAGACTGTGAGTAAACTAGGTCCCGACGAGGCAGTTCTGTTTTCTGAAAAAGCAAGACAGCACCAGTTGTAAGGAAGACCTAAATAATATAAACATTAAACATTCTGCAAAAAAAGAAAATAAATGCCTGCAGTACACAGGAGCTGAAATAGCCTCAGATTTTCCTTTTTGCTCTGGTGTTTGCAGGGGGTGGAAGACAACTCTTAAACCCACCCTTCTAAACCTTCTGCATTCTACAGTGGAGGAGGCTGCTCCCTGTTCTGATGCTGGAACTTGTTTTCACATGACTTCCCAAACCTCTCCCTTCTGGAGGAACAGAGCCTGCCAGGCCCAGTTGCTATATATACACACTCAGGACAGCTGGATGTCTCAGCAATGCTTGACGTTTCCCTGTGCATCCTGACTGCATTCCTTGATGTTCCTTCAGTGATCAGTAATCAATCAGTTAAGAGCACCCAAAAGACCTGCACAAGCAGGTAAACTGCTCACACCTCCTGAACAAAACCTGCCTGCAGCAGGACCACAGGCTTCTTGGGCCAGATGAGCTCCCCTTCATTCTTTACAGGATTCAAGAGCTACACCTGAGCCAGAGTCAGTTTAGACACCACAAATTGGTAAAATTTGATTCTTACTTTAAAAACGGTGAGAACGAACTACTGACAGCCCAGTACTACCAGAATAAGAAAATGCAAGCCACAGACAATAAAGAGTCCTTCACAGTCTTTATTGCTCTGCACTTTAACAGCTGGAACCTACTCAAAGGCCCACTGTGTCATCTTTGAAAAGAGCTGTTAACATGTTAGTTGAATACTTCTAACCAAATCCGTAAGACCCACTGGAAAATAGCCAATGTTTTTATCAACTTCTCCTATCCTCTGTGACTAGCAATATGTGCTCTATTTTAATTCCATACATCTCTTATTTCCAGGTTGCAGGTTACATGCAAAACTGCAGTTTCTTTGTTTACTGCTTTTCTGTAAGTAAGCAATATAACGTAGTCAATAAGGTTTTTAAGGAAAGAGCATTTGGAATAAGACCAGTATCAGATTGTTCAGGATGGCTCAGGTTCTTTGTCCTGGAGCAACTACCACATTTTGCTCTGTGAGCCCAGAGACCTTTCTTGGTTTGCTTTAACTGTGTATCCTACTAATTTCTATTATGAGGGGTTTTTTTAATAAAGTGTTTCACCAGCCAACAAACTCAGTATAAACAGAGGAACAGATTAATTTTAACAACATGAACACTCTCAAGAAGGTTGATCTATTTTGGAATTGATTTTTGTTGTCCTGAAAAATATAACAGTGACAAGAACATTTCAGTATAAATCAGTAAAAGTAAGAAGAATGTAGACCATCAAGAATCAGTTTAGATTCATTTCAGGTAGAACTTGACACTTTATATCCGAGCCCTTCAATTTAAGTGTCTGGCCTAGGTTTTCAAGACTGTTGATTCACTTCCTCACTGAGTGTACGAAACACGAAGAGTTTTCAGCCACCAACTGTGCTCTTCTGTTCTTGTGGGACAGACAAAGGACAGGGCACAGAACAAGGAGCACTTTAGAAGATGTTCTGGCAATATTTCCTGCTCATCAGGAAACGGGGGATTAACAGTTTGGAACAAACTCAGAAGTGGCATATGTTTTGAAAGAGCCCAAGGGAAAAAATCACTACCATCCTTTCACAGACAAATTCCCACTGTCTGTATGAGAACTCCTGCTTCAGAGGAGCAGTGGATGCACTCTGCAAGGTATGACATGCAAACACAGGGCAGCAAAGGGTCTTGATTGATCAAGACAGCATAAACAGAATAGGCACGGTTTGGGTTCTTGCATCCTGTCACCCTCAAGTGCTAAAGACAGCAGTCTTACAGGTAAGTAAAATGAATTATTTTAAAATTTATTTCTGTTTATATTTTAAAAATGTTTTAAGTCTAGTCACTTGAGCTATTCAAAACTGATTCAGAACATAGGAAGGGTAAAAGATTTCAGCTACCTGGTTGACACAAAGTCTGCTCAAAAAAGACACTTTCAGCCAGGTGTTCTTTTATTCGTTTTTCCTCCTCTTCCTTTTGTTGTTGTTGTTCCTTTGCAGATGGAAGCAGAGTAGCAATAATCTCCTTTTTCCCTAATGCTTTCCTCTGGCTCTGCTCAGACACTTGGAGACGGAATTTATCTATGACACCATAGTAAGAAGCCCGAACATCTCTGTGACGAATCACACTGCAGAGGAAAACAACATTTTCAAAGAGATGAACTACTAAGAAGAATGTCTATTGTGGAATTACAACCTATATCACAAAGTCTGTCCTCTCTCCCCCCTCCTCCAGATAAACTGGAATAATCCAGACCTCCATTAACTCCTCCATCATTCAATATTCTTGAAGACTTGATCTCACCTCCTGTCTCACCTTCTTATGTTTGCTTTCATTCCTAAATATAAATGCTCCCAGTCAAACCAAACAGTTAAGTCTTTATATCAAGCCCATCTTTGCCTCAGTCTGAGGCCCAGCTGGTAACTGATGAAACATCAATTATCTGAAAGATGCCTCCACTTCATGTATCAAAGTTGTTTGATGCTGGCCAATGATTTTAAAACGTATTGAGAGGACTGGAATGGACAGGGAAGGAAAGGAGCTGGACAGGTGTTTGGCAAGCAACAGTCCAGCTTCATAAGGAAACCAGGCCCAAAGCTCTACAATTCTACTTTTCTCAAAGCAAAACACATTTCCTCTGTATATAAGAGTCAGTTAGGGATTTTCAAAATCAGAAACCCACCATTGACAGCATGTTTGGAAGCTATAAAAAGCACAGCTTTAAAATAGCACTGATCAACAGCAAAACAGACCTCTGAGCAGTGCTGTGCTCAACTGCCTCCTCTCTGCATTCATGATTCATCATAAGAATACATATCTAGCATTGAAAAGCTACAACATTCAGGTTTTGAAGTGGTATCAGCTCTTAGGGTAAATAAGGATTTCAACTATTTTTCCAGGGTTTTTTTGTGAAAGGTTATTCTAAGTTTCCAAGATAACAGCAGCTAATCTGAAGAACATACGAACAAATAAGAAGGTTGCCATCTCATGAGGGGAAAAGAAATTACTGTACCCTTAGTAACATAGAATTGTAGTCCTAAAATCGCTTCAAGAAACTGATCTTGGTGATACTATATACATTAAAATGCTGCAAGAAATGGATTTTTGTTTTTCAGTCTTCATATAAAGGAACTATATCACATCAAGATATCTGCAAGCATTAGCACGTAGCCAATGCTTGCAACTGGTATCTAGTTTGAATAGACTATTCAACACAGAAACAGAGACCAAGTCATCCCCTCAGCAAGAGAATGCAGTGATGTTTTACATCACTTCAGAGGCAAAGGAGTGTGCCTATGACAGGCTTCCAGCAAGTGGAGTGCTGGCTGGGCAACCGCCTTCACTAAAACAAAAGGCTTTTTCCCCCCACAACCCTAATTCATACAGCTCTCAGCATATCAGCACAGCAGATCAGGTCTGATTTCTTCCTTTAACACTTCCTTTCAAATTGGTGCCCCTGCTCCTAGTACCACAGTACCACCTAAACAGAATCTTTACATAACACTGTGCTAGGAGAACATGTATCTGCTGCCAAGCAAGGAGATATTTTCTGCAGACCGTTATAAACAGACACATTCTCCTGTTTCTTTTTAGAGATCATTGCATAATTGGAAGCTCTGTAGAATATCTGTTTATCTGGCAAATGGCCACACTTGCATAGTACTGCTCATATCCCAGCAGTAAACACTCTCCTTAGACAGCAACCACTGGACTGAGATGGGGGGTTTTGCTGCACAAAAAAATTCCCTTAGAACATGTGTATGTCTTATTTTTCTTTATCTAATAAAACCCATTTGTTTAACCAAATGTAATCAAGCTTGTGTAAATGTCTGCTAAAGAATGGAACAGCTCACTGGTACACTGGTATGTTCTGACCTGTTTAGTTCCATTTTTAGCATTGTTGCCCCTGCTAACTGAAACCTTCTAATTCCACATTCTAAACTTTCTTTCATTTGGTGAGTCCTTAGAATTTTCAAATTGCACCTAAGGAAAACAGTCTGTAGGAATAAAGAGCCATTACCCAAGAACAATTATTATTTATCTGACAAAAGGTTTCTTTATATGGCCATTTGTTAACCATAGATTCCAGGTGGTGTTTTACAGCTTGGAAAATGTCTATTCAGTGTGCTCTTTTGGGTACTTCAGATTTTCTTCAGCTGTATCTGTACACCAGCACAGAAACAATGTGGCAAATAGAAGTAAAAAGAGTTGGTCTATTTTAGTTGATACACTTACTCTGCTTCAGCTTTCAACAGCCTACAGACCCTGTACATTATTGTGGTCACTTAAGGAGCCTCCTCCCGTCCTGAGTTACTAGGTTGACACCTCTCAGCACAGAGACAAAGGGGAGACACAGAGATCTGAGAATGAGACGGGTGGTCAGGATGAAAGGTAGGCAAAACTACCATTATTAACATGGCCCAGGAAAATGTGCTCAGTACAACTGCATACATTTCCATTTTGCCAATCTGCAAACAAGTATTTCTCACAAACAAATCTCAGCCCTGGGGGTTTGCTTTTCTTGTTATTTCTAACAACAAGGTGCTCAGAGGAGGCTCATATTACTCTTGCTCCTGGTTTACAAACTACACTACAAGATGCATTTACTGGCATTTTATTTATGCCCAAAGGCAAAATTAAAGAAGGACATATCTCCAATATTGTAATACCTCTGCTCTAGAGGGAAAGAACACCAAAAATCAGAGCCACAAGTATACAGGAGATTAGGAACACATATCTTTATCCAACTTATATATTATAACATGCATGCTGTCATTTACAATCTCCTAAATAATAACAGAAATTAAGGTAATAAAATGTTGTATATTAGGGAAAAAACCAACCAACTTCTACTTACATATCAACACAGCACTGAGGCTTCACTGCACCAGTAGCATCCACCACCGCATATTTATTTGGAGTTGTACAAAGAACTGCAAGGAAAAAGACAGGAGTGGTAACAAATCATGGCCTAATACATCACCAGATTCATCAACAGATACAGGCAGAGACATGAGTTTGGTTTTGTCACAGATACTACTTGTTACATGAATTATAATTGGACTGTTCAAGATCATCAACTAACCCTTAAATAGAACTTAACCTAAGAAACCCACCTTTGAATTTTAAGGCAAACTCATAGGGGTTATATAGAGTCAACACCTGCTTGTGTGTTGACTGGTCATCTGCATAAAATATAAGTTCTGTAGGAAAAACAAAAACAGGAAGATTTCCTTCCACTAACTCTGGCTGTCTTTTTTGTTGCTGCATTGGCACTGAATCCTCCTTGCTGCTTCTTGTGTTCTTATGACTTTGTATCCTCAGAGACTTCAGTTTTTGAATCGTTTAAGAATTCCAAAGCATTTTGGCAATTCTAAAGGAAAAAATGGGAAAAAAAAAGAGAAAAGGCAAGAAGATTATTTCCATGAGTCTATACTAAATTGAGGCAGTTAACAAAGGTGCAAAAATATAAAACGTGATGCTTGATTATGAATCTACCTCTACTTATGTTCCTTCAAAAATACTCAAATAGAAAAAATATTTGCACTGGGTTTTCATCTATTTAACAAACTGCTAACAAAATAAATGGATAAGCACCTCCCCAGTGTATCATGGCAGCAACTGTGGGTCCACTCCATGACTAGGGCTGCTTATGCTGGGTCTTTGAAACACAAACCAAACAACGACAGCAAAAAGAAACCCCATCCTTGCCTCAGGACAGCAACACCTGAGAAACACGAGGGCAGAAATGAGGAAACACAACAACACTGAGGCAGCAGGAGTCACTGTTCAGGCAGGAACCTTTCCATGGGGATGACTCCCCCGGATGAGGTATAACAAGTAAGGAATCTCCTCACCTAGGCACCCAGGTATGTAATGTCCCAGGGATTCAGAACAAAGGAATGGGGAACACCTTCATGTCGCGTTTAAATCAAACTCCCTGTTCCAACTGCATAGTTACAGCAATGAACAGAAAAATTACTGGGATGAGTAGCACCAAACAGATTTGGGATTTACTATTTTATTAAGAGATGACAGGTTTTCTACCACCACTACCTCTAACCAAAGTAAAATCATCACAATTCTCCCTCTGCCACCCCCTACAGTTCTGTTTTATTTTGAGTGACATTCCAGAACTAAAACCAGAGCCCATGATCCAACCAAGAAACAATCCCAAATGTAATTCATAAAGTAAAATTAAGGCCAGACTCCTCAGCACACATACCATTGACTTAACACATGACAGCGAGAACAAAGTCTTCTCCTCCCCCAGCAAGAACGTCATATTTTACTGCAGCTTCTACAGATTAATTATCAAACTGAAGGTGTCCTTTGAGGCCTAACTTTATAGAAAAATATTAAAACAATAAAAAGTTCCTACTGATTCATTAGATGTCATTTCCACCTCCCACAAAGCATTTTAAAATAAGGTACATTTTACCTGTTCTCCAGCTCAATACACTGGATAGTTGCACCTTAAAGAATTTAGCTTCTGAAATTTCTAGTAGCAAATCACCCAAACTTTATGAACAACCAAAACCAAATGCTTGTTTCTGCATTCTAAACATCCTGATGATCACATTTCCAAGCACCAGATATGCATTCCATACTTGAAACATGACACAGGTTCATTCATGTGTTTACTAAAGATTTACAGGTTCTCATTCTTATTTACAAACTAAGCTTTTAATTTTATTTATTTTGTTATTAAAATAGCAAATTATCCCTGTAGAATTCAAATTCATGGATCTCACTGGAATGTCCTTCCTCATGATCCAGTTCATTTTCAGAGCACAGGTTTGTTTCCACTTCACTGAAATGCTATTAATAATATTCTGAAAACAAATCCCCAATGATAGCGTTCCAAGCTGATGTTCTGTTACCTTATTAAGAAGAGTCTAGAAAAAGAAATGGCTCTCTAAGTGGCAATTTGGGTTCTGAGGACTTCTTGGAATTATGGTGAATCCCTTTTGTTTCAGAAGAATCAACAAACTTTGGAATGACTCTGTACAGCAAGTGTAAGTATTATTTCTTGAACAACTTCATGCACTATTACAAAGTGAATTTAATTGTTCCATTCAAACATATTAAGACTATATGAAAAGCTAATGTGGAAAAACTGTCAGCATGTAGGAATACAAAATACCTTTCGATGCTTGTCATAGGCAGAAGACAAAGAATTATTTATTTAAATTTCTTTTACCAAGTTAGCTCAATACAGTATGCCATAAGAATATGTAAGAATCTTTAGTTCCGCACATCATGCTTAACAGAAATACAGGCAAATTTTGACACTACAAAAGGGATTTTTTTCAAATAAATACTTTAAGCTACCATAAAACCAACAGCAAGCTACTGCTACACAACTTAATTGACTAAGTTTAATAAAAAATTCAAGTATTATTTATAATAATCAATATCATTTTGATGCTTTCGTTTTTTATTTAAATACTGCACGCGTTTCATCCCATAACTCCAGTTCCTTCAGCTCAGTCCGTGGCAAGTGTTCAGTGTCCAAACCCCCACAATTCTCTGTATCAGTGGAGGTATGGATCACTATGCCTATCAACAGGCCTATTTTTGTTACACATCTGTGGAAAACAGTGTGCAAACCCCCCATGATTCCACAACCTGCATGTGGAAAGCCACCAATTTTTAAAAAAGTATATCCTATTATTGCTTCCTTTTCCTATTTAACTTGTCTGGATGAGGAGCTACCACCCAAACTTGCAAAAGCAACGTCTGGCAGGCCTATAGTAGACACATTTGCTGACACAGCAGTGTCATTCAGGGTATAAATTTCTGGATTCCTAAGCAAGCAACTAGCATTCTTTCCAAGACAACAGTTTTAGCTTAGAAGTCACCTTGCTGGGACATCTCAGCAAGTGACAGCAGTAAAAGCACTTTTCCCAAAGACTGACTGACAAACCACACATATGCTAGGGAGATGGGATGGTTTAGTATTGATACTCTTGATAGCAGCACACCTCTCCCATCAATGAGAAACTGCCAACACTTTTACAAAGAAAGTGTGTATCACCACAACTTCTCTGCCGAGATTAACCCCACAGCAGCAATAACCTGAGAATAAGGTCACGTACCCCAGACAGTTCATGAACAGAAGCTCAGCTGCTGCTCTTCTGCACCTCCACTGCACCACAACCACGAAATTTTGTGGTCAACAGTTACCACAATTGCTTGCAGCACGTAAAGGTAAGCACAAGCAGATCTCTCCCAACCCAGAATCTGGGGTCTCAGGCCTGTGATTTGCACTGTACAGATGGGCTTCTCCCAGCAGCATCGATTAAATTCCCTCAGGAGCAGGGATCTGTCAAAGCTAACATTTACCAGGGCCAGCATGTAACACCCGAACAATGCCAGCTCCCTTCCCAGCGCCCTTTGAAGTCGTGACAAACAATTGTCACTGGTATTTTTTCAGCACAATAGGGATCTTTCCTCCATGAAGTTACTAAATATATACTGCTGGTGTCACAACAGCACAGATGTGCCAGTGTTTCCTTTGAAATCCCTTTCTTCATAAATTTAACTTGACAGAGAAAAACACGAAGTGAAACATAACTTCTCTCCAGGGTCAGAAAAAACAACCATTGTGATTTGTTTTTACTTAACAAGTATCTGCTGAATAAATAAATCAACTGAGGAACTTTTTTGTTCCCATTTTAACTTCCAACAACCTCGTCACCATGGCTTCCCAGTGCATTTGTTGGTTGTTTTTCTTCATAACAACTGCAAATAACTCTACAGAATGTCATCGGGTAAATACTTCATTCAGAAGAAAACCTCTTTATCATCATGTCTCCACACTGCTGTTTTAAAAGTTGCCTAATTACACCATAATCTACTTTTATTACATCTCATGATCTACCCTCTAAATCTACACAGGTCTTTCTACACTACATACTCAGTAAAACTGATGGGTTTTAAGCACATATTTACAAAATAAACACAAAGTCTTCTTCAAAATTCCCTCCTATGCCAAGCTGAGCAATCACTTTAAGCTACATGCTAATGCAGCACGGGATCTGAAGCACTCCATAAACATTTTGTTTCTCCAAAATGTTTTGAAGGCCTCAATGTGCACTTACGCAAACCAATGTTTAAACTACCTGCAATTATCTGGGAGTGTCACCCAACGATGAGAGCACAGAGCCAGCAGCCAGGATGGCTGGATTCCATTATTGCTAACTCTGTCACTGACACTCCATGACCTTGAGCAAGTTGGTTAACCTCACCTCAATCTGCTGATCTATGAAGGCACACATTCTGCAAAGTATTTCAGGAGGCCCCCTTTGAACCGGCAGAACTGCTCTGATACTTTGCAAAACTGCTACTATTAACCACTTCACAGGAGGATGAGAAATGTCATCAGTAAATGTCTCCAGGATGCTGTAAAACGAAGGCATCTCGGAGCATTAACTATTGGCATAGTTGTCGACCATACACATAAATCATGCTGGTACTGACAGCAAAATCTATTAGGACCGCATTATTTTTTTAAATCCTGAAAAGGTGACTAACAAAAGGTAATATTCAAATGCAACTAAGAGGCACGAAAAGCAGTGAACAATTAAGTAACAGCTGTGCATTGCTTCTGATCCATTCTGCTACAGGCTCGCAAGGGTCCTAGAGAAGACATTCAAGGGCACGTGTGCTTTAGTCTCTATTTCCTCACTTTAAGTTTGTGTTTAAGGCACTAAACTGGTTGGTCTTTAAACGTGTGTTGTGCTTATTAGCGCTGCGTGGCCCCAAACCGCCTCAGATTAACAGAGGGGAGCACTCTTCCCCGGGAGAGAAGGGAAGGCGTTCCGAGCTGTGCCTACTGCCGGCAGGGCACGGCGGTAATTGCACACTCTTAATTGATCCTCTTTGTTCTCAACGAGGAGCAGCAGCGATACGGGCTGAGGCAGCTGCGCGATAACGGCGCCTCCCGCAGCCGGCCCGGCACCTCCGCGCCGCCCCCGGCCCGGCCCCGCCGCACCGCCCGGACCGAGCCCCGGCTCCGCGCCGCCGCCCCTCGGAGCGGCCTCCGGCCCGGCAGCACCCGCAGCGAGCCCCGGCCCCGCGGAGAAGCGGCGCCAGACCGGGGCCTCGGAGCGCGGCCGCCGCCCCGCTCCCCATCCCGGCCCCGCCGCGCTCCCGCAGGGCCTGCGGAGGGCAGGGGCGGGAGGTCCGGGCCGCGGGGCCCGGGACAGGCCGGGCCGGACCGCGGGTGTCGCTCCGCTCGCCCGCCCCGTGCCCGCTGCCGCCCCCCACCCCGACTCACCCGCCCGGGGCCGCTGGTGCGGGCTGGCGCGGCGCCCCTTTGTCCGCCCGTCACTGCGGGCAGCGCTGGGGCTGCTGGGACCGACCGGCCGCCGCCGCCGCCGCGTCACCGCCCCGCCCGCCGCCCGCCCCCGCCGCCATGTCGGGGCTGCCCCGCGGGCCGGGCCCCGGCGGCCTCGGCGCCGCTTCCCCCGCCCGGCGGCCCCGCCGGACGGCGCGGCTGGTGCGGCCGGCCCGGCGCCTCTCTCCTGCGGGGAGGTGTTTTTTAATAATATTTCACCTCATCTCGCGGTTCCCGAGGTGTGACCCCGTGGCGGAGGGGTTCCTGCCCCTCTCCCGCTCCCGCTGCGCTCAGGGCCGCCGTGTGTTCTGCCCTGCGGGCCCCGGAGCAGGTCGGGCGCACCTCGATGCCGCCCGTCGCTGCCAGTCCCCCTCTGGAAGGGTCGGCGAGTGTCAGCCCCGGGCTGAGTCGGAATAGGAGTGTTATTCCAGGCGTGACTGTCTGCCCGTCCAGCAGCATGGCTCAAATGGGACACACTGTCCCTGTAAACACTTCCATGCCGTTACCTTTGTTTTTTATTCCTCTTATTTACTTAATGTGCTTTCATTCAATGAGACTGTTAGTGGACTTCAGGTCGTACTGTGCATTTCTCCACTATATCATCTTCCCTTGCTTTCCCCCCCGCCCCCATCTTCCCCACTGTATAATACAAACAAATCCATGTGTAATCACCACCCATTATCATCCCAAACGTCAAGATCTTTAATGCAGCAAAATGTTTTTGTTGCAAGTCAGGTGGATAATTAAGGTTTATATTGAGCCACCCAGTACAGGATTGCAAAATCTTCTACCCATTACCAAGCTTTACCCCTCAGTGAAATGAATACACATCCGTGGTGAAATAAACACAGCAGCCACGAGCGTTTCACAACGACATAATGAAACAATCCAGAACAGGAAGTAACATATTTAAAATCATGGAAGACGTTAAATAAATTATAAAAAGTATATTTTCCAGCTTAGGCAAGGTGTGTGTATTAGCACTCACCTTTTTCTGCAGATCTAATGGTTCATTAGGAAGTTCATTCGAATACAGCCACAAGTCACATAATATTGTTAAATCATTATATAGAGAAATTATAATTTTGTCAGAATTTCTGAAAATATATGCAGTGAAAACTGGCAAAATATTTTGTTTCTTGATGAATGTAAATCAGTACAGATTTTAACATGGTTAAAAATGAACTGGAATTCTTGTTTTTAAAAAAAGATTTTTAGACTTCAGTCTTTCAGGATATGTGTAGAAAATTATTATGATTTTACTGAGTATTAATCCAATGCAGGATGTTCCTCATTTTGGAAACCTGTCTCAGAAGAAGCAGCAGACATAAATATGCTTCAGAGATATTCAAATTTATAACAAACAGAATGATCAAATAAAAACATAATCTCAAATGGCTAGACTTAAAAGCACATTAATTAGACAAATTGGTATTTTCCAGTTCATCCGGTTCATCTACAAAGAAAGTTCAGACTCTCTAAAAGCAGCTTTTACGTCTGCCTCTGTAAGTTTCCCAGGATCCAACTTTTTTTCTGTCACACATTTGATACGGTTTGCATCTACCTGTTGAAAATCAGGAATCGAGCTGGTCTCCTTCCTCTCCCACCCATCGATCACTACAGCTAGTGTTCAGGTTGTTTTGCGATTTTTAAAAGACTGTGTTAACTCCAATTAAATGTGAAAACGTATATGAGTGCGAGCAGGACTCGGTGGTGATCTGTGCTTGCTGCTGGTGCCGATGCCAGCACAAACACGCAACCCCTGACAATTCTGCACCAACGTGCCCCTAGGAGAGGCTCTGCCCATCCCAGACATTCCCAAAGGTACGTGTGTGCCGCTGGTCTTGAACCAGCGCTGAAACATTCCAGAGCTGTTTGGGTCACGCACCAGGCCTGGCTCGGCACCGTCCCACCGTCCCGCTGCTCTTGCCGTGCCTCGCTTGCCTCCGGGGATGCAAAACGATGGAGAGGGTGAGTGTGGGGTGCTCAGTGCCGGGCGCCCCGGGGAGGCTGCTCGGCTGCACCGGGGGAGATGGACACTGCCGCCTTGCGTGGCAGTAACTGCGAGTACCTCAGGTCTGCAGGAAGTTGTCTCCTTTATCCTTAGGTCATTGCTTCTCCTGCTTTCTCCTTTCTGGGCTGCTTTATTCTGCCTGAATTATTAATTATTTCTGCGATTAGGGGGAGATTAAGGCTACATTCCTTGCTATGATGCTAGCGGAGCAGGGAAAAGATGAGAGGAGAAAATGGGGATGAAGAAGACAACAGAAGTACAAATGCAAAGGAACAGAGATGTAAGATGCAGCAAAGAATCTTCAGCAAGTCTTTCAGGTCACATTAAGTGTAACCAAGGTGTAAAAATGCTGTTCCTGCAGCTTATAATTGGTCCTCTGATTTTTTACCTACCTTAGAAACTGCTTTGAGTTACCTGAAAGCATTGGCTAGTCTTCTGTGACATAAAATACTGTCTCCTAATAGCATGAGACCTGACAGTGGGGTGTGCAGAGATGAAATGCTCCTGAATGACTCTGGTGGTTTTGGTTGCTGTGGTGATTATCCATCTGTTAAAATACTGTTTAAATACTTCATATGAGAGATTCACAACTCATTTATCATGGAAAAGATTTTCTCAATTTGTGAAAAACACAGCATTATGCCTGATTCCTGTAATTTTGCACACCTGATTAGGAAAATATTCCACTTTATCTGTCACAGCATAAGAACATGGTGTAGCATTTATAACAGAGGGTACCCTGCTTGGGTTCTGTATTCACCACTAGCCCAGTGGGCCTGGAACATTAGCATGTGTGTGCTGGCCTGTGCAGTTGCAGAGGCTGACTGCAAACACCTCATGAGAGGCCTCCTTTAATGAATCTTCAGTCTGAAGAAGTCACACAGATTAAACTGTATGTTTACAGAATCTGATATGAAAACAACAAGTGAGGAGATAGGAGAGAGCTAACCACTTTATATATCTGAATCTTACCTATAGTCCCTAATGCATTTAATTCTTACTAATGAATATTCTTAATGTGATGTTTTGTTTTCTTGACAGTTCCCTTCTCCGTGGCACAATGTGGCAGATCATCTTTGGCTTTGAAGTAACTCAGGAAAGGGAGTGAGGTATCTGCCTTTCCATTTGCACTCATGTTGTCTTTCTATAGAAAATGATTGGCGTTTTCTTTCTAATTAATACCAATTTATTTAAAAGTCTCCATAACATTTTTTTTCACTTTTAAAGACTAGCAGAAGAAACAAAACTGCATTTAAACTACCACCCTAAAGCAGCATGCATGTTCTGACTTACAACAGAAGCAGGAATTGTTTAACCTAAATTGTCCAAGCTGTTCTTGTAACTTTAATTCACCAGCAAAAGTGGTTTGGGTGGTTTGGGTTTTTTTGGTTGGTGTTTTTTGGGTTTTTTTTTTGTTTTGTTTTTTGGGGGTTTGTTTTGTTTTGTTTTGTTTTGTTTTTGTTTTGTTTTGTGTTGTTTGGTTGGGGGTTTTTTGTTTGGTTTTTTTTGTTGTTTTTGTTTTTGTTTCTTGTTTTTTGTTTTTTACTTGCATATGTGGCAAGTTTTTAAATTTCCCCCCTCCAGTGGCAGCAAGCTGTATTCCCACTCCCTGTCACTGGGGACTTAGACTAACTCAGGTGTACTTTTCTTTTTGTGTCAGAGGTTGGACTGTTTGTTTTTATGACTAATGATGTGGACCTTGGGAGCCACATATCTCAGCACCATTGAGGAAATATCTAGACTTCTGTTAAAGTGTAATCCCTTTCAGGGCATGCCTGTACAGGAGTGTTAAAGACAGCTCAAAGCTCTCTCTGCCCGTGCTCCCCACTGGCTGGAGCCAAGCCAGTTCCATCTTAGGAATCTTTTAGCTCAGCTCTCTGCCTGTGGTGCTGGGTCCTTGAGATGTGCCTATGGATACATGGTGAGCCCAGCATGCCAGAGGGCCACGTTTGCTGCAGAACAGATAAAATTATTTGAGGAAAATACATCCTAAAGTGTCACTGTCTTTAAAATACCAAATATAAGCAAGGGTAGGTTTCATGTACACTCAGTGAATAAGGCGAAGTATAAGATCTAAGGGATCAAGTCCCTTTTGGGTCTTGTACTGAGTGAATTTTGCCCAAAATGTGTTTGCATTACACTTCAGACAGGCGTCAGGGCTCACTTCCTTGTACTTGGTGTCTTATGGTTCTTCGTGTGGGAGCTTCTGGCATGCTGTGCTCCTAAGCTGTATGAAAGAAGCCATAATTGAGTCTTAGACACCGTGGTATTTATAATAATTTTGAAACCTCAGAGAGAACAAACATTTAGAGGTTTACAGACAGTCATCATCTTTATGAAGTGTAGGATCTATTTCTGCATTGTCTGCAGGACCCTGCTGAGAATCTCCATGTCCTGCTCATCAGAAAGCTGCAAACTCAGCATGGGCTCTACTTTTTTCCAAGGATGTGCGCATACATCTCTTATAAATAAGCAGTTATGGTTGTTTCACTAGACCTCTAATAACATCTCTATTTTATTTTCCTTTCAAAGATGTTTATTCAGTGTTGACACGTATTTATAATATCATCTCAACAGTAAGAGTCTCTCCTGTCAGATTTACAGCTATTATAAAATATGATGCTATCTGCATACAAATGGATGGTGGGAGCCCTACAGACATGTCCCCTATTATTACTGCCTAAAGAAGCAATAAAAATTTAACATTTACCATCGGGAAACACCTGCAGAGATTAAATTAAAACTAGATTATATGCTTATCAGTTATATGTTACAAAAGCAAACTCCTCAGAGATTAACATAAAAATCATTGTTATCAAAATCTTATTAAAAGCTTCAGTTAATACACTCCATTTTGCACCTCCACTGCTCAAGCGTTCTCTGTGTGTGACTTACTGAGCCTTTGTGCAGCTGCAGGGAGGGGAGGCAGGGCAGCCTCACCGAGAGCTTTGCAATCGCCTCAGCAAACGCCTGCCCTGATATTTGGATTTGTTGTGAAAAACTGACCGCAGGTACCATTTGTCCTTCCCTCTTTGATCCTAGCCGCTCTCTGAAGGGCTCTCCGCACTGCATGCTCTGTTTCTTGAGCATGGTGCCAAGGCAGGCTCCAGGCTCCCTTGTGGAGTTCTACTGGGAATTACTCTGGAGAGCACTTGTCCTTGCTGTTGAACTCGTTGTTTAGAATGGTCAGCAGGACCAAGTGAAGGGATTTTCCAAGGCTAGAAGTTGAGGACAAAGAGCTGCTGTTGCTGCTAAGCAGATGGTCTTGTGTTTAGTTTGTGCAGCTTTTGACATGTTCCAAACACACTACAGAAAAGAGAGACCAGGAGACAACTGAGCTGGAGTTGATCTCTGACCTGGAAGTTCAAAATGCTTCTGGGTCTGGGCTTTGCTGCCACCAACGACTGAGAAGCTTAGAGTGCAGATTATCTACCTGCTCAAAGAAGACATGCAGATCCCACCTGTGACTGATTTGCACACACAGTGGTTAGGGTGTATTTCTCCATCTGGTATGACAGTGACCCCTTCGGCTCCAGGCATTAGAAGGAACTTGCCTGGGGCATATTCCAAACTGTGTATGGGAGGGTATCATTCATGAACAGCCTGAATTGCTTAGATGAAGGCCCAGGCCAAAACCCACTTTGACTGTGGAGATTCTGCCGAGTTTGGTGGATCTGGAGGAGGTCACACTGAGAAGAGGTTAAGAACATTGTTTTTGTGATTTTAAAATGACCAGTCATGCAGTTTACCAAAGGCCAAACTCAGAAGAGCATTAAAGAATGTCAGACCACGGTTTCCTCAAGACATTTATTCTGAAGACAAACATAATGTAGGGAGCCTTCTGGTGATTTTTTTCCAATCCCTCACCATCTCCCCTGATGTGTTGGCACAGACTGTAACATTTAGTTAAGTGACTGAGAATTATTGGGGGTATCCAACTTAAAAAAAACCCCTAACAACAACTTAGGTTTATAGAAATAGACAAAATAGTGCATAGACCTGCGAGATGGGGAATGCAGAGCAAAAGCAGACCCAAAGAAAGGGAGCAGAAATGGCTGGAGCTTGCTTTGCAGGGAAGAAAAAATGTCTGTGCAACCATGGCCTGACATTTTAAGTAATAAGAATTTGCTGCCCCAGCTGATTTTCTCTGAAATAGCTTAAGGAGTGTTCAGACAAGTATATCCAGATCAGAGGGGTGGTAACTTATTGCTGGGCAATGCTCACCAGCCTCTGGGCAGACTGGGGGAGGACTGTGCTGTCAACAGAGCTGGATTTGGGAGGAGACACATATCCAGAGCCTGACTCTCAGCACTGTCGCAGCCTAACCCAGACCTGCTGTGTGTCTCCCTCTTAGAAGAGCTGGGGTGTGCACTTTGCCTTCCCTCATGCCTGCAGGGACAGGCTGGCTGTACATTAGCATTTTTATAACAAGCTCTCCTTTGAGAGGAGGTAACGGCCAGATCCGGTCACTTCAGCACCAGCCACAGGTGCACCCAGTTCTGTGTGGAAGCCTGAGTTCTGTCATTTTATTTGGACAAATCACTGTATTTAACTTGGAAAGGCCTGCTCATCCCCTCTTGCTCTGCTGTCAGGCTCTAAGCAGTGTGAATTATTGACAGGGGGATTTAAGGTTTCATTTTTCAAAAATGACGCACATTTTTGTTCGTGCATACCTATAGCCAAGATGTAGAAACTCCTTTACTGTAGTCTGAATTTTCCATCATTGTTATGCTAAATAATTCACTTCTGCTGCCACTAGAGGTATAACATTCACTTGAACAAATACCAAAGGAAACATTTTGTTGGAAACCTTGCCCATATTAATATTTCATTTTTCAAATAATGTTTTTGATCTGGGTCCTTTTGGAGGCCTCAGCCTACTTTGCCTATTCCTGTTGGGCACTCTTTCTTTTATTGAACTACAGCTGGCTACTCCTGAGATGAAATGCCACTTTGTGATTAAAGGGTACTGAATTGAGTGCTCATTTAAACTGCATAAAAAGCTAAATTATAGTATCAGTCATTGTATCAATCATCTGTGACTACCTCATGTGCAGCCTTGTACCAACACATTTGTAAGACTTGTTCCACATTAATTCTGGTGCAAATTTACATTTATTCTGAAATGCAAACGTAACAAAATTTATTTTCAATGACTTTGTTTTTCCCCCCCATGTAATAACCAGCTCTCAGATATAATATCCCTCTTGAAAGTCATGAAAATGTCAGAGGGGACAAGGGTAGCAATGAAGTTCCCAGATTTCCTTTGGCACTGGTAGGAGAATTGCTGCATAACCTGGGTTTTCACAGCAGACTTGCAGCACCTACATGGTCTGAGTGCAGCCCAAGTGATATAAATTATACCTGGCCACAGCCTGGTGAGAACCTAATCTTTCTCTGTTTGAAGTTTGTAACCTTTCAAAATGTTCTGCCACGCTTAGAGCCAGGCTCTGCCCAGCAGGTGCTGGGAGCCTCAGGGAGGTTTCTGTGGGCATTGCCTGCTGTGCCACCACCGCCAGCTCTCCTGCTGCCTTCCACATGGCCACCTTCTCCTTCCCACTGCAGTTCCACGTGCTGCTTCCCACCTCCCCCTCAGCTGTGCCTGAGCAGCCCAGCCAGACGCCAGCACCACCTCGGGAAGGAGCATGGGGACAGTGAGTGATGCCAGCCAGAGCTACAAACCTGTGTGGAGAGCAAGCCCCAAAACAGCCTTCCTGCCACATTCTCCTTGCAGGGCTGCACCCGCCTCACCCTAGGGAGAAGTGGAAGAAAGCAGGAAACATCATGAATGCTGGAGGGAGAGATCTCTTCCACCTGTTTTGTGAAGTTTAATTTGTTAGTTTGGGTAAAATTGCAGCATTCAGAAGATAATGGTGTGATGGTAAGACTGAAATGTGGGCTTTAATTTAAAGTCCCCTGCACTGCAGCATGGTGTATCCCCTGTTTATAGATGCTGTGCTATTTGTCACAGGAAAATTATTTTGGAGAGAAAATAATGAAACAAGACACCAGAGACTTCAGAAGTTTTCCTCTAAAATGAAATTTTGAGAAAATTATTGTTTGCTTGAAGCATTTAATTACTGTAAAAGTAGGCTTTAGCTGGGAAAGGTATTCACAGCATAAGTGAAGCACAGATCCTCATAAATGGCATAGTGCCATCTTTCCCCCAATGTAACACTAATAGCACAGTTCAGTACAGAGTGCATACATACTGTAGTTGGTGTATTCTTATTTTTAGTTTCTTTGTATTTTTGGTAATAATACTGATAAATTCACCAAAGTCTTATTACACTCATATGTACCAATGTATCTGTATACCAGGCCATTCTGATGCACCAGCCAAACTGGTTGTGAGTAATCTTATCAAACCACCTGCAGTTTTGTTGTTAGAGCTCTCAGGAATTCATCAAGGTTACTGAGAAAACAACAGGATCAAAAAATAAGAAGAGAGCTTGAGAAATTGTCTACAAAAAAAGTAAACCCTAGACAGGGGAAGCACAATGTAAGGATGGACGCTTGACCACTTGGATGTCCTGAAGGATGTGTGCCTGCCTCATGAAGAAGCAGCTTCGCTAACCCAGAGATGTGTGCCCACGTGGACAGTAGACCTAGAATCTGTATCTGCCATGTAATGTAAACAATAAAGGGCATCTCTTGCAATCATACTGGTTCATTTATTCAGCAGCCCATTTCCCCCCTGCACTCATAAGAAATGTTTTACTAAGAGAAACAATGAGCAGTTGGGATATTTTGCATTGTATTAGGATAAAAGTTAATAAAGTAATACCACTAAAATTATAGCAAAGGGAGATAAAAATTAGATCCATGGAGTTTAGTGAAAACAACTGCACTATGGTCTGACCTTATTTCTGCCCTCTACACTATCATTAGTAAGACTGTGTCATTTATTTACAGCTTCCTCCTATTGCAGGCCCAGTCTTCGGCAATAAATTCAGTTGCAGAAGTATTGTCACTGAAGCAGCTGCATTTAGAATAAAGTTCTCCCAACAATCAAGAAAATGTGTGGCAACCTTGTATGCTTTGGCCGCAATTTTGGTAACTCTTTCCAATGATACAGTTTAGAGTCAAGCTGACCTTTGTGGGTTTCACCACTAAGGCAACAGTTACATTAAAAGGATGAACGAGCAACAACAAAAGAGGAAGGCTGGGATCATATAATCTGAACACCAGAGCTGCCCGCACTTACACTTTGCTATTTCAGTGAGGAAGGCAGCACTGAAAACTGGTAAAGATCATAACTTTAACTAAGGAAATGGAAGTTCTGCTTTCATTTTAGGCTTTTATTCCCTGTATTGCCCTAAGTCATTTAAGACCAGACTGCAAATGATACCTGATTTAGATTAAAAAGGCAGAAAGTGTACAATTAAAAAGAACAAAACCCAAACCAAACCTGTTACCAGTAGTGAAAATTCTGCTGTGTGGTAAAGAAAAGGGGGCATGCAACAGTCAAGGTGATTTTCAATGACAGAAGTGCCTTTGGCTCTTACTGATTACACTGATTTCTTCCTCATTGAATGAGAATAAAACACTGATGCCATGTGAACACATGTTGGATGTGAATTGGTTTATATGACTGTTAACAGTTGGGACTAATAATCTGTCACTAAACTAAAATATTGGCAACTACACCAGTAACAGGAGAGTGTGTCTGTTGCTCAGTCTCACTGGTTGGTTATGTTCCCTGTTTTAGTTTTCACTAAGATACAAAAGACTCCATTTTCAAAATAATTAAATGAATAATTTAATTATTACAAGACATATGTGACATGCCCACAACCACGGCTGGTAGAAGTGTTTCTATTTGTTATGACCCTAGACCAGATCTAGGCTCATCTGGAGAGCTTCTTTCAGCATGTTGGTATTTGGTTTTCGTGGGTCTTTCTGTCCTTTCTCTGTGGGATTCTGGGGCAGACATCTGGGATGGCTTAAGGAACTGGATAAAGTTTGGATCCCCTTGGGGGAACAAAGATTCCCTAGCCTTTGAGGCCAGAAATTCATACTTTCTTCACTGAGTTTGCAAAAATTAACTTTTTTGTCCCTCTTTCTCAAGATTCAAAAATGAAAGTACTCTTTTGGAAAGGCAGCAGATTGGCCTAAATGCCACTCAAGCCAACAGAGTTTTTGTTCAGCTGCTGTATTTGAGGCCTTCCTACTTCTGTTTTTAACTGTTCTTAAAATATTTCTGCACTAGCTATGTGGAATATTAGCGCACTAACAATGTGGAATATTAGCACATATAAATCTGCAGGGCTTGCTGAAACAGTTTGCTTATAGATTCATTGACCTTGACAGCAATAAATCATAATGTTTGTAGAGGGAGAACTGAGTTTTTTCTATATGTTTGTTGTGCTAGTTCAGGATTTTTTTTCCACTATTGTCTGTTAAAATTTGTTTAATGGCCTGTGTGACACAGTGACTGATGCTGAAATCCTCTGATGTCTTTTGGAAATGCAGTAGAAGCAATTTCCAGCCCATGTCACAGGAAATTTGCATGTTCCAATGAATAAAAATTAAGATGAAAGCAGGATGTGTGGGAAGACCTGGTAGTGACAGAATCATTCCCAGCTGCTTTCTTGGTTGCAGAGTAATCACAAAATGAGGATTTTTACCAAGCTTGTTTAATCCTCATCACTGGATTTTGGAAGGATGTGGCCACTGCCAGCTGCCTTGCTGAATTATGTGCATGTTCTGTACCACTGGAAAACTCATGATTAGGCTCTGACCAGAAAACAAACCTCAGTGAGCAAGAACTGTCACCAAACTCCTAAAGTCCACTGTCTGCAGAATCCCATTTCTTAGATGAACTGGCTTTGTTTTAATGGCATTAAGGAAAAGCTCTGTTAGGAGGCAGGAGGCAGAAGGCAGAGTGTAGCCCTGAAATCAGATCACACTCTTTTGCCTACTGAGAAAGGAGCAGCTGAGGATAAAGCTTGCACACATGCAGCTCTGTATAGTGTTTCAAGAAAAGCTTCAGAAAAGATAAGATTCTCATTTTGTACTTTTACGAAGAGCTGCACTGACTGCAGGAGTCTCCATGTTACACTCACAGCAAGTACAACAGTTTTCTATGGTGTTGCTGCAGCACTGCCCCACCTCAGTTTATTGCCCTCCCTCTTTGCCACATCACCAGCTCCAGGGAGCTGGGGGTGCTGTGGATGTGCCAGTCCCAGAGCCTGGAAGCAAAGGGTTCATGGGAGAGCATTCTGAGTCTCTGCAAGCAATTGGAGGTTAAAGAGTCCAGCGGCCTTTGCTGCTTTTGCTTGAAAATAGTAAACAAGTAAGAAAAATATTATGTTTGTATCTGGTATACAGTAAGGCTTTAAATTTGAGTTTACTTACCTTTTAAGTGTTCCACATAGCCTGTATTTGACCAGAGGTTTGCAAACGTGGCCCTGGAAAGGTTGCAGGGGTAATTGGCTGGCAGCCTAGGACGGTATTTAATTAGCAAGGAATGCACCGGCCCTAACTGCATTCCCTGCAGGAGCCACAACCCACACGGCTACAGGTGCTGTCCTGCTTGCTCCTCAGGCCCAGGGACTACTCTTCCTCGGGCAGGAGTGCTGCATGCTGCAGTTTATGCTGCATTTGGAAAAGAATACATTTGGATATCACTATCAGGACATAAGTCTTTCTATTTTCTGTTTTTTGTTCTGCCATAATGACAGGCAGTATCATCAGATTTAGGGTCCTGCTGCCCTCTTGATACATGAACCCCTGACTGCCATAACCTTGCTGGATTCATTTTTTAATGCCTCTTTGATTAACCATTTTGGGACAGCAGGGCCTGACTCTGACTAGCATCAGCTGCTGATCTTCCTGAGTTCATCTGGAGTCTCAAGTGATTGATACCTCAGAGAATTAAGCTCAAAGTGCATGAGGCGAGACTGCCTAGAGCTAAAATACCCACAGTCAAAGCCCATTAACTGGAACGTCCGTGTTGCACTGAAAGTCTTTTTGGAAAGCTGAGGTTAATTTTTCCTTTATTTCCACCGTTCTGGAGTGTTCTGCCTTGATACACTAAGATGTAATATACTGTTCTGTTTTTTTCAAGCACTCTGATGGCAAAATGTTCTCTTTGGTGGTAACTTCTGAATTAAAAAAAAAAAAATTTTTAAAAAAAAGAAGTTAATTTCTATTTTTATGGTGATTTTAGCTTTAACAGGTGATTGTTTTCCTGCAACATTATTCAGGTAAGCTCCTGTTATGTGTATCAAAGGGAAATTTATGATTTCAATGCACTATGTTATGTATTTTGCATCATGGTGGCCCCTCCTCAAGAACAGCAGGAACCTTGTAGAACTGTGCTTCTCCCTTGACTTGTTTTCCTTCTGATCTATGCTTATTTTTTCATAACTACTTTTCAAAGATTTGTTCCTTTATTTTGCCCAGATCCATCCATTTTCCTGCATTTTATTTTCTCTGTTATCTGTGTTCCTTAACGTGTGAGCACTGAGAAGACCTGAGCAAGTGGAGAAGGGAAAAGGCTTTGGGAGCACTTAGCTTTGGAAACCCCAAAGCATTGTGCTGCGATACAAACCCCTGAGGGGCACAGTCCAGTCTCAGCGACTCCCTTCGCAGAAGACCCACACCACCAGGGGTACTTAACTACTCAAGACCCACCCTGCCTTAGTGCAAGCGTAACCACTTGCCTTTATTTTTCATTTTAACCTGCTCCTAAGCTGAGAATACAAGTGCTGTGGAAACCTTGATTCACCAGTAGCTTATCACAGATTTCCACTGTGCCAGACTGTCACTAGGCTTTGTGGTCTTCTCCCTTGAATTTTTAATTTCATTTCTTGTGTATATATATATATATATATATATATACACATACATATACATACAAGGCCTGTACCGAGTAATTGATTGCCCACCTTGTTCTTTTCCTTTCCCCTTTGTCTGCTGCTTTCTTCTCTCTTCTGCTTTTCTGCTAGGTGGCAAAATGAGTGAGCAGGATGCGTGTGCAGGGAGGAAAGAGGAGCTTGCACAGGGGGCGGCAGGAGAGTGGGGCTGCTGAGGATAAGGGACAAGCTGCCTGCCCCTGTGGTGATGCAGAGCGTGTGTTGAGCAAGGCTGCAGAAGTGTTGGGGTGACGAATGAGCTTGTTGTGACATGGGAAAGGCCTGGCACAAACTCCCAGTTCAGTTGGATTTTCCTTGCAAACACAATGGGTTTAGCTGAATAAGGAATAATTGACGTTTGAAAATGTTTGGATGAGAATTGGCATTATTACAGCCTTTTATTTAATGAAAGGGTGAGATAATCATAACTGCAAATGTTTTCTCCTTTATATGAATGTTGAATATAAAATCTTTTATTGCAGATACTATTTTTTAAAAATTAAACTGAGTGACTTCAGGGTGGAGTTTCTGGTTTTTCTTTTTGTTTGTTTGGTTTTCCTTACTGTCCGAGGTAAATTGTTACTTTCACTTGGCTATGGAGACCAGTTGTTCGGTTGCTTTGTCTTGCTTTTTTTTTTTTTTTTTTTTTTTTTTTTTTTTTTTTTTTTTTTTTTTTGGTAGAAAGTACTGAATTATTATTGTGGACTGAGGAGCATTTTGACCAGTGACGGGGGCAGCTACATTTTCTATCCTTTAAATATGAGATAAATGCTACAATTAAATGCCAAAACATAGGATTGAATTTTTCCTTGGTTTAACCTGAGCTAACGCAATGTTCTCTCTCTGCACATTTATAAGCGTGGTTGCTCTAGGGAAAATAGGGGGAGGGTTGGATTGCAAAGCTCTGCCAGAAGCATCTCCTGTCCTCTGAGAGAGTCTGCTGGAAGATAGAGTCGGGCAGGAGAATGCAGAGAACGTTTGCTACTCCTTAGTGGTGTGCAGCACCGGGGCTCACGGCTCAGCACGGAAGAACAGGAACTGCCACGCTGTTTCCAAGAACAGCCAGCAGCATTCAGGGAGGGAGGAAAAAGCCACATATCGAATCATCTTGACTTGGTGCCTCCTCCCAGCCCTGGGTAAGGGTTTGAAAACACAGAAGTTTCACCAAAGCTACAGTGTTTATCTGCTGTTGATCACACTGTTCCATACGAATTTGTTTGATGCCTTTTAAAATCCATTTTCAGTCTCCACAACCTCCTGAGGCACTTACTGCCACAATGCAATTAGGGATAGTAGGAAAGAGTATTTTCTTTTGGGTGTGTTTGTTTTAAACCTGCTGCTAAATGCCTTTGTTGGAGACCCCCTCAGCTTTTGTACTGCAAGAGAAAGTGAACAATTACTCTGCATTTACCTTCTCCATTCGGCGTTTTACAGATTGCCATCACTTCCCTCTGTAGTCATCTTTTTTTTCCAACCTGAAGAACCTTTGTCCATTTCATTTCTTCTTGCAGTGAAACTGTTCTGTATCTCAAAAAAGATAAATGTGGGCTTTTTATTACTCCTCTCTTTTTCTCCTCTCAGACAGAAGCGTCAAGAAAACCCTATGTAGGAATGCCGTGATTAAAAGTTTTTTGATGCTTCTTTGTCCCAAAATAATTAGCTTTTGGCTCTTGGAAATTATCAAAAGCTTCTGAAAGGAAGAGAAAGTGTGGTGTTCTTGTAACCCACTCCAGCTTGAGATTGTGTTCGTACCCAAAACTAGTTAAGAGAATGCGGCAAATAAACAGAAGTGTGTGTTCGAAGTTTTCCTTTGTTGCCAAAAAAACTTCCAACTGAATACACTAAAATTGAGTGCAAGAAAGTGACAAAACCGGGACCTGAGAGTTCAGGAAGTTCAGTAATTCGGTCTGTACTGAGCAAGGTCGGCAGCACTGACACGACACAGCAGCTCCAGAGAGAGTGGGGCTGTTTTATCCTACTTAGTCCAGAATAAGCACGGTATCTTCTATTATGTCTAAATCTGAAGGGACAGAGGAGTAAAAGAGAGCACATTCTAATTTTAAGTTTCTGTGTTTCTATCTGGCACAAACACTCATGTGAGATAGGCAAATGCAAATGTCTCCAGATCTGAGCACAACCATCTGCAGGGAGCACTTTGCTGTCCTTTCAGTCTGGCAAAGTCACAAAGCTCTTCACCTTGTGCTCTTTTCTCCTACCTTGTCGCATTTGAGCTGACTCTTCAAGACTCTGTACACTTACTTCTTGCTTCCTGCTGTGTCTCCGTTGTTTGGATTTCCCATCTGCAGTGTGCTGTTGGCAGTACTGCTGCCCTGCACTGTCAACTGCCATCTCCTCTTTCCATGCCCCTATGCAGAGGGTTGCTCTCACAAAATGAAGTTGCGTCCCTGTCTGAGGTCTTCCTGGAAGCTTGTTTCTTCCAAACACCTACCAGATACCTCAGGAGATGGGCTTACACCTCCTTTTCTTCATTATCTATCTAAAAAGAATATTACACATATGTTGAAGAATGGGAAGATCTTTGTTTTGTTTCCCCATGCACTTGCTTTTTGCTGAGTTTCCTGTTAAGTTCCCAGTGCTGCTTGGGCCTTTCCCTCTGGTCCTGCCTCGTTGTCTTGTTACCACCCGCTCATTAGATCACGGCTGAAATTAGCTGGTGAGAAACTACAGGACAGGGTTGATTTCTCTCCCCTCAGGAGCAAGGGCTCCAAACGGTTTTAAGTTGTTAGGAAATGGAGGGGAAAAAAAAAAAAAAAAAAAAAAAAGTGAAAACAACAAAATAAGCACTTCTGCAACTGGGGAAACCAAGGTAGGAAGGGCCAGGTACCCATGGAAGGTGCTGGTGAAGGTCTATAACAGAACCAGTGAGAGCTCACGTGGCACCAAAGCCTTGTGTTCCAAGTAGATCATTGTGTCTGCTTTTGTAACTGTCTTTAATAACAAATAGTCTTTAGGATTAAATATGAATTTAAATATGGATTTAAAATTTAGGATTAAATATGTGATTCCTTTGGGGGAAAAATATTTTGTGAAAATTGCTTATAGGAAAATGCAATGATTTTATGGTACAGTGTTTTCCGTATCATTTTTGCTTGTTTTGGGGGAGCTAAATAATGATAAACAAAGTCATGGAAGTGTTTGGCTTCAGTAAGATGATGATGATCTGTTAAGGATATGTTGGAAATGGTAATATTCATCCCCAAATGATAATAGTAATTCCTGTTTGGGACCAGTAAGTTACTTTAGGTGCCCTCAGCACAGAGTTACCATCCCATGGAGTAGTGTCCCATCAATATTTTGTCCCTAACTTTTTTTTGAAGACACAAGGTGCCATGCCTGTGAGGGAGAGTGGGTGTTCCCAGTGCAGTAAGATGACAGTGAGGGGTAAAAGGTGACTTGCTGAGCTGAAATCAGAGGGCTGAGGCTCCCTGAGGCTTCCAGCAAGATCTGGTCTGCTTTGCATCAGACACAAGCAGTATGCAGACTGCACTCAGCTTAGCTAAACTTTCTCTGTGGGAGATACTTAGAACTCTGCAAGGGAGGATTTCTATTGCAGGCAAGCCACGTATATAGTAAAAAATCATAACTGTGTCCAGAAATGAAACAGCCAAGTGTGGCTTTTGCTTTATGATAAATCCTGTCAGTTCAGAGCAAGTCCCCAGACCCTGAGTTTTCTTTGCCATAAAATAAATGCTGATAGGTAATAGATGAAACAGTGTGAACTTCTCACTTGGTGGCATCAATCTGTGTAACATAGCCTGGGAAAACAACTCTCCTAATCAGTCCCTGTTGGCTCCAGTCTATTTAAACATATGTATTTTCAGGTTTCAGTTCTGGTGATGATATGCTGCTTTCATGACTCTTCCTCACAGGAACAGAAGCAGAAGGATGTAGTTTTCCTCTGAAGTGGCAATTTTTAAGTCTTTCTTTATATTTTACATTGTAGAATGTAATAAAATTCAAATCCTGCCACTTGTGCATTCATTCAATTCATATTGTTGCTTTCCACATTGGTGATACTCCGGATTTTTTCTCTCTCTCTCTCTCTCTCTCTCTTTTTTTTTTTTTTTTCTTCTTCCCCTTCTTTTTATAATGCCTTTCATCCAAAGATCCCAAGCTGATTTGGCCTGATTCCCAGGTACAGCTTAGCAACACTTAGCATAAGACCAGTAAAAGGAAGTAACAGGGAATTTCACGCAGTTCTTGGCTGGCTGTCAATTCAAAGGCACCTCCAGTCAGAGCATCCCCAGCCCATGAGCCCCTGCTTCCCGTGGCTGTGACTGCCCTATGCAAGGCTCCTGTCTCGGCCACAAATCCCTCTCCCTTTCTCTTACCCCCCAAAACAAGCTCTGTTGTCTCCCAGTGTTTATCAGTCAGAGATGATGAACCTTTCCTAGGGGAGAACTTGGCAGGGCATATGGGGGCTTGGGGCTGGGGCCATTAATCTGATGTTATTTGGTGTTGGATCACAAACAACACTAGGCTGAAGCACACACTTTTGGTTATGTACCTCCCTACATAGGTATGTCCACAATTTTAATTTCTTTTTCTTATCTTCTGAGGTTCACAGTAACTCAATTCTCCAGTTTGCTAAACAGGAGAAGGTTTCAGTTTCTTTTTCAGCAGCCAGAATATTTTACAAACTTTTATTCTGAATGTTGTTTCTTCTTTGGAGAGAGTCTTGGACTTTGAAACCTGTTTTCATATGGAAAGCCTTGCCTGTCTGGAAATCTGTTCTGGCTTGCTTTCCTGTTCAAAGTGCTGCTTGTTGGGTTCATTTTATGTCTTCTCGGAGACATTTTGTCAGAATTTTGCTTATCTACCAGTATTGCAAAATGATCCCCCATCTTAGGCAACCAATCACTTCCTCACCCCCTTCTCATTGGTCTTTAAAGTACAATTGAAATCAAACTCTGACTGTTGTTACACAGGCTGTGGATCTGGCTTTCACCTTTGGACTGTGGGCAGTATTAGCCGTGCTTGCATAAAAACTTTGCAGGAGGAAGAAATCTTGCTGAACTATGCATAGCAAAGGGTTAACACAACTCTGAGGGAGAAGGGGAGAAAACCAGGATGGCTGGACTCTGCCCCTTTGCTAAGTGGATGCTTTTTCTGAAGTATGTGGAAGACAGATGAAAAACCTCAGAGTTGCCCTAAATTATCTTCCTGAGCATACAAGCTCTCTCTCTTTGTAGTTAAATATGACAGTTACAGTGCAGTATTTATGCAGTCAATAAATCAGTAGAAAACATGCTGCAGTCAGGGCATGTATCCATAGTCTGTTCTTTATATTTTAGCTGAAAATGGAATTCCTGAATTTGCTGAAGCCTGTGAAAAGAAATTCAGGTGCAAATTTCCACTGGAGACTTACACAAAGTCTGATGGCTCACAGTGACCAGGGTTTGCTCCTCAGCTTCCATTACTGTCCTCCCATCTGCAAACCCAAATTCCTGAAAAGCAGCAAAAAGTCAAATTTTAGACCAGGCTCCCAAGCTCTTGAGTGGAATCATTGCAGAAAGGAGATGGAGCAAGTGAAAGTGGCAGAAAACTTTAAGGGTGAGTTACAGTTTCATGGAAGTTAGCAGTGTAGTTACAAAATAGAAAAAAGAAAAAAGGTCCTGCTGAGCAATATCCTGGAGAATACTGGTTTGGGGGTTTTGTTTGTGTTTGTTGGTTTTGTTTAGGTGTTTTTTTTTTTTTTTTTTCTGTTTTGTTTTTCCAGAAGGGGCTGTGTGACACACTGGCAGAAGCAGGCTGGCCTTTTCTAGTGTCTGGCTTAAGAGCAGCTAACTGCTGATGGGGGAGAATATTTAGCCCTGATGCAGCACACAATATCACAGGACTTGAGTTTGCTCAGCTTCTGCCATCTTGAATATAACAATGAAGGAGCTATTATTTAGAACATTTTCTTACCTTCCACACTTGGGTCCAGCTGCACACAAATTCTTTAAGTTAACAGGGAATTTCACCTTTCTGAAAGGGACAGCACAGATCCACGGTTGCCTAATAGCTAAACCCTTCTGAATTCACACTGTGGTACTCAAAAATGCACCTTGTGTGGTGCCAAGCAAGTCCCTTAGTGCTCTGGTGGCAGCCCCTTCTTTTGTGTGATAGGGCTCATACCTCCGAGATCCTGGCATGGATTAATCCATATATCGGTAGTGATTTAGCAGTGACCATTTCTGTTCTGGCTGGGAGCACTTTAAATTAAGCAGGAAAAGTCATCAGGGCAGCTGTATTACATGGCCAAGATAGGGAGCCACAGCAGCAGAGGGAGGTTTGAAGGGTTTAGCTGTTGATCCAGATTTTAAGTAGATAATTTCTGACTAATGTATCCAGTGTGCCCCAATTTCAGGTGGCTAATCAGTGCCAAAGCTGAGCACCTTCAAAGCCTAAAGCAGCACGGCTTCTGTCTCACAGGTGTATTACTTGTTCGGGGCAGAAAGCAGCTAGGTGAGAAAAAAGTAAGATGAAGCAATATAAAAGTGTTAAGAAACAAGCTGTTAGTGGCAACAGCTTAGATGTTAAGCTGTGTTAGGACAAGAAACAGAAAAATAATACTTCATCAGCACAACAGGGAAAAATATTGCTGATCCACTTGGTCAAAAAATTGACTGGAATTATTAGTCCAGAATTAGAATCCTTTTTACTGTGGGCTAGAATATCTACACAGAAATTATTTCAAAATATTTAATTAGAGGAGAGCTTAACCTGCTGTAGCTGTTGTGAATAATTTCCCCATAAAGACAATTTCTTTAACTATTGCAGTTGAAAAAATGTAGATGAGTGTATTTTCAATTAAAAACCAAGCAAATTTTAAACTTTATAGAGGTGATGAATGTCTGCTGCCACAGCTGCCAGATAGTCAGCACTGCAAACACAAACTGTACCGAGGAGGAGTAAAAGCCACTCTAGCTGCATGCATGTTAGCAACCATGGTGTCTGTACTTTAGGGAATAAAAAGTGTCTCATTAAACTCAATAAATGTCTTGCATTGTGACTAGAAGATTGCTAGATTTCAGCTCTTGCAGTATCTCCAGCTGGAGCAGGATCCAAAAAACAAGAGAGGATCCAATCTTCAAGAGAGAAAGAAGGAGAGTGTCTGAACCTTGCCTGCTGCTGCCCTTGGAAAGGTCAGCCTGTGAAATGGGAAACAAGGGTTTCATCTTGACCTTTAAATACCATATTTGGATGGGAAAGAAGTAGCTTTTAGGTATCTGGTGGTCTGGAATTAAAAAAAAAAAAAATTAAAAACATGAAGTGGATATGAACTTGTAATTGTTTAACATTTCATACAGCCAGTCAAGGAGGCTGCAGGACACAGGGCCGTTGGGTTGCCAGCTGGAATTGGCTGAGGTCAGCTGGAGGCAGAAGGGAGTCTCTGACCTCATCTGGTCGACATGAGAGCAATGCATAGGTGGCCTCATCAAGTTCCCAGTGCCAGGACCTGGCGGTGTTAGGTGGCATCTTCAACCAATAGCTCATTTTCCATTCAGGCCTTTGAAAATCCATTCCTGTCCACAAATTATATTTCCAGACTAACATGCAACGGTACAAAAATACAGTATCTGTATTTTTATCTTATCTATAGAGATTCAAATCCCATTTCTTTCAGCCCGGCTCCATTTATGTGTACTAATTATTGCGTAAAAATATTTATCTGTTTATGCCTCCTGGTGTTTCTGGTATGATTGTTAAAATTCAGAAACTTTAATTGCAGATACACAAGCACAATTTATGGCGGGCATGGATAATGGAATGGAGTCTCCAAGTTTGACAGGATTCTTTTTCAAAATGAGCTGCTTATCAACTATTAATTTACCTACTTTTGGTTCAATAGAATTAATTAATGAGATGTTATTTGAAAAATATCTCCAGAAGTTTTTTGTAAAAGACAGACTTCTTTCTAAAGCCAATATAGGGACTGCAGATCCTATGTACAGGCTTTTTCTGGTAACAAAAGGGATGAGTACATGCCTGAATTAAATGAGTTTACATCTCTGATTATTCTGATCAAAATGGGCAGTGGTATCTTTACCAACATCTATATTTCATCATGCTTTGTAATGGGGCATTGGAATTCACCTATGATGTTGTGCAACAAAGTATTGTCCAAGTGCTTCACAAAAATGGAATGAGAACTGAAACTGATTCTGCCTGCTGTTGAAATGACTGGCAAAAGAAATGTGGAAAAAAGCCTCTGAATTTAAAAGCACTGGAAAATATTATCAGTTTCTTTATTATTTTAAAATAAGATTAACGTTGGCAGTGCTGCTTTTGTGTGTTTTGGATTTACTCCTGGAAGCAAACAAGCGTTCTTGAGTGGACATAGTGCTGAATACTTCCTCAATCTCCTTCCCCTTATCTGCTTGCTGTCGGCGGTGGCCGCCAGGCCCACTGGAGCAGGACACCTTGAAGAGGAGGCTCAGGGAGGACCTTATTTCTCTCCAAAATTACCTGAAAGGAGGTTGTAGCCGGGTGCAAGTTGGGCTCTTCTCCCAGGCAACCAGCAGCAGGACAAGGGGACATGGCATTGAGCTGTACTGGGAGGTTTAGGTTGGCATTAGGAGGAATGTTTTCACAGAAAGGTGATTAGAGATTGGAACCGACTGCCCTGGGAGGTGGTGGAGTCACCATCCCTGGAGGTGTTTAAGGGAAGACTGAACATGGCACTCGGTGCCCTGGTCTGGTTGACAAGGTGGTGTTGGGCCATAGGTTGGACTGCACGATCTCAGAGGGACTTTCCAGGCTAATTGATTCTGCGACCCCTTCTTTCAGATATTTTTTTTATCTGAGTGGTAGGAAACGTAGCAGGGTGTTTTTTTTCAGTCTTGCCACAATTAATTTGTTGCCAACCTGCCTTGATCCAGGTACACTGAGGGGCCGTGTTAGTGTGTGATGCTCAGATCCAGGCACTGCCTGTGGGAGATGGCTGTCACCTGACCTGGGAAAGGATCGCACGTGGGGGGGTTGGGGATCTAGCGCTTAAGGGAAATCTCTGGAGACCAAGAACGGGGGCGATTATGTCACCGGGTGAGCAGCTGAGAGGCTTCGCTCTGTTCCCCAGGACCAGCACACAGCTCCTGTACACTCCCCTCAGCCCCGCGGAGCCGCCCAACCATCGAGGGCTGCGCGGGCCGAAGTGAGGCGGCGGCGGGGAGGTGCGAGGCGGCAGCGCGGTGACTCAGCCGCGGGTACTGGGAGGTACCGGGGCCACACGGCGGGGGCGGGACCGGGACCGGGACCGGGACCGGGACCGGGACCAGGACCGACACCGGGACCGGCACCGACCGCGACGGGCCGGCCCCTGGAGTGCGGGGCCAAGGACCCCGCAGGGGGCGGGGCGAGCGCTGTGTGTGTGACAGGTGCGGCGCGCGCGCGCCCGCCGTCACCCCGCGCCCCCCCTTCCCTCCCCCCCGCCCCGCGCGCGCGCGCGCCGCCATGAATATGCAAATATCGGTATAATTGCCAGCCAATGGCGTGCGCGCTGGTCACATGGTGCTGGTGGAGGCTCAGGGAAGAGAAGTTGAGTCCGGGCGAGCTCGGGCAGCGCCGCCAGAGCTGAGCGAGCCGCGGGCGAGCGCCGCGCCTCCTCCGCAGGGAGCCCGCCGGCCGGGGCTCTGCCTGGACCATGCCGATCCTCCTCTTCCTCATAGACACGTCCGCCTCCATGAACCAGCGGGCGTACCTGGGCACCAGCTACCTGGACATCGCCAAGGGCGCCGTGGAGATCTTCATGAAGGTGAGTGCGCGGCGCCGGGGGAGCCGCCGCCCCCCTCGCCCCCGTCGCCCCGCTCACGCCGCTTCTCTCTGCTCTTTCCGCAGCTGCGGGCCCGGGACCCGGCCAGCCGCGGCGACAGGTACATGCTGGTTACGTTCGACGAGCCGCCCTACTGTATCAAGGTAATGACCCCCCCGGCCGCCTCGGCTCCGCGGAGGGGCCGCCCTTAGCGCGGCGCGGCCCCGTCCGGCCCGGCGGCGGCAGCAGCAGCCTGTGAAGATGGCGGACATTTTGCTTTTGTATGGAGGAGAGAGACTGAGGGCGCTGCTGAGATGGAGGAGGGGGGGGGGAGGAGACGGGCGGGCCGTGATTCACCGCCCCGGCGCAGCGAGGGGCGGCCGCGCTCCGCCCCCTGCGGGGCGGTGGCTCCGGCGGGGCCGGCACCGCGCTCGGGCCCCGCGCAGCCCCGAGACCCCCGGGACGCGCGGGCAGGGTGGGGCAGGCCCGGCCCCGGTGCGGGCTGTGGGTGTGGGACAGCGCCCGCGGCTGTTTCCGCCTCTGCGATTCAAGAAGCCCCAGTGTTGGGGTTGTGTGTCGCCCTGGCCCCCTCCACCGCCCCGTTCATCCTGATGAGCACGGTAGCCTGCACCAGTTTTGTGGAGGGTGGTCGCAACCGCCACTCTGTGTAGGGTTGTGGTGAGCTGGATGTGGGGCCATCGAATCACCAAGGTTGGAAGACACCTTTAAGATCACCAAGTCCAGTCATCAACCCGGTACTGCTACTGTAATTCCTAAACCACTAAACCACATCATCCAGTGCCAGCCTCTTAAACACCTCCAGGGACAGTGACTCCACCACCTCCCTAAACAGTCTGATCTCCTGAATCACGAAAATTTTCTTTCCAATATGTAATATGAATTTCCTCTGCCCCAATTTAAGGCCATTTTCTCTGGTCCTCACTGCAGGCACAGCCGAAGAAACTGGCCCCTTTCTCACTACAGGCTCCTGTATAGGAGTTGTAGAGGATGATGAGGTTTGCCCTGGGCCTCCTTGATAGTAAACAAGTCTGCCTGGCTGGCTCCTCTTGTCCCTGTTTTCTCATTCCTCGAGTTTGAGGCATGTACAGCCATGCCATTCTCATCATATCAGCTGCACCACGAGGTTTAGGCAAAAGTAAAAAAAAAATCGTGCTGCTGCATCTCTTATGCTGTAGGCTGCAGCTTGCTGATAGAAACGTCCTAACTTAAAATACTTAGGTAAAGTGTGTCACAGGAAGCATTGCTATGGGAGTTGTAGAATCCTCCTGAATAGTCCTGGATTAGGACTATATTTGCTGACAGTAATATGCTACTTATCATAACTGTTGGGCTGTAGACCCATACTGTGAAGGCCAAAGAAGTTCATGTACAAACACATTGTTGGTCATCCTAGAGAAGAAAGGAAAATACTCTCTAGATCTCCCAGCTAGAACTTCTTGAGACGTTTTAAAAGTAGGTGGGCTCACTGATGCCATGAGCTTATTCACCTGTTCGCATCTTTGATAATGAGGAGATGTAATTATCATGAGCTATGAATCTTGGCTCCTTTCATCAGGAATAAATTTACACAGCGTTCTGAAGTGACAAATCATAGAGTAAGTATTTATTCTTTGGTATTGCAGCTTTCATTTCCTCAGAAGGAGGTGTGGAAGTAATTTATATGAATTGAAACCATCCTTGACTTACAGAAACTTACTGTCAAAAAACCTGCATCTGCTTAGGAGAGGTGTTTTTTGGACACAGGGCACACACCATTTGCCCCTCCCCTGTTTGTGGCTTGATGCAAACCCCAAGTATTTGTTATGCAAGTGTTAACTGGATTTCTTGTGTTCCAGATTTCTTTTCTCCTGGTTTTGTGTCAGATATTTTACAAGTGTATCTTATGTTTGAGAAATGAACTTGCTCCCTGCGGTGACTGCAAGGACACTGGTGATTTAATAAAAATAATGACTTTGCTGCTGGAGGCCTGTGTGGTCATGCTACAGATTATTACCACATCTATACTCGGATTTGTTGAGGAGGATTCTTCTGTTTAATGAGCATCTGTGTACATTCTGATGTGCTAATGAGCATCTGACTGTTCACAGTTTTAGTAAATAGTAATTGAAATAAATAGGACTGTGATACCCGTCACAGCATTCAGTCATATTTAATACATGTTAAATAGCCAAGGGAAATGAAAAGTATTGTGGTTCTTGTAACTTGCTAATGTCTCTTCTTAGAAATATATATTTCTGTCTTTAGCATGCTGGTTTTTAAATTGGACTTCAAACAATCTTAAAATATTTTTTCAAAAATGAGTAACTTTTCTAGGAACAGGCTGCAGATTCAATGAATATTTGATTATAGTAATTATGATCACAAGTGCAGCTCAACTATTGCGTAAAGACTTCATGGCATAAATGAGTGTTATTGGGCTCTCACCATGTCTGTTCCTGGAGCAGAGAAAGCCTCACAGCAGTGATGACTCCCTGTTGGAAGACTTGTTCTCAAGACCTTCACTGGTATTTATGATGTTCCCTCTGTTGTGTTTTCTGACAACCACAGTTGTGCCAGGAAAACTTCGTGGTCTAGGCCAGATTCTCTATGTCTTATAGAACATGCTTGTAAAAGACATAAAATCTAGTTAATTTTTAATGCTGCTGCAAGTTAAATATTTTATTTCTCTTGATTTAGGAAAGGTGAAAACAAACTTGGCAAGTGAATGTATTTTGCAGGCTTGCTTTCCAAGTATGCAGCAGTGGCTCCTTTATCCTCTTTGTTTTCTTTCTGATTTATACTAATTTAATTACATAGTCTCTCAGATAGTTTACCAGTGAAGCACTTGAGGGAAATAATCTGGTGGTGGAGTTGAGACCACCTAGGAGGCAGAGGAATTTCAGGACCTTGAGCCTTGGAGCAAGAGTAGCTGAGATACGTGCTTTAGGTTGGTTTGTTTCAGATTTTGTTTGCTTATAGCATTAGGGTATTTCAAACCAACTGCACTGGTTCACTTTTGATGGACAAGAATACATCAAGAAAGTATTGCTCATATGTATTGTGTTGTGCTAAGTGGAAGGATCATGCTGTTGCACAAATGGTTTGCCAAAATCTGTGCAAGTAAGGTTTTTGAAATAGTCCTTAGTATAGATGGTTTGAAATTATTTACTGGACCTGTTGCTTCTGTTTGACTGCTTAGGGCTCTCTCTGCCATTTTTCAGAAATGGAATTATTTAGTCTGTCAGTTTGCAGTGGGGCTCTGCAAAGAGCTGTGATGACAAGTGTTTAAAGAGGAGTCAGGGTACTGTCCTGGGGAGGTGGGGACAGGAGCATGGGGGTGGCAGGAATCTCAGCCCCACTCTGGCATCAGATGCCTCTGGAACCTCATCAGCTGTTTGGCTTCTGTTTGTTATATAATGTATAGGTGATGATTTGTGACAGCAATTATGGTGCAACCATTTATAACTCTTACTTTGTTTCCAAAATACTCTACAGCAAGAGACAAGTATTTAATACTTTAAAAGCGTGTTATGAAATGTATTAACCTTGTAATTGTCTAGTGATGTGATCCTGTATAGGTCAGTGGAAAAATACCTGTACGGTCCATTGGATATTGGGTCAAACTCTCCATTTTATGAACTGGGAGGGAAAATTAGTATGCTGTTTCATGGAGTAAGAAAGCCTTATGCTTTTAGTGTATTTTTTAAATTAAAATTGTGATAGGATGCTATCAAGTGAGTCTGTCTTAGTGGCATGTTAACATGGAAGTGAGCCTATCTGTTCTGGTATTTGGGTATCTGATTTTGGGTATTTGGCATGCATGGGAAGGTAGTAACATGTATAGTAAAGCACCTTTGTAAAAGATGTCTATTACTGTTAAAACACTAGTGCTTAAATTTAAGTAAGGAAGGAATTTATTCCCAACATGTATCCAGTTGGGCAGGAAAAATGGATTTAAGAACAGCCTTGCTTTGCTGCCTGGCAGGGTGTTTGATGTTCCTGGCCTTCTGGCTAAGAGAAATCCATTGTCCTATTCAGGGAATACAGTTCCTGATGTGTCCTTGTTTTAAGAACTTTATGTCCCTGGGTTGCTAGAACCCAGATCGTGCTCCATCCCAGCTGTCTTGTGGCTTGGTGCTGCAGCACCTCCAAGCCTTGTGTGCCAGCCCCACCCTTTTCATCCCTCCCTGCACAACGTGGCTGATCCGGAATGCCTGGGCAGGAGGGTGGGAGCAGGGCAGGGTGTTCCTGACTGACAGTTCTGCACAGCACTTCCTGAGCTCCCACGGTTTGCAGGGGGCTGTGATGAGCTGTTGGTGTGGCCCTCATGGTGTTCTGTGGCTTTTTTCATATATTTACTCAGCTGATTTTTTCCCCCCCAAATCACATACGTTTCAGCATTCTCTGTCAAAATACAGATGTTTCTCTGTATGTAAGCACATGCTGTGGTGTAAGTGGGCAGAATCTTAATCCATTTTGGTTTGTTTATTTTTTTTTTGTGAAGTAATGGTGCTAGAGTAAAAGTACAGGGAAAAGAGAACTGTCTTGTCACCTACTCTTTTCCCTCAAGCTTTTCCTATTTTCCAGTGATGATGTTTCAGCAAGATCTATCTAGATTCATCTGAAAACGGAGGTCATGCTGAAATCTTAACCTAAAGAGCTTTTGGAAAAGAGAGCAAGGCTTAACGCTTCATTTATTTTTTCCATTCTTGATTTTTGTGAGACCTCACATCCTGCAGTTTGTGGTTTGCATGTGGATTTGGGCTGCAAATAGTGAGTTCAGGCCCAGACCAAAAGCACAGTGGTGGCCTTATGTGAAGTTACTGATTAACTGGACTGCCCTGTTCCCTTGTGATTGATATCTGGCTGCTGGCAGTGATACCGCCTTTCCTCAGGACTTGAGGAGTAGTGTTTATGATCTGTTCACAGAAATATGATTTCTGTTTCATGCTTTTGTGAGACTCTGTAGTGTGACCTTCATAAATGATCTGGTCACAAGTGAGAGGACTGAGAGAACATAAGTTATATTCCGAAATACATGTTTTCCTCCTTCTGTTGTGTTATACTGAATTCAAGAGTCAGCTGTGACTGCACTGGAGAAATTGGCTTCACGAATTTGAGTGCAGAAATATGTACATAGCCGTCTAAGAAGTAGCTCAAATTATTTTATACAGTGTGTGTGAAACACTGCACTGTTTGAGATGTGCAAATTGGGACTGATGGATAGGATGCCTTCCAGTTCCACTGCTGTTCCCTGCTAGCCTGAACATATGTTTCCGTGCTAAAGAACTCCCTTGTGGAAGCAGCTCTTTGTGATGGACTCTGAGCAACCTCTTCTTTTTTCCCCTGAAATTCTGGAGTTGGGATATCTGAGAGGCTGGAACAGGAATTTGTAGAAGGCTTTTTTTAAACGTCTGTCAAAGAATACTTATTCTATGTAAATAACCTGTTCATTTATGATATTGAAATAGTGCTTCAAAACTGGGAGTTCATAAGGTCCCACTCAAGGAGACTAACTTTGCTGTCTTTTATTTCAGTGGCACAGAAGTTTCTGCCACCATTTTTTAATTTTGGCTTCATGGAGAACCTGTGCTGCTGCAGAATTGAACCGATTGCCACTCATTCTGCAGAGGGCAGAGGCAAATGAATAGGCTGGGCTGCAGAAAGAGAGATGTAAGATCTGTTTGTCTGTTTCTGGAAGAAATTAGATCAGAGCTCCTGACCCTGAGCTGCAGGGAGAAAGAGAAACCAAACCGTGAAACCTGTTGGGTTTGAAGCAAAGATCTGCAGGAATGCTGCCTGGGGTGGTAGGAAATGCATTAGTGTGTTTTTTCACTTTTGTGAAGGAAGAAAACCAGAGGAATACCTGGTATTCCAGGTATAAGGTATTCCAGGTTAATAAGCTTAACTGTAGCAGATCCACAGAATAAGGCTAAGTTGATTAAGTTTTTGCAAGAACTTTGAGACACTGGAAACCATTGGGTTTTATATGTAAAAGATCTGACTTTTGGCAAGCACGAGTACTTGGTGGTCTGGCCTGTGCTGTGGAAGGAGTGGTGTGGACAGCTGGGAATACACTTGGAGGTTTGAAAGCTGGCAGTGGGGTGTGCAGGCAGAATTTTTGGTGCAAGGCAGATAGCAGCTGCAGGGGCAAGGGGGAAGCTGCTATCCAAGAGGTGCAAAAGGGAAGGAAAGCTGAGGTCAGTGGGATAGGCCTATCTTTCTCTCCAGATATGCTGTTAATGATGGACATGCTTAGTGAACCCACTAGCCAGGCACTGTTGGAATGGGGTTGAAAAAAGGTGCTGAATGTAGTACTGAGGGACTGGATGAAATGTAAGCAGTGTCAGTTCTTGATAACTAATTCGGGAGGACTATATTCTGTACTTGATTCGTGGAGAGAGATAACCATTCCTGTTCTACCGCTATTCACTTTTTGGGTCAGTTACAGCAGTATTTTTATTTCTGAGCACCAGCATCTTCCATTGCTGGGGAAGTACTACACACGCACCTCTCCTGCATGTCTTCCATGGTGCTTGTTCAAGGCTTTGTTGTTAAGTTTGTGTGTTTTCAGAAGGCTGTCTTTGAGCAGAAATGACTGGCAGGTTAAAGCCAACGATTGCTTTTCCTTTGTTAAACACAGTGACTTAAGGAAGAGAAACAGGAGTCAGTTGTTTAAAGAACACTCACACAAATCCTGATTGTCTAGTTTTTTTTGAAGGCAAAGCAAAATCAACTTAATACTGTTTGGGAATAACTATCAAACAGTTTTTGCATGCTTCTTTTGATTTAACTGCTTTGAATGTGTACAAAACGTTCCTTTTTTTTTTTTTTTTTTTGGTTAGGCAGTTAGGCATCTATTTTGAAATTGGATAAGTAAGGCCATAGGCAGAAGGTTCTTGTTGGTGCAGGTGATAGGTTTTTATTTTACATACTGCAGTGCATGTCTCTCAGAATCTGAAAACATCTAAAAATCTATTTTACTAAAATCTTAGGAATCATCAGTTGTCATCTCTGTAGCAAGCAAGGAAATATTGTACCCCTTTTAGCTTATAAAGGTACTAAATTGATTCCTATAGAGAGTATCCTTTAAAAAGCACATTGCCACTCCTGAGAAACATCATATTGGAGAGTGTAAAACACGTTAAAATGCTTTTAAACATGCATAAGCATGCTGTCTTCTTTGTGTCCTGGTTGTGAGTTGTAATGAGCATCCTCTTCCAGGAACTGGTGTAATGAGGACTGAACATTATAATGAGGAGTTTTCTGAAAAGTAATGTACCTTTTGCTTTTAAAAAAAACCAAAGCAGTAATAATCAGGGTGATTCATTCTTCTTAAAGGGATAGTTTTGTTCCTTCTGAAATGGACGTATTTTGTAAAAAATCAAATTCATGCAAGAACTTAAAGGTGGTGGTTAAATTTTTGAGCGGAATTGATTTAAATCGATGGACAGTTTGGAAATTACTTCTTGGTAGATGTGAAGAACTGAACTCTGCTTAGCTGTCCTTTCTATTATTATAATTTTGAAGTAGTTAAGTACCTGGACTTGTGCTTTCTCCTGCTGCCTTTCTTCATGGAAGGGTGAGTGTGTGTTGCTAGATTAATTCTTAATGAAAATATTTTAACTTGTTCTGCTTCTACAGGGATCTGCGAAGTAAAAGCTTGCTTTTTCACGTGAGGTGTGTTTCTGCTTCATATTGTACAAAGGATAAGATGCCAGAGGCCTTGAAGGGAAAGCATCATCTGTTCATAGCCACTATAGCAGTTTATATTTTCATCTTTTTATTTGGTTCTTTATTTGGGCTTGGACATATTCAAAGATGTAAGCCCTTAAGACTACAGGATGAACTAGACAAAAGTAGATATGTTTGCATTAAGAGGCTTAACTCATCCTCAGTGCAAAGGTCACTTTTATTTTAAAAATAGAAGCTTAAAATGTGGGATCAAACAGTTGAGTTGGATCTCCCTAGTTGTGTTTTTGTAGGGAGATGTTCTGTAAGGAGGAAGGTGCTTTGTGAAGTTGGTGGTTCCTGCCACATAGAATCTTTATGGTCTGCCTCTTCCCCTTTTGTGCTGTTATTATTTTTAGTTTCACCTAGGAGGTTTTCAAAAGATGTCTTTTTTGTTGGTGTATAGATGTAAAAGGGTCTGGGCCTTGTACCCTGGCTCTGTGGTATGGCTAAAAATATGCACAAAGTACATCCGTGATACCTTGAGAGTGGGCATTCATTCTTTTTAAATTTTATGAGAACTAATATAGCATTAAGTGCTGATTGGCTTGCATTTTAACAGTGGAAAAAGGTAATTAAGATTGCAGACACTTCTACCCTGTTCACCCTTGCATATTTTATAACAGCTTGCCAGGAGGAACTGTAATTTGCAGCAGTAATGCAACAATGATGTTTTGAGCTTGCTGTGATCTAGAAAAGATGTAACTTAGTGCTGTCTCTTACAGTGAGTGTTGTCATACCTCAGGCAGCTGGGATCCAGTGGGAAAAAGCACGTTCTGTACCGTGTGACCTGTGATCTGGAGATGAGTGCTTTTGAGGGGGGAGCAGTGCAACTCCAAGGGCCCTTTTAGAAGGTTCCAGATGGCTTCAGCCTTAGTGATTCTCTTCACTGTCTGTATTTTGAATGCCTCTATCCTTGATTTTATTTAATAACATAGGCTACCAACCACCCTCCCCCAAACCAAACCAAACAACCAAAAAAAACCCACCCCAACAAACAAAAGCATACCCCCCCCAAAAAAATAAAAAGGAAACAAACAAACAAAAAAAAACCTCCCCAAAAAAAACCAATGGAAAGAGCAGCTGGTGCTGTTCTGAATTATAAATGCAGATTGTCACTTAAGTAATGCACTCGTGTAGATTGAGTCTTGGAATTTATTTCTCTTTCTTAAACTGTATTCTTACAATGCGCCTCTTAATAATGTAACTCCTGTGCTTCTATGCTGTCCCTCCCCCCCCCCCCCCCCAAAAAAAAAATAGCAGGGAATGATTGAAAGGAATTTTTTTGCTTTGTATTTTTTCTCGCTAATTTCAGAATACTTAGAAGACATGTAGCAATCAATTTCAGCTGTAAGCAGCATGTTCTGGGATTGAAGTTTCAGGAATGTGCCGAGAAAAAAGTACATTCTTCTACAGACTTACTGTACAGATCAGTATCTGTAGTTGCCCATAGACTTGTATTGATCTGTTTATTCACTCTGCAGAGCATTGAAGAAACAAAATTTATTTTGATGTAAGAACTGAGATTGACAGGGATCTCTGAAACTTGAACTGCTTATTGTCAGATAAGTAAACAAGTCTTGTTTGAATTTTAAAAAGCTATTATTATTTTTATTGATATAATTTTTATTTCACAATTTAAACAGTTATGATTCTTTCCCTGTGTATCTATGCAAATTTCAGGATAAGCTGCACTAGATTTGTTAAATGTTGCTCTAAACTAAAAAACTAACAGTTCAGAACTCCTTAATTTTACTTTCTAAAGATAAGGAAATTGTTGATTTGTCTGTGTCCTCACAGAAGCTTTTAAAATCTTAAACGTGTGAAGTAGTATTTTAAAAAGTAAGACTCTTGGTAAGATGGATGTTGTCGAGCAATTAATTGGACAGAAAACAAAGATCTACAGTGTGGTTAAGCTGGTGTTGCCATGCTCTGCTTCTAAGTGAGTATAATGCATTAGCGCTGCTCTTCATCGCTTGTTAATGGTTCAGCCAGGGAGTTTTGATTAAAAAAACAAAACCAAAAAACTAAAGCTCTGCTTTGTGGGAGAATGTGCATCTGTTGAGGCAGAACACTCGGTGCCTTTAGCTGCTGCCAGGCCTCCTGATGGTGCTCCCAGGCTAGGATGTGGTAGGACAGGAGGCTGGATCATGACGTGTGACCTGCACTCAGAGGGCCTGGCCTGGGGCAGTCTTCTCTAGTCAGAAGACTTAAGCTCAGGTAGTGACTCCTGGTCCAGGTGACTCTTGCATTTAAAGAAATCCAACCTCGCCATCATCTGAAATAAAAATCTGACCAGTAGTAATGCTCCCAGGGCCACCAGTGTATTTTTGGCTGCATCAGGATAAAGTTATTTGCTAGGCTGGCTAGTTGATATTTCACTGAGTATATGAATTTAATGGTCATATAAAGTATTTCTTTTCCTCAGCAGTGCCTTGTACAGTATTTCAGACATTAATTGAGGAAAGCTGGTGATTAGATGACTCCTTCTAGATTTACCTTCTTGAGTTTTGAAGTAAATCTGCAATACCTGTAGCACTTTGGTGTGCTGCTCTAGTTCTGTGATGTGCTTTTGGAAGGAAGGAGGAGGGAATGTGGCAGTTTGCAAAATAAACGTGAATCATGTTGTGTTGTTTCAGCTCTGGGCTGTAAAGCTAGAGTATCATCAGTAATGCTCTTCCACTTGATTTCCAAAAACGTGCAGTGAGGAATCCCTTGTGTTGATGGCACCTACTCTGTAACCTCTTGGTTGTTGTTTTTATTCCTTGTGACTTCTCCAGCCGTGCTGAGTGTAGGAAGGGACAAGGAGAAGGACAGAGCTGGGGCTGATTTTTATTGAAAGCATATTTGGTAGACTGAAAGAGCAACAGGCGCTATGAGTAGCTGAAAATCTTTGACTGAAACCTCCGGATTTCAGCAGTTGCCCTCCCTACAGTGTTTGGATAAGATGCACCTATAATGGTATTTCTGAAATGACTGCTATGCTGCTGAACAGGAGCATGGAGCCTCTTGTTATGCTTACTGTGTTATGGCTGCAAACTGTGATTACTTCTGTGTTCCCTCTCCATTAAGGTGTTGTGTGAAATGTAGCTTGTTCCGGTTCAGCTCTGCACTGAAATATCCTGGCGTCTCGAGTGTTCCTCAGAAACAGGTGCTTTTTTAACTGGATAGTGTTTTTCTGTAAATAAGAATGCTTTTTGGAACAGGGTGATACCATGATCTCTTGGGTATTTATACTTTCCTTTTTCATGTGTTTCTTTTTATCCTTGTACAGGAAAAAGTGCAGTGAGAGGAACTGTCAAAACACATGAAATACTGTTGACCAAAAAGCTAAATCTAGAGATGGGTTGAAGCAGCAGCAGCAGGTAATAAATAAAAAGGTGGTATAGGGTTTTTTTCTTTCTGCTTGGCATTGATTATTATCCCTTGGTTCCAAGCAGTTTCCAGCTTTGAGTTGTTCATACAGCATCTGCATTTGGCATTCCTGTAGAAGGTGCTGCTTCTCTCTAAATGCTGGTATTAACAAAAGGCCCCAGTACTCATTTCGTAACTGGAGTTTAAGAACTTCTCTGCTAGTGTTTTGTAGGGGTGCTGCGCTTAAAGATTATTTGAGTTGTTCTTAAAATAAACATCTTGAATTCTTCTTGAAGGAAAAGCGTTTCTGTGTCTTATTTAATGGTGAAGTCATCTTGAAAGGACAGTGAACTGTGTGGTGTAGTTTGCCTGAGCTTTCTTTGTTTTTTGTTTTATTTTGTTTTAAGGTTTCATGGAGAAATACTTCTTTCTATACGAGATAAAATAGTTTTCTGTGTAGCTGACTGCCTGTAATAAAAACTGGCACTTAGATACTGTGTTTGGAATACAGTCCACATTCGCTAATGTGCTTTAGAAAATCCAACTGGTTCGATCTGTCTTTAGAAATTTTTTAGTCTGATGGGTGCAGGTACAGGATAGTTCAGCTTAGAAATGTGCAATTGAAGGGGATCTTCTGGGCATCTCAGTTCACACTGCAGCCCTTCCTTGAAGTGCAAGGCCTGGATTGCATTGAGGGGAAGTGAAACTGGAGGATACTCCCCAGGCACTGTGATGAGTGTCCAGGAGGGGCCAAAATGTAGCTGTTGTGTCCCAAGGGACAGCTGCCCTGTCTGTGTGCCCTGCCCACGGGCTTAGAGGTGCATGACACCTTCCCTGCACTGCTTCCAGCTGTGTAGGGAAAAAAAGTGTGGGTGAGGGGAGGAGAGATTCTGTGTTATCGAGGTACCTAGTGTGTCGCAGAGGAAAATGAAAATTGTACCTGGAGCTGGATGGAGATAGAGGGGTGTGCAAAGTGACAGATTTCTGCTAAAAATCTGGTGTCAGAGTGTATCAGCTGTATGGGATCAACGGAGTCATCTACTCCAGTTTCTTCTTTTTTTAAGATGTGTTTTTTTCTAAAGATGTTTTATAGCAGTTTATGCATCTCTGGTCTCTTGGAGACATTTTATGCATATTAAACTTTTGTGATGTTTTATTTGACTGGAATTTATAGGCCTTTTAAAAAACTAAATTTTCAAAAAGTTCCCACTTGATATAAAGAAGCACTTTTGATGGATAGTTTTCAGTTTGAGTGCCCTACAAAAGCAGCAGAAATAACTTCACAGTCAGAAACAATTAACTTACTATTCACAATACTTAGCCTTAACATTCTGACCTGGTGCTCACTAGCTCTGGTGTAAGGAGAACCAAGTGATACTTCTGTAGACTCTTCACTGTACTTGACTGCTCTGCGGGATTATTGAAGGAGTAGTTTGAACCTGTGAATTGGTTACCTGCTAAAATACTCCTGAGATGAGAACTGAGAAGGAGGGCCTTTGTTAGGCAGGTCTCACTGCAGACAGCAGCGTGCACCTCCTGGAGCAGCCAGTGAGCCCTGGCTGCACCCTGCTTTCAGCACCACCAGTGGCTGATCCCAGACCTGTGTGCCAGTTCTGTGCTGGTCTCAGACACGAGAGGTGGATGCTGTGCTGCTCTCCTGTGCCAAGAACAAAAAAGAATTGATCTTGGGAATGTCTTTGCTACGGGCTGTTCAGTGCTGTGCTATGAAAGGACTGATGTGTTGCACAGTACAAATTAGGGAGTAGAAGTGCTGAAACGAGGCAAGAGTTCTGCAGCCAAAGGTACACAAAACCTGAGAGCTCTGTTGCCTCAAAAATGGCGTTCATAAGTACTTGAAGGGGAGTCAATGACTGTAAGTGTCTCTTAGAGCGGTTTTTCTGCCCCATTTGCACAAACATTTGTGAGGATGGAATTGGCAGGTGATTAGTAGGTCATATGATTTTGAATTATTTTAGGACATGAAAAATTTTAAATAAAAATGTATTTGGTGTTCATAGTGTAGTCAGTGCCTTTCTTCTCATATGTGGTATTTCTGGATAGCAAATCTTTGATCAACAAATCAAACATGTGGGGGTAGCATGGGCATTGGCTGCTCTGTACTGATGAGCACCCTTACTCTGTCCTTCAGGGGGACACATGATGCCAGCACCTCTCCCTCTCCCTGTTTGCTGAGTTTTATTGTGACAGAACTGGGGTGACCAAGACAGTCCTGGCTTGCTAAAACTCCTATCCCAAAGTTGCCAACGCTCAGGCAGGGAGACTCAAGGCTACGTAGGAAGTTATTCCTTGCTGCAGAACCCACAGAGCAGTGCTGGGGCTGGGTTCAGGAGATTACAAAGAGGTGAAGATACTTTGGCATTTGGGAAGCAGCCCCTTGCATTGTAGGATGTCCATAAGAATTACTCACTTTTGTACAAAAGAAACACCTGCTTCACTTTGGCTCAGACATGAGGAGGTCTGAGTTGTGATCCTGTGTACTGTCACCAGTGAACAGAAAGGTAATTTAAAAATGAATCATTCTGGTGATTTGGGAGGCTAAATGCTCTGCTGGTTTCACTGTCTGTCTGTGGTACTTGGAAATTCTATACCAGGAGTTGTTTCAGATTTCAACAGCTGGATTTTTTTGTTACCATATTTTTTCCAAATGATTGCCACTGACAAGCTAGGATGCCACAAGCATGTTGTCTTAAGGTACTCTGTTTTCCCAAGATGGGTGCATTTAATAATAGCTTGAATTGCTGAGAAACTTAAATTGTTCAAACTGGTTGTAACATCTGAAATGCAGTTGTTCTTTCTAGGGAAACATTAGCAGAATTCTTAAAAAATCTGTATGTTTGATTAAATATTGAGTACTTACTGTAACACAGGCTGTTGTGACTGGCATGCAAGATTGCATATTGTCTTCTTGGAAGATTATTTTAGTAATGTTGCAGTTTTTGAATTAGATCTGAAAGCAGTCCAGTGAACAATAAGCTATGTAGTTCAGTCTTATGGCATTGCTTATTACAAGCTCTAAAGACAAAGACTTGCAGCCTCCAAAACACCATGTCCCTGGACTTCCTGGAGCTGGTGGAACTGGGAACTGCTTTGGACCTGGAATTCTTGTGTACTAATGCCCAGCCTTTGGCTCTTTGGCCCCTTTTTTTACCAGTTGACCAAACTGTGCCAAGAAATAGTTGGAAAGAATAAAAGAAAGCACAGCACCAATCAAAGCCATAACAGACCAACAATTAACCAGTAAAAAACCCTAAAATAAGACCAGTAAACCTGACAGATAAGCTAGTGTAGCTGAGATTTAAAGACCTGCGTGTTACACGTGTTCAGACTTGGTGCTGTTTTACTTGTATGTCGATATTGCCCCCTTTTATGTGATAAAGGTGGGTTTGTTTTTGGTTTTTTTTTTTTTTTTTTTTAATTCCCTCTACAGCATTTTATAAGATTTTCTTTCTAGTCTCTTGCAACTAAAATCTTCTGTTTCTCCCGAGTCTTGAAGGGCTTTTGAAGCTACTGACTCTGACCAAGATTTTCTTTGGCTGCTCAACTCTGTTCTTTTGATGTTCAGTTAGTCCTGATTCTGCTTGGTCTAAATAAGGCCTCCTTTTCTTCACTGGATTTTTCACCTTGGTGTTTGAATTCTCATTAATCTGGGCCTTTCTCCTGCCAAAATAAGCTGTTTTGACCTTACCTGCTTCTTGAAGCAGCTGAAATACTTCTGTGGCTGTGTGGTGAAATATAGAGCAGGGCATGGATTTGTCTGAAAACTAAGTCACCAGGGAAAAATGTTACTTTTAAAGTATGTTATTTCTTGTCAGCATGATTTGCTCGTAAAGGCTGAAGCCAGGAGCTGGAAGGTGGTGTGATGCATCCAAATCTCTGGGTGGTTTGTAGGATGGTATCCAGAGCTTGCAGAAGGCCAAATGACAGTCCATTTTTGCCTGTTGTTGGCATAAGCAGAGGGTGAGATTTTCAATTTTAGTACTTGTTTTTTCCTGTCTTTGAAAGTCTTTTGGTATGTGTTTAGAGTCCAAAATTATTTGTTCATATAAATTATCAAAGGAAAGGCCAGTAACATACTGGCAAGGTAAAGGCTGCTCAGATTGCTATTAGTAAATTCTGGGCATAAAAGTGACTAAATCGGAATGTAATATTGAAGATTAGGAGAAAATACTCTCACTGTTCAAATTGGTTCATAAACAGCTGAAATAAGTAATATTCTGTTCTGACTTCTTAGTTGCTGACCTGCAGAGGATGTGTAGTTTTGTGGAATATGCTTGTGTTTGACCCTTTAGGGTTGTGGGGTTTTCATTGGGGATTTTTTGGTCATTAGTGTTTCTCCTGACAGACAGAGTCAGTGGATTTTTTGTATGCAGCATCAGTGGCAGTATTTTAAATTTAGGAAGGATTATTATTTAATCACTTTAACGTGAAGTCATTGTGCCTCTGCTTGGAGTTGGGTACTTGACTGTCTTGCCATAAGAATGTTCCTACTGTATATATGGAAAAGAGAATGTACAGACTTTGGGGCTGGAGTTTCTGTCCCTGAAATATGTTTCATTACATACATTGGCTTGAATCTTTCTGGAGAAAAATGTTTTACAGAAATAGACTTTCTTGTCATTCATTTAAGTGTTTTTGATTCAAGAATCTCTTTTTTCAGGATAACGTAGAGAATGCAGTACATTAACTGATCAGACTTTTATTTAGAGCTGGATGTGGAAATCTTGCATTTGCTGCTCTTGTTGTTACTATGAGAGGTTCTTCTATTTTACTCTGTTTATTTCAAAGGTATTTTTCTCTTTGTCTTTATCTTTAAAGATCCTGTGAGAGCTGTAAGATGAAAAACAGTTTTCTTGGACAGCCAGCCATTGGTGATCAGCTGCTCCTTGTATCTTCAGCTTCCCTACTTCTGCCTGGGGAAATGGTACATGTTTTATTTTGCAGGCAGTTGACCATGCTGCAGCGAGATCAAACAGAGAGCTGGAAGCTGAGCAAACATTTTCACAACAGGAAAATAGCAGAATCTCCAAATATCACTGAAGACTCGTACTGTTTATTTTATAAAGAGTACTCTTAAATTCATTGGAGTTCAAATCAAGAAATGTAGACTGAGAATAGTGTTTTCTTTGTAAATTATTTGTTTCTCCATGTCCTTTTGTAGCAACTAACGCAAATGGTCTTTGCTGGAAAACACTTTTTGAACTCCAGCCTGGCTGTTCCCAAGAACTTTGATGAACTCGTTGATGGATGTTTTTGTGAGACAGAAGGGGGCAGCCTCACCTACGTTTATGGGTCCATAGAATTCAGACAAAACAATTTTGGTAACTTCACTTAAAATTGTAGGATAAGGCAAATCATCTTGTTGGGATTTGGTGCTGTTTCACTCTGAAAAAATACCATTAACTAAGTCACTTTTACTCCAAAACTGTGACCGGATGCTTGCGCTTCCTTTTTGCCTTGGGGTGAGCACAGGTGTGGGAGGTTGCTGTGGCTCTGCTGATGAGATGCTATATTTTAAGTTGTTGTGGTTCTGTGTGGGTATTGATGGTGTTTTGTTGAGAATTACCTGGTTTTTTTGAGCTTCCGGGGCAATTTAATCATAAAGCTGTCTTTATGAAAATCTTGGTGAAAGCCTGTTCTTTCTTTGCCCCATTGCAGAGTTTTCTTTCTTGTATGCCTTGCATTAATCTCAAGCTAGAGGAACTGGTTAAGGGAGCTAAACTTGACCAAAATGCTTTTGCTGTATCATCTTATGATAATTCTCTGTTCTGAAAAGAAACCCACCCAGCTTGGGCTTGTCAGCTCAAGAGAAGTACTGATCATCACATGTCCTTCCTACTCGATTCTTACACTCTTTTACAGTTCTGAACATGTCAGTCCTAAGACCATTTACAGAGCTCTCAGTGTGTAGTAAAGATTTGCAGTGGGATAGAGCTGCTTAAAAAAGCGCAGGCAAATCCTGTCCTCTCATGTTCTTGCACAGCTTGGCACAGCCAGCAGGTGGTTGCTGCTGAGCCCAGTGCACAGGGAGAACCTGCTTCACTGGAGGTTGTGTTGCTCAGAGGTTGTCCCAGCAAAAGTCAAGCTGTCTGAAATGATCCTCTCCATGTCTGCGTAGCTGGGATTCCTGGTGGAGCACAGGAATGTCTCTGGTGCCAGATTATAGTGAGCCTGAGTGAATAACTGCTTGCTTGCTGCAGGGGTGGCTTGGAGAGTGTGGTGTAATAGCAAGGCTGAGAGTTATGGGAATATCCAGGACTTCCGTGCTTTGGTTGTTTGCGCTGAGGCATCTTTAAATCCTGTACCAATTCCCTGGTATGAGCTGGTCTTCTCTAAAATAGCTTCCCAACTGTGCAGCAAACAACTTCTAGGGGAAGCGTATGAGAATCACACCTGTTGGGCCTGCTTATCAGAGGGTCCAGAGTGCTTGGTTTGACTGATCCATCCACACTACATGCTGTTCCTTCTATCCCTAGGCTTTGTCAGCAATAACTTTTTTAAAAACCTCCAAAATTTTAAGCTGTTACCCTGAGATACTTAACAGTGTCACGTAGATAGGGTGTTTGCAGCCTTTCCTTCCAGACTTAATTTATGGAAGAAAGGACAAAAAGGGAATGGGTATATACCAGAAGAGGCAGCGACTTTATGCTGCTTTTGTCTTGGCTTTACCTTTGCTGTTACGTTGGCAGCTGCATTTCTGTTTTCCAAACTTGGCAGTTTTTCCTAAAAAAGTGCTCAAATGCTGAATCCAAATACTTCTATTAACAGCATCATCTCTACAGCAATTTTCATGGTAATGCAGAGTTTTTCCAGTGTTTGGCAGTGCGTGTTTCTTGCATCTCCCGTTGTAGGTGTAACCATGTTTCGCATCAAGTTGTGCATACCTGGATTAGGTGTGTGCAGCATATGAATGGTGCGGTGCATCTGTTAATCAGGAAGATAATTAATTTTTGTTGGGAAGAGAGATAAATGCCAACTTGCAGTTGATTGCAGTTTGCTGCTAGAATAACTAACAAGCTTTATTGTTTTATGTAACAGGCTGGATGGAAGGAAAACCACGCAACATTCATGAATGAACTGAAAAACCTTCAGGCTTCAGGACTAACAACCCTTGGTCAGGCACTCAGGTCATCATTTGACTTGTTAAATCTCAATAGATTAGTGTCTGGAATAGACAATTATGGACAGGTAAGAAATCTATTTATAATCTTCTGTCTTTAATATTTCTATGTTTTTTTAAATTATAGTTGGTGAAGGATTTTGATGGTCTGAGTTCGTTTTTGAATTTAACTCTTTTTTTTTAATGTTGGATATCTCTGCATAAGAGCATAAGAGCTTGAACTGGGAATTTTTTTTTTTTTTTTCTATTGTGGCTACTGAAAACCCCCTGGAAGATGCTGACATTTTTTTTCCTTACTGAATTACAAAGAAGCAGAATATAAATGCCCCAATTATAGACATGCAGGAGTAGCCCATCTTGTGTGGTTCTACACCTATTTAAAAAATCACAGGATTATTTTGAAAGATTGCTTATCTTAACTGTTTATTTTATAATGACTAAAGTACAAGCCTCTAAGCCTGTGTGTTAAGGTTGGTCTTAGCATTCTTGTGCTTTTGTCTTTAGGGGAGGAATCCGTTCTTTTTGGAGCCATCTATTTTGATTACCATCACAGATGGAAACAAACTGACAAATACAGCTGGAGTTCAAGAGGAGGTAAACTTGAATTAAGTTCTTTCAGGTTATAATTGTGCAAGTTGGTGGTATGCTGAGATGAATATTAATCGTTTTTTTCCCGCTAATTGTACTTCTTCATCATTGACCTGTTTTTATAGAGAATAGAAACCAGCTATTCTGTCACTGCCCAGCCCCCAAATTCACACTCTGTAAGGGTTTTGAGATGAGAACTTCAGATAAATTAGTGGGTGGAGAGAAACGGGGTCTTTTACAGATAAGTGAATGAATTTGGACATGATGTTTTTAGCTGTTTGTCAAATACTGGAAAATGTTCTTAAATTTTTTTTTACCAGCTTCATCTTCCGTTGAATTCTCCTTTGCCTGGAAGTGAACTAACCAAAGAACCGTTCCGTTGGGATCAAAGGCTGTTTGCTCTGGTACTGCGTTTGCCAGGAGCTGCATCTGCTGAACCAGAGCAGCTTGGGAGTGTGCCTACTGATGAATCTGCTATCACACAGATGTGTGAGGTTACAGGAGGTAACACATGTGCTTTGCTTCACATTTGGCATTTGCCTTGAAATACTTATTTTCTTCTAATTCACCTTCACGTCTTCCTGTTTTCTCTGTCTGAATTACTGTGGGTCCATGTGAATCCATGTAGTGCTTTCTTGGGATTCCAGTGGCAAAGGAGAACTTTAAAATAAAGCAATATTCCTATTTCGGATCTAAATGTGAGAGCATTTTTCTAAATGCAGTAAGAGGTTTTGGAAAATTTCTTTGGTTATTCTGGAGGGTAGCTTTTCTTGTCGTGAGCCCTGCAGGGCTGATAAGCTAAATTTAATCTTTAAAAGATTAATTCTGGAGCCTCTTGCTTGGTATGTTGATTAGATTTTTTTTTTTTTTAATTGGAGCTTGGAGAAATTGTTGTGTGGAAGGAGGAGGTTTGGGTAGACAAAAGCAGGTAGATTGCATAGTCTTGGTGAAATCAGGCCTCCTAAGGGCCTGTATAAACTTTGCCTTAGTCCAGCTTGATGAAGCCTTAATGGCCTCTTTTTAGTAGCAATCTCAGCAGGTTGTGAAGTTTTGGTGGTTTTTCTTGGTTGTATTGCATTTGCAAAGTACTTTGGCTTTTACATAAACATGTACAGAGTTTGTTGCTGTTCTTTTGGATAAAATTGCAGGCCTCGGCAGTGTGACTTAGGTGATAAAATATCTTCCTTAAGTAAGTTTACTCAAAATTTGCTTTTCTTTTTCCCTGTGTAATTTCTCTCTTGTGTAGGTCGTTCATACTGTGTTCGGACACAAAGAATGTTGAATCAGTGTTTAGAATCTTTAGTTCAAAAAGTCCAAAGTGGAGTTGTTATTAACTTTGAGAAGTCAGGACCGGACCCAGCTCCTATTGGAGAAGGTACAGTGATTGTTGGTTTTTTTACCCTGTTCCTAATGTTTAAGACAAAATGTTTTGTTTGTATGTAGATGTCCTTAAGTGTTTCATGTCCTTCCTGCCAGCTTTTCCCTGTAGTGTACAGGATGCATCTTTTACAAGTGTTAGTTTGATCCTTGCTAAGTTAAATGATGCCATATGTCTGCACATGCTTGTATGGATCATCTACTGCTGGCTGGCTCTATGTCACTCCTTTTACCTGTTTTTGGATGGCTGAGGAAAGTGAATGTTTGCAGGAAGCATTTAAGTTTGAATTACAGTGTTGTCAAGACTGTACTTGAAATAATTAAATCTAGCAGTAGTGTATTTAAACACTTAAACATCTCTAATGCAATCTCAATGCTTAATTTTCTGTACATTTTCATTCTGCTGATTGATCACTGAACAGTAAGTTTCAGGTGAATGTTCTTAGCTGTGAGTGAAAAACTGCAAAGAACAAGGAATGTCTTTGCTCTCTGTCAGTCAAATGCAGAAGAGGAAGGTGCACTCCAAATGTGGAGCAGTTCTTCAGATTTGACAAAGTTCATGGCTTGAAGGAAGAGGAAGGGGCTGACCAGTTCCAGTTGAGGAAGTTAGGTTCCTGGAATATCAGAAAACGTAATAGCTTTTAGCATCACCTGAACATTCTAGCAAGGCCAGCTTTATTCCTGCTTTCATTCTGGAATCAGCTTTTTCTATGTTTGTTTTCTCCTTTTGCCTGTTTAAAGAAAGCTTTCCTATAATGCTGTGCTGGACAATGCAGCGGTAAAATCCCATGTCCCTGGTGGCCCAAATGTTCTCTCCTGTGTGGCAAAATGACTGGTGAAATTCGGGGGGATTTTTTGTTTACTTCGTGTTTGTCACATTTGAGTGGTGATGGACTATGGCTATGAATGTATAAAAATGTCAAGACTAATCATCTATATGGGAATTGAGAAAGTCCTAAACTAGAGGGAAATATGATGGATTTTTCCCAAGCTTAAAAATTGCTGTTTTTATAATGCAGAGAAACCAAATTGATGTGTCACTGAAACATGGTTTCCACAGTATTACTGGTCAATTCTGTAAGGAAAACTAGTAATGTAAAATCTTTTTAGAACGAGATAGATTGGTTAAGTGGGTGATCTCTTCTGTGCTGTTTGCTTTGAAGGTCAGTCTTTGAAAACTACTGGTTGCATCTGTAGTGCTACAGAGTTCTTTGTCCTCAGCCTGCAAGGGTGTCTGCTGGTGCACTGCAGTGGGCTGGCAGGGAACACTGGCCTTTGCAGCAGGCTGTGGGGTTAAGTGATCTGTGAATTGTTGTAATTGAAAATGTGGCAAAAGCTGCCTCCTGCAACATGGATCCAACTTCTCCAAGAAACCTTGCTCCTGAGTTTCCACTAGTAGCCGCATCAGTCAGTGGGCGTTGCAGTCCATGTAAAAATGAAAATGCCGATTCTTAGCCTTTCCAGGTACAGCAGGACCAGCAGTAGTAGCTTGGTGCTGCCTGTGGGAGCTGTGTCAGACACTGAGCTTAAGCAAATGCATTTTCCATGGTATGTGAGTATGCCTTGCTGCACACTCACTATGTAATGGCTGTGCCACAGGAGCAGAAGGGAGATCAGAGCAAATACTGTGGTTGTTTCTCAGATGATTCTGTGATGCACCTGGATGCCTAGGTTATTTCAGCCTCTGATGTAAAGGTGTCTTTGAAACAAGAGTAATGAAATGCCTTACTGGCTGCTAATACAGAAATTTTGCTAGCAGAAAAATGCATGCATGTAGCTTTTCATTTTCTTTTTGTTTGTTATTTTGCTTTGTTTAAATTTTAGATGGACTTGTTGATTCATCCAGGCCCATCAATTCATTTGCTTCTCAGCCGTGGCATAGTTGTCATAAACTCATTTATGTACGGCCTAACCCTAAAACGGGTGTTCCTGTGGGGCATTGGCCAATCCCAGAATCTTTTTGGCCTGATCAGAATTCACCAACACTGGTAAGTGAAATAAGAACTGAAAAAAGGGATTCTACACTAGTAGTTGAACAGACTGAAAATAGATAATGGATGGAGTAGTTTTTCCTTTCTCTATTTATAATATGATGTGACTTTGCTTTAAAGGTTAAAAACTGTTTTTAACAGTTTTTAATGGAGTGGTATAATCTAATGTGGATACTGTAACCTGTGACATTTCTTGTATCCAGAAAGTTGACTTCCATGTATATGGTTAGTTAATTTGCTGACTGGTTTTTAAAGGTTACAAAATTGGACTGTAAGTTACTTCATGTACCACAGACCGTAGTGAGCCTATTAATTTTTAATCAAAGCTTTAAAAAATTCATTTACATGGAAAAAAAAGTATTTGTTTTTGAAAGAAGATGAACCATTGGGTTTTTTCCTTAGTATCACTTCATGTGTGGACTCTTCTTTCACCAGCGGGAAGAATTAAACTGAAACAGAAGAGCAACTCCCTGCAGAAAATGAGGAGAAAACAATATTAATTTCTCGTTTTTTTACTGAAATGATCACACGTTTGGCATGCCTTGCTAGCCTTTCTAAACATCTCTTTTGTTAGGCATGTTCTGTTCCTGCACTTTGCAAGTGCACAAGGTACTACTGTCTGTCCATTCCCCTTGCTCCCACCTCCAGATTAAAGAGAGGAAAAAAGAGAAAGATTTGTAGAGAATTCTTTGAGAGATTCTTTGTGATTGAGTGCCATCTCATATCTGTTTTTCTGTGAATTTCAAGCTAAGAAGAGTTGAAGTTTCCTTTAAACCTGCCTGTGTAGTTGTAGCTTGATCGATATAAAGGCTTTTAAATATAGGGTCATATTAACCATGTTTTTCTCTTAGTGGGAAGAATGTATCAGTTTGTGAGCATTTTTTTTTCAGTTAGAGAAATAGTTAATCTAGATGGTTATGGGAGCTTGTATTCTGTTCTTTTTGAAAGAATATTGTGGAAACTGAGTGTTTTAAGACTTACAGGGTGGTGAAATACCTGCTTATGGATGTTTTTTAGAGAACTGGTTTGTTTACCATAAATATGTGAAAACTGATACCCTTTTCCCTCCCTTTCAGCCTCCACGCACAGCTCACCCTGTGGTGAGGTTCTCCTGTGTGGATTGTGAGCCCATGGTCATAGACAAGCTTCCTTTTGACAAGTATGAGCTTGAGCCTTCACCCCTCACCCAGTACATCTTGGAACGAAAGTCTCCCCATACCTGCTGGCAGGTACTTGCCCTTTATTTGATGCTAGAAATGTAATGGGTAATCTGAGGTTCTTCAGTCTTTGCAAGCCTGGAGAATTGGGGTCTGGTTTAAACTCTGCAGCAGATGAGAAGAAACATGTCAAGGTTTCACTTACCTCCTTTCTAAGAGAATTATCAGGAGCCAGAATTGAGTTCCCTCCACAGGCTTTGTAATCTGATTTAATTCTCTTTCTAGGTCCATCTCATTTTGCTAAGAAATATGTCCCCCAGGTTCCATTTCTGGCTAAATTGAAATTCTCTGCAGGCTTCCATTTGCTTACAGGGAAAACCCAGCACTAGTTTCCATCATGTTACTTAATCAGCAGCTGCAAATCATTTTCACTTGATGGTTGAAGCTGCTAATGGGAATTGAATAGAAGCTGTTGATCCTGTTGGCTAGATTGGCCTTGAAGAGGTCGAAGTTCTGTTGTTGAAATCCTTTGTCACATGCTCCTTTTGTAATTTTTTATAAGTTTTTGTGTCCTCTGTAAAATCAGGCTCCCTTCTTGGTGGTGTTCCTTTAAATATTAGCCTAATGTGTACACCAGGAGTATGCTTAGTGTGATACTTCAGCTGAAAAGGTGAACTTGGAAGTGTCTCTGTTTTTGTATCCCTAAAAAATATTACAAGTTAATTGATGAAAGTATGACATGCATATTCAGAAGAAAAATTTAAGTTACTTTAAAAAAACCTAATTTCAAAAATGTCCTTTAAACATTCATAGGGACATTATTTGCCTGAGTTACTAAAATTACTCTGCTGTTTTTCAAAAACTGCTTTTCTTCTCCCAGCTACACATCAGCCCCTTACAAATCAGTGAAATAGGTTCATTGTCATAGAAACCATGTAACAAACCCAGTTCTTTATGCCCTGAAAAAGCAGAGGAAAACCACTTGCTCATTGCTGCAAGGTTTATTTTTTCCTAGGAAGACTATATTTGACTTAGATGTGGGTTATTTTGCTTGCCTCAGTCAAGAACATCTACCATTTTTATCCTGTTGAAATATTGTTTACATGTATTGTTTTTCCAGGGTTAAGACCCTCATATATGTGCACTTAAAAAAATAATGTTAATTTTAAGAATGTCAGCACTGGGCATAAGCTCGATATTTCTTGGATGGTTGTTTGTTTTGTTTAATTTCTGTGCTTAAAACGTTTTGCATTTCTTTCTGTCAGTGTTGTAAATATTAGTTGTGCTATTTTTGAGTCAGAAGACTGATTTCAAATAGCTTGTTTATTTTAACATTCCTTCGACAGATGTCCCCTAACCTATTTTAAATAATTCCAAAAACTCTTCAGGCATCACTTCACAGTAGTTTCACTAAAGCATTAAAGATTACACTGTGAAGAGCATTTCCACACTTACTGGGTGTGCACTAAATGTTGCATGTCTCCGTTTTTGACTGGGGAATGTAGGGCCGTACTCACCCTGATGTGTTCTGATTTGCCTGTGCTTGATAATTTACTGTCTTAATGCAGTTGGATTCAGATTGATTTGAATTTTTAAATGCCCCATGCTTAATATTCTTCACATTCCTCATTCTAATACAGTGATCTCTCTTATTCTTTGTCAGGTATTTGTGAGTAGCAGTGGAAAATACAGCGAACTTGGCCACCCGTTTGGGTATTTAAAAGCAAGCACTACTTTAACCTGTGTAAACCTCTTTGTGATGCCTTACAACTACCCTGTTTTGCTTCCATTGTTAGGTAGGTAACACATCTGCATTGGACTGCCAGTGCAGCTGTTCCAGAGTAAAAGCAAAACAGTAATGGTTGGTGTTCTGCCTTAGTTTGAGACGTTATAAAATTATGGAGATCAGAGAGTAGAGAATGTTGCAAACTCTTTTAACGTACTTTGGGAGGAGAGGATTTTCATACCCCCTCTCCCTTTTTTTCTCTCCAGCAGAGGAGGAGAGCTACCTGCTTCCAGTGCATGTTTGATGCTGTTCACCTCCTAGACACGTAGCCTCTTCCTTAACCTGGAGTAAGCTTCAACCTCCATTCTTTTCCCTCATTTAGGGTGTGGTGTATCCAGGTTTTGCAGTTGCTCTTGTAGCAGCTTATTTTTTACTGGAAGATGAGATGCAGTGTTTGTCACGGGTGTTGGGAAGAGGGAATTCCCTAATGCAGTTTAGAGTAGTAAGAAGGAATTGAGCAGTGAAACATTTTTGCATTTCTTTTCTGCCCAAAGGACCAGATTTTGTTGGGGTTTTTTTTTTTTTTTTTTTGGTTTTTTTTTGGTTTTTTTTGTTTTTTTACTCTCACCGTGAAATTATTTTCTAAGAAAAGATGATACAAAAAGGTGCTGTATGAGTAACTGCCACAGTAATTGTGGTTGGTAGGGATTTGGCATAAAAGTAATGGCAGAAAGGAGTTTCCAGGGTGCCACTAACACTTCAGTTGCTGGTGCTGTAAGGCTTTTTTGTTCTAGTTTTTGTGGGTGTGTTTAGTGATACAGAAGAGCAGTGACCAAGAGAATTGAGTCTTACTGTCTTATACAGGATTTTTCTATTCATTTCTAGGAAAAAAAGATCAAAACACAATTCAGTAATGCTTTTTCATAATCCTGGTCATAACCAAAAAAGAAGAAACTTGTGCTTGCTGATAATGTGTCTTTTATAGTTATCTCTGTAGCCTGATAATTGTCCTGAAGTGTGCAAGGAGGAAGAGAGTTTTGGTGACTTTGTGGCTCCTGAAATGTTGCAGCAGCTCTACTAGCTGAAAAGCTATCACTGATCCTAAATTAACTTCCCTGTTAATTTTGATGTTGACATTTACAGTTCTGTTGTGTCTTCCCTGGCAGCTCTTGTCTTCCCCCTGCCTTTTTTTTTTTTACAGGGGTGTAAAGCTCTTCCTTCTCTTTGAGGAAAGGCACTTTTCAGTGTGTGCAGGGCTATTCTGCAGTTTACTCACCTGGTAATCCATTTCTTATATTTCTGAAGGATCTTCAAAGGACAGTGCAGACCTTCCACATTGCCTGAGTTGTAAAGCGGATGTTTTCTTGAGGTCATGAATCCCATGCGTTCCATATTGTTCATGCGAACACACACAGTGTTACCTTCAGATCTCCTTCCAGGACTTTGTTTATCCTTGGTTACTAAGGCATGGTAGAATTAAGTTCTGTGCAATATACCTTCAACATAAAAGTAGATCTGGGCCTTTTTCTGTTCAGCAGTATAGAAAATGAGTGAGATGATATGCAGCATTCCTGGTAAATTATTTGTAGATGCTTTTAGCAATACTGACTCTGTATTTGGCTTGGTAGGTAGGTAGGAACACTCCCCCTGTGTCTCCCTTCATACACACTAGTGGATACTGATGGTTCAGCAGAGGACTGATTTGAGTGTGTAAAGCCAATTTTTCATTACTCTCACCCAGATTTAAAAGGATGTGAACACTCCCAAGACCAGGAGAAGTCTGCTCCATTCAGCTGCTACCTCCCATATTGGTACATCAGTGTGGTTCTAGTGGCTCCTGCCCTACTCGTAGAATATTGTGTTGGGGGTCTGGTTGGGACAGTACTGTGGATAATCTGCCTCTGTTCCTTCTGGTGACTCCTTCAAAGACAAAACCACTTTACAAACAGATAGTAAGATACTTAAGGATTTTTTTTTTACTTCCATTTTTTGTTTTCCTTCTGCTCTCCTGAGCAGGCGAAGTTTTAATTCTCTTTTTGAAAAATAGTGTAAGACAGCCCTAAAAACAGGTAACATAGGTAGGCGGGTGATACTCAAGCAAACTGAAACAAATCGTAGTGGTCCATGGCTGAGGGAGGTAAATTGTACCATATTCTATAACTTTCATGATTTTATGTCTTGGTTTTTGCAAGAGATTTGGGAGTGGATTTAGAAATGCTGTAGTTTCTCCTGGCTTTTAACTTTCAGAGCCTGCATTCGGAAGCTCTGTAAGGGAAAGGAGCCAATTAATAGGACTTGATAAAACAGTGGAGCCGCACAGTCTGTGTGTTAATGGACTCATGCACTGCATTTGGTTGTCTTACAAAAATGGTCTCTGGTCCATTTCCAGTGGTGTTGGATAATGTGGGACAAGCAGCTCCAGTTTGCGTTCAGAAAGCTACAGAGAAGTCCTGACTAACTTGGTGGTGGTTTGCTCTCAGAACTGAGGAGGTGGGGTGCAGTTCTTACTGTTCAATGGGAGGCTGCTAAAGGCAGAGCTTTTCACAGGCAGACGCTGACGTGTTTCAGTGCTAAATGCTTGGCCCACAGATGATAGAAATTTCCTCTTGAAGGATTGTTGCAAAGCTGTTGTACTTCAGGTGCTGTTCTGTTTAAAAACATTTGTACGGCCAAGTTCATGAAGCAGAAGTTGAAGGAGGGGTTTTACGGAGAGCTAGGTAAAGATGACGTATCCTTCTAAAAGCTTCTGCCTTGCCTAGGATGTTTCCTTGGCTCCTTTTATCTGCATGGGTGGGAGGGCAAGCACTTCTGGGCAGTAGGAGTGGCTGTTCATTGGCAGTGTCAGCAGAAGCAGCAGTGAAACAACCATGCAAGAAATGCCTTGAGAAGGTGGTTAAATACCCTTTTTCTGTAGGTCTAAACATGCAACAGGATGAGCCTTTAGGAAATGTCTGCCTGTGAAGGACTGCCGCATGGACAGCTTCCTTTGATGCTTTTGCAGGCTGTGTGAGAGAACCTGCAAGTAATGATTTTACGTTTTGGAAACTAAGGGCTACGTTCTGTGTGAGCACAGCATGCTGTGGCTGTGGGAGGTACAACCAAATACATTTTGATACATTTTGTATCAAGGGGGAAACAGTGACACATTACCTCTCTTAGGTAATGATGGATGCTGTTTTCCATTGCAGTACCTTATTTTTGGCTGTATGGTTTGCAGGGAAGGATACTGTTTTCTGTGAATGTAGAATCATGAATCTACTACCTAGATTAAAGGAGTGTCTCTATTAGTGCATAATTAGGGGAATTACTGGAGTCAACAGGGAATGGTGGTGTACTTGCTCAGGTGGACTTGAATGTGAGTGATGATTTTAAAAAGAGTTTTAAGTTTTACTTTGGGTTACGTGGTGAGTGAACTTGTAGTTTAGGCTCCAGCTGAACTACTTAAATCACCTGCTGACTCTCCTTTCTCTCATGCTCTCTTTTTTTTAACTGTTCACTGATCTTAAAAGGTACATCCCAGCCCCCTTCTAGTACTGAATGTTAAAAGTGTGTGTTGTTGTCCTGTTTGTCTGAATTTGGTTGTTTTGTACATTAATCTGAAGTGGATAAAGACTTTGCAATACAGATTTTGGTTAACTGATCTGTGTGGTTTTACCTGATGGCTTGAGTTGTTGCAGCTTGCAGCCTTGTTCCTAATGGGTTTTAGTTCCATGTTCCAAATTATGCAATGCTTTTAACTCCAAATTCAGAAGTAAAAAGAATTCTGCATTAAGTGGACTATACAGAAATGAGTATCTGAAAATAATTAGGTAGAAGTAAAACTAAATTATGTAAGGATTATTTTCAATACTTTTTGATTTTTATCTGCAAAAGTTGGGGGCTTAATCTGTGAAAGATATAGTTAACTGGATTACTGGTTAGTTTGCTTGTTTGTATAAATCATCATGTGCAGCCCAGGCCACAGGGGAGAAAGTGCCTTTCAAATGCCTATGTTGCAATCTGCTGGACAGTGTGTGTCTCAAACTCTCGAGGTAGAGGCAGGTAAGGTGCTGATGGTGAAGATCTCTTTGAAACTTGTGGCTCTGTTTACCACCCTTTTGAGAGGGTGTCAGTTCTTGCAATGAGTTTGTGCTGTGGGGATTTTAAAAAGCTGAAGCCCTCCATAGGTTTGAGAATTTTTTTTCTAGGATAGCAGAGTTCAGGGAGGTGCTTTTGCATTTGATGTGTGGGAGTAGAACTGTCCTGTGGGTTGGGACCCCAGCTGGCTGAGCTGAGGAGTGGCTGTGCTGTGTCACAGTGCCGTGCTCTTACTGGTACAACCTCACAGTGCAGCAAGTGGGACACTAATCAAGTGCTGATAAGGGGTTTAAGGTTCCAGCTGTACTCAACCAGCTCACAGACTGTAAGATGTTAGGACATACTATAATACTGAACGTCTTGCTTTTTTAAGTTTTTTTGTTGTGTTGGATTTTTTTTTTTTGATGTTGATTTTTGAGAGGGGTGTAGTTTAACTTGAATTTTGCTGCAAAAAGGTAATAGATCTATGAGATAAGAATGGATGTTATTTTATATTTGTCGTATGTCATGATATCATCCCAGGTTCTTTTGGATAATAGTACTAAAACTGAAGTATACTCAGATTTTAAATGGAATTTTGATTTGTCCTCTCCAACTCCAACTGACTTTCTCCAGGCCAGGGAAGAGAAGAAGTAGCATCTGTAGTATGGTTTTTATATGTAATCCAGAATTCATTAGATTGGAAAATACCTGTATTTGAGTGTGGTTTGTCTGTGAGAATTTGGGAAATAATATCACAACATCTGTTCAATTTGTGCAGAGTACTATGCAAGTCAAATTTTCTTCTCCAAATATATCTTCCTGAAAACTGAATATGGAGAAAACAATTTCTTTGCTGCATCTGTCTTTTGCACACCATCTTCTGTGCATCTCTCTCTCCTGCAGCTCTCCCCAGCTAATTTTTGGACATCCCTTTCTCCAGACCTGCATATCCTTCCATTAGCCTCACTTTGCCAGCATGTTACAATCCTACTAAGAAGAACCTTTATTTCAGTGGGTAATTTATAACTGGAATGGTAAATTGCAGGATGCTGTGTTTGGTGTAGAGATCACAGTCACAGTTCACAGTGTGCACAGCTAATAGGCTCATGCTTCATCTCAGCCATTCCTAAATGGCCAGGTGCACACCTGGAGTGAGCAAAGTGCTTCTAAAACAGTACCCAAAGGAGAGAAATGTCTGGTTGCCCCTCTCTTAAAGGACAGTAGTTGATTTCAGTCTCTTGTCTATACCTGTGGGAGACTTCGATGCCCTGGCATGAGGCAGGTGTTGTGGCTGGAGGTAACCCCTTGTCTGCTGGGTGCAGCTGCTGCTGTTGGCAGCAAGTCCAGCAAAGCTGGCCAGAAGGATTCCCTAATTGGACTTTTTTTATTCTTTCCTTTTGATGCCAAAGATTATTTTTACTGGAGACCAGAATTCATCATACAGGTTGAACAGAAGAAAGATGGTTTGAAAATGGAAATTGAACCAAATTAATGTTGTTTGATTCAATCAGATAAGGGACTCCCTGATGTACAAGAGAGAGGCAAGGGAGGTGAAACCTAACAGGTGGATCTCTTGCACCTTCCATTTAAAGGTTGTTGGTAGTTGTGTGCAGTGTTTTACATCTGGTGTACCTTGTAAGTCTGCTTGTAATGGGAACTTGCTCTGGATTGCCTACTGCAGCTAGGACTGGGGATTCCCAATCCTTCACACCTCAGGTTAAGAGCAGTTTTTGGGGGGAAGCCCCACTGGGGGATGGGTGGGGGGAGAAAACGGGGGGAAAGCTGGCATGTATGATTTTGGACAAACTAAAGGTCTGGTACTGTATAAATGACACCTGCTTTTGTTGTTTTCCTTGTTGCAGATGACTTGTTTAAGGTTCACAAACTTAAGCCAAATCTGAAGTGGCGACAGGCTTTTGACAACTACTTAAAAACAATGCCTCCTTACTACTTACTGGTATGTTCCTCTTCTCTTCTCATCCTCTGGGGTATAATGGCTGGTGTGACCAGATTCCTTTGCATCATACCTCTTCCTAGTAATTTGTTTTTACATAATTATGATGGCATTTTAAGTAGTTAGCATTCTGCCTTTCAGAGGTATGTAGATTAGAGCAAATGTTTTTAAGAATTAAAAAATTTTGTAGAAATACTGAGTAGTAGTAACTATGCTAAGATGTAAGTGTTTAATAAAAGTGTTTTCTGATCATGAAATATTAAATTAATTTTGATCAAACGTACTTCAGAACATTCAGAGAAGCCAAATTTGGCATTATTTTTGTAACTGGATAAAGAAAATGCAGATAAGGTTATTTGTTAATGTGGGTGAAGTGCTAGGACTTGGGAAGGTGATATTGACTGGGCCAAATAAAGGGTGGAGGGAGGCACTGTGTCACCTTTTACGTGTAGCTTGGACAATGCACCTCAATATGGACTTGCATCATCCCGGCTATTCTGGACCTGAGCCTTTGAGTGGAAATTGCCAGTGGCACTACACTGTGTGGTGTCTTGGTGATGTGGCATTATGTCCATTGTGAGCTAGTTAGACACCAAACTCATGTCACATGTTATCTGAATAGACTTGAATTTTAGTGGCCAAAAGTGGAAAAGCTAGAGCACTAATCTATGTGCCTTAGCTTCCTATGATTGAGCTTATAAATTTCTTTTTTAAATACTTATTCTCTTACTCTTGTGTATTTTGTTTTCCTTATAGCCATTAAAGAAAGCCCTAAGGATGATGGGAGCTCCAAATCTGATATCAGATAATTTAGATTGTGGACTTAGTTACAGTGTTATCTCTTACCTTAAAAAACTCAGCCAACAGGTAGTATTGATGAAACCTTTGCAATTAGAAGTGCGTTGATTATTTAGTTTGTGGTAATCTCATTATAAAGCAGTTAATCCCTGTGGGAGTTCATATGGGTGTGCAGCATATATTATAATTGAAGATTGGTGAGCATTTCCACTGCAAATATGGAAGCATCCAGTATGGTTCTGTAGCCAGTGATTGTGCCTTCTGTAAGTAGTGGAGAGGCATGCAAATGAAATGTCTTCAGCTATACTTTAAATATCTGCTAGACTTTAAACTCCAAAGATAATCAGTAATTGGATTTATGGCTGCTCTTGCTATTGTTCTTCACAGCTGAAGTCAGAGGCTTGCTTTTAATCTCATGTTTATTTCCTTGTGTCCTTGGCAATGTGTATTTTCCCCAAAAAAAAAAAAAGTGTGTTCTTATCCGTGGGGAGTAAAATCACAGTTCAAGCTTTATATCTGAGCTTCCTGTTTCCTTCAGGTCAAAGTCTTTCTATGTGTTAAGTGTGACCTGGTGAAAAATAGTCCTATGTATCTTTTTCTCCTTGCCAAGACTGCCATTCCAGGTGTAAGGGCCTGGAAGTTCTTCCTCCTTAGCATGAAGGATTCTTACAACAGCTCTTCAATATCTAGAAGGCAGTGGGGTAGCAGTGCAGCCTTTAAAATTACAAAGAAAAAATCCTCCACCTTAAAGAATGCACAAAATTTGTCCCAGAGCCTCTGAATGACTGAGCATCTACTAGACATAAAACTTCTTGTGGTATTTTGGTTATCTAATGATACGCAAATTCATATGATTTTTCTACACTGTGGAGTTGGAATGACTCAAGATGGCTGCTGTGGCTCTCAGAGACGTTCTCAGCACATGGGACAGTTTGAATGTATGGAATGCATTATAAGCTCCTGCATAGGCACAGGCAATTCCAGAATTCTGCTGTGTTCCTGCTGTCCTTAAATTTGGTTTCCCACAGATAATGAAGCAAACTCTGCAGAGGAGGAGATGTGGGGGAAGTGGCTTGCAATCAGAGTGGGTTTTGGGATTTTGGTTGGTCGGGTGTTTTTTTTTTTCCTTTTTGGAGATATTGCTAGTGGATTAAAAAAAAGTAACTGGATACAGTTAGAGCTTAATACAGTAAAATTCTCTGTAGCTGTAAGAAGAAATCTGGACTAATTGGAGAAGTGATACGTTTTTAGAAATGTACTCCTAAACCAGATTTCTTTTGCAGCTTTCCTCCCTTACATTGTTACAAACATACAGGGCAAACCTTAGTTCATAGGTTGTTTCAAAATTAAACTGAAATTATATTATTTTATCTGAATAATACTGTTGTTTGAGATGCGACTTTATTGTAACCCAAGGCATCCTACCTTCCATTTTGTTTTTTCTTTCCCTTTAAAGATGGTTCTTCAGGGACACAAGAGAGTCACAGACTTGCAGCAAAATCAGGGATATTCACAGACCTCCTACTGGCATATAAATTTAGATACACTGGCTAAATATTTTTCCATATGCTAGCACATTAGGATTTCTTTATGCTTGAGATCTAATCTATGTAATCCAATATATCCCTGGGTAGGTAGTAGGGAAATAAATTTGTAGTTTTATTCTGCTAATGTACTGTGTGTTTTGTACTGAGAATGTTCAATGCCTGCTGATTCTTTAACTCACGGTGTGATTCCATTTTAGACAAAAATAGAATCGGAACGGATAATAGGTTCAGTGGGTAAGAAAGTTCCACAAGAAATTGGAATAAAAGTGAAAAATCACTCCAGTGGCCTCTCCTTGGTACACAGTAGGGATTTTAAACAACTGCTGCAAGGGATCACTGGGGAATCTCCTCTGAGACTGTCAGAAATGAATGTTAAAGAATTTGCTGGATTCCACATAGGACTTTTAAACAAGGTAAACAGCACTGTGATCTTGCATGACTAAGCAGTTAATCTCATCTGTTTTAAATGGGTAACTTTTATGGACTTAGCATAGAAGAAAGTACCTTCGCCGAACTGGCATGAGTGCAGCATAGACATAAGGAGTGAGAAGAATAAATGCAATTTTTTGCACTCGATTTTGGGACACTGTTTGAAAACCCCATCGTAGTAAATGGAAATTACTGTGTTTTAAATGTCAATCTCTGCAAAAGACAGCTATTGTTGTTCATCCATGAATTAATGTGCTTACTCTTAATGGAGCTGGAAGCACTAATGCTGAATAAGCTTGTGTTGAAAAGACAGCCACTGAGCTGCTTGTGAGCAGTTATGAAGCTCTAAAGTTACTTAAAAATATTTTTTAAAAGTTAATGGTATTACAGTTCATAGTGGAATTTCTCCATGTATGAGAACTGATGGATTAACTGAAAGTAACTTATTTTGTTACAAAACTAGGATTTGAAGCCCCAGGCATTCAGAAATGCATATGATATTCCTCGTCGCAGTCTTCTAGACCAGCTAACTAGAATGAGAACCAATCTTCTGAAAACACACAGGCTTATCTTGGGGCAGGATGAAGGTAAGGAGTCACAGTTCTTCAACAATAGTTTGAATAAAGCTATTTTTGTTGTTTCCTTAAGGTAGTGGTTTTTGTCTCTGGTGTGGGAGCAGAAGGGGCTGTTGCATCTCTTGCTGTCCCAGACAATGTTCTCTGAAGGGGAAGGAAGGAAATATTTGCCTTCTGTCATGGAAGATGTCAAGCTTGCTTTGAAATTTAGAATAAGTTTCACGGGAGAGCTTTCACATTCACCAGGGTTCAGTAGATGTGTTTTAAAGTAATAGGGGCTTAAAGTGGACAGAACCTCCCTTTGTTTTTTGTGAGGTGCTGGTTGTCTAAAGATGCAGTTGGCGGCACAGAAATTAAACTTTCTTATTTTTTTATTCTTCTGCCAATTAAGCTCAGCTCTTGCCAGTCTTATTTCCACAACTGGAGTCTTCAGCTCATCCTCTGTAGTCAAAAGAAATAATCAGTTCTAGTTCTTTTATGCTAACACTTGAAATTGAGGTGTGAAGTTTGTACTGCCTTAATTTTAAGACTAAATGAAAATATCTTTTCTGTTGCAGATTGCCTTCATAGTGTTCCTGTTGCTCAGATGGGAAATTACCAGGAATATCTGAAAATGATGCCTTCACCTCTTCGGGAAATTGACCCAGATCAACCAAAAAGACTCCACACATTTGGCAATCCATTTAAACAGGACAAGAAGGTAGGAGGGGCCTTGCTACCTGCTGTGCCTTTATATTTAACGCAACTTGAAATGATTTGTGGGTCGAATTTCTGCCCCACAAATAAATTATATTGCTAACCTGTGCAGCCTGTGGAAAGGAGGGATATCCCCCATGTGGTCCGGGAGGAATGTGTATGGAATTGTGCTGGTTTGCAGAGTGGCACTGGACTCTCTGGTTACCTTGGGTATCCCTCTCTTCTCAGAGCTGTCAAGTGTTCTAAAAGCCACTTGAGTCTGAACACAGAGGGACTTGACTCATCAGTGGATCAGTGAAACAGTTGCTGTTTTGTACTGGTACTTAAATTATTGCTTCCTTTTCAGGGTATGATGATAGATGAAGCCGATGAGTTTGTGGCTGGGCCCCAGAACAAGATCAAGCGTCCCGGGGAGCCCAACACGCCGGCATCGCTCAAGAGGCGGCGCAGCATGTCCCCCCTGCTGCGGCGGCCGCAGTCACCGCCAGTCGTCACCAACCACGTGGGTGGCAAGGGGCCACCCGCTGCTCCTGGCTCCCCCTCCTACCTATGCCTCAAGGGTGTCCCAGCAAATAAAGGTATACTGAGCTCTGGTACAACAGCTCCGGCTGGTGAGGAGGGTCTGGGGAGGAAGGGAGAAGGTTCTGCCAGCACGTCTGTGCTTCGCTGTTATGTAGGAGTGGGTTTCTTTTGTTGCCCTAGATAAACAGGCCTCTGCTACAGCTGATGAAATCTGAAATTTAAAAAAAAAAACCTGTTTAGAGATACTTTCTATCTCACATCAGCGTTTAGTTTTTCTTTGTGTGTTCTGTGGCGAAGAAGGAAAGTTAAAATACGGTTGTTTTGTTTCCCACAGATAGGAATTTTCATACCCACCTATATATTCATATACCACCCTCCCTAGCAAGTGGAGTCGGAAGAAAGCTCCATTAGCTAGGTTTGGGGAGGAGAAGGAAGACGTAAATTTTCTTAGGAGTCATGACATTGCACTAGGAGTACAGAACATGGTATTCAGACCTCACAGGTAGTGATAGGACACTTCAGACTTCACAATAATGATAAGTGATGTAACAGTTCGAAAGGGGGAGTATTTAACATCCACAGTTGAATAAAAGTATTGGAGTGTTGTCCAGCTCTTTCAGATTGCTACACAGCACTTCAGACAAAAAGGATACAGAACTACACTTCTATTTGGTTCTTTTGATGCTGCACTTACCCACCGGTGGATACGTATTTTTCACTTGTAGATATCAGTAACAGTGTTGTCCAAGATGGCAACGGAGAGAAGAAAGCAGAAAATTGCCAGTCAATGGAGAAGCAAATTGATGGCTTACCTGTGGAGATGGCTCCTGTGGTTCCAACTGCTGTGGGAGAGGATGAGATGTTACCCAACGACTTAGACTCTTTACCTGTTGAATTCAATTGTTTAAGTGAAGATGGGTTGGATCATAAGCCTGGTGCCAATGCTCTTGTTCGAGGGCCTCTGAATTACAGTGTGAGTGGGGATGACCAAAAGCGGGCCACGGAGTCTACTTCTGAATCTGTGCCAAATTCCTTTAAAATAACACCTACCATGTTGGAGGGAAACAATGCTGACATCAAAATTAAAGTGATGAAAGAGGTTCGCAAGCCTGGAAGAAGTAAGTAATTTGGATTTCTTTATTTTAGTAGTGTATGTTATATGTGGTGTGAGAGAGAGAAATTCTCCTGGAAGGAAGGAGCTGTTTTCAGTATACACACAACTTTTTGAGCGATTTCTGGTTGCTCATAAATGATCAATGGAGGGGCAAAAAAGGAGCAAATGCTGGGCTGGTAAGTTGAAGTTTAGACTTGTGCTTGGGAGATTGAGTGCCAAGTCACCCTGTTTGCTCTTGAAGACAGGTTAACTGGTGTAAGAGGTGCCCTGTGAAAGCAGCGCCTTTCAGAGTTTTGGTTTTGTTGCCAGTGATCTAATGAGACTGAATGCTCTGCCTTAGGCTGCACTGCTCCTATGTACACAAAGTGTACTTGTTGCTCTGTGTCCATCAAAGCTCCCTTTGCAGGGCAAAGGCAAACTCTGTAAGGGTCCATCTTGGAATATGCTTGAAAGGGAGTAGTAACAGTTTCTAGCAGAGTGATTTTTTTAAAAAACATTTTGTAAGAGTAACTAGTGATGAAACACGAAGAGTTGCAGACTTGTATTGTTACAATTCAGGGCAGCTCATGTAAGGACACATAGAACTCTGATTTTATCAGAGTGGGGGGTGGGGCATTAGAGCAAAGTTTTTTGAAAGACAGATTCTTTTTATACAGTGTTTCAGTACAATGAATAGGATTGCTCCTTTAGAGCAACACCTTCTTGTAAAGATCTTTATCAGTAAACAAGTTAGAAAAACACCAGGTGTCAGGAGGAGGCTACCTACAGGGATTGTTTTTGAGTTCCTCCTCATGATTTCCCAAGCTGGAATAAGAATGTTAGGTGCCCAGCTTTCTCACAAGCTTCAAGCTATTGACTGGAGCCTAAAATAATCTATTTTCTGACCACTGTTACTTCCCACAGACTTGTAAGAATTGAAGACTAAAAGTCAGGTTCTGCAAAGTGAGCTCATCCAGTTTTATTCCAAATTCATGCCTAATAAATGGTGATGTAGAGTAAAACAGTGTGTTCGGTGTGAGTCACCTGTCTTGCTGCAGAATTCAAGCAGTCATCAAAGAAAGAAGCAAAATTGTAGTGGCTTGAATATGTACATCTCTTCAGAGGTCTGACCATTTATGCTTCCTCTGCCTACTGCATCACTCAGAGCAGACTCTTGGTCACAGCACCAAAAATTTATTAATTCTGGGGTCAGTTATGGGAAGTAGTCAAGCAATGCTGGTTTTGAATTTGTTTCCAATTTAATATGTCCAGTTTATTCTTTTGCAGTGGACATATTTACCTTGTACCAATGGGATAGTCATGTTGTGCTCACACAAAGGATTGATAATTTGTCTTTCTAGAGATCTAATGGCAACTTCTGCTTTCAGAAACGATGGCACCAGGCCAGATGAGGGTTTGGTGGCCCTGTGCCTGTTAACGGATCATGGAAATGGGAGACCCAGCCTGCGTTTTCTGAGGATAAATGTTCCTAGCTGCTGCTCTTTAAAGAGAACCTTAATCTTTGGTGCCACATTTGAATTCCCAGATCATCAGTATTACTTTAAATTATTCTGTCACCTGTGTTCTGCTCTTGAAGCTAATGCAGGTGTTTTTCTTGCCTTATGTGTTTTATTATACAGGGATACATGAAACTGGGCTTTGCTTTCCTCATTTGGCTCTGGAGCTTTTCAGAAATTTCATCTGCAACGTTCATTTTTAATACATGGTTGAATTTTTATCTCTTTTTTAGATTATGAAAAAATATTTTCTCTTCTTGAGGAGGTGCAAGGACCTATGGAAATTCAGAAGTATTTCATTGAATTTGCTATCAAGGAAGCAGCAAGGTTTGTATAGATAGTAATGACTCGGAGTCATAAATTAAATATTACTAGATCATGGTAGAAATAATAGACTTTATCAGTGCTAGTACTTCGATTTTTTGTTTTGACATATTTAATTTATAATGCTTTTAGTGGTCAAGCTACTGTTACATTTTTATGTAGTAAATGGTCCTTATTTAAAGTTTAAATGTGAAGTGGAATGATAACAGGTTGTTATTGAGGACCAACTCAAAATATGAGTGGGTTGAGGAGGGGCAGATGTGTTAAATTAAATTAAATTTTCTAACCATTCTAATGCCAGAAATAAAGAAAGCTCTTCCCTACTGGAAACAGAGCCTCTGGTAATACAGTTTGTCATGGCTGAATATTCCTGAGTTATTCAAGTGTATTTTTGGAAGGTGAAATTTATATTGCTCTCCCTCTCTTCTGTAGGTTTAAAAAACGGGTCTTAATACAACACTTAGAGACAATACTAGAGGAACTAGATTTCACCAGCCCACCCAACAGAGTTAATCATGTCAGCAGTAGATAATAATGTACCGGCCAGACGAATGCGGACCAGGAATGAGTTTGCTGTGCCACAGAAGAGTGGAAGAGGATGTAGCTGCTGCCCTCACCATCTCGGCAGTCAAGTGATTTTACTGTCACAGTCTGAGAAGAAGCAGTGGAGCTTTAACTTTAAGAGCCTGATTCAGTAGAAGCTGGGCTATAACCTTAAGGATTTGCTATGAAAGGTGTGGCTTTTTCCTGTGGAGGGTGCTCTTTGCTCAACAGGCGGAAGAAAATAACCATTGCTGCCCCTCCTGCAGGTGATGAGAATTTACTCATTTGAACGCTGTCATTAGACATTTACGTGCTATAGGCAGCAGGTTGCACTAAAATGGGGCACTGTCAAATGCACACACTGTCTGCATCGTGGAGAGAGCCCGTGCGTTCCCAAAAAAACCCTCCCAGAAACACCTGCACTGGTAAAATTGCATGTTGCCACCACAGAGACAAGGGTCTTGTTCCCGAGAACTGCTAGCCATGCCTTTAAACTTGAGATTCAGTGTAGATTGAGAGTAAAGAAACTGCTATTGTGTTAATAAAAGCTAAAGACAGCCCTGTGACTGTTACCACCTGATGGTCACTAAACAATCTACCTCAGACTCTCTTCTGTTTTGTCTGCAGACATTATGAAAGTGCACCTGAGGCTTCCCAGGTCCCCGACTTCAGTTCTCTTTCATCCTGTGAGGAGGACGGAGATTCTTCAGGTGGCCTTGGCACACGCTGTGCTTTGGAAGCACTAAAAGGAAACGCTTTTAAAAACATGTATTTTAATGTTCATACAAAAGAGATTATTTTGAACAGTATTGTTACCAGATCACTAATTTGATATTTTAACTGTATAAATTTTTTGGAACATATGTATATATAAAATAAACCATTTTATTAATTTTTAAGAAGTGCTAATCTGAGGAGTCTGTAGCGGGCAGCACTGAGTTCATCCAGTTGTCTGTTACCAGCAGACTGAGGATATTTTTGTAAAACCAGCTGAACCTGGTCTTTCACATCCTCAAACACAGCTTGTGGTGTTAGCTGCAGATATATTTGTACCCTGGAGCACTTGCCCAGGTGTCACTCAGCTTGGCCTCCGGGGTGCACATTTTTACTCAGTTTTGAAGGCTGTAAGTTCCAGTTTACTAAACCCTTGGTTACCTGAGCTGGTATCCTCTTCTCTGTTTGTCTTAACTATTTTGTCCAAAGACAATTCCATATATGACAGAACATACAAAGAAGACTGAAGCCACCTGCGTGTATTTTTTTTTTTTCCTCTAAAGCAGTACCAATAATGTGCCAGTGTTAAGTGGCTTCTGGGATGAGTGTGTGTTTTCAGTTGTTCGCTCATAACCTCCTCTGATCCTCTAACAGCTTTCTTTAAAAGACAGGTTAAAGTTGTGCTCGTGCTTGCTGACTTGTGCTTTTGGCCTTGTATGGGAAATATCCCAGGAATTCCAGTGAACTGGCCAGGCAGGGAAGCAGATTCTCTGATGGGCCTGTACTTCTCTGTTCCTGCTGGTATTTTTAGTACAAACCAGCCTGTGAGACATCTTTTCCATCTGCTCTGAAGCAGTGGCCTTGGTTTCTTTGGAAGATGCAGTTTGATCATTGGAATGACACCAGTGAAATCCAAGAAGGAAATGAAATTCAAGAAGGAAATGAAATACAACAACAGCAAATCTCTGTCATGGTGTATATGAATGAAGTGACATAGGGGAAGCCATTGCTATAAATGTTCCCTGATTCTTAGAAGTCACTTTTATTCATCTGTGCAGATGAATAAAATGGAATATTTTTTTAAAAAAACCCCACAAGTACCTTGAAATGATACAAAGGGGGATTTACTCCTTCACCTTTCACATGGCAGCTGTTTGTCACTGTGATGGACCTCCCATGCCAAATGTTGGACTCTTATAAGGGATTTTATTTACAGAGGGTGAGATATACTGTGCATACCTTGTAAAATGGCCTGGTTAAATGCATCAGGTTGCATGTAATGTGCTATTCTTGAAATAGTAGATGGTAAGAGGAGTCAGCTTTCTTCCATATAGTTAATGGCTGTTTAATTTTCATCACTGATTCCAGAGACGCTTGATCATTGTGTGTCTGAGCAGGGGCCATATTTCTGGCTAGTGACCTTGTTAGTGTGTTAATCTGCTCTCTGGCGGGATGCAGTTGGCTTCCAAATCAGCTGCAGGGAGTTAGTAACTTATATTCACTCATTTGGAATCTTGCACCTCAGAAGCTACAAAGTATTCAAGTGCAAGCAGTGAGAATTTTCCCTTACCTCACCGTTATTTTGTCTGAAAAGACTGAATTTGGGTTAGAGTATTAGAGCAGCAGAAACCATACAGCGAACTGGACATGAGTCTTCAGAAGAAGGAAGGAAGATGTCCTCAGGGGTTGTGTCAGTGCAGAGATGAAGAAACAGAAGCAACACCAGTTGATGAAGACCACACACAGCCCTGAATTCCACATGGAAACAGCTCATTTAGGAAGCAGAAAATGCTCCACAACTGCCTTAAGAAGATTCTTAGTGGAGAAAGTTCCTTGTGTTCCAGACCCCAGTGCTGGATGTGGGTGGGACATGCCTTGTACAAGCATAGTCCCCAAGGTGTGCTGGCACTTCAGATACAGCCAGGAGGGCCACACTGGTGTCAGGCCTTGCCTTTCCTGGTAGAGACCATGGCCCAGCAGCAAGAGCTGTGTCACCACGGTTGTGACCTGTGTGACGGGTGAGCTTCTCCTAGCAGGAGTGTCCCTCAGCAAGGGCTCAGGAGAGAGGATGGGTCCACTGATGCATCCGGGAAGTCATTTGTGCTTTGCACAAACAGTTTTGAGCCTTTGTTTATTGAAGGTTGAAATTGTGTGGCACAGTTGAATGTTGGGAGGTAGGGAAGAAATACCGCTCTGTGTTTCCTGCAAGGAGAAACACTGATTAACAATCTGAGTTAACAAATTTAGCACTTGCCTTCCTTGGGTGGAAGGGTTGTGAGGTGCTTTGGAGTCTGGATACCTGTGTGAGTTCTGCTGCATCTGTTTTCTGACCCTCTCTTAATCAAGCCTCAGTTAGACCTCCTCATGTTACCTTTATTTTTTCCCTTGTAGACAGAGTTTTTCCTCCTAAGCCATGCAGCTCCCAGGCTGGTCACTAGTGGCAGCTGTTTGTTGGATGCTGCTGGTCCCTGTTTGGCAGTGCAGTGCATTTATTGTGGGCACATGTATCCTTGCCCAGGTTTAACCAGTATCAGAGAGTGATTGTCATCTTCTAAAATAGCAGATGCAGAGGCTGTTACTGTGCTGTGCTTGACTGTGTTGTGGTCAAGCAATTGTATGTCTCCCTTTGTAGGAAACCGAAAAACCACCCCAAACTTACTTTTTGTTTTTGGTTTTTTTTTTTCATCTGGTAGTTTTGTCCTGGTTCTTCATGTGCACTGCCTGGCTGAAATGGCAGCAGCATAGGCTTGTTGAGTTTGATTTCTTTTAGTCCGTTCTTAGTATCTACTAAGAAACTCCTGAAGGAAAAATGCAAGAAATGCATTACCTAACAGAAAGAAACAGTTAAAAAAACCTGTAAAGCTTAATTACAGTGTTTCATACCAGCAACATGGCAACATCACACCTTTAGTGCATGGACTTGAGAATGCTTGTCTTGAGGATGTGCAACCTAGTTAAGCAGAAAACAAGGCCAAAGACACTTCAGATCTGGCAGACAGGAGGTTTGGCAGAGATGTGAAGGAAGGATGTTTGTCACTGAAGTTAAAAGGAGCTTCTGCTTGCAGGTCGGCAAAAACAAGTTGAAGTCTATCCTAAGTGGATAAGGAAGAATCTGGAGAAGACGAATGTCTTGGGATTTAGCAAAAATCTTCTAGTCTTCAGGAATTGAAGCTGTATTCTAAGTCTGAATCTTGAGATCACTTCAAGGAGGATGGACTAAACAAAAAATGTTGAATTTTGCTGAAGTTATCCATTCAGTTGAGCTGCAACCTGGCTTCTTGTTTCTGCACTGGAAGACTGTTGGCTTGGCTTTGGCAATGGTGTTTTTCTTCTGTCAGTCTGTGATGTGGTGTTGTCTCTTGGTAGTGGTTAAAGCAGTGTGGCAGGGGCGCCCTGTGGTTGTCCAGGAAGCTGGGAATGCAGACAGGGGCTGTGGGTGGAGCTGGTGGAAAAGGGAGTTGCTGCCTGTGTGCTGTGGGAGGTGGTTCAGCTTCACCTCTTCATGCCAGTGTCTTCATTTTAAAAGTGCACAAGATGCGTCTCAGGGCCAGCAGGACAGGTCTGGTGCCTTGAGCAGCTGATTACTCAGAGTTCAGAGGATGGATGTGCTGAGGAAGGAGTTAAATTGTTGTACAGACTTGTGCAGCCTTGTGGTAAATGCTGGAGGATATTTCCATAGGCAGGGGAAGAACTGAACTGCAGATGCTTTCAGCCACACGGCTTTGCCAGGAACGGGGACTGGTGGTACCATGTAAGGAAAATTGTCCTTTAGCAGGAGCTTGGAAGTATTCAAAGCAGCTGCATATTTCTTCAGATTTTGAGCTTAGGATGAAGCTCTCAAACAATTTACATTGAAGTCCAGAAGAATAGTTTAGCCTGGGAAAGGTAGTGGAATGGAAACCTCAGAAGAGATTTTTGCTGAAGATCTGATGTTTTTGAGAGCCTGGGGAAGTTTTATCTTTATGTCTGCAGTGGGAATTTAACAGCTATTTCCTAGTCCTGGACCAGCTCCAGCTGCAGTGGAAGTTGCTGGATCCTTGGTATTTGTATATGCTTGCTGTCGCCTCAATCACTGTCACTCCTCTAATGCAAGCAGTCTTGCATAATGTCCTTTAAAATGTTGGACACCTCTGGCAATTTGCTGTATCCCAGTGCTCCACTCGCCACTGCTGAGCAGCTGGTAGGACGGACAGAGCTTTTTGGGAATGATCCCTGTGGTGTGTGCTCATTTAAAAAGTACTTAGAGCACTGCAGGATGTTGAACAGGAGGAAAGGGTTATAAAGCATTTTGGTATATAAAGCATTACTGGGGCAAAACTCTTTTTGTGTGGTCAGACTGTTTCTTGTAATTTACTCCAGAGCAGGGATATATTTTAATGTCAAATTGTATTTGTAAATGTTTAATATGTAGAATATATCAAAGAGGGGTTCAGCCTTTTGTTAAAGATGGAGTTGGGGGACTTCCCCCCCTTGCTTCATTTTGCACATCACTTGACCCGTGTGCTTGTGCAGAGATGGCCCTTGCAGAGCGGGATGCTGGGCTCTGCTCAGGTTTTCCACGGGGAGGGACTGCTCTGGAACCATCCCAGTTCTCAGATCAGTGACAAAAGGCAACTGGAGCTGATTTTTGCTGGATTTTTGGAAATGCACTTACTGTTTCTTGAGATGATTGTAGCAGTGTGAGCAGTTCCTCTCTGGGCACAACTTTCAGGGCTGAGGAGGCTGTCAGGGTATTTGGGGGTTGAGCAGCCACAGATCTGGTCAGAGGCACACTGCTGTAGTTTCTGCCTGATCCCTTGGCAGTGGGCATCTCAGGGTTCAAGGGTGCTTTCCTAAGTAGGACAGAAATAAAAATGAGCCCTGTTCCCCAAGACTAGAAAGTGATCCAAAAAAAAAAAAAAAAAAGGCATTTTGCTGATTGCAGATGATTATAATGCAGCTGCTCGACAGTGACATCCCAGCCATGGAAAAATAACATTGATTCTTTGAGCTGTTTTCCAGTCTGCATGGCATATTAAAACTCTTCATGCGCAGCTGGCACATTTAACTTTGATTATGTTGTTGAAGTGACTGATCTGAGAGCAGCCTGGATCCCAGTTGCTTGCAGAATTTGAAAATAAGATTGTTCCAATTCATCTGCAGTTGGTTATTTTGGAAGAGAGACAAACTATCTCGAGCACTTTTAGGGCTGCTAATTAAAGTCTTGTGGCCCTCCTCTGCGAGAGTCTTTAAAGATGGATGGAGGGACTTAACCAAGGTCATATAGTGTGTCACTAACAATGATTATAAAATCTGTACCCTAATTTGGTCTTGCAGACTTGAATTATTTCCCTGGTGTGGACAATCCCACCACAAACCAGCACACTGGCTGCTGGGCTCTTGTACGTGTCAGTGGGTTCCTTTTTCCTTGTGCTTTCCCACCTGCCAGCTAAGTCTGGCATGGGAGCAGCGTGAGGTAGAGACTGGACAGGCTCCCTACTGCTTCCTCACAGAGGTGGTTGCAGTGGGTGCCTTTTGGCTGGCAGTGCACTTCTGGGGCTGGGAAAAAGCAGAAGCTTGGAAAGGAAGGTAGGAGGGATGTAGAGAAGCTGCCCAAGCCTGTAGGCACTTGTGATGGTACTGCCTCTTCGTTAGAGTTTGGCTTCTGACACGAGCTGCTCCAGCACCTTTCCTTTCCCAGCCTAGTGAAAGCACATTTTGAAATTCTGCTGGCATCTCGGGTTCAGGGCTCCTCCCTCTGCACACACAGAACTTAGAAGCCGCTATCCAAAATAATCATTAGTGGAAAAGGAGACGGTGGGGGACTCGGGAGCTCTGGAAGAGGCTGTTTTTAAGTGTATGGCAGCCATCAAACCCTCCCGCAGGAGTTCTGGCAGAGAACAGGAATGCCAGTGTGCGGCAGCAGCGTTTGGCTTGCTGGGAGCTGGATGTGGGCAGGACATGCCGGGACTCGGTGAGCTGGGAAGGCTCTCACCGAGCTGCTGCTGCGGCAGCCCCTGCGGCTTCCTGCAGGTGAAACCGGGTCAGAGCGACTCCTGGGAACTGTCTCTGAATTCCCCGCAGGAAAGGCAGTTACTGGTGAGTCACAGCCCAGGCTGTGATGGGAAATGGTTGCTGGATAATAGGTTGAGCGGTGGGGGTAGCTTTTCTTCACACATCAGGACCCTGAGGAGGCTCTGACCTTGTGGGGCAGCTGAGAGCTGTTTTTTGTCTGGGTTCCAGGTGGCCAAAGTTGAATTCCTGCAAATTGTAGATACATGCTCTCCTTCCCAGGGTCTGCCTTGCACCCCTGGACTTAGTGTACCCAATGTTGAAGGGAGGAGTTGTGAAGGTAAGGAGATGAAAGGGACAGCTCTTGCCGTGATAGGAAACCAGAAGTTGAAAACCTTTCCCTGTTCATGCTCAGGCATGAAGTGGGAGCTCCTCTGAGGGATTGACCAGTGCTGAATTTGGGAGGTCAGTGCTATGCTCAATGCGAGGCTGGCGTGGGGCCCTGTGAGGGGGTTTCGTGCTGATGGAGTGCTCTGCTCTGTCTGGAGCTCATCTGTCATGACTCACTCCGTATTCCACTGCTCCTGTTGTAACTTGCACTTCATCTCTCTGGAGCATCCCATTGCTCTGCTCCTGGAATGTGGTGGGGTTGAGCCTCAGGTCTGCCCCTGTCAAGCTCTGTAGTTGCTGCCTGTGCACAAGAAGCAAAGGCAGAGAAGAAAGTCCCTTGCAGAGCTCCCCTGCCCACTGCTCCCATGCTGGGAGGCAGCTCAGGCTGTTTGCAAGGTTGTCCTCCCTGCCAGCCCAGGACACCCCAAGGCAGCAGCTTGGCCATGACCATACTTGACCACCAGCAGACCTGGGTTTTTAACCAGGCCTGATGCATCTTGTAGGATATGTGCGTCCCTCCTGTGGAAGGTGAACATGGGCCTCACTCTGCTGTGGCTTTTGCTTTGTGCTCTGAAGCTGCTCTATTTAAACAGGTATGGGAGGGGCAGCCAGCTTCAGCTTCAGAGTGGTGGTGGTGACTTTAAAATGGTGCCACTGTCCCCAAGGTGCCTCAGCAGAGATCCTGTGACAGGAGGCTGTAGAGCAGCATGGTGGCCTTGGGCAAGAAGGAGGGGGCATTATTTGGCCCCTTCTCTCCCCTCCATGTGCTTTGCATTGTGCTGGGGAGGTGTTGCCTCACTGGGGTTGCCCTTCCTGGGGGCTCACGCAGGCGTGTGGGTGCCTTGGAGGCTTCTGTAATGGCCCTGGGAGTGACAGCCTGGAGTGGATTTGGGGAAGAGGAGGCCCTCTTTGGACTGCCTGCCAAACTGGCTGCTCCAAAACTGCATCCTGTTTTGTGCACTTCTGCATCCGGGATGGGGAATAAATCACTGTTTCAGCCTTTGCTGTGCACATAGGACTCTCCTCCTGCATTGTGCACTGAAGCAGAGACCTCCTGGGGCAGGGACAAGGGATTCTGGAGCAGCCTGGGGCTCCAGGAACATCAGCACTGGCCTTTTGTGGCTGGCCCTGAACTGCTCTAAAATACACAGAAATACCTTAGGTGAGGAGGGAAATATTTTTTTTCCATCTATTTTTTTTCCATCTATTTTTTTTTCTCCTGAAATCCAAAGTGAAGTGCCCCTGCAGCAAGGCCTGCCTCCAGCAGGGAAACTGGTTCAGCCAGCACCAGCCTGGGCAGGGAGGGCACTACTGGGTGCTCTGCCTGGCAGCACTGGACTATGAACTGGGAATAGAGTCACATCTCTCTGTGTAGGTAGGGGGCTGTACAGGGTGAGCCATTGATAATCCAAATGTCACCTTTTTTTTTTTTTTTTTTTTTTTTTTTTTTTTTTTTTTTTAACATCTCTTCCTATTAAAATGGCCTGGGAAGCTGTGACACCACACAGCCTGGGCCCCTGCCAAGGAGCCCTGGGGCTTGTGTTCCTGCTCATGCTGCCAGGCTCCCGGCTGCCTCGCTGCTCTGTGAACTCCCATTTGCCTTTCTTGGCTGGAAAAAGGATTAAGTTAGCAGGACAGGAAAATTAATTAGCTGCCATTTTAAGGATGTAGCTTTCGTCGCAGTGTGAAGTGTTTTGAAATGGCATTGTGTCACTCAGACCAACCTGGGGTTGATTAAAAGGCTTTTACCTGCCGGAATATCAGATTTATTTCCGCTGGGGTTCTGCCCTTGGTGATTATGGCTTCAAGGTGAACCTCAAGGCCAAATCCAAGGAGTGTTTTGCCTTCGCTGTTAGTGCTGGCTGTGGAAAGCTGGTACCAAAGTCTTTTCTGCTTGTTTAACATTCAAAATAGCCTTGCTTTGCCCTTCCCCTCTGCAGGCAGCCTGCCAATCTGGCACAGCATGGCTGGGACAGCAGGGAACTGCAGAGCTGCAGTTTCCCTGCCCAGCTGGGGGTCTTCCCACAGGGAGCCTGGGGGCAGCGCTGTGGCCCTGGATGCTGTGGGGTGAGCCTCAGCCTTCCCGAATTGTCTGGTGGGGAAAATTGCTGCTGTTTGGTGCAGGTGGCAAAAGGGAGCAGAAATGGTTCCACTCTTGGTGGGGGGCTGTATCCAGCTGGAGGATGTCCCCACAGTAATGTCATTGCTGAAGGTGTCAGAGACGGAGAAGGGCAGATCTGCTGCAGTGTGGTGAAGTGTGAGAGAACCTGAACCAAGTGATAAGCCAAAAATCATTTTAGGGTTAGAAAGTAATTGTCATTCCCTGCTTTCTTCAGCTAGGGGGACTGTGTCCCCCTCCAGAGCACCTGGAAGGGGCCATTAGCTGCCAGCTTTCCTGAGAAAGCTGTGCTCCAGCTTTGGGCAGCAGTGGGGCATGGAGCCACGTGGGTCCTGGCACCGGACTGCACTGATGGCTCCATCTGGGACACGCAGAGGGGACACATCAGATGTGTGACCAGGAGGGATTTCCACACATGGTGCTACAGTTAGCCCTCACTGACATCTAGAATAAGTGCTTTTGCCAGCTGCACTCCCATTCCAGCCTCACACGGAAGGGCTGCACGAGTGACCAATCTCTGACACAAACCATGGTCCCCATCCCCTCACCTGCAAGGCTGTAAATGACTCCTGCCCTCCTTAGCAATTCCCCACTGAGCTCTCACTGGAATGGTTCTAAAACTCAGCAAAATTAATACAGATTAAACCTGCTACTTCAGCAATGAATGGAAATTACCAGCACATATTTTTTTTTATTTTACTATTTAATGTAGTAGAAATATCACAGCTTGTAGCCAAAGCAATTCAAGATGTGACGGCTGTAAATGTGCATTGGGAGAGGCTGGAAACTCTCCAGTATAATTCAAGAAACTCTTGGCTCAAGTCTTGCTTTGCTTTTCAACAAGAGAAGCTCATCTGTGAAGAGCCCCACGCTGCAAGGTAAGCACGAGGTGGCTTTGGGAACTTGTTAAGGTGCCCCTTCCCAAACCACCGGTTGGTTCTGTTGGTGTTTTCCCCTCATATTCTGTGCTGGATTCAGAAATGCAGAAGCACAGAAAGCAGATGAGGGGTGAGTCTACTGCTCTCTCTAGTGAAATCCTGACGGATGCCGTAGTTGAGCAAACTCCTCCAGTGCTTTTGCCAACTTTTCAACCTCCCCCAGTGGAAAAGCAGAGCAAGGGGTGAAAAGTGATCTTGCTCACATCCAGGATTTTAACAATCAACAGCCCCAGGAGCACCCTGTTTCCCCCAGTGCCTGTTGCAACACCAGACCATGCAGGAGCCTGTCCCATGGGCTGGCAGGGGATTAATATATGGTAGAAAAGCCTTTACTGGGGTTAAATTGAAGGCAGAACATAAGTCAGCTCTGCCAGAGAGGATGATGAGGAGCCTCAAAAGCAAGCAGATCCCCAGGCTGGCAATATTTCCCTCCTAAGTGTTTTACTCAGCTACTTGCAGCTATTTTGATCCCCACTTCTGATCTTATCTCCCAGTAATGAACATCTGGCCAGACAGCACCCTCACACAACAGCTGCCATAATAAAGGCAATCATTTCATGTCAGGGATGGGCAGTCACTTTTAAATAATCACTCACCAGGGATTTTCTGCAGCAGGCTCCAGGATGGTCAGAAATAAACAAACAAACACTTTAATGATATCAATTTTTATTTGACATTGTGAGATCAATAAGAAAAAATAATTTGTACAGCTTTGTGATAGAACCATTGCTGCTGCAGAGCAGGGCTACTCCTCATGAGAAGGGCCCTGACACAGCCACAGGGTGCTCCCAGCAGTACCTGCTCTGAGCAGCAGGTGATGTTCTCCACCTCCCTGTCCCAGCAGCACCTCCCACCTCGGGCAGGTCCCTGTACCCTTCCAGCAGCACAAACGGGGCTTCTCAGATGCTTCGTGTGAGCAGCTCGGCTCTAAGACCCTCTGCAAAGGGCTCAGCTGCAGAACCCATCTGCTACAGTGGTTACTGAGCTCCTACAGTGCTTCTCCCACCCTCTGCTAATTCTGTCTCTCCTCTGCCCCGCAAGGTCACCTAGCCCAAGTTCAGCCTCCGCTCTGTGCAGCAGCTGCCGCACAGCAGCCCTGTTCCCCAAGGGAACAACTCTGTCCACAATGGAGAGATGACCCAATACTATTTCTGAGGCCTTTGGTGCTGGCAGGAGCTGATTTGTGACAGCAGCAAGAGGGAGACCAGGACACTTCAGGAACTAATCCTGCAGCTCAGATGCCTTCAGCTGGCAGAGTAAGCCTTCCTAATCAAACCCAGATGCTTAAGAGTGATTGTAGAGCAGCAGCCACGGATATTGCTCGAGCACTGGGGCACCCACTCCATAGGACGGGCAGAGCTAGAAAAAGAGGCTTCGGTTTACACAGTATTTTTGCCAAGCTTTTTGCCTTTTTGACAGTTCTTAACAGTTAAAAAAAATACCAAACACAACTGAACAGATGCCAGGACAAAAGGCTGAGCTTCCACTGTGCCAGTGAAACGTCCTCCAACTAGGCCAAATTCTTGCTGGCCCCACCAGTATCTCGACCTAACCTCCCTCTGCTGCATCAGGGAGGTAAAAAGCCAGACCAAGAGAGATTTTAGCATTGATTCAGCCCCTGAGGGGAAATAAGAATTTAGACATAAGTAAGAGTTAAGGACTATATGATCAGTTCTAATACATGAAATCAAGACAGTAATCTTAAATCAACGAAGGGCTCAGCTGGAAAAATCAAAGTGGAAGGCTCTGTTGGCAGAAAAGGGGTAGCTGTCCTGGATTAGTGCCAGCAAACAGAGCAAGCTGCTGGACCCTACCCCTGGATCACTCACAGAAGGGACAGTTCTTACTGATACTTAAATATGATGATGACCTGGAGGCTGTACCTGGTGCCAACACCATGTTCAGCACATCCACAATGTTCAACATTCCCTGGTTCACAGCTGGAGAACACGGAGTGTGGCAGATGATCTAGGTGAGCTGCCTCCCCCACACAAGCACCAATGCACAGCCACAGCCCAGCCAACCTGGGGAAACTTACATGAAAACGAAGGAGGGCAATGAGGAAATAATGTGGTAGTGAAAAACCAGGAAAAAAAGAATAACCCTTCACACAACTGTTTTTCAGCATTGTAAAAAAATGAAAAATGAAAGCAATCTCTTTGACTTCCCCTGCCACACCATGCTGGTGTCCCACAGGCCTTCTAGGATCAGATGCTGCCCCTTTTCCTGCTGTTCAGTGATGCAGTGCACACAGCATTTCTGAGGGGGTCCATAGACTGTAGTGCAAGCAAACTGATAAAATAAATACACTCACACATTCCCTCCTGTCAAAGAACATTAACTGCAGGAAAAACTAGCTTGCTTTTTTTTTAACTGAAGTTAAGTTAGCTGCAACTTATTTTAATATCTGAAACTTTGAAGATGTGTTTCACAGCATAACTGTAGAATTTACACTGCATTGCCAATCCACAATTCGGTCATTCTCATTAACAGTGTACAAAGAAGGTCATTAGTTTATATATATATATTTATATATATATATATATATTATAAAGTCTGGAAGATCAATATAAATACTGCTCCAGAAATTAAAAAAGTGTTTACATCCCCGACTTGAATATTACATCTCAGTGTCCTGGTTATTGGTATCATCTGTAAAAGTCTTAGCGGCGCAGAGGTTCAAGTTTTCGAAATTTCAGTGCCGAGCTGGATGACAAAGCATCTTGGTTTGAAGAAGAATTCACTGTGTCTGGGGACTGGAACAATACTCTACCACGATGATTAAATACATAAAAAGATGGATGGTTCCTTAACGTGTCAAATGTCCTTCAAAACAAATGTAAAAAGCCAAGGTTAATAACTCTCTCAGAGCAGGGAGTTTAGAACAGTCAGTCTGGGGCATATTGACTTTAGACAGAGAAATACACGTTTTCAATCCAAAACTCTTGCTTGCCTTTAAGTTTCCTGAACTAAAACATTGAAGGAATACACAGCCAGTTGTGAAAAAGACCACAAGATGTCCACATCAAAAACTCCCCATTCCTTCCTGGAGCTCAGGGGCAGCCTGTGGATGCTGCCTGCAGACACACCACATGCCAGCCTTTTTTCAGCTGTCACTTGTGTTAACACCCTCACCATGCTCAGCATCCCCCCCCTCGCCCCCGAGAACCTCATGCTAAAGGCTTTAGGTGAACACTCTGAAATACAATTACGACAACTTTTTCACTTCCCATGCTCCCCTGTCGTTTTGGAAATGGCCAGAGAGGCAACATCTGCCCATCCAACTTCCTGTCAGAATCACAGACTATTTATTCTGAGTTGGAAGAGACCCACAAGGATCACTGAGTCCAACTCTGAAGTGAACGGCTCAAAAAGCAGCTGAACCTATGACCTTGGCATGCTCTAACCAACTACCCTCTTCAAAATCGTGATCCAAAATCCCTTATTTTCTTAATGTCTTTCAGATGTCCTGCCTTGAATACACTGTGTGAGACTCAAATGACTCAGACTCACGAGGAAGCAAACACAAGCAGGGTGTGAGCCAGGCCCTGCAGTCTGAGACCATGTCACGACAGCAGGTGGTGATTCCTGAGCTCTGCACACTTCATTCCTCCACCAAGTCTGCACAGCAGGATTTCAGATGAGGAAAAGCAAGAAGTTTATTTGATTTCTGCCTGTTATCCAACTCTCCCCTAAAACTCAAGACACTGTTGGCTTTGCAAGTGTGGCTGTTCCCCTCGGGTCACTGCCTGCGGCATGCACTGAAGGACTGAGCTAAAGACAAGTGGTTTCAGTTTGTACAGAGAAGCAGGTCCCGGTGCATACAAAAAGAAGAAATAAAACATACTTATTTTTGAGTTCTGAAGTGGCATCCATGTCTTTAAACTCTCCTGCAATGTGTGCTATCCCATAGCAGGTGACTGCAAAGGCCAGCAGAGTCTGCAGGACTATCTGCAACAGAGAGCACAGTGCAACACACACATCACCGAGTGTTCTGCATGTTTACCAAAATCTCAGCTTTCACACAGTATCTCCTGTGCTTTCCATCCAGTGACAGCAAACAGAGGTGGGCAGTCCAGCAGTGGGGAAACTGAGGCACAGTAAAATTAAAATTCCCTCCTATCTGCACAGCAGAACTCTGGCAGAGCTCCAGCTGCCCCAGCACAGGTCTGGGTTGCAGCAACTGAACTGAGTCACACGGTTCCTCAGCAAGAGCCTGAGACCAAACACTGGGTTCTGTGCACTCCAGGATCCAAACTCCTTCCAGGAACATGCCTGGAGCTGTGCTTGGCTCTCCTGGGCACCTGATCTCCCTGCCCTTCTGATTAAGGAGAGAGGGAACAGATAACTGAAGTGGAAATTTGAAGAGCAAGCAAATAAAGTAAATAAAAGCCCCCTTCCTGAAGCAGGCTGTGCTGGGATCAGTCACATTGGGTAAACACGCGCCAGCCAACCAGAGCCAGAGGGTGCAAGAGGTTTATGCTGCAAAGGAGGTGGATGGATGCAAAAACTCTCTGAGTTACCTTCAGGGAATCCTGGACAAGACGCTCCAGGGTAGTTCTAAAAGACAGGGAGGTCTGGATCTGGGGTTTGGTTTCACTGACAGCTACAACACCCTGAAGAAGCTGGGATGAAAAGCGTAGTTCTTTTTGACAGTGGGAGCTCCGATGAAAGTGCAGCTTAAAAACTACCCTTTATGCTTGCCTTGCACATTAAAAGGAAGCAACTGAGAGATTAAACCACCCCACAGTTACACCTTTCACACACTGCAAAAACTTACATCTATGGGCAACGTTTCATCTTCCTTTTCTGTCAACCTCATGTAAGAACGATCTACAAAACAGAAACATACACGTACGCATCAAACACTCTGTGCACGCAAACCAAGAGCCCGGCCACACAAACCCCCAGAGAAACGGCTGCAGAGACAAGTGTCAGTCTCCCCGGGCAGCTGGGCCGCCCCCGGTGCCGCTGTGCGGCTCCGCTGCTTCGGAGCACGGCCGGCCCTGCCCCAAGCAGCCGGGACGGGCCGCGGGGACGGGACGGCAGAAGCCACGCTGAAGCCGCGACCCGCCGGGCGGCAGCTCCCCCTTCCCACCCTTCGTTTTTCCTTCCCTTCCCGGCCGCTGCGGCGATCCCCGCTCTCCTCCCGGAAGCTCCGCTCCCCCCGCAGCCCGGCCCCCGAGGGCAGGGCCGGCCCCGCCGGCGGGCTCGCCGCTAAGGACGGTGATGATGCCGGCCCGGCCCGGCCCCCGCCCTGGCAGCTCCCCGTGCGGGGGTGCCGGTGCCCCACGGGGCCCCGGGACGACCCCCCGGCGGTGACTCACGCTGCGCCGCCGAGAAGGCCGCGTGTGCCAGGGCGAACAGGCCGAGCCCCACCAGCCCCTTCCACACCGACCCCGCCGCCATAGCCGCCCGCCGCCGCCGGGGCGCACGATGATGGCGTCATCGGGGGGCGGGGCCACACCGCACCCGGAGAGTGAGGGTGTGCAAGGGGGCGCGGCTTCAGCGGCAGGGGGCGGGGTCACGCCGCCGCTTTCCCACGCGGGGCCATTGATAAATTGCGAGGGCGCGAGTGGACCCCAGGAGCGGCTGAGGGAGAATAGGCCCTTTCCCTCCATCGGGCCAGGCAGGATCCATTCCAGCCGAAAATAGAGCGTAGGGCCAGTGGTGCCCGAGTTAATTCCCGCTTTCCACGTGTTTAACCTCAAAGCTAGAGAAACCTGTGCAAGAAAAAACGGGGCACAGGGATGCGCACAACGCGTGCAGGAGGGACGCCCCGGGCCGAGCCAGGCCTGTGGCAAAGCAAGGGTGCAGGGTCCCACACAGCCAAGCATCCTGGGTCTTCCATGGCCCCAAGGCACAAAGGCAATTCTTTGAGGACGTTTCCTACAAGTCACCTTCAAGCTGATCATTGGCATTTATTGCAACCCTTGACCCACCGGTTCCATGCATCCCCCCTCTATTTCTTGGTTAAAAAGGTGGGAAGTTTACCCTGACCCCAGTTCGGGGCTGACGGCGGCTCTTGGCACCATCCTCACGCCTTGGCACGGTGTGAAGGCACGACCGGCCTCCACGATCCCCCTGGATCCCGTCTCCCCATAAACCGGGGTGTGTCCTGCAGGACATCCCTCCAAAGCACCACGCGCACAAACAACTCCTGCTCCTGTGCGTGGCTGCGCTAAACTACCTTGCACCGAGCCTGTCAGGGGATTTTTTTTTCCCCTCTTACAAACCCCTCTGAACTCTGATCACCTTCCCCCTTCTCGCACCCTTCGTCGTCCCTCGCACCCCGTTCCCGAGGACTCGTTCCCGGCCCCCCAGGGCTCACGGCAGCCTCAGGCTCCCCTTTCCCTCCCAAACCTCGCCGTACGAGCTCCCCAGCGCCGCCCTCGTCCCCGCTCCCCGCCGCCCCGTTCCCGCTCCGTCGCTGCCGGCCCGTCCCTATCCGGGCTCCCCGTGCTGTTCCCGCCCCCGGCGCCTGCGCCCAGAGCCGCTTCCTGGTGTCGGCGGGGCCGGGCCGGTGCCGGGACGATGGCGGGGCCGGGGCCGGTGCTGGCGGCGGCCGCGGGGCTGTGGGCGCGGGGGGCGGCGGCCGCCGAGGTGGCGGCGGCGCGTCCCGGGGCGCTGGAGGAGGAGATCGTGTCCGAGAAAGCGGCGGAGGAGAGTCACCGTCAGGACAGCGCCAACCTGCTCGTTTTCATCCTGCTGCTCACCCTCACCATCCTCACCATCTGGCTCTTCAAGCACCGCCGCGCTCGCTTCCTCCACGAGACCGGGCTGGCCATGATCTACGGTGAGCGGCGCCCGCCCCACGCGAGCATCCCCCGCCCCGCCGCCCCTTCCATGCGAAACCCGTGCGGGAGCTGCCCCCGGCGCTGGGAGCCCCATCCCGAGCAGTCCCGGCTCTGCCTGGGCCAGCTGCGGCGCTGGGTGCTTGCCCGACCGCCCACGCCCGTGGCTGCACGAGTGGGGAACAGCAACGCGTCGTTCTCCGGGTCAGTGCCTGGTGGCCCCTGGCAGAGGAGCTGCGAGGGCGTGTTTGGTGGGCGAAGGGGCGCGGAGGGACACGACACAACCTCCCGTGGGTGCAGCTGGACGCTGCTTTTGTCACCGGGACAGCCCTGTCCTGCCGTGTCCCGTGCTGAGCCTTATCTGGGTGTTGCTGGAGGAAGGGTTGGTTGTTTTCCATACCCTAGATATGAAGGGCTCTCGAGGGCAGTTACTCCCAAATCTCTGGCACTGAGGGACTGGTTGGGTTTTTCCAGACGGCCTCACAGGGTGAAGCTGGCAGGGTCATGGGCTACCACGTCACCAAGCACTGGCAGGTCCCACTTACATGCTCCAGGGTTAAGAGTGAGGACTTGGGGCAGCACAGACCAGTTGTTGCACTGGTCAGGAGCCTTCATTCCAGGTTGGATGGGACTCTGAGCAACCTGGTCTAGTGGAAGGTGTCCCTGCCCATGGCAGGGGGGGTTGGAACTGGATGATCATCAAGGTCCCCTTCTGACCTAAATCATTCTGTGAATCTGTGATCTCACATGTTGGGGCCAGAGGCTCCAATGTGTGTTTAGAGCATCCAGATTTCCAGAAGCTGCCCAGGAAGAGTGGAGAGGCCATTTGGGGGATTCTCCCACCCTTTGCCATTCTCAGGGGCCTGCAGAGCCAGCAGCCTTCTATCCTGCTGCCTGGGGACCTGTGTGCACAAGCCTCTACCTTTAGAGTTCCTCCTCTGCTGTGACAGGACCTCTTGGGCAGGAGCCCCAGGTGTATTCCCACAAGAAGTGGAGCAAGGCTGTGGGTCAGTGGAGTGGAGCTGTAGACATTTGGGTTTTAATGGTGGCCTGTGATTTACTGAGGTGACATGGCCTAGTGAAGTGGCCTGAAGCAGGGTATGGAGGGGCCATATATGGCTCTCCCTGGGTTATCTGGCATGACTTGGAGTTCAGCCGAAGTAGGACTGGGAGGTGTGCTGGGGAAGTGATTAATGTGGCCATGGATCTGTGTCTAGGGAGGATTTGTTGAATTTAGGATTGAGAGCGCATCTCCTGCTGTGTGCTGTACTGTCTGTCCTCTGTGTGGCCCTTGCTGACTGGGGGTGATGTGTGACCACACAGTGGCTGAATCTCCCACCCAGCAGAAAGCTTTGTTCTGAAGTCTGTGACTTGACCTGTTTGGGCCACGGGCTTTTGTGATCCCAAGTTTCAGTTAATTGGAAGTGTCCTTCCAAACGATGGGGTGGAGAACACTTGAGTCAGCCAACAGGCACCGTAATACTGGTCTGCCTTTTCAGGGGCACGAAATACTGCTCTGCATTTTCAGGTTCCTTCCAGCCACTGCTCAGGGGTTTCAGATGTTTTCTGGCCTCCTGCCCAGGGTGGGGATGGCCACCTCATGGCACAGAGGCTATGCTGTGGGAGGACATGGTTCCACCATGGAAGGTCTTCTCTCTCCTGCTGCGTCAGAGCTCCCGACATGCGACTTTTCATTCCTTTTGTGCTTTCACACTTGTCCTTAATTTTGTTCTTCTTCTCCTGGACATTTCTTCCTGTTGATTATCCTCTCTCCCTGACCTACCTGAGTGCTCACTTTATTCTCAGAGCACAACCTGGGCTGTTTCAGTCTCCTGCTGATCCATAAAGTGCACCTTTTCTGTCTGCTCTTCTGCAGACTGTGCTTAGAGAATTGCTGGTGAAATCGGTAATGTCACCTGTCTGATCATACAGGAAATCCCAAATTTTCCCTGGTATCAAGGCTTCTAGCACTTACTTCTCAGGTTGTGGCAGGTGCCATAGGAGAAGGGATGTGCGATTCCCAAGGAGTGGTGAGATGCTCTTTTTTACCGTGACAACTTAAAATCTGCTGTCCCTGGCTCCCTGCGATGCTTTTAGCCCCAGGGAAGTTCACTGAAAAGGTGAAAGGGGCTGCAAAACACACCCTGAAATCTGAACAAGAGAAGCAGTTTGCAAAAGCTTGTCCTTTTCTGTTTAAAAAACCCAACAACAACTAAGTCAAAACTTTCGCATGTATATCTATTGGCAAAACACGTCAGTTTCCTTGTTGTCTTGTTTTTACTGGAAGTTACAAGCTCTTGCTCCAGGTGGATTTCTGTCATGCAAATCACACTGTCAGCTCAGAGCTGATGTTCAAGAGCTGGACAGCGACTGGAGTAGTTTCACAGTGGTAGACAATAGGTGCTTAGTGGCCCTTAAGCTTCATTTTAGTGTTTAAAATGAGGTTCCCACATCTGAGATGCTCAGCATTTAGGATGATTAATTGAACAATTTTGTTTCAGTTCTTCTCAAAGTCTGATGGTGGATGTGCAGAAGGTTCTCTAGAAGTTTAGTTTCCTTGTACTTGTTCCTGCTTTGCCCCTGCATTGTGTGTGTCCAAACTACTTGTTGTCAGGATGTCTTCAGTTGTTGCTTTTTTTTTTTTTTTTTCCTTTTGGTGTCCAGATTAGTGCTCACCTGGGGATCCTGTCTGCTTCCATTGTTGTTAAGTGCTGGGTTTGGTAATATATTAGTCTTCATTTAAAACATTACCTCGGAAATGTTCAACAGCACCTTAAAAAAAAGCCCATGGGCTTTTGTTCTTTTTAATGAAGTCAGGAGAAATGCAATGAAAATAATCTCTTGCACTTTGCATAAAAGAACTCAATTAATTTGCCGGTTTTGCCTTCAGCTCCTCAATTCCTTGCAGCTTTCAGCTGTCAGCTTCCTCAGTGTTGGGTTCCCTCTGCTCAGCTCAGCTCCCTCCCAAGGTTCAGTTTTGTAAAACTTCTGGCACCAAAAGCATGTCGAAACTGGCTCACAGGTTGCTGCTGGGGCCCTGTGAGTGCCAGGAGAGTCTGAACCATTTCCTAAGAGCCTGTCGGAACCAGGAGCACCTGCGGGGTCCCCTGGGCTTGGTCCAGGGAGCCTGAGCTCAGAACTGGGCTTGGTGTCTTGGAAAACCATGTTAGGTTTGTCGCAAGTGCCTCCTGCGAGCACTGTTGGATAAGGAAGGTTGATCAGATCCACCAGGGGCAGGAGGGGCTACTGGTGGGGCCATTTAATGTTGGTGGAATGGTTGGTTTCCAGCAGAGCAGCAGGATGCTTTCCCTGCAGGTAACTCTGACTGTACATCTCTGTAGGGCTGCTGGCAGGGTCACACTCAGTGCCCAGGAGCAATTTGTGCATTTGTGTATTTGCACATGGGTATCTTTCCCCACCTGGCAGCCTCCCAGGCAGCCTGTTACTGAGCAAGATGAAAAGTCTGATTTTGGGACTCCCAAACAGGGATCCTTGGCAGATATTGTAGGTTTATCTGTACCTTTTCCCTTACCCCATTCCTGGCCAGAGTGGGAATTTGTCCCTGTCTGGAGCTTCGCTGGCAAGTGGGGCCAGGAACAGCTGCCTGGATAAGAATATGGCAGAGGAGCAAGGGTGCTATCAGATGTAGCACTGCTTTGGGACAGGGATTAAGAGTGGAGAGGTGAGTGAGTCAGGATCCCTTCTGAATTCACAGCAGTGACTTCTTCTGTCTGTCCCTCCTTCCTCCTGCGGGCCCTCTCATCTCACAGTGCTGACCCTGGGTGTTAAAGGGGTTGCTGTGTGGGTTTTCTTCCATCTGAGCAAGGACAGGCAGCTGCTGGTTTCTGATTCCTGCATGAATCTCTGAAACTGTTTGTTTGTTTGTTTGTTTGGGGTTTTTTTTGTTGTTTTTTTACAAGAAACTTTTTAGAAGTCTTTTACCTCAGGTAGGGTAAACTTTTTTACCCTAGGTAGGAGGGTTGCAAAGTGTGGTGTACCTTAATAGCCATAAACAGATGTAAATAACTCTTTGAAACTCTTTTTATCCCAGTTAAAGGTTTTGGTTATTTCCCATGGTACCTGTAGGATTGTCATCTGAGTGAAAGGAAAACGGGGTGTTTTGTCCCACTGCTGTGGTGCCATGCAGGCACTCCCACGTGCTCCTGTAAATATATGCTGTGGCATCATGATGTGCTTGACATGCTTGCTTTCATTCTATACTTTTATTTCTGGAGTGCTGGAAGATCACAGGAGCAGAGGCTGGCAGAATAAGTAAGCTAAATAATTACTTATGGTGTCCACTCTAAGCGATGGTAGTGTAAAAGCAGCCCTCAGCTGCTCTGCCCAGTGTGATGTGCCCTGAACTCTCCTTGCAGGAGCTGATGGTGTCTGGCCATGCCCAGAGGGAGCTGTTCTGTGACTACTGGGGTGATTCAGGGCAGGATAAAGCCCAGAGTTGTGAGAACCTGGTTGATGGTGCATGGCTTAAAAGCATCTGTAGCCTTTTAGCTCACCTGTGCTGTAAAGTGCTGTATTAGCCCAGGGTTTTGGGTCTGCGCAGTCCCTGAGCTGAGCTGTTCTAGGTCAGCAGGGGTGACTTTGTGTGCAGCCACCTCCTTTGCCTGTGCTCATGGCCTGGGTACTCTGGTGGCCCTGCTGTGTGTGGCACCCTCTGAGGTGGGAGATGGAGGCTTTTGTTTTCACCATCGGGAAAAATAGCAAATCTTGTCCAGGAAAAGTTGTGGCCAAGGAAGGAGAAGTCAAAAAGTGAACTGGCCACTGGAGATGCTGAATGAGCTGTGGCCCCACAGTGTCCTGCCCAGCCTCTGCTCCCCTAGAGGTGGTGGCACAGGAAGAGTTGGGTGTTCCCTTCCTTGGGGGTTGTGCCCTGCCTGTAGGAAAACAGAGAGCAAGGCCTTAATTAAGGCAGCGGCAAGAAACAGGAGCGTCCTGGGAGGCAAATGGAGAAGCCTTCAGAGCGTTGCGGTCTGTGTTTAGTTCCCACGTGTCTGAAAGCTTTTCATAAATGTGTGGTTCAGAGATGGGGTTAACATCCAGGATTTCTGTGGCGGCTCGAGGCTGCCATAATCAAGGAATTTCCAAACCCTTTTGTGCTGAAGGCTATGTGGAATGGTGTCTTGTGGGACACCCCTCTTCACCAGCCTGCAGATGTCAAAACTGATGTCTCTGCCAGGAGAGCGCTCAACACTCTTGAATCTGGATTTGAGACCTCAGACAACAAAAGAAAAATGCCTTATAAATTGTTGTGACTTAAGAATTAACCCCCAAATGCCCCTACTTAGCTGCTGAGCAGAGGGCAGAGTTGCCTCACTGGGATGCCCTGGGGGTGGCTCCTTCTGATGCAGAGCTGAAGTTTGCAGGGGCAAGGAGTACTTCTGGGTGGTCAGGCTGGACTGGGAAACAGTTTTATGTGTTTATGTTTCTGTTTCAAAATAGAAACAAAAGTTTCAATGAAACAAAATAGAAAAAAGAAACAAAATAGAAATAGAAACAAAATTTCAATGGTTTTATAAAACAGGCAGGGCTGGGAGGAGACTGTATGTTGCTGCAGCAGCACCTTAGGAAGAATGCTGGCCAGCCTCAGAGTGTTCCGGGTGGTTGCTGGGTATGGTCTTTAATCCCTGCCAAATGAAGAGTTTAATGTATCAATGTCAGGTTTCAAGGTGCAAAGGGCACAGTTTGGGCACGTGTGAGCAGCACCTGGCCCAGCAGCGCAAGGTGCTTACCTTAAAAAACCCAGCATGCCCTCAGTGTTTGGCAGTGTGCTGCCCTGGAGTGAGGGTCTTGACTGATTGCTGGGTGGTTCAAATCCTTCAGGACTTGTCCATGGCTGTGTTAGAAGCTCCCCATGAGCACAGAGCGTTCACCTGGTTTACGGGGCACGAGGATGGTTCAATTCACACAGACAGTTTTTGGGTTGTGCTTGTGCTCAGCAGCTGAGCAGGGGGTCAGGATCCTGGTGCTGCATCCATGCTCAGGGGGATCATTCTGGGGGTTTGCTGTGGTTTTTTCTCACAGACCTATGTCCCTCCCCAGGTGTCCTGGTCGGCGTGGTCCTGCGCTATGGCATCCACGTTCCCAGCGATGTCAACAACGTCACCCTGAGCTGCCAAGTGCAGACCAGCCCAGCCACGCTGCTGGTGAACGTCAGTGGGAAGTTCTATGAGTACACCCTGAAGGGGGAAATCAGTGCCCAGGAGCTCAACAACGTCCAGGATAATGAGATGCTGAGAAAGGTAAGGGAGGCAGTGACTGGAGAGGTGAGCGGTGCTTCCCACTCCCTCCATGGGGATGGGTCCTGGATCTGCTAGATTAAGTGTTTTTATTTTGGGTTTTTAACTTGTGATTCTGATGAGCAGTAATTTATATGTTGAACGCAATGTAATGAAAGTCTAGCTTTAGCTCATCTTAATTTAAGATGTTTAGACTCTGGGGTTTGTCTCCAGAAGATCTCAGACACATCCTCAGCTTTGACCCAACAGGATTCACATGGTGAGGGTACAGGGCTTCATCCACGTATTACTTCTTATTTGTGTTTTGTCTTGCAAAATTTTGACAAATCTTTTTACTGTTGGGTCGTTGTTTGTTTGTTTTTTTCTTCTTCTTCTTAACAGGTGACTTTTGATCCTGAAGTATTCTTCAACATTTTGCTTCCTCCCATTATATTTTATGCAGGCTACAGCTTGAAAAGGGTACGTGCCTTTACAGTGCTGATGTTTTTAGTTCCTTTGCCTCCAGAGAATTTTTAATACTTGTGAGTGCTTTAATGCTTGCTCAGCAGGCCGAGGCTGCGGGGGTGGGAATGGTTTTACCCTGCAAATGTGGGATTGTGGGAGGCAGAGCTGAGAGTGCCCTCGTCATTCTCATCTGCCCCTCTGTCCCAGGAAGGCTCAGCAACTTCAGCTGTTTCCAGCAGGGGTTTCTGGGGTCAGCCAGGCTGTTTCAGCCATCCCAGCTTTCCAGGCACATGGGAGTGTGGGAAGGTTTTAGAAAGCAGCAGCTCTCTGAAATGCTGACTTGGAAGGAGAGGAGAATGATGCAGTTTAGCTTGCGGGAGAAGGAAGGACAAATGCTTCTGGGTTAGGAAATCAGTTCCCAGGACTTAGAATAGCACCTTATTAAATAGCACCCGAGTATGAGAAAATGATACATTCATGTTTATTAATGCTGCATTAACTGCTGGTCTGGCACTGGCCTGTGCTGGGCACCCCTGTGCCTGTCCAGCTCCTAGTGTCTGAGCTGGGTCCAAACTGATGTGGACACTGTGGGTGCCTGTGCAGGCTTGAAAGAAATTGTTAGCAAAATATAATTCAGTTCATGGGTTTTTTTTCTCCTGCTAGAGGCACTTCTTCAGAAACTTGGGATCCATCCTGGCATATGCTTTCCTCGGCACTGCCATTTCCTGCCTGGTGATAGGGTGAGTAGTTGGAGCTGGGCTGTTTCTTCCACGGGGGTTTGAGCTGGACTTGGGAGAAGTGCCTGGAGCTGAAGCTGCTAATCCCAGGCCTGAAAAGTCACACAGGCTCTGCTACTGCTGCTCAGCAGTAGCAAATAATATTATTTACTGTGCAAATTTCTGCTGCGTGGACGGGGTGGTTGCTGTCTAATTGTGAAGTGCTTTCTTAGCATCTGAGCATCCCATGAGAATAGTTATTCATGGCAAGGAAAGTTTCACACTTCAGAGAAAATTGTCTTGATAAATCAGCATCTTCAAATTATGGAAAGCATAAGCCCTTATAAACTTGAGGCACAAGAGTAGAGGGCAGGATCATAAAGGCGGGTGTCTAGTGTGCACAGATGTGTTTCAAATGTTTTGTTCCTCAGTGCAGAGGCTGCTGGATGGTTCCCACTCTGGATAGTAGCACACAGGCTGACATAGGGTGTTTTCCACTGGAGTCCAGTGGATTCAAGCAAACTCAGCATCTGTGCTATCTACTCCTCATGGAAGATTTTGGCCATTTCAGAGTCAGTCCAAGGGGACTTCACTGAACTGTGTTGATGTGCAGCACTGCAAAGTGATCATGTGACCCCATAAACCTGGCTGCTGCTTTTCTTTAGCCATATTATGCTCCTGGAGGAGTTCTGGTCTCAGTTCCCTGTTGGCACCGCTTTTGTGCTCCAGTTCAGAGGGTGCTGTGGTGTGTGTGGTCCAGCATTCACCTCCAAGATCATGGCCCTGGGGTTTCAGTGCATCCCGTGCAGTTTGTTGGTGTTCTGGCATTTGGTTAGCTTTATTCTGGTAAATTCAGGGAAACCAAGCCCGTATGAATGTTGTTTTAATGCATTACTGAGATGTGTAACTGCCTCTTCTGATCCCCAGCTCTGTTGTGTACGGCTGCGTGGCGCTGATGAAAGTCACTGGGCAGCTCGGGGGAGATTTCTACTTCACTGACTGTCTCCTGTTTGGGGCCATTGTGTCGGCCACTGACCCAGGTGTGTTACATGCTTTCCCTACATTTTGGCCTGGTTTGAGTTGTGGGGCAGAGGGGAAGAAAGTCTGAAACCCCTGTGAGTTCCCTCCTTCTGAATTTTGCAGCTTAATTTATTTGTGACATTCTTAGAGGTCAGATTTGTCTCTGTCTGCCTTTTAATTTTCTTTGGTTATGTGCAATACAGCTTCCAGACCTCTGCTTTCCTGAATCCTTGTTTATAGTGAAGTCCTAGGCAGCCTCTCTCTTGACTTTGCTGGGGTTTGGCATTGTGTCTCTGCCACCCTGTACCAGCAGCTGTTGCAGAACAAGATGTGTAATGTGGGCAGGGTTCACTTGATAGTTTTAGTTAGTATAGCTATTTTCTCCTGCTTCTAGTTTGGTTGGATTTTGGCAGGGGCTAATTGAATCGAAATTAGGTTAATGAGACACCTTAATGAGCAGTACTGAGGACAATAATGACACCTTGGTTTACTGATGCACTTTATAAATCAAAACTATGAAAAACATGCCTTGTCCAACTAAATTTAATTTAGTTCATGATAGCTTGTATGTGGTAGCTGTTTACTTGCATGCTCTCATTTCCTGTAAAAACACAGGGCCACAAAAAGGCCTCTCTTTGCTCCTGCCCTTTGCTGAGCAGGGCTGGAAATATTCTAATGCTTAGAAATGCTGCAGATGAGCTGTTGGTGTGGCGTCCCTTCTTTGGGGTTGAAATAGGAGCAAAGGGATTTCACAAGTAGAAATGGAGCATTTCCCTGTGCATAAATGGATTAAACTCCCTTCAGTGTGCCCTGAGTGCTGTTTGGAAAGATTCACAGAAGTTGGTTGGAATTGGCTCAGCCCTCAGCCTGAACTGTGCCTGACCCACCATGTGTTACATCTTGCTTGCTTTGGATGTTGTGATGTTTCTGCAAGGCTGATATGCAAAACATGCTGCTTTCCATTTTCCTTTTGGAGCTGCTGGATTGTGAAAGAGCTTGAGGGAGCACTGATCTCTGCCATGTGGCCGTAAATCACAGAAACCCCCACATGAGGTTTGAGCCGATGCCTGGCTATTTCCAGTCAGGTCTGAAACGTTGGGTGTCTGTGCTGACACTTAAAATTTGTTGAATCTAAGGATTTCTCTCAGAGTAACAGGAATGGAAAGAAAAGGCAGTGATCATCCTGGACAAGCCTGATCCTTCTGGCTTTCTGCAGGTGGAGGAAGGCTCTCCCTGATGCTCCGAGCTAGTGGCATCCCTACAACTGGGTGGCTCTTGGCAGCTTGGTACTGTCGCCCAGCCCACAAGCTCAGACCCTGAGAAGCTCAGAGCAGACTTTGTTTATGTCTCCCTGCAAAAGATTCAGTAGGCCAAGATGTGTTTTAGTAAAAGGAGGAGGGAAATGATGAATCAAATCCAAATGTGAAAGAGCAGAAGGAAGACTATCAAAGAGAGCACGGGGGGCAACTGGCACCATTGCAGCAGTGGCGCAGATGTGCAGGAAGGCAGCTTTTTGAAAAGGATCTTTGATTACATGGAAATAACAGCACTTTTTTGAATGTCTCTCTATTTTTCTATTTGTCAGTGACTGTCCTTGCCATATTCCATGAACTCCAGGTCGATGTTGAGCTGTATGCCCTTCTCTTTGGCGAAAGCGTCCTCAATGATGCCGTTGCCATAGTGCTGTCTTCGTAAGTGTCTCCTGTTTTTATTTAGAATTGTTGTGTGTGTTACATGTCAGGAGCTGGGGGGAGCCACTTGGCCTTGCCCCTCTAAAATAGGAGCATGGGGGTTTGCAGCAGCGTCTTAAGTGTCCCAAAAACCTGTAGTGACATTCTGATGCATGTCCTCATTTCTTACCACTGCTTGGGATTATGGATTACCCTTACAGCTTCCCCCTGCATGATGCATTGGGTTTTTTTGCTTTTTTGGTCAGTTGACCCATCCATAGGGAAGTTTTTATGTATGTCTGAAAGAGGAAAAGCACCGCTTCTGCTCTTCAGCCACAAGATCCCACTGAAACCCCTTGCTGATGGCTTTGGTCCTGCCTGCATTGCTTCCCACCCACAAATCCCTGCTTTTGTTCAGGTGGAAATAGCTGGTGAGGCAGCTGTTTCCTTTCTCTCCCCACTTCGAGGAGTTAATGTTCTTACAGCTGGAGTTAATGCCCTTGAATAAACACATGGGAAACTTGCTGCCTTTCTACAGAAATGTTTTATATTCTTTAATATTTTATGTCCTTTGCATGCAGGACATATTTTATCTGCGTTTTCACTGTGTTGTCATCATGGGAATTTGTTCAGTAATGTATAATACCTGCAATGGTGACAGCTTAACATATAGCTAAGACTAATGGAGAAAATATTTCTGGAGTACTTGTCACTCCAGCGTGCTGGTTGTGTGGGTTTCACTGGAGGCAGCAAGTAACACACTGTGAGCTGTGTGTTGTATTTACTGAATTGAGTGTTTCTGCTGAGGTTTCTGGAACTCTTTGTATTGCTCACTCTGGCTTTTTTGCTGGATGTGTCACTGCTGGTGTGAGGGGAAACGCTGCACAGCCAGATTGTGTTTCAGAAGTGATCATGAGTGAGGAGGGGATGGGGTCTTCCAGCCTGTGCTAGTGGATTCTGGGTGGGAGTGGGTGGATTCAGCCTCAGAGTAATGGAATTCGTGGTGGATCTTGGCACATGTGGGTGATGGCACCGCCTGCAGTGATTTGCCACTTGCTCTGCTTCAGTGCTAGCTCGGTTGCTGTTGCTCTGATTTCCAGCATACCTCTCTCCACAAGCTGAGCTCAGTCCACCCCCTCCCCAAAATCAGGATAATTTGCGCCAAGGCAGCAGCTCCGAGTTCACCCAGCAGTTATTTTATTTTGCCTCAGCACCTTGGGCAGGGGAGGTTGAGGAGCTGGGCTCTTCAGTGGCTTTTGCCCAGTCTGGGTGCCCCAAGACTCCTCTCCTGCCTGCTTTCAGCCCTGGGCAAATGTCTGTTCCCGTGTGGAGGAGCAGGACCTGTGCCTTTCTGTTCCTATCTTGGCCTGGCGTGGCTTGGCAGCTGGAACTTGTTGCAGGATGAAGAGGAACTGAACCCAGAACCGAAAGCTGGTGGGCAATGAGGTGCCAGAGCTGCAGTTTGGGAGCAGAGGGGTAAATGCAGCTGCAGGATCTCTACCTGCTTCTTCCGAAGGGAGAATTCACAGGGATTTAACGTCACGGGAAGCCCAATGGGAAGCCTCATGGGCAGCAACAGGGCAAATAAAGGGCAGCTGGCAATAATGTCTAATTGGCAATGCAAAAAGCAAAACCAGAAGGAGAACTGTAAGAGGTTAAAATGTAAAACCAACATTCAAAGAGTTGGTTATGGAGGGGAAGTAAAACCAGTCTGGATTTAAAAAAAAATTAAACCTGAAATCCCAGAATAAGAGCATGTTGGTGAATGAGAAGTATAAGATGGAATTGATATAAGGAATTAAATGGGAGAAATCTGCAACTTGCAGTATAAAAGGCAATGCAGAAAAATGAGCTGTGTTGAAAGCAGGGAAGTTTAGCAAGGGAAATTACCTGCCATGTTTTGGAAAGGGGAGGTTCGTAATTTGTGTTGCAGAAAAATGTTGGTGTATAGTTAGGGGAGAAAGCTGCAAGATGTGTGTGCAAGGCAATAAGTGTCTGTTCTCAGCAGATTAAACAGCAAATGTTTAAAGTTCACATCCAGGAGTTTTAACAGAGTGAGCCAAGGGATTGCTAACTAGGAAGTTAATGTTTTTGGTAAGTTTACATCAAAGAAAGTGATGTAAGAAATTGATAAATGGAACAGGATAAGAGCCCCCCTGTATCTCAGCCTTTCCAGGTAGAACAATGGAATGGCTAATGCAAGGCTCAGCTCATCAGGAGTTAGGAGGGAGCAGATTGAGAGATGGGATCAGCACTGCAGACCTGTTTGCCATCTCATCACAGAGGTCTGTTGAGGTCTGGTGGACGCAGAGAATGCTGTTGCTGCTGTGCATGGCACTGTCTGCCTTGGCTCTGCTGTGGTATTGCACTTTGTAGCTCAGAGCAGTGCAAACTAAATGTAGTGCATGTTAAATGTGGCAGAACGGGAGCAGTTACAGCTCTCTGGGGGACGTTCACGTCAGCCGCCTCGGTGGAGAAATGGAGGTTTCCCGCTTGAATGCTTTGTGGTCCCACAACACTTGGCATTACAGAGAGCTGGTGCCAAACCCCCCCAACCACCATAAATACCACATGTCACACGAGACACGGGCTCTGGTCCCCTGCTCTCTAATGTCCAGAAATAACTGCACATCCAGGCCTAGGCAGGGTGGCTGATCCCAAACTCCCCAGGACAGGGAGGGTGTGCAGCCACCACACACTGTGATCCCGGAGGATTGTGTCTCCCTGGTTCCTCAGGCTCAGTGTTTGCAGCACTTGTAGCACTTTGCAAGGCTCGTGTAGCACGGTGAGGTGGCTCTCCCTCCAGACTAAGCAGTTTTGTTCTTGTACTTTCCCTCCTCTTCCAGCTCAATAGTTGCATATCAGCCAGCGGGTGACAACAGCCACACGTTTGATGTCACAGCAATGTTCAAGTCCATTGGGATCTTCCTGGGGATATTCAGTGGATCTTTTGCAATGGGAGCAGCCACTGGAGTTGTGACAGCTTTAATATCCTTTTCACTGTTTGTTTTTTTTTTCCCAAGTGTTTACATAACAATTTATTTATTTTTTTGCTACACTGCATTTCACCTAGATGTTTAAATTTTTTTTTCCCTAAATTAATGAAGGATGGTGCCGTAGCCTTTTAGGGGCAGACTGTGGGACTGTGTAACTGTGATACATAATTGGATTTGATATGCTGTTAGCCTGCAGTGTCTCTCCAAATTGTCCTTAACCATCTGCAACGTCACCAAATTCACCAAACTTCGTGAGTTCCCGTTGCTGGAGACCGGCTTGTTCTTCTTGATGTCCTGGAGCACGTTCCTGCTGGCTGAAGCGTGTGGCTTTACAGGCAAGCTCCAGCACAGCCCTGCCTCTGGGATGGAGTTCTGCAGGGGTGGTGGGGCCACTGAGTTTTGCTTCTCTCAGTATCGGTTGTAGCCGGGGCTCTCCCTCTGCTTGCAGTTTAATGATTCTGGGTTCTGGGGTTACTGCATTAAGTTCCCTACAGATCTGGGGTGCAGCTTGACTCCCTTTTCCTGACCAGGAGTCTAATGTGATGCTCTGTTCCCCAGGTGTGGTGGCTGTGCTCTTCTGTGGGATCACACAGGCCCATTATACCTATAACAACTTATCTACAGAGTCCCAACACAGAACTAAGCAGGTGAGAACTCCTCAGACCCCTTCAGCCTCTGTCTTGAAAAAATTCAAGATTTTTTTCCTTCCCTCTAGCCAGAAGTAGGTGCATCTGTCTTCTTACAGCTGCATTTCATTAGGGTTGCTTCTGCATGTTAGCCCATCTGCATGACGGATGGGCTAACATGCTTTTCTTGTTAAAACTATATTACATCAAACTCACTTTTAATTTGTTTTTCTCTTTCAGTTGTTTGAACTTCTGAATTTCTTGGCAGAAAACTTCATCTTCTCGTACATGGGACTTGCACTGTTCACCTTCCAAAACCATGTCTTTAACCCTACCTTTGTGGTGGGAGCCTTTGTATCCTTTGGGGCCCAATTTATAAGACAGAAAGAAAGGGAGAGGTGCCTCATTCCCAGTTTGTGTTTTTCATTCAAATGAGTGGGTTTGTATTTTTTCAGTCAGTCTAGCTTTATTTTTAAAAGGGGATTTCTGCCATGTAGTGATGCCTTTGCTGATTATTTTAAGAAGACTGAGATTCTTTTTCCAGCTTTTCTGTCTTTTTGTTGTTGTTGTTTTTTGGTTTTTTTTCCCTGTCTTCTCTCCTCTTGTGGGCATCCGAATCAGCTGCTGCAGGAACTCAGCATTCAATGTGACCATGATGCCAATGCCAGGCATTGTCATGTGGCACCAGGAGGGGCTTTGCAAAGGGGGGCTGCCTGGTGTAGCTGTTTATTTCCTCTTTTCTCTGCTAGTGCACTTGTTAACCCTGAAAAAAAGCCTTTTTTTGGTCAAACAGCACAGTTACAGCTACAGTAGATGCCTCTGAATGATGTCATGAGAAAGGATTTCCTGTTCTGCTGGCTGATGCTAACGGGAACAAGGGCCCTGGTATGTCTCAGAAAAACAAGGATTTTGAAGGAATTTTTTTCACATCACAGGAAAGCCAGTTAAATGTGCAGAATTATTTCCACCCTTTTCCAGCACTGATGCGAGTTTGTACTGGTGAGCTAAACCTTTTTGCCAGGTCTGGTCCATGAGTTTGCAGCAGGCTCAGCTGAATTTCCCTGATCAGCTTTTGTGGGGTTGCTGTGGGGCAGAAGGGGTGGAGAACAGAGAAATGCCATTTGGGCTGTTACATTGGAATTTTGTGCTGTGCCTCTTCAGTGGGAACTGGCTAACTCACTGATGAAATAGCTCATTCATGAGAGAGATCATGAAACATGTCTCTTATGCAAATTGTGATGTTCAGGAAAGAACATAAAAGCTAGAAGCATTTTCCATATTATTCAAGGCTGTGCTGAATACTGGCTCCAAGATTATTTTTGCCATCTGGGTGCTGGTACTAAAAGACACAACTTCAAAGATAAAAAGCAATATGAAGGGCTGGTGATTCTTGTATCTCACTGTCTATGAACACAGAATGAGTATTAGATTTTTTTTTTTCTTCTCAACGGCTGCTGCTTTCATTTTGCTGAATAATCTTTGGGAATGGGACTTGGCTTAAAGCTTCAAACCCAGCTGTGAAGTGTGGCATGCTGGGGAATGTCAGAGGGGTTGTCGTAGCTGTGATAACTTGAGCTTCACAGAAGACAAATAATTCTTGGGGTGCAAAATGGACCTGGCAGCAGAAAGTGTACTGTGGGAAGTGGTGGTTTTTCTCCTCTCACTTGTCTAACATGTCCTGTCATCATTGCTTTTGTTGATTTGTGCTTGTCTCTGTGTGATATTCCTGAATTGCTGTGTTTCAGCAGGGCAATTCTCTCTGCTCCCTCTGCTCTTCCCTCAGTGCTGTAGCACTCAGAGCTGGGTTATTTTCTTTGCAGCCAGAGCAGCAGCGTTTCTGCGGCTCCCAGTTTCCTTTGGGCAGTAGAAGCTGGCTCTCTGTGCAGGTGGGATGTGATGGGAGACACGGGAAGAGCAATTTCCTTAACACGTGCAAATATAGCTTGCTATCTTCCTAGGAAGAGCTGCCAATATATACCCATTGTCATTTTTACTGAATTTGGGGAGAAGAAATAAGATTGGAACGAATTTGCAGCACATGATGATGTTTGCTGGTACGTTACTTCGTCCTTCCTCTGACCATGTGGCCCACTGGCACTTCCTTGCCCCTGAGAACCTGGAAATATTCTTTATTCAACTCTAAACCTCTTATGGGCAGTGTCTGGAGGAGAGGCCGGGCAGGAGGGGTCTCAGTGGTTTGAGATGTAGGAATGAGCTCCTCCTGTCCTGCTTCAAGCACGTGGCATGGGGCAGGAGGAGGGTTTGCCTTTCCGGGCTCAGAAAGAGGGGTGACAAAACCATCCCTGTTCTCCCCTGGTGGTGCCGGCAGAGGGACAGCAGGATGTGAACCCCAGGTGGGAAGCTGGCAGTGGGGGTGACCTGACACAGCTCCTGTGCTCTCCCTTCCCGCAGGGCTGCGCGGAGCCATGGCCTTCGCCCTGGCCATCCGTGACACGGCCACGTACGCCCGGCAGATGATGTTCAGCACCACCCTGCTCATCGTCTTCTTCACGGTGTGGGTGTTCGGCGGGGGCACCACAGCCATGCTGTCCTGCCTCAACATCCGGTCAGTGCGGGGCCCGCCTGCCTCAGCGCGGCCTCTCCCTTGGCCTGCTCCCACCTCAGGCTGCTCGGGTGCCAGAGGCAGATCCCATCCTTCCCCCTGGATACCAGCCCTGGCTTTGTGTGTGACGCTGTGCTTGTTCTCTCCTCACAGGGTCGGTGTGGATGCGGATCAGGAGAACGTGGTGAGTGTGCGCTGCTGGGCACCTCTGCAGAGGAATCTGCACCTCACCCTCAGGGCAGGGGTAATGTCCTGACCCTGTGAGTGCCTGTCTGTGCTCTGCTTCCTTCCAGCTGCAGGAGTTTTTAGCTCCCGCTGCGAGTGTGCAGTCAGTGGGAGTCTCAGCTTTTCTGTGCTCCCTGGTTTTTGTGAGCCTTGTTTTGACTCAGCTGGAAAGAAGGGCACAGAAGCAATGCTGGACTGTTTAGTCAGGCCATGTTGCTGCTGCAGTAGATTCAGTCTCCTTCTTGCTGGGTTTGAAGTAAAACCCAAGGTGAGCATGGCAGGGAGACTCTGGCTCATCCCAGTGTCCAGGGCAGTACAGAAACACCATTTACTCACTCATTTTATCTAGCATCTTCTGCCCCATGGGTACCCTCAGCCCCTGCTTACCCCCTTTTCCTGTGGGTAGTTATGTGGCAGCCCTGGAACCTCTGACCACACTGAGATCAAAGCTGGAGCCCCACAACCCTGGGAGGTTTCCTGCCTGGTGGCTCCAGCTGTCTCACTCACTTGTCTGCAGCCTGGTCATGCTGTGGCTGTGCCTCTCCTTGATTTCAGTGTGCATTCTGCGCCTTGGCGATTCATTTTATTCAGAGCCATTTATTGATCTGTTCATCTTCTGGAGAGAAAGCATCAAATGCGACGGGCAGCCCAGGGCCATAAATCTGTAAGCCAGATTTCAATGAAATGTGTAATTGTATTCATAGTCCCCTCCACACAGCTTTATATATTTTTCTCAGACTGAAAGGGAGCCTGGAGTTCACATAACACACAATTATTTGCATGCAGCAGTGTCAGGCGAGATCTGATGGAGGTTGGATCTGTCAGTCACTATTAAATGTGATGTCTGGGTGCAGCTGCTGGCTCTGAGGCACTTTAAACCTGGGGGCCAGACACCGGAAGGCTCTAGCAGCAAAATGGTCACTCTGTGCTTTTACACCACCTCCCTGAGGCAGTTGAATTCTATTAAATGCAGCCTGTTGTGGTGTGAACGTCCTTATACTCACGGCACCCCAAAAGGCTTCTTCTCAAGAGGCAGTGGGAAAGTCTGTGTCTCTTTGTGTCCCCTGGGGATAATCCAGTGTCCCATGGGGTCTCCTGGCCCTGATCCAGGTCACGGCGTGTTGTCCTGCCCCTCTTTACTGTTTTGCTCTCCCACAGGGTGTCCCAGAGAGTGAGAGGAGGAGCACGAAGGCTGAAAGCGCTTGGCTTTTCCGCATGTGGTACAACTTCGACCACAAGTATCCTTGGGCAGCGGTCAGTGTGTGCCCTGTCAGATCCCTGTCAGATCCCAGACACCCCTCAATGGGACCATGACTTGCTCCCTGCTCTAGCAGAGGAGTCAGTGTTTGCTTTCCTGTGACATTCCTGTGTTTTGGTTTGCACCTACTTGTGTCTGTGGCTGCAAGAAATGAAATTTCCACCCTCTCTCAGTGAGAATGCAGCAGCAGTTCTGTTCAAAGCTGGGCTTTACAAGATTGGAATCCTGGGGGTCCTTAATCCCAGGGGGAAGGTGGGTAGGAAGGGGTGGGGGTTTTCTTACCTGCAGTCCCTCTTGGTAGGTCTGTGCCTCTCCTCCCTTCCAGGTGCTGTGCTGTGAACTAGTGGAGGAGCGATGTTAGGCTGAGGGGCACAGGGTGATGGTACAAGCTGAGCCTCTTACCAGGACTGTGTCCTGCTGTGTTTTGTTGCATTCCTGTTGCACACCATTACAACTTCTGTGCTTCCATGCATTTGTTTTTCTTTTATTTCTGTGATTTCCACGCAATGCCGAGTCCTTCAGTGCTGCCCTCCCAGTCCTTGACTCACCGAGATGGCCTCGTTCCTCTTTTTTTCCTTAACCCTCTCTATAGCTATCTGAAGCCTCTCCTGACACACAGTGGTCCCCCGCTGACCACCACACTCCCAGGGTGCTGTGGGCCTGTTGCCCGGTGCCTGACGAGCCCGCAAGCGTACGAGGTGAGTCCTTTAGTTTCCTTTTCTGTTGCAGTGCTGTGGGTTTGATGTGTTTTCGTTTCTCTTTTGGATGCTGCTCCACAGCATCAAGCTGGGAGCATGAGGGAAATCAGATTTTGGGGCTGATGGATTAGGTAATTCCCATGAGTATTTTGCTTTTCCAGCCTGCTGTTAGGTCGTGAAGGGGTTTGTGGTGTAATCATGGTGGTTCCTCAGTGCCTGGCTCAATGGAGTTGTCACAGCTGTCCTTCCCCAGGCCCAGCTGGGAGGACACACAATTTCCCATCCCCTGTTTGCTTCCAGCCTTACAGATGAGCCATTCCTGCAGCCCCTTTGACTGCATCACTCACAACCAGAAAGGTAGCCAGCGTTGTCGTGCCCAGGGGCCCCTTGCAGTGGCAGTGTCCATGCCAGGAGTCTTCTGCACAGCATCAGCATCAGGTTCCCTGACAAACCAGAAGTGGCTGTGATGGGTCAGAAATGCAATTCCTGTGCTCCTGAGTATTCGGTCCAGTCAAAGCCACAAATGCTGCATTCCCTGAGTACCTGGCTATGGCACCAGAAAGGAGAGAGCTGGGTGTGCCCTCTTAGGCAGTCTGCAGAGAAATTCTGTGTGGTTTGAGTCACCTGGGCTCTGAGATGTGTGTGTGCCACATCTGGTTCTGGCCACGGTGCAGGAGAGCCTGAAACTCGGTGCTCTCTGTCTCTGCTTGGTCTCCATCACCATGCCATTGTAAACAGCCATTCTGGAAGAGTTCAACAGCACTTCCCTCCTGCTTCTTCCCCAGAATCAGGAGCAGCTGAAGGACGATGACTCCGACCTCATTCTGAACGATGGGGACATCAGCCTGACGTATGGGGATTCTACGGTGAACACCGACTCGGTGGCATCCAGCGGCGCGTCCCGACGGTTCGTGGGGAACAGCTCGGAGGATGCCCTGGACCGGGAGCTGGCTTTTGGGGACCATGAACTCGTGATCCGGGGAACGCGCCTGGTCCTGCCCATGGACGACTCGGAGCCCCCGTCAAACGTCCTGGATAACGCGAGACATGGCCCGGCATAAGGTTGCTCGGTTTAATTGACAGTAATATTTGCATATATGATCAAGAAGTATGTACTACCTAAAGTCTAATGCATGTCTCAAAATGTCTAAGCTGTATGAATATTATTTATATGGTGTCAAAAGAATATAAATATTCTCTGCCAAGCACTTGTAAAGAACAAGCTGCAAATTTAAGTTAAAAACTGTGTTGACTGCACTATGTAGGGTGGAACTGTTTTAGCGTAAGAGTCTTTTGCACACAGTGAGCTTCGTTAATGTGTGATTTGATGAAGAGTTTCATTCCCAGCGGGTGAGTAAAGGAGCTGTGACTCCCTGTTCATCCTTTGAACCTGGGAGAGGAGGGTAGGGAGTTGCTGGTGAGCAGTGAAAATTGCTTTCTAGTCCGATGAGGATTGTTGAGTTTCTTTTGGTCTCTGATCTTTGGATAGTCACGTTTGAAATATCAGCAGAAAATCTGCCCACAGACCCTCTCGCCAGGGAGTGGATGGTGGTAAACTTCTTTCCCTGTGGGAACCTGGAGACTTTCTGCTTTTTAGTGACCCTCTGCCCAAGCCCTGCTTTAGTGGACTCATGGCAGACCCCGGCCAAAGCTGACAGCAAGGGCTGTGGGTGTCCGGCTGCTTGGATAGGAGCAGGAGAGAGGGATGGTTGGTGTCTGTAGTTGTGTTCAGGAGAAGGAGGCGATCCCACAGAAACTACAGCAGGCATGCACAGATTTTAGGTCTGAATCCATCTTTCAGCTGTGGCTCAAGCAGCGTTCTAGAACCAGCCATCAAATTCTCTTTTGGCAACTAAATTTCACATTTGGGAAGCGGCCGTGTCCTTGCGCAGGCCAATCCCTGTCCTGCAGTCACAGATGTAGCCAAGGTGTGCAGAGCTGCTGCAGCTGCACACGGGGCTGTGGAGCCCAGCCAGGCTCAAACTCAAGCTTTAGAGCTGCAGATCCACACGGTACCTCGGGAGCTCTCCGGAGGCATCCAGCTGGTACTGAAGGGGAGCCGTCCGTCCGTCCCCCCACAGAGTCAGAAACCATTTCACTTTGTTTGGTCACTCCTTAGCATGCTGTGTGTCTGCAGTCCCCACCCGCCGTTTCTTGTGTCTCTTTCATTTAATGAGAAATGTTTGCGAGTTGATTTTTGGTTTTAATTTACGTTTTTGTTTTTTGAGGAAGAGCACAGAACAATTCGTGATTTCACACTAGTGTTAAAGGATTTATTCTGTAGTTATAGGAATGGCTAAATGTGGAGGTTCTGGCTTCCTTTCTTCCTTGCCAAGGTCGAGATTAATACATGGGAAACACATGTTTTGAGTTTGGACTTGGATGTTTATTATTTCTTATCTATTTACAGACTCACGAGCCGTGAACTCTAACTAGCAAGTTAGAGAACAGAGGTAAAAAGGGGAGTTTCTAACTCTTTCCAAGGTTATTTAAGTGATAATTACTCAATAACAAGGTGACACCTATATTACTTATACTTTTGACCCAATAATGACTACCCAAGGCCCGCAATGTGGACCTTTTTCAACCAATTACAGAAAACCACCTAAACCTGTGAAGAAGGAGGAAGAAGGTGAAGAAGAAGGACCCAGAGCCCTCCATCTTGAATCACATGTATTACTATATTCTAAAACCCTAAAATCTAAGTTTCCAGAATTCCAACAGCTAAAGGTGCAGTAAAACTGTTAACCCTGACATCTTTTTTCTCCTGGAAAGGGGGAATCATGCAAATTTACTGTATGTAATTTTATTGTCTATTTTATCTACAGTTTTATTCTACAAACCTTTCAGGGTTACTGGTGCACTACAGGTCCATTTTGCAGTTAATCCTCTCCAGAGGGTTTAAACAGAGGTATTTAAAATGAAAATACATTAAAGGGTGCCAGGTGAGTCCAAGTACTCACAGCTCCCATTAGCTGTCTTTGGAACAAACTCTGCATCTCTCAGGATCTGACCCTGAGACCTCAGAGCAGTGTCCCCACAGCTGTTTTCCCCAGCACCCCTTGAGAGTTGGAGGAGACAGAAAATCCTGAAGTTTCAAGTGTATATGTATGAGAAAATAAATCTATGTGGTGGTTTTTTTATTTTCATTTTCTCAGGTCTAAGTAACATTGCCTTAAATTTATGGATGTGAAACAATAATTATTTTGGCAGTTTATCCCCAAGAAAATGCTTTCTTTTTCCTTCTGAACAAAATGTGTAAGTGTTGCCATAGGACTTCCCTAAAAGGGGGGTAGTGCTCTGTTTATATTTGGGAATATTTGGGGCATCTTCCTTGCACCTGTAAATGGCATCCCGCTGTTAACAAAGTTGGATTAGCACTGGCCTTTGTTTCCTACTATGCAGGAATTCCATAAAGTGAGTGTGCATTTTATATGATGTCTGTAACTTAACTTCATGTGTTTAAAAAAACAAAAAAGGAGAAAAAAAAAAGTAGGAACCTGTTGATTTTAGGTTTACTTCATCACTTCTACATCCTGTTTTTTGTTCGTTATGCCTTTTTGAAGAGGTATGATAAATAACTACCTCTTGTTTTTTCCTGTATAGCCTGACTATGGATTCAATTTACAGAGTTGGTGCAGCTGGAGGTGCAGGACAGTTCTGCTGCCCCAGGGCTCCCTCCCAGGCATTCCCAGCTGAGATGCAAATTTGCTGTGAGGTGGCCACCAGCCGATGTTGTCCCATGGCAGTGGTAGCATTCCTCTCTTCCTCTAACCCTTTGACTTCAGTAATTTGTCCACTCACTGTAAACTTGCCAACATATTACCCATAAGCCTCAACTTCTACACCAGTAACAGTTCAGTTAGTTCATGAAAGGAAAAAAAGTTAACCAATGGTGATTTTATGGGTTGCATTATGATCCATATATAATATAACCAGTTCTTTCAAATAGCCTTAGTCAATTTATGAATCTAAGCCTAAATTCATGAGTGATTTCATAAATGAATGGGATTCATCCTCAGGTGATTATTTTCTGTACTGGGCTGCAGCAGAGCACACAGGAATGCCAGAGGCAGAGCCCTAATGCTTTGTGCTGCAGATGGAGTTAAGGGAACCTCAGAGAATCAGGGCCTGAGACCTTTGCCAAATAGATAAGACAGCCCTGAGGAGGCACTTTACAGCCCCCACAAAGATTTGGAGAAGGTGCCCTTCTTCTGTAAATTGAATTTTCATGGTTTTTGCACATGAAAAAGCATTGTAGGTAAAGTTATGATTTGTACTGGTACTGTCAATTCGTGTGGTAATGGCATTAACCCCGTAGCTATGGTGTTTGTGCAGCTGATCTGTGATAGCTGATGATCACTATTGGACCTTCTGTTTACACTGACTAAATCCTTTACTGTTGCGTTGTACTGTGAAAGAAGGAGTATGGGTCTATAAAAGATTTTTTTTTTTCTTTTTTGGAATTGTGTGTACCGTTTCATTAATTCACACGGAAATAAATCTGTAGCAAAGTGACGACGTGCCACTTGACCTTCTGAGACCAGTTTGTTCGTGGCCTTGGGCAGCAGCCACAGATGTTGGACCCTGAGGACTGGAGGGCAGCTGGGCTGGGGTGCACACTCTGCTTTCAACCCAGTTCCTGGGACACACCTTCCTTGTAGGAACAGTGCCATGCTGGTTGCCAAAACTCCTCCAGGAGCAGCAAATCCAGCTGGGACAGTGCTGCCCACTCCCAGCCCTGGGGCAGTGAGTGGACCTGCACAGAGGCATCACCACGGGGTGTTTGCAAAATCGAGGCTCTTGAGCTTTCCCAAGTTTTATATCCTTTGGGGCTGTTGAATTTGCACTTGGGCTCCTGGCTGGTGATTCTGCCCTCTGATTCCCACCACACCTTTTTTTTTTTTTTTTTTTTTTTTTTTTTTTTTTTTTTTTTTTTTTTTTTTTTTTTTTTTTTTTTTTTGTGCCATGTGCTGAAATGGCAAGTTGTTCAAATGCTTTTCAATCCTTCACTGCAGAGGGCACCTCAGAAATCTCTTTCTGGGGGCTTTGGTTCGCCAAGGACAGCTTTCGTCCCGTGGGTGGTGTAAAGCCACACTGTTACAGCTGTGCCTGGCTGCAGGAGGGTAGCCCTGGTATCTATGTAACACACTTATCTCCCACCCATAGCAGTGGGCAGCTGAGGGGGTGTCTGTGCTGCTTTCCAAAGGGACCGTGCCCTTTGTGTGGGGTGGTGAATCCTGAGCTGTCCTGCTGGGCTGTCCCAAATCTGAGACTGCAGCTCACAAAAGCTGTGAGCAGAGATGAGCTTGCCTGGCATCATGCCGGTCATGGGTGATCTGTTCTACTGGGAGTCACAACAGTGGGACAGGAGGCAAAGGTGTTATATTGTTTTCTTGCTATGAAATGATGCTAATTCCGCTGTACTCACCCACTTCAACATCCCGACAGTTGTAATAAACACCACTAATCCTACTGGATACATGTTGTCCAGCCCACCTTGGGTTGGACTTGGGCATGTAACTAAAACACGGACATCATTTAGGGATTTAACAAATGTCTTTTGGCAGCCCCTCACCTTTCCAAACCCCCAGAAGAATTCCAGCAGACCCCTTTGAATGTATTGTTTCCTTGGAATAAGGTGTGATTCAGGCCCCTCACCATCAGTGGGTGGTGTCCCCAGCACCCAAAATGTAGCTGGTCTGTATCCATCCTCATCCCAGCACAGGCAGCTGCAACCAGGCACCTACTGGGCCGGGAGCTGGCATCTCATATCAGTCATGCAAACATATTTTGGATAGATGTTGTTCAGAGGCACAGCAAGCAGGGACAAGGCAGTTCCCTGCATGGTCTGGGGAGGAGGACTTCCCCTGCAGGCAGGTGCAGAGAGCTGTCATTTGCTGATTAGTCCCAGTTTTATTAGTTCTGTTCAGTTTGAGCTGATGAGGGGCAGCTTTCAGTCAGTACCATCCGTCCACCTTCATGTGGGGGCCAGTAAAGTGCTGCGAAATGGGCCAACACTGGGTATCTACGGCCTCAAAAAAATCACAGGGCTGCTTTTGGAGTAATCCTGTATTGCCATGCCCAAAGCCACAGACAGTTCTGCACCCTTGGCTCTGCATCTCCACATCATACTGGGGTAGCATTTATATGAGGTAAAATTTTTAAAAAGCAAGGCTTTGATTCTTCTCCCTTACCTCATCATGTCCTGCAAGGAGGTCTGGTCCTTGCTGGGTCCTCTAGATGGCAATATTGGAAAGGACAGCAATTGTCCATCACCACGGTGTCCCTGCAGATCCGGGCCATGCAGAGCCCAGCCCAGCCCAGCTCCAGAGACCCTGACCATGCCCTGCCAGGTTCACCACACCTCATGCACCGTCCAGCTGAGTCCTTATCAACACAAAGGAGAGGAGACCCTGTTTCAGCACCGACTGCTTTGACATCCTGAGCCCCCTTGCAGGTGCCAACACCTTCTCAAGCACTGGGGAGTATGGAGGTGGTCATAGGCATCTCCCCTGCACTTTGTTTTCCCCCTTTAAGCCCAGCTGCTTGTTGGCCATTTATTCCCTATTAAGCTTTCACAATGAGGAGTTTAAGTGCAGTGGTCACAAGCTGATGCGTTTCGTAGGATGAGTTTTGGTCAGAGATGAGCTTCAGCCCTCGCTGAAACTGCTGATGGATCTCAGAGCTGGTTCAAACCCTCCCCACCAGTACTGAGCCTGCAAGGGCACCTTCTTCCAGGAGCTCCCCATGTCTCACAGGTATGTGTCTCACATCACCCGGGCATTAGGCCATTCCTAGCACTAGGCTTTGCTGACCTCTGCAGCCAATTTGTGGCCATCATGGCTGTTTGCACTGTTACAAGAGGACTTTCTCTTGTCACAACTCCAAAAAAATGTTTCTCACCAGATGTGGGGAGTTTTATGGAGGAAACTTCTCGGTGAGGTGAGGAAGTGGGGGTGGAAGTGCCTCTCACAAGCCAGTGGGCCCAAATATAATCTCACAACAGTAAATTGCAAAGAACTCTTTTGGCCACATGTGTCTGTTGGAGATTGGAGAATAATTGGAGGACGAGGCAAGTAACATGGAAATGGAGAAATGGTGTCCTTGCTGTCAACCCTAACAAAAATCTGCCAAGCCGATGAAGGAACTCAGGGACCAGGAGTGTTAGTGTACTCTCTGTGCCCAGTGCAGGCGTAGTGACACCGCCCAGCACAAATGCTGTGTGTGCCCCCTACTTTCCACCTTCCCCACTCAGCTGGGAGCCATGTGTGTCTCATTCGTCCCAAAGGCATTTGCAACACACCTGGTGCATTTGGCCATGTTAGCATCAGAGGCTGCTTTACACCTTGGTGGCAGGGGCAGCACTGGGGACAGTCCGGCTCCTGCTGTCCTGCTTCCTGCCATGGCTAAGCAGGGAGTGGCACAGCAGCACAGTGATTCTAATATCCCTGAAAGCTCCTGGACCTCAGATAAGAAGAAAAGTCTCGGGTTGCTGGCTGCTGCAGAGGTGAGGTGTTGGGGTGAGGCTGTGACTGGAGAGTTCAAGGCCAGGAAAAGCAGAATTACAGTCTGTCACTGCTCAGTGCTGCTCTCAGAACAGTTTTGGGGATCAGGGCCTCTGGAGCATGTTCCTTTGGGACTTGCAGTCCTTTAACAGCCCCTCTTGGTGTTTTTCCTATCTCCAGCCCTTACAGTCCCTGCACTTAGAACCTAGGTCAGAGTCTACAAATCTCTTAATGAGTTGCAGAAGTCCTGTAAGGTTCAGGATTCTGGGGTAGCAAAGCCTTGAATCTGTTGTCCAATATTTAGACATGTGTATACACAAAAGGATTTGGTCTTTATTAATTGTCCTTTCGTAGAAAATTCCACCAGCTGTCCTCCTCCCAGGGGTGCCAGGGATGCTCCAGTTCCAAGGAGCCCATATATGGTTGCAATCTCCTAAGCATGCATGTTCCACAATAGTGTGGTCATGGCTACTTTTAAGGATATGTGTGAACATTGCTCCCTTTCCTGTGTGCATAAGCTCCCAGGAATGTAGAAAAAGAGTAAAAATGTGCATAAGTTGGAGCTGTTAGCTCTGTACAGTGTGTCAGCCCTTCCACCTGCAGCAGCTGGGGTAGTTATGCCAGCCTACACACACAGGTGCTGTGCTGGGCAGGGCAGGCACTGCAGGGCAAAGGATCCTTTGGGAACAGGAAAACACCAACTGGCTGATCTTGGAAACACTTGGCAAAGCCTGGGCTGAAAGAGCAGAAAAGATTTGCTCTTGCCGTTCCTCCTCTGGCACTAGTCTGAACAGAAATGTACTTTTTCTGGGTAGTATCTCCAAGGGTATGACCTTAAAGACAGCTAAGGACAGCCGGTCTCCACATCCTCACAGCATCATCATTCTCTGCAGTGCCTTGAAGTATCTCCTCTGTACCCTTTGATGATGAATGGCTGAATCTGCTCTTCTGTGGTACGGCTCACTCTTAGAATTCCCAGAGGTACAAGAGGAAAGAGAACAAGAGATGCAGCATTGGTTGCTTTTCCCTTTTCTCAGGTAGTTAATATTAATCACTGGTGCTTTGGATATGTTATGTGAATTCTCCCAGGTTCTGAAGCTTTTGAGATCTGCAATAAGAGAGAATTGGAAATGTCTGTGTATCTCAGTGACAGATGGGCCAAGTTTAATACAAATCTCTTCCCTTCTCCATGTACTCTGCCACTAATTTTTAGCTTTGAAATAGCCCCAAAGATCCTAAAGCTATTTAGCTAAATGGTGTCTGAGTGATCTGAGGTCACTATCTGCATTGGTGCCCACTTCTCAAAGTGCAAAATCAAGGATTCCTCCGTGTCCTGGGTTGAAGTATATTCTATCACCATCTTCAAGAACTGTTGAAACCAGGTGAGGCAGTGCTCCCTGCCTCCTCCACTCTGGCTTATCTTCTGTTAATGGGCCCATCGGCACCTTTGCTACACAGCTGACAGATAACCCCCTCCTGGACTATCTCCTGTTAATGGGCCCATCAGGCCTTATCACATGACTCACCATCCCATTGTGAGATGCTCCGCCCAGAGGGAGAAACCAAGCATTCCAGCCTGGATATAAGCTGAGATTCTGAACACCAGAGGGGCGCTTACCCACTAGATTCCCAGAAGACCCGAGCTACCAGACCTTTCTACAAGATCACTGCTTCAAGAAGACCACCTCATCTGGACTGCTTCCATCACTACGCTCAGGTTGTATTCTGACTCTGTCAGTGGTCTTTTGTATTATTGCATCTATTTTATTTTACTTTCTTTCCTTTTTTTCCTATTAAATTGTATCTCTGACTTGGAGCCTCTCATTTGTTTTGCCTTCAAACTACTACACTCCGACAAGGCAGCTCAAGTGATATAGTTCTGAAACTGCACAAGGTATGTTTTCCACCCTGGGTCCCCAGTCCTGTGACTGCAACTCACACAAAAATGTCCAAATTCTTACAAAAGGCAAACAAATTCCCCTTGTGATTGGTTTCTGCTCTGCATGGGCTGGAGCTTTGTTGCAGAGATATTTGCTGTCAATAAAATACCCCAGTTCTGGTCAGATACCTAAGAGGCCTCAGGTCTATTGCCCTGGTAGAGAGAAGCCAGGCCAGTGGCACTGTGTCATTCCTAAACTCAGCTCCCTCAGGGACTTGTTGCTTCGGCTGCAATCTGTGCTCTGATGACAGAGCTGATAATAGGCTCATGGTGCTCATGACAAGGGTGTAGGGGTTGAGTGAAAAAACTCCCTGGAAAAAATGGATCATCCTGGCTTTACAGATATTTAGTTTGAGATTCCATAGATAGCACTTGGCCTCAGCAATGCTGGCAAGACTGAATTCCACTGCTCTAGGGAGAGGAGCCCAGCTGGGGGCCAGGCAGTCCTGCCTGGATGGCACTGGAGCAGTTCTGTTTGTCATGGGAGCAGGGGCAAAACCTCTGCTGTGGTTACACCACCTTCAGAGAAGGATGCTCTAGCTCCTGAGGCTGGGAAAAGGAGCATCCACTGGCCTCCCCAGGAGTGGATCTGCCTCAGGACACTGAGTGGGGATTATGGTGTTGCTGGAAGTCCTGGAGCACGACAAGCAGCATACTTAATGCTTGGGTTCCGTGGCCGCTGTGCCTCTGATGCAGCAGAACGAGTAAAGCTGAGGCGCACAGCGTGTAAATATTTATAGACAGTTACCAGGTTTCCTTTTTGGCCAATCCCTCTGTCCCTCCTGGCTCCTACCACTTGATGTTTGTGGCTCTGAGTTGCCAAGGACACTGGCAGGGGCAGGATCCTCTCTGCAGGAAGTCTGGGGCAATGCTGTGGCACTTGGAGGCAGCGGCGCCCAGGGCTCTGACTGACCCTTCCTGCAGCCAGAGCTGGGTCTGGCTGCGCTGCCACATCACAGCAGCACCCACTGCACCCACCAGCACCTGCACCCTAGCCAGCAGCTTCAGGAAGGGGGACACGAGGCACTGACCAGCCCCACAAATGACAGCATTTTTCACTGACCAGCTCAGGTTTGAGTGAGGAAGGTGGAAGGGGAATGTGCAACACCCAGAGCCCTTTTGGTCTTGGGACATGCCTCTGTTGCCCTTCATGGCAGGGAGCTGCTCTCCTGAGAGGCTGTTTCATCAAAATCTAGGCAGTCTGTGCACAATTTTCATGTTTTTCCTCAGATCCAGAGTAACTAATGTCAAATATTTTTTCCTGCTGTTGATTCCATTTCTTCTTCTGTTCCCAGCTCTCACTTGAGCTGCTGAGGGAAAAAAAAAAAATCCCAATCTGCTTTTACTGAAGAGATTTATTTCAGTTTGGAAGTGGCAGGAAGACAGCTTCTCCGTAGCCATGCATATGTCTGAGACCTTTCTCTTGGGTCTCTCAGTTTGACTTCAAGTCATTGTTAAATCACTTTTCTTCAGCAGAACTCAGCAAAGAAGTGAGTTCTGTCATTTTTACTTAAGAGATAATTCCCAGAAAATTTGGTTTAAACCAAAGGCAACACACTCATGTCAGCTAATCTAAGCCAGTTGAAAATCCCTTCTGACTGGAAGGAGAACAAGTCCAGCACAGACAAATCTCCTTCACAGCTGGGTATCAAGTCTAAAATCTTTTGTTCGAGAAAGCTGCCTGACAGCTATTTACTGCAGCTCCTTCAGCTCACTGAGCTCAGGAAATTGCATTCATAATTTCCTTAGTGCCAAATGGTTTGTAATTTTCCCATGACTATTTGTTTTTTTTGTTTGTGAAACAAAGCCTCTGGAAATCTTGCACAAACCTCCTTTTTGCCTAACTGTGAAGCTAACATGACGTATATAGTTTAATGGGATACCATTCCCTTGATTTGTTTAGCATAGAGAATAAAAACCTCAACCTCGTTTGTGACTAAGTTTTCCATCAATAGTCTCAAAATTTCAATGCAATTGTTTTTTTAGCAAAGGAAAATTGATCTGATGTAGAAATTCAAAATGCTCATGTAGCCAGTGCTGCTGGACACAAGGAGAAAGCAGAAAAGGTGGAAAGGTGTGACCTGGCTTTTCCACATCACCATCAGTGGAGGTCTGAGCAGTAAGTATGATTCCCAGTGCATTTATGTAAAAGAAAAAAAGACTTTGATTTATGCAGAGGCACTTGGGTGTGGTGAGCTGGGCTGGTGCTCAGTTCCAGCCCTGGGGCAGAGCTCATCCATAGCCTTGGACAATCATCTGCTCTCTCCCCTTTGCTCCTGGTGTAACCCTGGGCGCCATATGGGTTGTTTGGGTTGGTACCTTGGAGCACACCAAATTTAACCCTCTGCACAGGTTCAGATGCCATTAACTATGACACTAAATATGATTTTCGCTGGCATTAATTGTGAGTCATAGAAAATCACTATGTAGGAGCCAGCAGAGCATTTATTAAGACTCCCCAGCTCAAGGCTTTGCACCCAGAGAGACAAGGACATGCTGGTGGAAGGTGGTGGAGTGGGCTGGGGTGTGACTTGCATCCCGTCCCATGGACTGCAAGATGGTGTGGCAGCAGAGGAGGTTTGTGTGAGTCTGTTGCAGTGATCTCCAGCTCTGCTCTGGAAACAGAATCTTCTCCATGGGGTATTTTTGAGTCTGACAGCTTGCCCTCTTACTACCTGTCTGTTGTTGCAAAGCCTGCATTTTAAACCTTCACGTATGTTTGCTACTCTATGAGGGGAGCAAAAAAAGCTATTACGTCTTTGTGTGCACACAGGAACCTGGGGCACCTTGAGCAACTCCCTCAATCGTGGTCATGCTGACAGGTGAACAAACAAAGAATGGCAGGACACACTTTCTCGAGCGTGTCCACAGCATTCCCAGCAACCTCGGAGCCAGGCAGGTGTTGCCTGAGGGGTTGATGTTGTGACTCAGCCCAAGTCAAGCAAGCAGTTTGCACCATGATGGGGAATTTCATTTTGGTGCCCTGAGCTGCAGCAAAGTGTGAGCCCCAGCCTATTTTGTGTCTGTTGTCTCTCATGTTCATGGAATGATCTAATCCAGTCGTATGTATTCCTTCATGGTCCTCAGATTTCTAATTGATTTGATTTTAGCTGCAGACTCAAGCAAAATGAAATTTGTCATGCTTTGAAAATTTCCTCTGCTATTAAAACATGTATTTTGCCTATGTTAGTCTGTGGGTATCTTGAATGGTTTTTTCCTAGACTAAAATCTAATGCTAAAATTAATAAAGAAGCTTAATTTTGGTCTGATGCCTGGAAGCCATCTTTTCAAATCTGAAACATGAAACTCCTGGTGAGTCTCGCACCAAGGAGAAAGATCAACGTTAGGGTAATTATGTATAGTAAGATAAAGATACACGTGTGCCTATAAGATGTATCATCACAAATCCCTTTGTTCTGTTTGAAGGAAAACCTTATATTATATTGCTATTTCTTTACCTCATTGCTATTAGAAACCTTTGTTAAATCTCTCTCAGTAGGTATCCACCCAGGAGTTGATAACTGATAAGGACCAAGAACCAAACCTCTTCTCAAATTTTATCTGTTTGGCTTATATGAATACTCAAATATTTGATGGATTCCTATTATTGTTTAACATCTGGCAAAGGTGTTTGCTGGAAGGGCCAAAGTCTGGAAACACTTATAAGCAAACTGTGCCCCAGCAGCTGTTGAAGTCAATGGAAATTTACTTGACTTCGGCAGAGGGTGGCTGAAAAGTTCTAGAAAGAGCAGTAATTGTGCAAGAGCAAAGCTGTATTTTTTTTCCCGGCGTCAGCTTGTGGTCTCTGCTCAGGGTTAGACAGGCTTTGCACAGCCCTGAGGTGGGTGTGTGGGGATGCAGGGGCAGAGCTGTGCACTCACAGGGTTGCCCTGTCCCAGGGATGTGAGCCCACGTGGGGCAGTGCCTGTGGCCACAAGCTGCCTGCTGCTCCCACTTCCCTGCTTGTGATCAAGCAGGAAAGAACACCAGTACCCAGCACATGAATGTGGATGGAAATTCTGAAGTTCAAATGACCGTGGAGCAGAAAACCTCAAGCCCTACCCTTGGCAGAAAACCTGGTGTGTTTGAATAGCCCCTTGCAGGCTGCAGATAAGTAGCTGTGACCACTGCCAACATTCCTTGAAAACTTAAATTGTTGCTGGAAAGACAGTTGGAAAACTTAGTTTCTCTTGCTTTTTTCCAAATGTAGCCTGATTAGAGTCAGCAGATGGGTCCATGCCTGCGGGGCTCTGGTACATCATCTTTTATAAATGGGAGTCACCTTTGTAATTTTCCATGCACAGAAGGAGCAACTTGTTCTGCGAGAAGCATTTTGGACTCTGCCAAAGGACACCAAGGGGGCTGACACGGCTGCTCCTCTTAATGTGATAGCTGAGCCATCCCTGCAGCTGCTTTTTAAACGTGGGACAATCTTTAGCTAGATCCCTTCTCCATGTGCAGATTCTGTTGTCACTCAGGAAAATCTGAGTAGCAGTGATGTCACAAATAACACAGCCTCTGTAATTACTCATGGGCTTACTCACTAGCAGGCTCTCAGCAGGTGATTGTCCAGCTTTTGGAAATCTCCTTTGATCTGTTGATCCAGGTTTGCTGATGATATCTTAGGGCTATGCTACAGAAATACTTTGACACTAAACTGGAGAAAGCTGAGTAGTCTTGTGCATGTCATCTAATACAATCATAATCCTTTTTTTTCTTTCTTTTTTTTTTCTTTTTTTTTCTTTTTTTTTTTTTTTTGTGGCTTGCTGTTTTGCCCACTGAATCAGAAGAATAATAGAATCATAAAGGCTGGAAAAAGCTTATATGAATTCCCACCATTTACCCAGCACTGCCAACCCCAGCTCTAAAACATATCTCTAAGCACCACATCTACATGGTTTTTGAACTTTCCCAGGGACAATGGTTCTACCACTTTCCTGGGCAGCCTGTTCCAATGTTTGACCACCCTTTGAGCAGAGAAATATTTCCTAATGTCCAATCTAAACCTCCCATGGTACAATTTGAGGCCAGGACAACTTGGTCCTTTTCTGGTTTGCTCAGCCAGTGATGAAGAGGAATCCACTGATGCCCCTCAGCAATTTCACCCTCACTCCCTTGCATGTGTATGATTTCCAAACCACACTGATAGGAAGAATTGCAGCAGAAGCACAGAGATACCTGTTTGTTGGCAGCCTGGCTGCTCCCATTGAGGTTCACAGCCCGTGGTATGTGGCCGACAGGTATTGATGCTCTCCTTTGCACCAATTTGGAAAGCAGTGTGTTATGTATTTAAACTCCATGGAAAAGGGTTTGCATCACTGATGTTTTAACCACACCACTCCAAACCTTCCATAACCCCTCCCTTACTTACTCCCAGAGAGGTATGACTCCGAAGTGTTTCAGCTTTTCCATTACTTTGCCTGCCTGGAGAATTTGTGCTGATGGCTGTGAGGTAATTAGGTGGTGTCAGGTGAGTTCCAGTTGCCTTCAGGGCTGAGGCTCCATCTGGCCACCAGTTATCCCCCAGGACAGCAGAATGATGGGGTGGTTGAGGGTGGGGAGACTGATGGATCTCTTTCCCTATTTCTTTTCTTCTTTTTCCTCTGTCTCGGATCTCTTGAAATGACTCACTGTGGGCCAAGGTGTGCACCTTGGGCTAAAAACAGACTTTGGAAAAGTCAGAAGACAGATTGAGCAGGGAGGGATCTTTGGGGCCTCAAGGGATCAGTTTTCCAACATGATAGTTCTCCTTTCAGCTGGGAGGCCTGTGTGAGCCACAGATGCTTTATATTCCAGTGGAAAAGGAACCTATCCAAAACAAGGCACGAATGACTTTTGCACAGTCAAGGGACATAGATGTCACAGGAGCAGCCAGCCTGTGTGCCTGCCTCTGCTGAGAAGGCTTCCTGCCCTCAGAGGCTGGTGAAAGCAGGTGGCTGTGTGGTGAAAGGAGGATGGAGCCTGTCAGTTAGGGAATTAACAGGGCAGTGACCCTGTGGAGTCAGTGTGGATAGGGAGTCGAGGGGGTTTGTGGTGGTACCTTAAGCCCAAAACAGCTGCATGCCTCAGACTGCAACTTGAAGGGGAAAAGAGCTTTTCCCAGCTGTTTTGGACTTTTGGGAAGTGAAAAGAGCCCTTCCCAGCTGTTTTGCACAAAAGGGTGAGAGGAGATAATGACTGGTAATTACTTTAATGAGGGGGATTGGTGGTTATTTTCACCGGAGGTGAGGTGGCTGAGGGGTTCACTGGGAGAAGAAGGCTCTGGAGGGTTTCTGCGTGGAGATTATATTTCTGCTGGTGTGAAGAGCTGCTGTGGCTCTGTGTGGCCGTGGTGTCCCACCTGAGGAAGGTGAGTGGGGCAGCTCTATCTCACACAGGGTAATTGTTACCACTGTCAGCCCTGACTAGGGGACACCAGGGATAGGATATGCCACACCCAGCCCCAGCTTGGCATGTGGGAAGCAAGGCAGCCACATCCACCCGTGGGCCAGATGAACGGCATTCTGCATGGATTCACCCCCAGATGAACCGGCTTCCTTCCACTGTCAAAACCAGGCTCCACAGTGTGGAAGGTTTTCCCTCTCTGTGGCTGCAGAGGGATTTAATGGAATCAGCACAGAGACCCAAAGGATGAATCTAAACACATCTTTTTCTCCACTGGTGCAGACGATCCCTGCTCTGGGATGAACCCTTGGCTTTGGGGGTGTCCTGCCCTCGGGTTTTCTTGGAGAGTGCTTGGCTGTAGAGCAGCCTTCCCACACCCTCTGCAAGCTCTACCATCTCCAAATAAAGTTTCCTAGCAGATAGATTTGAATTAGTAATTCAACCAACTCAGTTTTAAGTGCTTCTGCTTATAATTAATTTTGTTTGTATAACTAGTCAACGATGTATAGGATCATTGGAGTCCTTGTTTTTTAGATTTATTTACAGTGTTTGCCAAAAATCATTTTGCAGGGTAATTGATTATCTTCCTTAGTAAGCACTGGTGGTAGCAAGGGATTGACTCAGAGTTGACTCAGTCCTCTGCAATGAGTTGTGTCATTCTTGCACTTTATTCTTGTTTAATCCGATGCTTTGGCAGAGATTTTTATAGTGCTCTTCTGTATCTGTAATGTTGCAGTGCCCTAGTTCCTGTTCCTTGACTCTGGTTGCTTGCTGTCCTTGCTCTCTAAATCATCCAGTGCTCTTTTCCAAATAGAATAAAGCTGCTGCTGTGATAAGTGCAAGCTTTGGAGTGCTTAAATTCTTCTCTGTCAGGTATATTGGTCATTTTAAGGTCTGATTTAAGGCCTGATCCTGCACACACTCACTTTCTGGCAGGAGTAGCCGTATTGAAGACGGGGTAAAGCACTTGCTCAGTGCCACGTGCCTTTGCAGACTGTGCAGCTTTTTTTTCTGGATGTGGCATTGAGCACATGGGACCGGGTAGTGAATCCAACAGGGATCTAAAGGATGCAGTAATCACAGTGAGGCCTTGAGCTGCAATCCAATGAGAGCAATGAATTACTCAAATAACAACCTGCTCTGCTGTAACCAGTGAGAGCCACATTAAATAGATGAATTTATTATTTAGCTGCCACTCTGTTGAGCTGTCAGACTTGCTACTTAGGAGTTGCTTTTGATGATAGCTGCTGTTTAGGGTTTGGCCGTGAAACCTCCTGTTTGCATTGTATGTGGAAGGCATCAAATACTTCAAATAAGAGACAGAGGATCTTGATAAGCGGCCTGATGACATTCCCTGCAGATATGGGATGCTTGTTACACTGTGTGCGGGCTGCAGGTGCCTGTTGTCAGGCACTTATCAGAACACTTGTGCTTCTCCAGGTGCATCATCTGGTCAGGACCTTTCAAGATGCAACTGCAGAGGTGCAGGATTAGCCCCCTAAATACCCCTGTGGGGTCAGGGGCAATGGCTGGTCTGTGGTGAAGGGGCTCCATTGGTACAGACACCCCTGGAGCCAAGCCCTTCCCACTCTTCTCTCCTCCTGTTTCTGTTTATGGCCAGAAGCAGGAGAACTCCTTTTGAAAGAAGAAGTCCTACAGGAGCTGTCTGCAGGGTAATTTTCCCTGATGAGGTTCTCCTACAGCTGTGCAACACCTGGCTTATCTTTGTATCCTCACACTCTACAACTCTGGTTTCTCCTGGAGCTCTTGGCTTAATTTATTTAGCTGGGAATTCTCTGTCTCAGTGTCCCATCCTTGATGGGTCTCATTTTTCATGAATTCTGGAGCTCTGCCACTGCAAACATGTAACAAACATCACACCTTAGGGGCAGGGAGTTTTGCTAATGTTCTCATCGGTCTGATGGCTGGTTACAGCCATTAGAGAAAAGCTCTTGCTAATGGTGAGCAAGTTTTATGCTTGCTGGGAGAGCTGTTGGAAAAATGAGCTGGAAATGGGTATTTAGATTCCTTTGAAAATCAAGTGTAAACTTCAGTTCATAGTGATAAATGATGTTGGTGTTTCACATCTGTGTTTTATGCATGCCTGAAGTTGTTCTTGGCAAGTAGTGAAGGTCTGAGCCTTGAACCTCAGGACAGCCCCCAGCCCCGTGTTCTTGTCCCTGCTTGGGACGTTGTTAATATGGATGATTCAGTGTTGGAGGAATCTGTGGGACTTACCTGTTGAATGAACAGAGACACAGAAAAATATGGATGTTTTTATAAAGAGAGTGTATTTGCTCTTACACAGTGTTTTCCTTTCACTAACAAAGACAAATTCCTTGGCCCAAGTATAATGATCTGCTTTCCAGGGATGCTGGTGCTGTGTTCCAGCACACCTACCAGCCACTCCTGCCATTAGTCAGGAGCTCTGTGGTGGCTCTCCAAGGCACCACAAAAGCCTGTTTGTAGAGCAAGAGCTCCAACACATGCACCTCTTGTTAAAAAAAACAAACAAACAAAACGTAGTTACTTGCTGGGCCATGTGTCCAATAGCAAAGAAGAATGGAAGAATGTGGGATAAACTCAAAAGAATATTAAAAAAAATGAGGGATGGAGAAAGGGAGAAAACAACCGTGAATGTTGTGAGATTTTTCTGGTGTGGTGTAGCACAGACAGGCAGATTTTTTACAATAGGCATAAATTGCTACCTGACAGTACTTTTTTTCATGTCTGCATTGAAGATTATGCTCCTCTTTTGGCGTACTTTTTTCTGTGCTCTCCTCAACTGTGTCCCCTCCCTCCCTGCAGACTTCTCACTTTAAATACATCCCTGTTGTTCGTTTTGTGTCCTTCAAACTCCCTCCATGAACCTGAAGGTGATGTATAACTGAGCTTCCAAGAAAGGCTTTAGCATTGACAGAGGGTTGTTAGGACAGGACAGGAACCTGGCGAGGCATCCTCCTGCATAGATTTTGTGCCTCATTTTCCTTGTCTGGGAGTGCAGCTGCTGGCACTTTTTGGGACAGCGGGGCTGTTCGCAGCCTGCTGTATCCCACGGTTCCCATGACAGCGCTGTGCTGTTGTGGGGAGGCTCCGAACAGCTCTGCTGGCAAAATGCCGTCGCTGGTTGGGGTTTTCCCCCCCCATGGATGGTTCAATGGTTCAGTGACCCTGGGAGGAGCTCCCTACTTCCAGCCAGGAGCAGTGCTCTGGGCTGGACTAACTTTTTTTTTTTTTTTTTTTTTTTTTTTTTTTTTTTTTTTTCTCCCGTGCACCTCCCTGCTATAAGTGTGGAAGCCGCGTCTCTCCCGCTGGACATCCCAGCCCAGCCCCGGACCAAAGCGCTCCCGTGCCCGTCCCGCAGCCGCTGGCAGCGCTCTGTCCATCCCTTCCCTCCTCCCGGCAGCGGCCGCCTCGCAGCACTCCCGGGCTCTCCGGCAGCCAGTAAGCACATGCCTCCCTCTCTCCCTCTCGAGCATCGTCTCCCCGAGCAGGGCAGGGAGCGTTTCAGCATCCCACGCTTCGCAGAGCTTTGGGTTTCAGGGCTGGTGCTGGTCTTTTGTCTGCCTTGTGACTCCTGCGCTGTGCGGCAGAAGGGTTTGTGCGAGCAGGGATGGGGAGCGGGAAGCCTGTGGGTGTGTAATGTACTTCTGAAACACTCTCCAGCAAAGCAATTTCTCTGTGGTTCACTGGGTTAACCTAAGAAACTGCTTGCTTTATGGGTTGTTTTGGAAATGGGGGTTATCTACATCCTTGCTTCTGTTTTCTCTTGCATCCTCTTTTTCCGATATGCATATTCCCTCCTGGAAAGTGGTTGCTTTGAATGTGCCAGCAGAGACTGGGGTATAAATACAACTTTTCTCTTTGCTTCCAAGTTGAACTGGTGCTTAGGGAGCATTTGCAGTAGTACTGAGTTGTGTAAGAGCTGCCAGCTCTGTGCTTTCCTGGGCAGGTGATCAGATGTGCCTCTTTGAGGCTTTTAATGAGAGCTGGGGAAGAAATAACTAAAGCAGAGGATGTTTTGTGGGCTCTCAGGTGATGTGAAGAACAATGCCAGGAGCAGGCTGGCAGTAACACAACTGGGGAATATGGAAATGCAAGCTTTTGCCTAATAATTATCCCTTTTCCTCTTTCTTTCTGTATTATGGAATATCAGGCAGTGGCAGAGTTCCCGCAGCTGCACTCATGTGAAAGCAAACACCTTTAGCTTTGTACAAATGCTGCACCCCTGTATGGATATAGATTTGGGAAGCCACTTACATGAGTGAAGTTGTGTTTGCAAGATGGGTGTTTCTGTCATTAATCTTTTCTTTAGTAATTGGTCAAAAGATAAGTTACTGCATAGGACTCTGGTCCAGTTCATGTTGTGTAAGCAGGAGCCCGTTTGTGGTTGAGAATAGGATGTGACTGTTTTTTAAAGCACTGAAATCTAGCACACGGAATGGGGAAAATTATAAAAACAATCCACCTACCAAATAGCCTTTTACCCTGTTTTGAGAGGAAGAGTGTTTTTTTTAAAAACAACAACAAAAAAACTTCCGAAAGGAAACTGATTAAATTCTTCAGCCATGATGTACAAAGCAAATAGCTGATCAACCAACCAAATACGGCTTTGAAACTTCAACTTTCTTTTGTAATGATAAAAGCACCCACATACTTCAGTGACAACACCCTTTTCTTCTTTCTCCCAAACAGAGCATTCTTGAATTCAAACCAGTTTGTAATTTTTCCTTAATGAGCTCAGTATATAAAAATTCCTTCTTGACTAATACCTGAGAGAAAAATGTGGGTAGGTGTTTCAGAGCTGGCACCAGAAGTGCAAAAACCCCAAACCCCTCCAGATCTCAGTGCAGCAGAAAGCCAGTTGCTCAGATTTTGGACTGAGGCTCTGAGGAATGAGTTCAGGGCTGGGATTTGACAGCTGGTTTCTGACATGCACTGCTCTTTGGGAATTTTGGATGGGGAATGTTTTTAGGATTGGGCCCTTGAACTGTTTCTAACAGAATTTTTCCCCTGCCGTGAGTGATGGTTTGTTTCCCTGTATGCTGGAATAATTCTCTGCTTGGATGTAAACAATGGCAGCTGTTCAAAAGGAGGCAACATTTAGGGTACTCGAACACTTGAAAATAAACACTCTTCTGCCCGTCTTGGCTGGCCTTTATTTCGGAAGCCGCCTTTCCATCAAACTGTAACACGAATGGAAAAATCCAGATATTTTGTAGGAAGCAGCTGGGATAGCCTGGTCAGATCTCTGTTCATGTCCATGGATGGAGGAATAATGCTGTAGGGTGCACTTCGTTTGTAATCTAAATCCTTATCACATGAAAATAGCTTGCAGTCCACACCCATTTCACTAGGATGTAACAAAAGCTTTAAGGACCTGACCCCAGTTGCCCCCAGGAAGCAACTTACTTCCTTTTGTGTCCCAGAATAGTTTGGTTGGGAGGCACTTTTAAGGGCCATTTAGTCCATAGGGACATCTTCAACCAGGCCAGGTTGCTCAGAGCCCTGTCCAGCCTGGCCTTGAACACTTCAGGGATGGGGCATCTATCACCTCTCCGGGTAATCTCTGCCAGTGTTTTACTGTTTTTTCCAGTGTAATAATCTCCTTCCTTGTATCTAGTATAAATCTAACACGTTTCAGTTCAAAGCCTTTGCTCTTGTCCTGTTGCAGCAGGCCCTGATAAAACGTTATTTCCTATCTTTCTTGTGAACCCCCTTGAAGTACTGAAATACAATACTGCAATAAGGCCTTCCCAGAGCCTTCTCCTCCTCGGGCTGAGCAATCCCACTCTCTCAGCTTGTCTCCAAAGAGAGATGGTCCATCCCTCAGCGCACATCATCCTTGTCTCCTCTGCTCCAACAGCTCTGTGTCCTCCCTGTGCTGGGGCCCCAGGGCTGCATGCAGCTCTGCAGGTGAGGTATCACAAAATGGAGCAGAGAGGCAGATGTGAGCAAGGAATAATACTGTCCCCTCAGCAGCAGCCTGTGTCAATTATGTTCTTTTAAGTTTATTCACCAGTCGGTGGAGGTACTGAGGGATTAAGGTGGAAAATTCCTCTGATCTTTGCTGATGAGACAAGGATCACACAAGCCTGTGTTCAGCGTTTCCCTTTTTGTGGTGCTGCTTATCCCTGAAGTCCCAGTGGCATTAAATGCAGCAAGAAAAGCCTCGCCACCAGCAATGAGCAAAGTTTGCTCAGGCTGTTGATTGGTTTTGATTTGATTGCTCCTAAATCAGAGCAGCTCCCTGGAGAGCCATGGGCAGGCTCTGGTGCCAGGCTTCCACAGGGGTCACATGGAGATGCAGATGTGTGGAGGGCTGAGTCAAGCAGTCAATTCCTGCCTGTTGCCCTCGTGGTCCCTGGCCACTGTCACCTTGTGCCCGCTGGTGGGAGAGCAAAGGCAGCAAAGCTGAGATTTCAGATTCAATTCTATACCTTGAGCAGGGTAGACTCACTTTTGCTTGAAAAGATAATGGAAATCATGTCTATGCAATAAACCTTCCCAGAACTGACCAGTGATTTCATTAAAAAATGCATTGTAAGTCAAAATACTACAGCTTGATTCATTGACATCTCTTTTTCTTTCATTTCTCTGTTATAGAAATGCAGACAGGGAAAGTAACTAAACAGAAATATCTGAGATCAGTCATTTTGTGTCTGATTTTGGCAGAGGGAGTGTGGGAGGAAGAAAGAGACCTCATGTTTCACTTAGATACTCTCTTTGGAGAGGAGTTTCAAGCAGATGGCTCTTGAGACACTGGAACTCCAAATAATTAAATACTATTTAGATAAATGCATTCTTCCACTTCTGTGGAGTGGTTTTGGAAGGACTGTGCCACATATTATGGCTTCAATTATTTTGTCCTTGGGTCCACTAAAAACCATTTTTGCAGCCACTTGTCTGGGTGTAGGACCAAGGGATTGGGTCTTCCCTGGGGTCCAGGGACAGGGCATAGCCCAGCTTGTTCCTCTCCCCCATGTGCTTTAACTGGGACTTTCTGTAGCTGAGCAGCCCAGAGCCAGCTCTGGGAATATCACCCCAGGTGGCCTCTGGAGGAATGAATTGGAGCCAAGTGGCCGAGGTTGGTGTGTGATGAGTATTTCTCTCTGCAAAACCTCCCCAAGCCTGTAGGCAAAACTCTCCTACCAGAAACGGCTGGTTTTGCTGCTTGGACTATTTCCTTCAAAGGCTTTGCTCTGCTCTGAGCTGCTGTTGGAAAGCCACAGAAGAGCCCTTGATGGGGCAGTGCATGCCCTCCCTGCAGCACACACAGAGGCAGCAGCTGGCCCTTGATGCTTCCAGGGTGACAGGCGTGTGCAGTGTTAAGGATGTTGCCAGAGCAAATTCCTCCTCTCAGAGCAGGAGAGTGTGGCATTTTCTGTGGGACAAAGGGATGGATGGATGCTCACTCTTCTTCTCCAGCACCTTCATCTCCATCAGAATAGGTGGGAAATGGAGTTTGTGTCCTATGGCAAGACATGGCTAAAATTACATTTAAGGCTTTGGAGAAAATCAAAGTAGGGCAAGGATTGCATTACAGCCATGATGGAATTGTATAGACAGGGTTGGAAGCACTCTTTCAAAAAAGGCTGAACTAGAGTTCCCTGGAAGAAGTTGTAGAGCAAGGGCAGGGTTCCTGGCAGTTCCTGGAGCTGCAATCCAGGGTGGAAGGGCAGCTATTTTGGTGTGTGCCTGACTGGAAATTTTCAGGCACAGTTACAATTTTGGTTTGGATGCTGTTACAGAGTTGCATTATTTTTGTAAATAAGAAATTCAAACCCTCTTGACTTTGGACTGATGTTTTCAGAAGACCCACTTGTTCCACAGATGTACCTCATCTTTTTTCTGTTCCTTGAGGTGACCCCAGTGATTGCTGTCACTTGGGATGCAATCCCTCCTGCAGGGCTGTCTGTGGTGTGAGCTGGCAGCCAAGGGTCATAGACTGTGAGGGATTTCCACCCCTGAAAAGGGGACATGAACAGAATGGAAAAGAGGAGACTAAAATCTGCCTTGCAAGAGTCTGTCTAACTTGAGATTTAATAGTTTGAATCAAAATGTTTCAGAGCCAGTTTACTTAGTGAACTGCAGAGCTGTGGTGAAATTAATCTGTTCTCCTGTTTCTGTTGTGATGTGGATGGGGAGGTAAATAACAGGAAAAACAGCTAAGATGGCCAGATGGAATAGAAAACACTCTTAGAAATCCTCCCAGGTGTCTTCAAGACATAAGAGACCTTCATGCTCTACGATGCTTTGATGTGTGAAGGAGCTTCAAATCAAATACTGGCTGCCTCCAGTGGTGTCTGTCTGCTGAAATGATGGGTTTAAAAGACCACTGCTCACAAGAAATTGTGTGTGCTCCACATGCCAAGGGACTCCTGCAGAGAACCATAGTTGGTACAGGGATCTATAATCCACCTATTTTGCCCCAAGTTCCCTTTAGCACTGCAGCAGATGTCCCAGGGTGTGAGGGTTCTTGTGTTACACCAGCTCTCAGCTGCGAAGGAGTTCAGAGCTTCTGTCAGAGCAAGAATTGCTCTTGTTGTTTTGCTTGGACAGAGTAAAAAATCCATTCAATCCTCCAAAACTCTCTCATATGAACCAGAGTGCTGTACATGCCTTTCTTCTTGTGGTAAGAAAAATAGAAATGGTCCGTAACACTAAAGCCATGGCTGGTCCAGCCCACTGTGGTTGTCAGTTGACTTTCCTGCAGGGAGTTTGTTCCCAGATCTTCCTCAGAGTCTTCATATGGGAACATTCAGTTTTCATGTGCTTCCAGTGGTCTCTGACCAAAGATCCCCTTGACTATGACACTACCCAAAATATATCTCCCTCACTGCTGGGAGGATGCTGGGGTAGGAGAAAATAATGCCCTTTCTTTTAAAGAAATGCCCCAAGATGTGGGGACCATCTGGACTTGGCAGGCTGCTCCCAAGGCATTTGCTGTTTGTTTACCTTGGGACTAGCTGCCCCTGGCAGTTGTTACCAGCAGCCTTTCTTATCTGTTCTTTCTATAATAAACACTGGAGCAAAGGTTTGGAATTAGTCACTTCTGAGGCCCTGCCTGCCTCCCTTTCCAGCTTCTGTCTTATCGTCTTGTTTTTGGACTCTTGAGCCCTTTCCACTTCATTCTGTGCCTCTTGGTTTTCCCCTCATCTCATTGCTCTGAGATAGCAAAGAGCTCTTTAAAATTCCTGGTGGGTGTGTCATCCCCAGGGCTGCAGCATCCCAGGAAACTTCTGCCTTGGGACAGCTGTGTGCACTCACAATGTTCCTGCTGTGTGCTACAGGGATTTTTCTAGCTTGATTTACCTCATCCAGTGGATGAGTTTGATGAGTCTCTGACTGATGCCTATTCAGTTGAAGAGCCCACAGAGGCAGTGTCAGGATCCCGAGAGCATTCCAGGGGCCTGGCAACGTGTCCTGCTCTTTGGCACAGTATTAACCTCAGGGCAGTCAGTGGTTTGAGGGAATGCAAGCAGCACCTCCAGAACACAGGTGTGTGGTCCTCATCTGGATTGAGTAATTTGAGATCGTAATCTGGAGATTGAGTGGTTTTGCTTCCACTTAAAAATTCCCTGATGATCTCTAAGCATTGTCCTGATGTGATCTTGCTTCTGACAGTACTGTGGAAAGGCACTAATAAACAGGGTGCAAGGATTTCCCTCTCTCTCTGGTCTCATCCCACTTTAAAAATACACAGAGCTTTGCATTTCATTCAACACATGCAAATATAGTTTCCTGTCTACCCTTGCACTGCCCATTGAAAGCCAGTCATGCTTCCCCAGGGGACATCCTGCCAGGTGAATGCCACTTCATGTAGAACTTATTTTCCATCTGGAAATGGCCAGGATGACAGTATGGGATCAGGATTGGAGACCAGCCCGTGTTCACCTCACAGCAGCACAAGGGCACTCGGTGGGGTTGAAAATCTGTTAAATTCTGTCTGGATTTGCTTTGGTAGATGCCAGAACATGTCATCCACACCTTGCCATAACATTCCCTCCTCTCTTATGCCATTATCACCTTCATGATTTATAGCCAAAGGTGCAAACTTCGACTCTGGCTCTGTGCCTGTGGTAGGATGGGTTTCTTGCAGCGGGTGGGTGACACACTATTCCCGTTTGGGGAAAGATTTGTGGTTTTTGTCTGGAGAGGGTTGCAAACAGCATCCCTATTGTTATCCCGATGTGCTGTAGAGGCTATAACACTTGTTTGGGGCGGCAGGATCAGGATCTTTGCTATCAGGATCCTCTGCCATAAACGCTCACCTGTGGTGTGTGTGAGTGTAAGCTGTGCCCCTCACCTCCTTTCCGCAGTTCCATGCCGCTGGGGTGAGCCCGAATGGAGCTTTCCCTCAGCGCCGCAGGGCTCACACCGCCCATCTCCGGAGCACTCTGAACACCCCCTGCGCTCCCGGCTCTCCCCACAGCTCTAGTGCCGGGAAATCTCTGTGTGCTCCACTAGACACTGAACCAAACAACCAATAAATCTCTTATAAACCAAGGAGTAACTTGTTTTGGTTACCGGGGAGATTGCCAAGAGCAAATTCAACCTGAAATAGCGATGAGCTCATCCTTGGAGCAGCGGCGGTGCCTGAGCTGGAGCAGCCGGGTGGAAAGGGAGCCAGCCCCAGGAATGCTGTCTGCCCCACCGACATTTGGATGCCTTGTGAGCTGTTTTGCCAAACAGCTTTTGCCTTGTAAATGAGACCGTGCAGGGGATGGTGCGTGAAGCTGGCTGCTGAGACAGGGCTTTTACAATTCCTGGAAGTATGGGAATTATATTCCTCGTGGGACTGTGGGTGGAAGAGCCTTGGGGGTGGGTTCAGATGCTGCAAAGGTGGCCTTCTCTGTCGTCTCCCCTGTCCTGGAAACTTCTCACTGTGTGAAAGGATTGTGGGGAAAAGGAGGTGCTTGGCTTGTAGATAAGGACTGGTTCTAAGCAGCTGATGAGACTGGACTATTGACAGGCCAAGCCTCTCCCTGCTGCTGCTCCAGAGCCTGGAACAAGAACTGGAAAAACCTCACCATCTTCTGCCTGGGGGTAGAAGACAGAAAACTGAAATACACCTGAGGCAGGAGATTGAATATTTGGGCTCTGGCACTGTTTTGTCCTGAAGTGTCCCCAGTTTAAGCAAGTCAGGACTGGAGTTTTGGAGTCATCTCCTGCCAGGGCGCTGTGGGAGCAGAGATGTCATTTCTGGGAAGATGGAGGCTGGGGCTGGAGGGGGCTCTCGTGGAGTGCCAGCTGTGCCTGAGAAAGGCAGGATGAGTAGGCTGTGCTACACTCAGACTCTCAGCAGCACAGGAAGGGCTCCTGTATCATACTGCACCTTTCTCTGTGAGGGCAGAGATGTTTCCAGATGCACTTCATTCAATTGACTCACATTTTCTGAAGGAGTACAGCTTTTAACTGAAAAGCTCTCTCTGTAGGAGGAAGTACTGCCTGTCCCTCTGCACCATGGTGCTGCAGGGGGGAGGCTGACAAAGCTGTGGCAGTGGTCTCTGCTTGGGTTTTTCTCTCCATTGCTGAATTACCAAATATATGAAGTTGTGTAGAAATACATGAGAACATCACCTGGTAGCTGTCTTCATGAAGCAATGCACGAGCACCTTACCAGAGGCCACTGACAGATTTCAGCAAATCTTATAAGACATAATTACCAGTGAGTGAAAACAGGGAACAATTATCAACAGCACAAAAGTGAACAAAAAGCTGAGCCCCTGAAAAGTGATCTGTGAACCTACTCACATGAAGAAAAAACATGATTCTTTTTTCGGATTAACTTCATAGCTTTCTGAAACAAGGGATGGAGGTTTCAGCTACAAAAAGAGATTGGTTTCAGCCGGGGTATTTTGTATTTTGGAAGTCTTTTATTATAATTCTGCAATCATGAGAGATCTGTAAATTATGTGTTCTTGCAAGTCCCTTCCAGAGCTGTGGGTGGATTTTTTCCAGCTCCTTTCTGGAGCCATGTGAGAAACGCTTTGGTGACTTGACCAAGCCCCTCAGAATCCTGGGCAGCTCTCAGTGCCACCAGTGCATTCAGCCATCAGCCTCAGGGAGAGGCTTCAGGAAAGCCTGGCTCTTGGAGCAGTCTGGCATTTGAAAGAAGGTGATTTTAGTGTGAGGACATAGAGCTGAGTGAGATCTGGGTGAGACAGACACGAGCTTATCTTTTATGGCTGCAAGGTGGGCAGTGCTCTGGTGTGCCTGGGCTGCCCCAGTGGCTGGGGTTGGGTCCGTGTCACGCTGGCAGCAGCACGCTAGCACAGCCCTGTGGCCCCAAACTGCTCGTAACTGAGCTGGGCAGGATGCTAAAAAACTTTAAAACCTATAAATGCCACATGGAGCATTTTATCTTCTGTTTTCAGCATCTCTTTGGAGATGAGACACTACCTGTCTGATGTGAATTGTTTGCATGGGCTGTCTGATGTTCCTTTGTGTCACACCTCTTTTCTTTGGGTGCAGCACTGGATGTTAACATTTGGGAGCAGGGCAGGCATCCCTGCGGGTCTCCCCTGTGTCCTCCCCCAGTGTTTCACCTTCTTGGTATCAAGGTGTGTTTGCCTTTTGGGTGTCTCTGGGTGACTAAACCCACTGCTGTTCTCTGCAGACCCGGGACCAAGCCTAACCTTTCTCAGCACTGGCACAGACCAGGCAAGGCTTCTTACCAGGCTTCCTTATAGCACAGCTGAGAACTTGTCTCAAGGGGTATAACTTCACCAAAGGGACAGCAGAGTCCTTGCTGTTGCAGGAAAAGCCCTCTATGGTTTGGAAACCTCACCCTTTCCCTATTGTCCTGCAGCATTCCCAGAGGGACATGGTTCTTGTGGGCTCTCATGAAATGTGGCTGCACAAGCTGGCTTTGAAAGAAAGCAAACCACTGTTTCACATCTGGTTTAGCTTTTTGACAGTTTTCGCTGGCATTTGTGTACAATTAGCACTGCTTTTCTGTCACATGGAGCCCATCCTCTAATAGCTGGATGTGGGCAGTAGTAGCAGAGCTTGCAGTGGTTGTGCTGAGAAGGGCTGTTTCTCTTTGCAGATTGTGTTGCTCGTTATCCCTGAATTTATTGTGTCTCTGCTACTTGAAAAGGAAAACAAAACAATTTTTTGAGCCTGGATCCAGCCCCAGAACAGGGGATGGCTTAATCAAGCACACAGGCACTTTTACCAACTCCAGTTGGTTTGTTTCTATGTCTAAAATCAAACACTCTTCTAAGTATCTCACTTTTCTTATTCCAAAGTTTGTGTTTAATGAATGTAGTCACACACAGACTTTGCCCATTGCTCCAAGAGTCAGCACTGGTAGAAATGAATGGGATGGGGGATAAAGGTGTTAAATTTGACAGTTTCAGTAACCTCACCTCCCCATGTTCCTTTGGCTTGAGCTGTCTCTTACCAAGTATTACTCTACTGATCTTAACATTTCCAAGACACTAAAGGAACTCAAATTTTGCTAGGTTACCAAAAAACTAGAGTGGGAGTATGTTGGGGAGGAGAATTCCCCTGCTTCCCTCTCCAAAACACCCTTTATCCTGCAGATAATGACACTCAGCTGGGATACCACAAACCAGAGCAGGGCTCTGAAAACCATTCTGGGCTGGGACTCTCTGGTTTTGGCTGAAATTGAAACCTAACACTGACAGAAGATTTAAAGATATTTGTTCCCTTTTTATTTTTTTGACATTTGAATCTGTGTTTTCTAACCGATCCCACAGGTAAAGATTTCCTGTGTAGTCCTTGCCCAGCTCTGATCTGACATATTTCCAGAAAGACTCAGGATCCTTATCACTTTATGAAAAACGAGATTTACATTCCTGTATCACACAGGCACTTTGAAAATATTATCCCTGACTGCAGAGAAATGGCTCATACATTTTAATGCTGTTATTAGAAATTGAATTGACAACAGTTATCCTCAGTGGAAATTGCTCTGCAGCTCAGGGGAAAATGTACAGAGGGCACTGGCGGAGACTTCAGAGAGCTCTTGTCATCTTGAGATGTGTGTGCTTCTGGTGCAGTGTGTCTGCTGAATGAGAAGAGCAAGATTTGATAAATGCCAGAGAAAGGGGAAAGCACAAGGCCATGGGCCAACAGCATGGGCTGAGACAGCAGTGGGGTTTAACACATCCCAAAGATCTTCTGGGCTGAAAGGGAGAGCAAAGTGGTGGGGAAACATGGGCTTGTGTGTCCCAGGATGTTGTGGAGATGTGGCACACAGTTGCTTTATTTGCGGTCTTAGAGAAAGTGAACTGATGAGTGCTGCCTTAAACTGGCACGTGAGTGAAGTGCTGCTGAGGTGCTCAGGTTGGTGAAAGATGCAGCAAGGAACTGCAACAAAGAAACCCACCCAAACCAGGTTGCTTTTAGGACAAAATCTTTTTAATGGTGAAAAAACTCACAAGAACTGGCTGATCTCTGCTCCTCCCAGGGGATGTGGCCTTTGAGGAGCGCTTCACATTGGGCTGCTGGACATCAAATCTCTGGAGCTTCTGAGCTGGGAGCTCTTGCTCCTGAGAGTGGAGGGAGGAAGAGGGACACAACTGGCAAAATACTTGATGTGGTGCCAAAGAAGCACCACAGATTGTGAATCTGAAGCCACTCCTAGGTGAAGTTTCCACTCCTCCTGCCCTTGTTGGTGCAATATGGCCCAGCCTGGCCCAGCATTTGTGGTGAGTATTGGGGTGCAAGGAAGTTGATCCCTTCTTCCATTTTAAACCCCACTTATCTGAAGCCGGAAGTCTAATCCAACCTTTCTAAAGCAGAGGTTTATGAAAATAACTCTTGTGACTAATCCAACCCCTTAGGCCTCGCTGGAGGAGACTTTGCAGCTTTGTTTTTCCTTGTAAAGAATGCTCAGCATATGTCCTGACAATTAGTCAGAGTGCCCAAAAATACCCGTCAGTCCTGCAAGCTGATCCCCTTCAGCTCCTGGAGCTGAGACAGACACAGGGGTATGCACTGTGGGGCTTTGGGAAAGGTTATTTTTAAAATGGCCACATAACAAGGGCGATTTGGTCCTTTCAGCCACCAGCTCTGGCTAACAACTGAGGGTGCAGACAGCCAAATGTTAATCTTGCTCGATTCAACTGTCCTACCCAGGGTATTGGGCTGCTTCTCCTGCTGGAAGCATGTGCCAGTTCTGGCTCTGTCACCTCTAAATCAGTGCTGAGGGGCATGGCCCTGTGGCCGGTGCCAAGTTTGGGTAGTGCTTTGATGGTGTACTGGATGCCAGGGAGTCTTCCCAACTGGCATGCCAATGCTTGGAAGGACACGTCCTCATCAAAGAGGTGGCCTGTCTTCACCCTCAGCCAGACAGCCCTTTTCTGAGGGCTTTTGCTTTGCCCTTCTCTGACCACCTGAGCTGAAGTTTTCTATCCTCAGTGTCTCTCACGTGCTGAATTTCTGGAGGGTGTTTTGGCAGAATCAGTCCACCCACAAACAGCCCTTCTCCTTCCCTGAAAATCAAGATCTTTAAGGAGAAATACCAAGGCTCCTTGGTGCCACAGAGCACTGCTGGCGTGGGGATTTGGCTTGGCCACTGTCCTGTGTGGGCAGAGGACAGAGGTCTGCAGAACCATCTGCCCAGCAGGTTCCTGGGAATGTGGTATTTTGCTAGAAAACATCACATGGGAAAGATACCCAGGCTTTGGAGGAAGAGCTTGGGCAGAGCCTGCAGCTCTGCAGACCCACCTTGGGAATATTCCATACTGCTAGTCCTGTTGAATGGACACAGGAGGGTGTCAGGAGATGCTGGAGGGTGTGCGTGTTGTAGCTGATGTCTGGGTAGCTGCTAACTTCTGGCTGCTAGTGGGTAGATTTCCAAGGAATGACCCAGCTTTCAAGCAGTGAAGCAAACTAGTAGCTGAACTTCCTTCCATGAGCTCCACAGTGAGCTGTTTAACCCTGCTGGCAGAGGTTTAACCTCACAAGGCAGAGCATTGCCCAGCCAGCTGCTGTGGCCATGAGAAGGAACTGAGAGCTATTAGAAGTGCAGAGTGCCTGATGAACACTGTAAAATATTATTTCAGTGATGGCTCACTCACTACTTGGTGAAGCCCTGACACGAGCATTTACTGTGTGGGTATGGCAGGATTATATTGCTGTGCCTGTTCCTCACACCTCATCTGTCCTGGGAAAGACTGCCGTGCTGCCTGGCTGGATCACTGTGGTATTTTATTTGACAGGGACTTGAGTTACTTTTCTCAGCCCTGAAGCCAGGCCTAAGCCATGAGGGGAAAGCTGTGACTGGCAAATACTTGCCTCACATTTGGCTCCACTGGCCATTCCCCTTCCACGTGAGTGCAATTAAACTTGAACAAAGAAAGACCTGAAGTTGGCCATGATGGCCTTAAGGAGCTCCACTGCCCTAAGTGTGAAGCTTTGGGGTAATAATCTGGGGAATAACTGAGTTGTGGTGCAGCTGTTTGGCCCCATGCCCCCTCCCAGGACACATTACCTGGCAGAAGTGTCTGAGAGTCACCACAGCACTGCTGGTGGGTCTGTGCATGACCCAGTTCTTGGGCTGCTGGGGAGGAAGAGGGAAATGCAGCATTTGAAGACTTTTAGCCCAGGCATGGGCCTGGTGCTCTTATGAGGCTTCTGAATCGGACCAGTCTTTGCAGTACCTGTGGACTTGTCTCCCAAGAGGAGTAGAGGAAACCTTTGTCTCCCCTTAGGGCTGTATGACCTTCATGGGCATGTTCACGTCTGTGGTCTTCATCTTTGAGCTCATGAGCTGTGGGCAGCCTGCTGAGCCTCCCAGCCGACTGCCTGCACACTCACAGCAGAAGGACATGGGCCACGGAGTTGGGAAGAGAAACATGGTTCACGTTTAAGCAAACACATTTAAAGACTAAGACCTCTGTCTTTCTGAGAGATTTTTAAAAAATCTTCAGCCTTCTGGGACTGTCCCTTTTTGAGTTTGCACTGAAGATCTAAATCTAACAGCTGGGACTACAGCAGGCACTCAACATCCTTGGTGCTGGGAGATACAGCCTTGGCATCTTACCTGTAATGCAAGAAAGAGGAGCAGGGATAGGAGGAAATTTACTTTATTTAGAAGTTGATTCAAAACCTACTCCAGCCTCTCCTCTCCTCAGTCTTCTCTGGAGCCTGGGGCTGTTTGATGCCTGCATCCCCCCACACTGCCATAGCGGGGATGGGGAACAGGAGATGAACAAAGCTTTGGGACTACAAAACAGCTCCTGATTTATGCACAGACACTCCCCCCAGGCCTCAGTGTCACTTGGCTGTCAGCAGCAGTGAGAGGTCTGCCATGTCAGCAACAGGTGATGGGAAGAAGTGCCAGTCAGGAGTGTGTGTGGAGGGGAGCCACAGAGCAGATGGCAGCAGGGAAATAAATTTGGAGCTGCCTGGGGGAATAGTCCTGGAAACAATCCAGCTTGTGGATGAAGGCAGATGGGGGAAGACTTGGTTTATGTCTCTTCCTGGTTTTGCTTTTTTTCAGGTGCCTTTGTTTCCAGCTCTGTTATCTTGTGACTATTCCTTCCTATTACTACACCCTTTTCCCTTTTTCCCCCTCTTCTCATCCTGTCTTCTTTTCCACCTTTTGTTTCTACTCACACTATATCTGACCTCCTAAATGTTGCCCACCCTGTGTCTGCTTCCTTATAAATCTATTCCCAGTTCCACTACCCTGGCCTTCACAGCTGATCCAAAAACCTTCCCTTGGCACTGGAAGGCTCAGCTCACTGCTGTGACCCAGCTCAGCATGGATGAATCGTGCCTTTGCCACCTCTTGCCCCTTTTCTTCTCTACTGTCGCTCTGAGCTGGTTCCCTGAGGACACCAGGGGCTCACCTGATGCCTGAGGTGTTCATTCCCCTGTCACTGCAGTGGCATCCTTGCTGCTTTTGCTCTGGGTGTGAGTACATCCTGGCTGTCTCTGCCTTGTGTTCCTGTGAGTGCCTGTGGGATGCTTCAGGGGTGTTGAGGCACATCCTTGTACACAGAGCTGGATTTGAGAATCCTAGAGGATTTTTGGGATACTTCAAAAAGTAACTGTTCAGTTTTGAAAGGACAATGTGGAAAATTCCCACTCTGGTTCAGGTGTGATTGTGTCATGCAGGTTCTCTGACTGGGGGGATTGGGGGCCATTATCCCCTGGCAATCCTCTCCAGATGATCCTCAAACACTGCCCTGCAGTGCCTGCTGCCAGTGCTGGGAGCAGGAAACATGTTGGATACTGAGTGCTTGGAGAGCTGGATCAGCCCCCAGTGTCAGTCCTTGTGCCAAACCTGTCCAGCATTTCTGTAGCACTGGGGACTGCTGCCTCCTATATCTCCCTGATGGATCAGCTACAACTCCAGAGTTCTTTTCCTTGGAGAGAGCTGTGCCCTCTGTCCTCTCAAATCCAACTCTTTAATTGGTAATCTTCCTACAAGCTTTGTTTTTATGCTAAAACAAACAAAGAAACAATTTTTTAAAAATAGTTTTGTTTCTACCTCAGAAGAGCCAAGGAAGTTTATAGCTGTGATCTGTTGGGCAGGAGTGCTCTGCTGTGGGAAGACATGTCCATGCAACCTGAGACATACAATAAAATTTTAAAAAAATTGATCTGCCCTCATGACAGGAAGAGTAGGGAGCAATGTGGGACTCTCATTTTATGGAGAGCCTGGTGAATGGCAGTGTGCCCTTGTGTGCAGGTGCACTGTGCACTGCCAGCAGCATGTATGGAAGCAGGAGGCACAGCATTACTCTAGGAGGTGCACAGGTGCTCTGCTGCTGGTATTTACTGGTGACTAATAGTTCATCAATGCCTGGGTTAGAACAGCTCTCTTTAGGAGCTTCTGCCGGTTGAATGACAGCAGGATGTGCGAGCAAGCTGAGAGACCCAGGCCTTTTCTGGCAGGATTCTTAGGGCAAGAAAATAAACTGGAAATCACAACATGAATCATTTGTTTATCCGAGCAGATGACACTACGCCCCAGCCATGCTGCTCTGCAGTCAGACCCATTGGGTGGGATCAGTGTGTCCAGGGCAGCTCCCTGGAAAACCTACAGGACAGGTTTAATGTTAAAAACATCACATCCCAAGCCTGCTATGCCTGCTGTGCACTCACTGGTGTATTTGTAGCACTCTTCCCTCTGGGACCTGTGGGTGCCTGGTGCGCAGGCCAGGGCTCAGGCAGGGCTGGCACAGCTCCAGTCTGGGGCACCCTCTCTTTCCTGGAGGTGTCTGCTCCTTGACAGGTTCCACAGTGCATTAATGTCTCTCCTTGGCACTTGTACTACACCTGCACCACAGCTGTGTTTAATCACCTGGGCTTGTGTGGGTCAGGAGGGGCTTGAGAAGAAAAGGGGAATTATCCAAAGTTATCTGGCTAAAACCAGGCGAGAAGAGCAGCAGTGAGGTCGTTCCATTCCTGCTGCTGGAATAGGAGGCCAGAGATTCAAACAAGATGGCCTTTTAATTAAAGTCTGCTCTGGGGGATCAGCAGGGACTTTTCAGAGAGAGCTGTACCAGGGAGCTCCATAGGCATCCACAGGTCTGGGTCTTCTTTCTGTTTCTTGGCCAAGCTTTCTCCCTCTCCTCTCTCCTCCAGCCCAAGCCTGTTGTGGCGCTGTGAACACACATGTGTGCGTGTGTGCACATGAAATGTGGTGACACCCAAGTGTCCATGCCTGCTCTCCACACCCCTCTGCAGCTGCCAAACTTTGCTGCTGATTGCAGCCACGTTTGGTCAGGGCGTGGCAGCCACTGGCACCATGCAGAGACACTGCTCCATCATCCAGGATGAGAGCAAGGGCTTCTAATGGAAATACCTGGGCATTCTGGGGAGAGCAGGAAATGACAGCTGGGTGGGAGGGTGCCAGAGCTTTGTGCAGGGAAGTAGAAAGGAATGAGAATGGTTAATGGTGCAAACTCTACTCGCATTGCCAAAAATGAACTCATGTCTGTAAATATTACACTGCGCGCAGCAAGATTAGAACAGGAAAATACCAGTTGTTAGGGTTCCTGTTGCTATCTCAGTTATGCAAACAATTTGCTGGAGTTTATAGATGAGCTGGGGCAGAATAACATTGGGTTTTTCCTCGCCAAAATGTTCCAGTGCATTAGTATTTTAGCACATTTCCCAGCCTCAATCTGCTGCACCAGTGGATCCATGCTGTGCTCCTTTGGAATGGCATGGTGTCAAGAGTGGCCTTTTCCAGGCCATGCTGGAAACTTGGAGATGTCAGGATGCTGGTGAGATGCTGAGTTTGTGCACGTGCTGCCTGGGGGCCTAAAAAGGCTTATGGGCTCACCAAGCCCAGTGCTGAGGCTGGAGACTGTGCATGCATGTGTGGCTGAGGAGCTCTTGAGACCTCTGCAAGCAGGAAGTAGAGATGTTCCTGGCTGTAGCAGGGCTGCTCTTCAGAGGCCAGACACCACCACGATGGGCTCCCTGGAAGGAATGATAAACATTGGCTCTTCCCAGTGGCTGTCAGGGAGGTTCAGTGACTTTCCCATGGCCGTGCAGTGCGTCGGTGGGGAGGCAGGATTAGCAGCTGAGTGTCCCTGGCCCCCAGCCCTGAGTGCTGCCGGCAGCAGTTGCATAACCCAGAGTGAGTGTGGGGCCGTGGAGCTGCTGCAGCCTGGGGGTCCCCACATGAGTGACCCCGAGCCAGAGCTCCCTCTCCTCCTGCTGTGACTTGGGTGGAAACAGGTTGGATGGAGCCATGGAGCTGGGATCTTCCTGGGAGCTCTGTGGGCACCTGAGTCAAGAGGACAGAAGCATGACTCAGTGCCTCTAAAGACACACTAGATGCTAGAGAAAGCCCCGTATCATGACAGCCATCTTTCTAGGTCCTGCTCTTCAGGGATTTGCTCCCTGTGAGAAGTTAAAGCTGCGAGCTTCCTTAAGGAAAAAGCTGGGGAAGGACCAGGAATGACATTTTTACTGGCAGTGAAACTGCAGCGTGACTTCCATGATGAGAGCAAATCCAACCCACCCATGAATACATGTGCTGGTACTTCTGTGGGCTGTCAGCTGAGTCCCCTGGGGTACAGCCACATCCTTTCTGGGCCAGAAGACAGCCCCTTGCTGGCTCTTGGGGCTGCAGCCCCTCTGACCCCCACAGGGCAGTGATCCACCCCTTCCCTTCACCCATGGCACAGCAGCATTAATGTTGGGTCTGTAATTTAGCTCAGGACTTTTACGAGACACAATCTCACTCTAAAGCCAAGGCCAAATAGTACCAGCATGGGGTCAAGTTCGTGAGTTCATTCTGCCTTTGGGACTAATTTGGGTGCTGAGTAGCTGGGCAGGTATTTGACTGTTGCCTGCAGAGACCTAGAGGTCTCAGGATCCTATTCTTCTCCCTCAGATCACCTAAAATGGTAAGAATTTCCAAGGGGGATTAGGGTTGTGATCTCTGGGGAGGGGAGTGGACATCTGGTAGGAGCCCTGTCCATATTAATAGCCTCCGTTTAAATGTATGTTATCAAATGGGGCAGCTCCTTATCAGCCTAGAGACTGTGAACTCCGTTACCTGAGGGGCTGCTGGTGATTTTGGGCTGCTGACCATGGCTTTCCACAGGCACACAGGTAAAGTGGATGTGCTGCCAGGTGTTGTGGGAGCACACCTGGTAAATGGGGAGGAAGGTTATGCTAAAAGGCTCCTGTGCCAGAGAAATAACTTTGAATGCAGACTTAAACCTCAGCAATCTGCAGCTGTGACTCCTGATGGCAAATGGGCTGACAACCAGTGTGGGAGACTGGTGCTGGAGCAGAGTGGTGGTGGTGGCCTCGTTTCTTTTGTGAAATGCATTGGATGGGATATGTTTTTGTATCTGCTGCTGTGGGAAGGCTGGGGCTCAGCAGCTATTTGAGCAAGACTTGTTGGAAATGAGGGACAATGCTCCTCCTTGCTGCAAGTTTATTGCAGTGAGCAGAGAAACCCAAAGCAGAGGGGAGACCAGTGTGTGAACCCAGATGGTTTGCTCTGCTCTGGTGGGAAATTTGTGGTTAGTCCCTCTTCTCTGTTTTTCTTTTAGTTCAGATGGGCTGACCCTTACCAGTGACAGGAAAATGTTAATTTTTCCATTAACACCAACAGGAATCTTGAGATCATATTTTACACGTCACCATGGCATGCAGCTCTGTGGTGTCTTCCCATCCTGACTCATTCCTCTAGCCCAGCAGCTGAAGACAATCAGAAGCTCTTTGGGATTTTTGAAAGCCTATCTCACTCTTAGAAGCTGTTTTTGTGCATATCCAGGGTGTATTCACAGCCCTACACCACAGTACAGTGGCAGTGCCACTGCATCTCTTGGTGAGACACAACCATGAGGGTGGGTGTGCCTGGGGGTGATGGTGTCAGCACAGGGCAGAGCTCCAGTGGCCATCAAACTGAGCTGCTGCACACCAGGAGCCAGGGGTGCTCTTGGGAACAGAGATCCTCCTCAAAACTGGGGAGAAAGGGCACAGTTTGCTGCTCAGCCTCCTGCTCAGCTTCCCAGGACAAGGCACACATGTGAGGCTGCTTGCACAGCACATAACTGGTCAGGATTTGCTCCTGGGATGCACATACATGTCATACAGGGCACCACTGTGAGTAAAATCTGACTTCTGTGGTATCATTTGGTGAAGATGTTTAACTTCAGCCCACAAGACTGACTAATGCTGTAGCATCCTGCCATTTTACTCCAGCTATATCATTTTTTCATTCTCATCTTCCTCAGGGGATGTCCCCTGGGGCAAGAACCCATAGACTTGATGCTGTGCTGTAATCTAAAATGCTGCAGGGTGTTCTGAGCAGATGCTGAGGTTGGAGTGTTGCTGCCAGTCACAGCACAGTGTCCGGTCCTGCGGACCACTGGGAGCCCCAGGGCATCTGTGAGGGTATCACAGTGCCTGCTCAGGATGGGGCTGAATCCTCCAGAGCAGGAGGAAATCTCATTTTGGGACCTGGGAGCACCTGGGTGTGAGAAGGGCATCCAGCTGCTGAGGTAGGGCAGACCAGTGCTTAGCTGGAAACATAATAGCAGAGTCTCAAAGGACAAAACCTAATCCAGCCACGGAGTTTGTTATTGAACAGGATTTGTTTAGTTTTGAAAGTCTGGACTTTGTTGCTTAAACTCTGCCTAAATTTGAGGCAGTGGTGCCTTGTTAGCCTTCCCTGAGCTCTGCACTGAGTGCCAAAGCAGTCCCTGGGGAAAGTGTTTGTAGGGCTGGGCCAGTGATTTTTAGTAAATAGCATGTTCCTACTTCCCTAGGGAACTGTGAAGATTTAGTAATGACTGGGATGTACTCAGACAATAGGACCATAGGGAATGTTTTTGGCAACCACCTGAGGAACTTGGAGCTGTTCTTGGTCTAAATAGAGAAGCTTTCATTTTATCAATAGATTAATTTTTGAATTATAGAGTAAGAGACTTGCACGTGCCCCAGCCTGGCAATGGGAGAGCACAGCCCTGGTATTTTCAGCCCTCCCAGAAAAAATGACTTACAAGAGATTTCTTTTTTTTTATTTCTTTTCTTGGACTTTGCAAATGTTTTTTGCCCAGGGCATTGTGCCAGTGCAGCCCTGAGTGTCACTTTACATTTGGGATTAACAAGACCCTTCTTTTAAGGGTTTCCCAGGTATTTATAGCAAACCATGCGACATTGCATAGAGGAATGCTGAGAATAGTAACTCAGGTGACAGACCAGGGCTGCCAGGACTGATCTGAAACAGGCAGATGTAGCCAGTGCATGGCAGAGTGGGGTTCTGTACTCAGTCCGCTGGGAAAAAACAAAACTAATGGAGAGTCTAAAAGCAATTGCTCCTTTTCTTCCATATGCAACTGTGTGTAGGGCAGAGGGTTAACAACTCCAACCTCATCTTCTTTCTTAAGTGGCATAATAATCTGTGAAGTGTAAGCACAGTTTCTCTGGCTGTATTTAGAGACTACACTTCAAGTGCTTCCTTGGTGGTTTATCACATTTAAACATATTCCCCAGAGACATTAACACATAGCCTGTGTTAAGTGCTTTGCTTATCAGCTGTGCTTCAGCTCCCTTCCCTCAATGCTTTGGTTTCGTTTATTGTGCAAACCACTGTCTGACTGAACTGTAAACCAATTCAGCCAAAAACTCAAATGCTGCTTTGGGTTTTTGGCTGAACTGGGATGAACCAGCCCAGGGTGATGGCAGGAGCCCAGCAGGAGGCAGGGGATGTGTGGGTGCAGCAGGTTTTTTGGGGTGGCACTTCTTAGGTCTCTACCCTTTCCATCCCAAAGCTGGGCATGCTGCAGGGTGCAGATGTGGCCCTGACCCTCAGTCAGCCCTGTGACTGCTTGGTGTTGGTGCCACTTGAGGTGTGTGGGAGCTCCTGGGGCCCAGGTGTTTGAGATCTCTGAAGGATGGAAGGTGTGGCTGTCCAAGGGCTGTTTTTGTAAAGTAGAGGATGCCTCCAGGGAACAAATGGTGAACTGGCACCTCTGTGGTCAGGTAAATGTTAGGGTTGTATTCCAGGGGGTCTTTATGCCAAATACCCTGATATCTGAGAAGGCCACTGGCCTGGCCTTCTGCCCTCCAGCTGTAGCCAAATCCATCAGGGAGCTACATTTGGAGAACACCCTGCCAGGGCTGTTGGGACAGGGATGCCTTGCTTAGAGCAAGATTTCAGTTTCTGGAACTATAGCTGTATTTTTCTTCATCTCTATTTGGGTTCTCTAGGCTATTTAAGGATGGACAGATTCTGCATTTACCCCTCTCCCCAGCTGCCTGTGCTCGCTGTTTACACCTGCTTCTCTCCAGCCGAACAACCCTCTGCACATGCCTGGAAGAGAGAATAGATCCATACTTTTCCTCTGCTTTCTAAATCCCAATCTGCGGCCTCAGTGTCAAGCTGACATGGGTTTCGGGTCAGTGCATGTCCTCAGGTTATGTGATTCTCCTGGGGCTAAACAAGAGACACTTGACCAGGCTGTAACCTCGGAGATTCCATAGTCTGGTGCAAGGTACAGCCACAGAAACTTGTGTTCAAGTGACTCCCAAGATAAAACATCTGCATGTACCACTCTAATTTTAAGCACAGCAGTGTGAAAAGGAGCACAGAGGTTCAGTGCTGTGGGTTTTATTCAGTGTTCCGGTAGTTTGGTGAGTGCTTTCCCTGCTTTGGGGTTGCTGTAGCATGGTTGTACCCCTGGTGTGAATCCCTGCCCCGTGCTCAGCAGCTGCTGCCACTGCTCATACAGGAAGTGATGATGAGGGTGCTAAATAAAGACCCCGAGGACGTAATGATTTTTCCACACACCCAGTGTACCCTTAGTTTCATAACTTACCTACTTTTCAGACAGCAAAGACAGGCCAGGGATAATAAACCTGGAAGCTCTGGAAAGTTATGCTGTGGGGACCTGGTGCAGCTGGAGGGTGAACAGGTTATTAAGGAGATAACTCCAAACCCATGACCTGCTGCCAAGCAGGCTTTAGAAATACATTTAATTTTAGACAGAGTACAAGAAATATCTGCTCTATTTACCTTCCATGAGAGGGGACAGGACTGCTAAGGGGACCAGATGTAGGATACTAAATTAAACTCAGCTCTGAAGTGTCCACAGATGTTTGTTCAATTTGGGGAAAATAATTTGGTGGTCCCAGCACAGCTGTTGCTGGCCTGGGGCTTCACTCTGCCGCACACTGATGGCTTCAGGGCTCTGGTGCACCATACCCTGGGTGGGCTGGTCCTGCTCCTGTGGGAGGGTGGTGGGAGATGGTCTGGCTGCTGTGGGCTCCAGACACTGCAATGGTGAGCAGAGCCCACGAGCAGCCAGCACATTTGCAGGAGCAATACAACCACTGCATCTTCGCTGCGGGCAAGGGGACAGAGCTGCCTTTCCTGGCTCCAGATCAGGAATTCAGGAATGATAGTGCTGAGGGTAGAAAGCTGCTGGAAAAGCTGGAAGCAAACCCATGCCCCTGCCTGCGCATGAGAGGGGCTTTCTGGTGTGTGAGATGGCACGAGGCAGGCAGAAGCTGCTTGCACAGCCCAGTCTGGGGGCTGCCAGGCCCAGTGTTAATTTGCCTGTGGAGTTCCAGAGCTGCTGTGACAAATGTGTCTCACATTAGCGCGTGATGCGTTACATGGGAACACGGGGTTATGTTGCTCCCTGAGCCATACTTGCAAGATTATGCGTTCAGGTTGGAAGCAACCCTAAACCTGAGATCAGGGACATTTCAATACCATTTGCCCTGGACTCTGCAATAGCATTTCTTCCAAATAAAACCCACCTGCAACCTAGAGTTCTGCAGAGCTGGTGGTGGCTCACATAATTTCCATGTTTCCCAGCTGTTTATCTCTTTCATTTGCTTGAACAGGTACCTAAAAGCCCTTGGTGTAGTTGTCAGCAGGACATGGCATCCCCTGGCCTTGCCAAGGGAATATTTCCAGACCTTGGTCCCTCCACAAAGTACAGTTCCCACCAGCTCAGCCTGCTTCTCTCAGTTTTAGGGGAAGGAGTAGGGTGCAAACAGAGCCTCCACCTCTGCTGCAGCCTCCCTATGCCATACCTTTCTTTAGGGCTCTCTGTTCTGCTTTCCAAATAGAAATCCTTCAACTTGTTCTGGCCCTGTGTTGCTGAGAGGGTGACAAAGAGACAGTGTGAGGACTTTCGGATTTTAAAACTTGCAAGGTAACAATGTGAGTCCCACTGTTCCTGGGCCCAGATGAGGCAGATGCTCTGCTATGATGGCAAAGTGTTCACAAACAGGCTCCTCAGACTTTGTACCCAGCAGTGTTGGGCTGTTCCTGGTGTTCAGCAGTGGTCTGGTGATGTTGGGCCCTGTAGCTGATGGTACCTCTGCAATTACTGGGGTGGGCAAGTGTCCAGACAAACCTGTGAACAGGCTCTTAGGCTATAACAGGGCAGACCAAGAGCATCCTGCAGCCAAGGGTAAGCCCAGCTGTGTCCCACTGACCCTGCTTTGTTGTGAGGGCACAGCCAGGAGTGACACACCCTCTCTGCACCCCAAAACCCCTTCTGGTTTGGTCCATAAAAACACATTGTGCTGGGCTTGGAGATGCATGGGTGGAATAAGCACTGTTGAACCACTGAGCTCTGTGAGGAGCAGGCTTCAAGGTAGCCCCCAGGGCTGGATGGAGTGGTCCAGGATGAGACAGCAGCAATTTGTATGTCTGACTGTCCTCACCCTTCCTTGCTCTGTGCTGATGCTGCTGCTCTGTCAGGAAGAGAGGACATTTCCTCTTGGCAGTCCCTGTTGCCAGACCACAGCCACGTTTCCCATCTGGATGGTGATGATGCAGAAAGTTCAAGGCTGTGTCCCTGGGAAATGGGCTCTGCAATGCTGGGGTTCTGGGGGCATGAGGGACAGAGGCAGGGATGGAGCTGCCTCTATGGACTCCATGGGCTTCTGTAACTCATGTTCCCTCCCTAGAACTGCTCCAGGCCAGGTTGGATGCGGCTTTAAGCAACCTGATGTAGTGGCTGGCACCCCTGTCCATAGCAGGCAGTTTGGAACAAGATGATCTCTAAGATTCCTTCAAACCCAAACCAGTCCAGGATTCTCTGAATCCTGATGGAGTCCTTGTAGCCCCCTTGCAAGAGTGTTGGTGGCCTTTGCTGAGGAAGGGTGTGTGGGATGGAGGGAGTCATTAGCAGGAGATTGGGAGTGCAGGAAGGGATGGGTGTCTGGGGAGAAACTATGAGCCAAAGTATAAAATTCTTCAGTCAAGATTCCCCACACCCACTGACAGCTCCCTGGCCATGGTGGAACATCAGACCTTGGCAGAGCCTTGATGGTGTGAACTGAAAATTATCTCTCCATGGAGGCTGATTTTTTTTTCCTTATGATTTTATATGTGAAAGCCTGGTGAAAAGGGACAGCTGGAAGCTGCGCAACTATCCAGCACAAAAGGCCTTGGAGGGCTGCAGCTGGCTGCGGGTTCAGGGTGGAAACATGGAAACAATTCCACTCTGCTCATGTTTGCTGGTAATTTCTGCAGTGCCTCAGCCAGGACCTCACTGAGGCCAGTGGTAATGAACTAAGGGACTCCCTGGGAGTGATTAGGTGTCATTACCCTTGCTTGATGCACAGCACATAAACCAGCCCAGCACCCTCCCACTTATCAAGGACATGGGGAAAAGTCTGGTTTGAGACTCTGACCTCCTCGATTGGAGCTGCTTTCTCTATCAAGAAGCCCTCAAGGAATGTGGTAACACCACCACCACTCATTCCTGAGCCATGCTCCTCCTAGTGATCTGCACAGCCCCAAGAAGCTGGAGCAGCTCTCAGGGCTTCAGTGCTGCCTCCTCAGCCATTGTGCTCTTGCAGGGCCTGGAAGCTACACCGTGGGCACGATGTCAGAGCGCTTCGACTGCCACTACTGTCGCGATCCTCTGCAGGGCAAGAAGTACGTGCAGAAGGAGGGGCGGCACTGCTGCGTCAAGTGCTTTGAGAAGTTCTGCGCCAACACCTGCACCGAGTGCAAGAAACCCATCGGGGCTGACTCCAAGGTCAGTGCTGAGCACCCCAGTGTGTGACGAGGAGAGGCAGATGCTGATGACCCTGCTGTTCTCTCTGGCTCTGAGCTAGAGCAGTTCTTTGGGGGTCCTCTGGCTGCCAGCTGTGTTCTTGTCGGGCAAAGAGCAGTGCTGGGGTGTGCACGGGGATGCTCATGGTGAGCTGCTTTGGCACAGGATCTCCTTTCAGGGCCTAAATGCAGCCACATGAACTGCTGCAAATGCTGAACTGCCCTGGAGAGAGAACTGCAGGGAGCTGGCCTGCATAGGGCCTGTAAAATTCACCTGCTGGGCAAAGCACTGAGGCCTGATTTTTTTCAGTTTGTCAGCTTTTGTCAGATTTCTATCTTCATGAAAGAAATCAAGAGATCTATCTATCTATCTATCTATCTATCTAGCAGTTGGACGGCAAGATGGTTCTACTGTTTGGGTTTTTTTCCCCCCTTTATGTTAATTTATAATAGTATCTCTGATGTTCAGACACTGTAACACCAGGCAGGACATGAAGAAACACAAACTGCAGGACCTGCAAATATCTGCAAGCCTGGTCGTTGAAACTGTTTTGATCTCCGTGAAAAATGGAAATTGGCTTGTTGCTTATGTATAGAAATATGGTATTACTGAAGTCATTAGCATAGGCCTTCAGGGCCAGATAAATGCTTACAGCAATAATAACATACACCTGAACAAGAGCGAATGTAAGAACCCGAGAAGCTCACACTTGCAGAACTTCAAATACCCAGGGTGTTGTTTTGAAGCATCTTCTGCCCTCCTGAATGTCCAAAGTTAACGTGATTGTGTCAGTGAATTTGGTAAATGTCCTTCCCTCAAAGTGCTTGAAGAGGAGCTGTAGCCCTACCCACTCAATCAGACAAACTTAGAAACAACAAATCCATCCCTGACTGCCCAGGATGGTGAGACAGGAGCTTGGCTTTAGGGCTGCTCAGGGGGAGAGAAGAGCTTCTCACTCCCTCCCTCTCCCTTACTGTTCATTCCAGGAGCTGCATTTCAAGAACCGCTACTGGCACGACAACTGCTTCCGCTGCTTCAAGTGCTACACGTCCCTGGTCAACGAGCCCTTCATGCTGCGGGAGAACAACAAGGTTTGGTGCAGCAACTGCACCGCTGCTGAGGATGCACCCAGGTGTAAGGGCTGCTTCAAGCCCATTATTGCAGGTACTATGCCAATGAGGGGTCTGAGGGCATAACCAGGGTGGTTCAGAAGAGTAAATTTTGACTGTTGCTCTCACCTGTCCATTTTATTCAAATGTTGAAAGGCTGCTTCGCAGTTAACCCTCATTTGGCTAATCAACCCTTATGTTAGTTGTAAGCCATTTCTACCAAAAGCCTTGCTTGGTAAATCAAGGTCCTAAAAGGCTCAGGCAGCTGATCTGGTAACTATTTTAAGAAAATCTAGCAGGCCCTGGCTAAAATCAGATACAGAAATTACCAGCTCATCCCTTGCCTACATTCTGGGGCATAGGTATGGACAGGTCTTGCCCACAGAGGTTACATTCAGGCCTGATATCTCACAGGACAAGTTATTTTTATCTGTTGTAGGAGACCAAAATGTTGAGTACAAGAAGATGGTCTGGCACAAGGACTGCTTCACCTGCAGCCAGTGCAAGCAAGTGATTGGATCTGGGAGCTTCTTCCCCAAGGGTGATGAATTCTACTGTGTCTCCTGCCATGAGCACAAGTTTGCCAAGACCTGTGCTAAGTGCAAGAACGTAAGTCCTTCCCCTCTGCAGAGGCAGCTGCCAGAACCAGCCCTCTGTGCCTTCTGGGGGCTGGGAGGGTGAACCAGCAGGCAGACCGTGCTGAAGCCATAACAATGCTGATGTTCTCCTGAGATACTGGTGGCAGCAGCAGGTGGAATAATGGGAGAGCCAATGGTTCCTCTGCATTACCGGATCTGGGCAGGGGTGGTTGGGTTAGCTGACGGCATCACTGCAGAAACCAAGTGATACCAGTCTTGCAATTGTCTTGGGGATAGTTTAAGCTCTGTAGTGGTACTGAATATTCAAGAAGTGAAACAGCAGCTGTTTTACCACTTCTGCAACTGGTTAGTGTGGAGTTTCAGTTACTGCAGCTAAAAGAAAGCATTATGAAAGTGCCAGGTGTGTGGGATTTCAGGTTAGAGGGACTCAAGTGCACTGTGCAGTTAAATTTTGATGCAAACCTTGGAAAGATCCTCTCCATGACAAAGCTTTCCAACCGTACACCCCATGCTTGTGTCACTTCTCCCCTGCTGATTCTAAACCACACCTCTGCTCCTTCTCTCCCAGCCCATCACTTCTGGAGGCCTTACTTACCAGGAACAGCCTTGGCATTCCGAGTGCTTCATTTGCTCCAACTGCAAGAAGCAACTGGGTGGGAAGCGCTTCACAGCTGTGGAGGATCAGTTTTACTGCGTTGAATGCTACAAGGAGTGTGTTGCCAAGAAGTGTGCTGGATGCAAGAATCCTATTACAGGTATGTTGGGTTAAATGCAGCTTGAGGGCAGTGGGTGCTGAAGGTCAGGACAGTGATACCCCAAAGATAGGGAGCGCCCAGGGACGGGTAACATCAGAAGGAGGTTTGGTAACCCAACCCCAATCCCAGCATTTTACATGTGATCTGACTCTGAGCCATGTGCTTGTGCTGGATGAAGGCTGAGCTAGTAACTGAGCTCTTCAGCCTCTGCATGTCTCAAATTTACCTCCTTCAAAACTCCCCCAACCAGAACTGTTCCCACCCCTATCTTAGTTTGGGACCCGTAAGTCTAAAATGAGTGGTGTTTTATTGTTCCAAAGGGACATTTGTACCCCTTCTGATGTATTTTACACTTAAAACTTGCTGGATTACAGAGCTGAGCCTTGAAATGTGGGCAATGTCCTGCCAGTCCCATAAGGCTCACATTCCATCCTGCATTTTAGAGCAGGGATCTGAGCCCAGAAATGTTTAGCCCAACTTGTCCTTGCTCCACATCTCTCCTTGACTGCTGGCTGGAGAAGGGAGCCAAAGGAAAAATTGCAGAGACAAGCCATGCAAGCCTTATGCTTGTTTCTCCTTCAAGAGACATCAGAAGATGCAACAAAACCATGCCTCAGTTGCCATGTTGGTGTTTCAGGTGCCCTCTGTGGCCTGCAAGCCTACGGAAGCACTGGGGCAGCAGGAACAGGCTGTGCTGTTTGGTGGGATAACCCAGCCAAGGCAAAGCTACTATCGCCGTCCTATAATTGTGTTCTCTCCTAGCAGGATTTGGAAGAGGAACCAGTGTGGTTAACTACGAAGATGAATCCTGGCACGATTACTGCTTCAAATGCACAAAGTGTGCCCGTGGTCTGGCCAACAAGCGCTTTGTTTGCCATAATGGAAAAATTTATTGTGCTGAGTGTCCCAAACGACTGTAAATGAGCAGATGTAAGATGGATTTTAAAGTCCTGCTTTCCCAAACAGTCCTGGTAAAAGAGCAGGTTTTTGCATGTTGAGAATTTTAACTTTTTCCATTTTAGTGTAAGAACTAAATTAGCCTCAATATACTGGGTTTGACTTTGAAGCTCCTGCATTACAAAAGCATGTAGCCTTGCAAAAATCTAACCTTGTTTCCAAGTAACTCCTACTATAAAGGCTTGAAATACTGTTAGATTTAGAGATCCACACACTGCATCATCTGTGTGTGGCTTGAACTAAAACAAATCTAGTTTTAAACTTATCTGGTATATGATTAAGCTTGGCACTTAATTGAAGTGAGTTTGACAAGGCATGCACCTCCGAGACAGAGATGCAAAGATTGCACCTGGGATCAGAGGGATCCATTATTATGCTTCTACAAGTACAGATACACAACAAACACCACACCATTAATAAGTAATAAGTAATAAATAAGTAATAAGTAATAAATACCTTAGCTTACTCTACAACACCACATTGCAGCACATGTACGGAATGGCTTCATCTTAGATAACAATGTTTTGGCAGTGACATTTAGCTTAGTTAAGTTTCCATAAACTTGTTTTAGTCTTGATTTCCGCATAGTTTGCCTGCAAGTTTTCCTCATCAGCTTTTTTTATATCATTGTTTAAACAAGGCTATGTACAATTATTAATCCATTAACAAGTAGTAAATCTTTCACCTACAACATGCACATGCATTTACAAGTGCCTCAAAAATAGCACAGACAAGGCTAGCTCTCCTGTCATGTCAGTGTATGTTTAGTGACTGAATAAAAGTGAGACTAGTGCCTGCTTGGAATCTATAGTCTGGAAATATTTGGTTTTTTTTTCATTTTGCCATCATACATGATTGACGAGTCTTACGGCTCAGCTACTGCTACCAAGTCTACTACACTGATGCTGGCAAAGTAAGAGTCAGCTGTGCTGTCACTGCACCCTTAAATATCTGAGGACTAAAGCAACAATTTCCATAAACTAATTAAAATTTTTAATATATAACTGACACTGGACCATCTGCCAGAAACAGCCTGTGTGAAAAAAACCCTTTGGAGAGCATATGTCTATGAGAGCACTGATCTACCATGCTTCAGCAACCTGAATGCTGGTTTAAGGAGATTTTTTTTCCCCACAATAGTGAAATACTTTATCAACTGGATCTGCTCCAACCACTCCCTTTCAACTACTGATAAACAAACTCTTGCAAGAAAATGAAATGGCAGCATCTTGCTAGTCACTGCTCCACTGCTGGACTCATCCTCACCACACAGAGATGATGCTGCTGCTGCAGGGGAAAGGCAAAGGCTGGCAGGGAAAAGCATGTTAAAGAATTCCTCAGTTCAGAACATGCCATCAGCAGGGACAAACACAGCAAGAGCTGAAGGTGTTAGTGCAAGTCCCCCTCTCAATCACACAGATGCAACTGCCACAGGCTGCTAGTTTGGGAATTTGCAGCTGGAGCAGTTAGTGCATCCCGAGTCAGGTCAGCATTGCAAGAGGTGGAGGGGCCTAGTAAAGTCACATTTAACATTACAGAAATAAAGCATTGTTCAACTGCAAAGTTTATTTAACTGTGTGCACGTATTTACACAGGGCTGGATCAGACCATCCAACAAATCTCAGCACAGAAAAAATATCGGCATCTTTGTTAGAATGATTGTCTCTGCCAGAACAAACAGCTATCATACAAAAATACAGTTTTCCTTTTACCTAAGGCACTGCTCTAAAGTCTACAACAGTTCTACAGTATTTCTGAACAGCAAGAGGGAGAAGGCTGAGGGCTCCTCCTGCAACTGAGGTGTCGAGAAAAGAACAGGTGTAGTTCCAGCAAACCCACTGCAAACACAGCTGCTGCTTGGATGCATCACTGGAATTGAGGGATCAGCCAATGGGTTGCAGCAGGTTTTGAGACAGCTACTCTTTAAAGTAATCACCTGCCCAGTCTATCTGTTACAGGAGACATCAGAACAAGGCTGCATTATTACTTTTAGTAGCAATTTTCAGAAGATGCTTCGTTAATCTCTTCATGCTGAAAAAAGCAGGCAAGTTCAGGTTAAATAGATTATTTAATGCAGGCTTTAGGGGAAGGGAAATATATATGCAGCTTGCAGCCACTGTTATAGAGCTGGAACTGGAACACTTAGAATAATTAATATGAACAAAACATGACTTCAATGGTCTAATACTGTTATGTACACAATAAAATAATACTTCCATAAATGTAGATAAATAAGTAGTTCAAAAGGAAAACATTTTTTAAAAGCCTGACACCTTAAACTGCACCAACAGACAAATCTAGGGACTCAACATTTTTGTAATATATTAGAGCACATGCTGAAAAATGTTTTGATGTTTGCCAATAGATTGAAACCTATTAGTGATGGTACAACACTTGCATTTTGAAACTGCCAATATTTTCATATTAGATAAAAAGGAATTATTCTTCTTTATTCAAAATTGAAGATATTCAATTTTGCGTTTTTAAATAGCACATGAACCAACAAGCAATAACATTTTTATAGACATTAGAAAGGGAGTTCAGCTTTAACATACACTGAGTGAGTCTTTTATTTCATCAAGATCATTTTAGAAATATGCAATGTCTGCAGCTTAGTGGGGAGCCTCCAGTGGCATGTTCTATATGATACTGATATGAAAATAAAATTTAAAAAAAAAAGACTCAATCAGGTTACTGTAAAGTCTGTAAAGGGGAAACAAGGAATATTTGAACTAGGAAACCTTATCTAACAATTAGCTAAACGAACGAAAAAAGAACATTAGCACAACAGTTTCCCTGAAATGTTTCAAGGTGCAAATTAGAAGTTTGTCATCCCCTCCCCTGGTGTTTTTTGCAAACTTGAAGATGGATAAAGGTAAACAAGCAGCTTTTCAAAACAAGGCCTTCGGTACTTGAGAAAACACTGGATTACTGAAGTGCAATCAGATTACTTCCAGGTCTCTAGTGTTCACAGTTCTGTCCAAAGAGCAAAGAAAAGAAAACATTTAACCATCACAACTGTGTGTATGCCACATGCATCTATAATTACTGTCAGTCTACATCCAGGAGTGAGCACAGAACCACTTGGTCACTTACAGTACAAAATCAGCACAGTAGGTTTTCTTTCTTTTTACAGAAATACTAGTTTTCAAAGTTACATACAGAATTCTTAAACTGTATTATTGTCTAAAAATTTTCAAGTTCAAAATTAAAAGGCCACACTTCCTTCACTAAAAAGTTAATGAGTCTGATCACAATGGAAAGTGACCAGCAGAACCACAATAAATTTGTCTATTCCCATGGCCCAGTCTGTTGTGGCTTCAAGGGAAGCATCCATCAGGGTGTGCCCATGGAACTAAAATTCACAAGACGCAGAGTGACAGAGGAGACTTGGGAAACAGTTCAGTCTAGAAAAGTGCTACACTTTAATCAAGGAAAGTGCTACACATCACTGGAAGGAAATGTGGATAGCAAGGCTTGTTTATCCCCTGGCATTCACTTCAACCAATCACACAGTCATTCATCCCATGGAAAAGAGATCTCCTGTGAAAATGGCCCTTTGGGGTTTGGCTCCAACACCAGAGAAGTCCAGTCTTACATAAACTGGCTTCCTGAAGCTTCTCTGACACACTATGCACTGTACTGCATCAGGGCTTGGCTTCTCAAGTACATGTGGCATGAGATGCATCCCTGACTCTTTCAGAAAATTCAGAATATTTTGTGTGTGTACAGCTATATTACTCCTCCCAAAATGTAACACAACCATCTGTGGAATTTCAGGTTGGTGTTACTTGCCTCAGTGTAGTGCAAAACTGTTCTACAGTAAGTAGAGAAGACAGCTAATACACTGCTAAAGGTCTGAAGAGACCTTGTAAGACCACACAGGTCAGCATCAAAACCAGAACATGCCTCGGAGTGGAAAGGTCTGGTGTGTAGTTACATCAGACACCTTTTAAACCATTTTATACCTTCAAAAGTAACATGTGCCATTTAACATATCTTAAAAAAACCTTAAACTATAATGTATGAGCTTCAATGCTGTTTGGAACTTCACAAAAGGCTCAGCTGTGTCTTTGGAAGAGCCTTAATGTTGGGCCTTAGCAAGACCCTGAAAAGGCATCAGTTGGTGGGTGACTCCTTTTGACAGAATTCAAGTTAAAAGCACTAAAGGAAGAACCTTCCCTCCAGTCTACACATTGGAAAAAGTGCCTTGAAAATAAGAAGCTGTAGTTAAGGCAAGGAGAGCAAAATGCAAGGAAGTGGATTCCCTAGCCAGGGGAAGAGACAGACAGGGAAGTCAGCTTGGATTACCTGATGAAGCACCTATAGGTTTGGTCAATGAATTCACTGCACCATCTTCCTCATAAGCCAATTTGGGACTAGAAAGTATTGTAGCAGCATCATTCAAGGTTTGATTACAGTTACCAGCAGAGATGCTGTCTGAGCTCAATTTGGTTGACTTGGAATGTACTCCAACGTCAATGAACTCCTCCAAAGTCCATGAACCAGATTTTCCATTAAGATTCTGAATAAGTCCAATTGTATGATCAGCTTCATGAACACCCAGCTTCCCCGAGTCATGGATAACCATTTCTTTTGCAGGATGGCTACAAAAAAAAGAGAATAGGTACTTGTATTGCAGTTTCCACATGTATAACTTTTACACTGACTCCAGGACAAAAAATTAACAGTCTGCATGCTCTGAAAAGCACTGAATATTCCCAGATAAGCTCCAGCTGCCACACAGGATCTCCCTCCAAGAGCCCATGGGGAAAGAACAACTCAGCAATACATACCCACTTTTTACTATACTAACAGCTCTCGGGTGAGGTTTCTGGCTCTAGAAATTTGATTATTAGAAAATAACAGGTTTAAAGCCTTGATCTGAAAGTTTAAACTCTTGATTTTTGTAGGGTGCATTTTTTCTTTTTTTTTTTTTCCTTCAGCTAAGACTTTTTGAACACAAAACTAAGTCTCAGAAGACTTGCAATATTTACAAGAGATTCAAAAGCTAAACCCAAATTACAGATCAATTTTCATTAATTCTTAGGACAATCATGGAAATGTCTTTATATTCCATCACTTGAGGAATGACATTAATTTATCATCACTTTAAAAAAGTGTTCACAATGTCATTTCTAAATCATTAGCATTTAGATGAGCAAATGCAACAAGCATCAGAGGACAAATTTCCAGTAGTAGATGAAAATGCTTTCCATTAAAAAAAAAAAAATTGGAATAGTAGAACTCCCAAATTCCTCACTAAGGGAGGCTTCTGCATTGCCTCTGGTGTTTCAGCACAACTGAAAGCATTCTAGAGCTTTCTGCAGGTTATTTTTCCTTTCCAGTGTTATTCTCCTCCCTCTTATTTAATGTTTTGTTAATGAGAAGAACTGCAAGGCATTTGAATGGAAAAGGTTTCAAGCCAATGTCAGTTTTTATAATCAACACTGCCATGTTGCTGGCTGTGTGTCTCACTTCTCAGCAAAGGCAGCACTGTTAACATGGTGCCATCTAAACAAACAATTATCCTGAGCTAACTGCTCTGTGTGAGGCTGTGAGCTGACAGCACACACCACATGGCTGGAGAAAGGCACAGACACCACAAAGCCAGCAATGTTCTGCAGACAGTACTGCATTTAATTTAAACATAGACAAGAGCTTTCTTGCGTGAGACCTAAGTGCTCCCACAGCACAGTAGACTCACCTGGAATCCTTCAGTTCAGTAACAGATAGAGACCCTTCATCACTTTTCAAGTCACTTCCATTCATGAACACTTCACTGGCTTTCAACTCTGACTCATCTTGTGCCTCAGATTCTGCGGAGATCATGCTTTGTGCAGTCTCTAAACAATCCTTTGCCTCCCCCTTGACTTTCTGGAGCAAGTCAACACCATTCAGCTTTCCTGAACATTGTGGGAGGAGAAAAAAACGAAACACAAGGGAAAAAAGAACTTGAGTAGCAGAATCGCTATACTAAATGAACAAAACACAAGTGCCAAAATAACCTTTCCCAGCCAAAACCCAAGGCACTTGGCTTCAATAGATTCATTTGTCTATAAATAAACTGCCTATATCAACATGAAATTTGCTTTTCGTCTTTAAAAATCCACTTGTAAAATGAAAGCACGCAGCCTGCATTTCACTCTCAAATCATTTTGACCGATTCTCTGTTCAAGAAGGGAGTCCCCCTGGCATCTCTGGGACTGGTGTCTTAGACCATCCCTGTGCTGTTAGGACTGGCCTTTTCAAGAGATCTTAAACACCAATGAGATCATTGCCACCCAGGTCTGACTCACTCAGCTTCCTTACCTGGCTGATCAGTCTTCTCAAGACCCAGCTCTTCCTCCTCTTCAATATCCTCTCCGTCCATCACCTCCGAGGCAGACTTCCCTTCATTCTGCAACTGAATTGCCACAGTGTTACTTGGAACAACTCCATGTCCTCTACAGTTTCACAAATTCAGTCACAGCTCCCACACAAAATCATTCTGCGCCCAGAAGTGAGGCCACACAAGTTCAAAGGCTCACAGACAATCAGGTCACCCAGCAACACATGCTCTGCTGAGCCAGAGCCTGTGGGACCCACTTACCCCTCCTACCTATAAATTTCTGAGTTCCTTTTCCCCTCATTTCTCCAAGGTGTGTGTTAAATTTTTATTGATTTTCAGCTACTGGAAGACTTGAATATTTTAATGTTCAAAGAAGAACAATTATTCCTCAATATGCAGAATTTTTCATAAAACTTAGGTCACTGCATTAACAAAAATACATCCAGTTTACTGTAGTAATAGCAATCCAAAGAGAATCCAAGACTTGTTTTAAGGAAACAGATGATGCCAGAAATCTAAGTTTTCTGAGAAAAAACAGTCCTGGCAGAAAGCACAGTTTAAAAAAAAAATCCATTACTAACCAGTGTTTGGTTGAAACAGCGGTTTAAAAACCAATCTGGAAGCAGTAACACCAGATAACATTGTGTCTATAAAAATGTAACAAAGACTCTTCACACAGCAAGCAAAGCAACAAAATTCAGAATGCCTGCAATGGCAAGCTACTGGAAATTATTCTGGTGCACCAGAACTTTGCACTTCCTGTGGAAGCCATTTTGTCTAACAGAGGAAGACAGGATACAAGGCAGAATGTCCAATTCTGTCATTACACAGATCCAAACGAAAAAGTACCTTGGATTCATTTTGATCCGATTTTCGTGTTCTTTTCATTATTTCTTCGATTCTCTGTTAAAACATGAGAACATTTACAATGACATGCAGAGTCATATTTCAACATTCTGGTTAAAATTTATCAATCATAATATATTTTCATATTGCATGAGGGTACTGTTTTCATCACTGTTTTTAAATTTCACAAACCAGAGTTGGCAGTCTTCAAAAATACACAATTCTGTTTAATTGGATCTGAGACCATTTGCTTGTTCATTTTAAGCTGAGAATTCAAAACAGGCTACCTTTTTTCTTTCAAGCCTTTCCTGCATATTTTGTTGCATAATCCTCTCTCTTTCCAGTCGCTGTCTTTCAGCCTCTTCTTGAGCTTTTGCTTCAGCTTCTTCTCTCTGAAAATAAAACAAAAAGAAGAGAAGACTCAGTGCGTAACTCATTTCCAAAAGTAAAAAGCAAAGCAGTTACAGAATCTGGTACAACACAGACAGGAACATCAGACAATCACTATTTAGTATGACCACACATTACAACAAAATGTCAATTACCCAGTTACTGACATGAAATATATATTACTATGACATTCAGAAACTGAAACCAACTATACTGAGGTAATGCAAATGTTCTGAATGTTGCTGAGCTACTGAATGTTGTTGTACAGATTATGCTTTGGGATGAACATTTGGCTAATGAGGACAATCTGTAAAGTAAAAAGACAGCAATTAAATTCTAAATGTATCAAGGCTAACTTAAGAATCTTGGCAGTCAGGTATTGGTACCAAGACACTTTCTGCTGAACATCTACAATTCCTTTTGACTGGAGAATCTTTTCCAGTATAATTGGAGAGAAGATAGAAACATAGTCAACACTCTGAGTAACTGCTGTTAACAAACATTTAAAGAAATAAACAGACACATGGCAAAGCCATTCATAAGATACAGCTTATTTGAACATAAATAATCTCAATGTAAAAGTGCTTTAGTTTTCAGAATTAATCTAATTCAAGGAAAGCCTGCTTTCTGCAGAACTGGCTCCCTTCAGTTCAAAGGATGCCTCTGTAAAGGCACATGGATATTTGCTGTGGGAGACTATTCAGCAACAGGAAAAGCAGACTTGGAAACACTAGCAATCTTTCTTTGAGAGGAATCAGAGGAAATCAGATTGCTTTCCAGACAGACCATCTCCTTGTAACTCCTAGCAGTCTGCTGGTAAAGTGGGCTCAATACAAATATTTTCCATATGCAAAAGAGCATCCTTGATGGCTAAAAAAATTATTCCAAAATAGTTGCTTCTGCCCACACTTAAATTTATTAAATGCTAGGGGAAAAAAAAAATCACAGAGATCAGGGCCAAGTAAAGGACCTAAAGACAGCCTCAAATCCATCTCAGACAGCATGAACTGACAGAGATTTGTCAAAACCATCCTGTGAAAGAAAAATCGAAGACAACCCTCTTGAAACCACAGCAGCAGCTTCTTCCAGGAACACAGCTGGAGCCACAGACCTGCTGTTGAAGCTCTGCGAGTTTTTCCTGCTCTTCCTGCTCCCGGCGGAGCCTCTCCTCTTCAGCTTGTCTTTGCTGCTCTTCACAGGCCAGTCTCTTTTCCTCCTCCTGCTTCTGAAGCTCCTCCTCCCGTCGTGCGTTTTCTTCAGTTGCTCTCCTGGCCATTTCTTCTTCTCTGATTCTAGAGTTTCCAAGGTACAGATTACTGGGTATTTATTTCTTTAAAACTGTGCATGCACAAGAGACACAGCAGGAAAGCAAGGAAGTTCTAGACAGTCCAGTCAAAAAGTAACTGCATAAAGACACTTTCTGGTGTGGATTTACAAATGCCACCATCCAGATCTGCCAAAGGGAAAAATCAGAATAACTTGAAAGAAATTATCCCTGAGTAAACGCTCTTTGCTGATTAAGTCAAGGCAGGTTGTTCCAATAATGGAATGTTTGATTGAGAACTGGATTAAGCAATAACCATTTAATAAAAACCATCTGCAACCATGGCATGAATGAAGCTTATAATCACTGTGAAACATAAATTTAGTGGGATTTCCTAAAAGACTGTTTCTTCTATAGCCTGAATTCAGAGATATACTGAAGGTGCACACTGCCAGCTCTTGCAGATATACAGAACAGATCTGATGACATTTTTCTGATAAAACACCTAGAGCAGATTATATCCAAGTTTCTGACAGCTTCAAAACCACAACTAGGAAACAGACAAAATCTGATGCTCCACCATGCCCATAAAAGCAGACAGGTGACCCCTGATCTGGAATAAAATTAGCCAGCACTAACTTAGCCATTTATTTTGAACAACTTCTATGCAGTGAACCAAATGCACACTGATTTAACACTTTGAATTACTTGCCTGCAACATTCCTGATTGATATTTCATATCACTAAAGTGAGATTTAATGAACCATCAAACCACTGCCTAAACTGATCAAAGGAAAGTTTAATACAGAGAGGCTGACTCTTTCAAACCAAATACAAACAAACCAAACACAAATGGTGCAAAAAGCACATTCTAGAAACAAAAGCCCCACTGGTGTCTGGAAGGAAAAAGCATCAGTAAAATAAAAAGTGATTTTACAGAGACTGTGCATTACATATATACTGAGATATAAACTGATGTTGCATACAACAACCTCCACCAGGTTGGTGCCAGTGCGTCTCAGCTTCAGGAACTGTATTAACATTTGTGGGAACTTAAATTATAACTCAGAAAACATATACAACTTGAGTGTCCCTTCCAACCACAACCCACCATTTAAAGCATCCCTTCCTTCCCCTCAATTGTTACCTTTCTTCTTCTTGTCTCTGAATTCTTTCTTGGTCTTCACGCTCTCTTTGCTCCCGTGCCAGACGTCGCTTCTCTGTCAAGATTTTAGCAGCTTCCTCAGCTGTGGTGGTCCCTGCTACTGTTTTGCTACCTGATTCTGCAAAGGTTGAAAGAATCTGCAGTTAGAAAGCTCCAGGAACTTAAAATTAGGAAAGATGTTACTGCTCTGAGATGAGATCTTACGGCCAACTGGTTCACTATTTTTTTCAGTCAGTGCTCATCACACAGTGATTGCACCTTGATCTGTAACAGGCCCGCAAGAGCCAAAGGGGAGCCCTGAAGATGCAGAGCCACAATATCTCACTGACACTGAAACAGCAACAGTTCATTTCAACACTGATCCAGCCATAGTCCAGAGGATACACTTAAAGATACTCTCCAATTATCACAGCATTTAAAAACATGTCTCTGATAAGACACACTTATTTCTGTAATGCTTGAACACTGAGAAGAAAACTGGAAAAAAACTGTAGTAATAGCAATCTGCTTTAGGAAATATCTTTCACTTCTGTCTAATAAAACTGAATGCACAGGACCCTAAAGAAGTAGTTATCACTCTTATATTTTTCTTGTTTCATAACACTAACTTTCATGCCTTTATATTTATAGAATATCTTAGAGTGCAAATAATCATCACTTTATCTGGTCCTAATGGCACATACTAATGACTTTAGTAACACCATATTTCTACACATTAGCAACAAACCAATTTCCAATTTACATGGAGATAAAAACAGCTTCAACCACCAGGCGAGTAGATCTTTGCAGTCCCTGCTGTTTATGTTTCTTCATGACCTGCCTGGTGTTCTGGCGTCTGAACATCAGAGGCACTATTACAAATTAACATCAGGAAAAAAGTCAAATCAAAACCATCCTGTCATCCAGCTGCTCTCAATATATATATTGAAACAACTCTGATTTCTATCGATTATTCGAATTCCCTAGAAATATTTCTGTTTGAATGTGATTTAAGAACTCATCATCTGAATATTCAGAGAATCAGCTCTTGATGTCAGTAGAGCAGCTGCATCATAATGTTGGTCAGGTCCTGTCTTTCTCCTAAACATTTCACAAATCAGCACATACATGTTTGCTCAACATTTATAAAGCCTTGAAGTCAAGGTAACTTTAATGAACTATGACATCAGGATTTGAGCACTTGTTTTACTTTTGACCAGAAGACAAATCATTGAAAACACAATGTCATCACTAAGAACTTTAATACCTGAAAAGCTGCTTGGGCCCCATGGACACGCAATCATTACCTGCAACTGCAGGGTATAATTACACACAGCAAACTCTCAGCAGCTGAATCACGGCTGTCTTTTGTGCATAAAAATTGTTCTTGCAGTCCTAGGAAAAGCATTTCAGCACTGATGCAGTGCAGTCATAGAGAATGTTCTAACACTTACATTTATCCAAAGCTAAGGAAACACCACCTCCCCAGACAACACATTGCTTCTGAGGTGGGAAAAAGCTGCAGTCATGTTGGTACTAACAAAAATCAGCCACGACTTTTCCAAATTTGAACTCAGTCAAAAGGGGTCCTCCTCCTAAGCAAGAAAGACCATTTTGGATTTATAAAAACCATTAGCAGATCTGCCTATTCAAGACAGGCAGATGCTTTTCTTCCTATATTCTGTAACTTACTAGATTTTATTTACTGCTGCCAGTGCACAGCCATGAAGAAGTCAGAATGTCTCTCTCTTCCTCTGCCATAAGAGTGCACTTTCTGTTCAGACTGCTCACTTTTCACAGCAGAGGCCATTTTTTTGTTCTGCATTTGCAATCTCTCCCAGTTGTATCAAATCTGGTTGACATTTAATGTCAGGTTTAACCTACTTCCCCTCCTCAAAACTGAATCTAAATAAGACAACCTAATGTCCAGCAAGAAGCCTAAAGGTTTAAGACTGTTAAGTTCTAGGGTTACAGCATGATAATGACAGCTTTAATACGATATCTGGTATTGACAGAAGAAAATTAGTCACAACAGTTCAGAACACTGCAGATATGGAAAGAATGGGGAAAAAAAACACAAGAAGAAAGGGTTGGGAACCTTCCCATTACATTTTCACTTCTGCAGTTTTACTGATGATTTCCATGTGGGTACTTCAATACTGTTTTCATCTCCATGTACCCCTGTACAGCCTGTTTCCATAGGGCAGGACATGAGACTTCCCAATACAACTGCTAACACACCTTAAGAAAATTCTGACAGTCTTTTGCACTCACCTTCCTTTTCCTTGTACTCCTAGTCATTACTGGTAAGAACAGTCTTTTTATCAAAGGATCTTTTTGTAAGGAAGGGGAAAGAGAGAAAGAGGCAAGAGAAACAATCTCTGAACATGTGCTAAATGTAGTACTAGCTGGATGGAGGGAAGATTCCAACAGATTTCATGGTAAGTAATTAATTCACAATTAATCTAGAAATCATATTTCAAAGCCTTCAATACCCAGATACAAAACGTGAGGCTCCATGATAGTTTATTACCTATCATCATGCATAAGGGGAGAGCTCATGAAGGAGCACTTCTTATGCTTTAAGTTGAACAAGCCTTTTAATTCTCAGAGAAGCTGCAAGAGGCTGCTGCCAGAAATGACAACTGCTCCAGTCACTGAAAAATAAAAAGTGTTTTACTGTGGAACAGTATATTGCAGTAGGAAGACACAAAAAAACAAGACAAAAACTTGATTGCTGTCAGCAACAGGCAAACAAGTTCAATTTGAGGGAGAAGAGATGGAATGAAGATACAAGTGCACAAAGCTGAATTTAGGCTAAACCTACAAGACCTAGAGACTGATTTGCCACATGCCATTCACTGGTGTGCTCTGACTTCAGAAGCTGTCTGGAACAGGGAATTGCACCAACCCATGGGGTGAACTGCTGACACAGACGTGTAAAATGAAAACTGCGCCTTGTAAACTGAATGCAACTTCTTAAGAAAAAAGGTTCTGCCTCACATGGCAATATTGCAGTGTAACAAAACATTCAAAGAGAGAAATCACCTCTTATTTTGAAGAACCTGCCCACTATTTCTTTCTCTTCTGTGTGTCGAGGAAAAAGAGCTTTGCTCAGCCCCAGTAGGAATCACTATAAAGATGACTATTTTGAGATTAGAAATAAACTAAAAGGGAAACATATAAACTGGGTTAATACAGTTTCAGAAGTCAGTGTAGAGAGGAGACAGATCAGGCATCCAAGGAACATGGACAGATGTTCTTGTTCCAGAACAACTGGAAGATACAGGACTAGGACACATTGTTATGAAGGCTTCAACCAACTGATGACATTGATCAGAAGTGATGATGCTCTGAGGCACACAGGACATTTATCAACAGTACGGCAGCACATCGAGGGATGGACGTGCTGACTGCAAAGACAAAGGACGTGACACCAAAGACCTCGTACAAACATCCACCTTTGACAGCCAGGCTTCCTTCCACAGGAACACATGCCCAGAGAGCTGTACCATGAGCTCTTCAGCTGAATGACACTTCTTCACATCCAACAGAAGCAGTATCAGGAGGAGCCTCACAAGTGGCAGAGAACAGCAGCAGCCCAGGAAAGCACACAGGAACAGCACATGCAGTAAAGTGCAGCAAGCACATGTTCCCACTTACCTCCTGTCTGAGGGATTCACCCCCAGTAGTGCCCACTGGCTGCAACTTACATTCTAAAGATCCCTCCTTTTCCTGCCAAGGGTCCCCAAGCCCTTCCGCACAGTGAATTCCCTGTCAGACCTCATCAGAAGGCTCTCCCAGATTCTGCTGGAGATGGCAGCTGGCATTTTTCCCAGCGAGGGACAGAGGCCAGGCTCATGTGGTAGAATGAAGAGGACTAGAACACTAACGGCTTATCCAGTATATGGCTCTCCTTAATCTACCATGATAATTTCTCAGTGTGACTTGTGAACTGATCACTCTTCCCAAAGCAGCAATGATTACACACTCACTGAAACTTAGGCCAAGGCAGCCTTCAAGCACTGTGAAAACTCTCTCATTCTGGGATGAAGAGGAGCTGATTCTGTCCTCTGAGAAGGTCTCTACAGGAGCATTTTAAGAACTACCAACTGAACTGAAAGACCTTCGTGTAGTTTAACTACTGACTTCATAAATCTAAGCTAGTAGATCCCTCAGTTACAGCAACTGAAGCCCAAAAGGCAAAGAGGATTTCTGCTTTTCTTAAAATTACAGTACAAGTAGTAATATTGAAAGGTCCTTACTTAAATCTCCAAGTCAAATAAACCAACTACTGCATGAAAATTCACATCCCAAAGTCATACCATGTAAAATTATTATATAATCAGCAATGAACAACTCCTGCCTTAAAGCATCCTACCCTCCAGTGCTCTGCCTCACAAGCCAGTTGTTCCCCCAGTCCTAGCACACACTGGAGAGGCCTAAAGCAGGAGTGAGTCAGACGTTGAGAAACACCCACCTTCTTTGGTCTTTGTGCTAGCTGCTCCTGCATCTCTCTCCAAGGCTGGGGAAGCACCTTGTTCTTGTCCTATTCCTTCTGTGCCCTTATCCTTTGGTTTGCTCTCTGCTTCAGTTTTCTTTTTGGTAATGTTTATAACACCTGGTGTGAGAGATGGACGCTGGATAGGTGCTGATTTAGAGACTGGAGTAGGAGATGGTGGCCTTTGTTTTGATACACCAGGTGAAGGTGGGCGAGTCTTCTGTCTGTTGAAATAAAGAATATTATTCAGAGCTAACACTGAAAGTCTCAATCATGAATCTGAGGAGATCAGTCTCCTTTGTTTAGTTTATACTACATACCTCACTTTTAAAAATAAATCCACCCACAAATTACTAGTGCCTTCCCCATAAAACTCAAACCAGGATTTCAAGACCCCTTGGGCACCCAGCCTTGCTACTTGGGGGCTAACATCAAAACAGGACAGCTAGCCCACATCTCCACTTACTCCACATCTAGGATGAACCTCATGATTCCAATCCAAGAAACTTCCTATGCTAATACAGGTGGATCAGTTTATTCAAAAGCTTGCAAGCTATTGCTGGTTTTAGTGCACAGACTGCACAGAAAATTAGCATGTCTTTTGTCTACACAACAAAGGTTGAAGGAAAAGCTGCATCACTTCCTTGGGAAAGGGAAATTGGACAAAATGAAGTCTTTTCTGTACAAAGAAGGCACAGAACGCATAGGTCATCCAAACTCTAACAGCTCAGCTGCCTTGAGACAGGAAGGAGCCTCCATTTTGTGCTGAATAAAAGGTGTTTACACATACCTGACTGCAAAAGGGGTTTAACCTGGACACATACCTGACTGCAGAAGGGGATGGAGGACGCTTCACCAAATTAGGAGGAGAGGGGAATCTCCTGTGGCCAGACATGGATGGTGAGGGAGGGCGCCTCAAACCAGAACCTGGGCATGGTTTTTCTGTCTCTGATTTCTGTAAGATACACATAAACAAAATACTGCTGAGTCTCTAGAATACAGTGCAGACAGAGGAGCTGTGATTCCAATGAACAAGCAAATGCTCAACAAGAGGCACTTTGAATTTCCTTTATGCTCCAAAACACAGACCCAGTCAGTGTTTAATTTTTACATAAATTAAACTTTGGGAACCATAAGCAGTAAACAACATATCTTCAAGATACAAGGGAGATCAAGTACCATAAAATTCCAATTTGATTTTAATACTCTGTATTTTTTAGGCAAATCTTATTGTACATTTCATTAATGCTTATTGAAAGCAGCCCAAAGAGATGAAACAGGATCCCATCCTGAGCTGCTCCAACCCCCCAGATTAACAGAAACTTAATTCCTGTGGGTTTTCAACAAACCTGGGTTGAATCAGGTGAACTTGCATCAGATGAAGACAGAGAGGACTTCAACCTGTCGATGCTACGGCTGCGCACCGGCACTTTAGGAATTGGGACTGGGGAATTGATGGAACTGGCTGAAGCTGAACGAGGACAGAGGTGAGATTCTATAAAAGTTAGGAATTTGACAAGACAAAACGAGAAACAAGTGCACAGCATAAGAACAGGACAGAAGGAAGAGGGAGAAAAAGAGAAAGAGAGATTGTGTGTGTTAGAAACCGTACAGGGAAACACCGCAGGCAGTGCACAGCGCAATGGGTCACGGACAGACACCACCACACAATTAGTACTTGGGAAGCAACAGCACCAAGAATAAACACTCTGAAAGCAGCAGTCTGGAGTAGATAAAAATAAAATGCTTTTCCAAAAATGGACCAAATTTGTACTATGCCAGCGTTACTTTAATTTTAGTCAAGTTGCATTTGACAACAAATGCTTCAGTTTTAATGGCTTAGCATCTTTCCTGACAATTTCTTCATGACAGGTTCAGATTTTAAGCACATTTCCTCTATACTCCAGGAGGAAACCTCCCTTCTTTTCAAAGGTGGTGTAAAAGAAATCTATCAAGAGAAAACTATCATATAACTATGATACCTTTCCTACCTGAAGTGTCAATCTGTTCACATATAAGATATTGAAAGAAATTTTATCTTACTACTTTTTTACTAACATGATCACAGACAGATAAGTACACATAGATTCAAAAATATCCTAAAACTAGATACTGGATTCTTCTATAATTCAAATAAATTGTGACAAATGCAGCAGGCAGTTTTGTAACTTAGTGGAAAATACATTTTATTTTTGTATTTGCTTCATTTGTGCAAGACCTGCATTCTGTTTCTGCACAGGTTCTGTTAAAGCACAGGTACTTTTCTACTGAAATGAAAAAAGTACCTCTAAGTAACCTTATAGAACACATCTTTTATGCAGCAATAGTGAGTGCCACATGCTAACAGTAACAAAAAAACAAGATGGCATTTCCCCACATGACATGAACTGAAGTATTCATGGTAAAATAAAAACAGCACATACACAGGTGTGTAAAAATATGACTACTGACTACACACCAAAAAATGAAAACTGATTATTAGACAACGGGAACAGTGTGGAAATGTCACTGTTACTGACAAGGACCAAGTGAAATGGTGTAAGATAAAAATAAAGATGGGATTTCATACTCAAGAAGGAACAAGCAAAATTGGGAACACAAGTTGTAAGGCAAGAGAAGAGAAAGGACTCCACATTGGTTCCAGAGATGTATTTACTGGGGCATCATTAATTAGCCAGTAACAATTCCAGGACATGTGGGATGCAGCTAAGGGGGCTTGCCCACTATGCAAATTCCTGCTTTAGTAAACTGAGCCCTGGTGTGGATATATCAGGTCAGTCTGGACCAACACAAAACTGCTTGAAACAGCCAGGGTTTCTCCTTTCACATCTTGACTTCTCCTATCAGCTGAACAAAGCCAGCTCAGGACCCCCTGTACTTATCTTAAGGTAACCCTATTGTAATGTTCCTGCAAAAGTTTCTTCCCCTAAAGAAATTTAGGTTTTGCACTTTGAAATTATAGGTTTGCTTGGTGTTTTTTTTCCCTTTCATTACCTAGTACTGCCCTAACTAGAATGTCTCAGATTGAGTTGAGGGTACAAATGCAGACCTCTGTCAGTTAAAAAAAACACATACAAAAGCCCCAAAATGAACACCAGCATCTGGTTCTCTGCAGAGCAAGTAAACCAGCACTGGAGTTTAAAAGCCAATATTATTCTACGGTTTTGTAAAGTAAACATGCAACACAGCATATGAATTGGGTATTAATGACCACAGAAAATACTGGATAAGTAATATTACACACAACCATGTACTGACTGTCTGATTCAGACGAAAGTGTAGCACGGTTAGCAGCTATCATCTAAGTTCTAGCTTGAAGAGCAACTGCGTAAGACTTTGAGGCTTTGCTGCCCTCCTGTTACCTGAGGGGTCCTGTCCATCAGCCGACAAGGTAGCAGCACTTTTACTCCTAGCTAGGGAGGCCTGTGTGGGGGCCAGGAGGCGGCTGATTATGCTACTGTCCAGGGGACTGAGCTGGGAGCGACGAGCTGGATGACAGGAACAAACCAAAAAGGATCCAACATGAAATCGTATCATGGAAAAGACAAGCAGCACAAAGCAAAGGAAGACTGAGCACTGTTGCGAATCATCAGCGGTTTTGGGAGAACAATAACTGAAATCATGGAGGGGGAATTCCAAACTAAAAGCACAGAAGGGTTAAACACTGCAATCTCTCATGTTGCACTTCTTGTTCTTGCCTTGCTTAGTACAAGTCATTTTTATGTGCAGAGACTGGCACGTGTACAACAAAGGCGAATGCTGAATCCAGTCAAAGTATGAGACATTTTTGACTGAGCTCTTCAGAGCTACATTCTCTAGATTGCAGGAAAGGCTGTTTTAACATAATAAACAGAAGACTTGCAAGTCAAAGCAAGCAGTTATGGTCAAGCATTGCCTGCACACACAGATTCACATGGACAGCACCCATCATTCTCTCATACAGGAAAGACTCTGAAGCAGAAATAATTTCAACTGTTGGCAAGAGCTGCTAAAAAGGAAAGTTTCAGAATTGTTAACTCAGAGGGAAAAACACGTTAGACAAGGTGTTACTCTTCAGGTTTAGGAGGAGTTCCTAGGAAAGAGGTTATTTGTAACCTAGTGGGGAATACACAGGTCAAAAGAGACTGAAGTGAGAACAAGTTTCTTCCTTCTGCATGCACAAGGTTTACGCCAGCAGCAGGAACAGAGAAGTTGCTTTAAAACTGAATAATGAAAGGGAACTTAAAAAATCAAAGGTAAAATTTAACTAAGAAGTGAACAGATCAGTGACATTTTTACCATTTCTGACCCTTAAACCTACCAGCTCTCAAACAGATTGCTTTCTTAAGCAGAGAGACATGTTGCTACTCCTTGCAGTGCCATTTAAAAAAAAAACAAAGGCCTTCTTAGAGGATTTATTTTTTTGTCCAGAAGTAAAAATTGAACTTTTACCATTTTATCTTTAACGCTGGGTAACTAAAAAGCCATTAAGTAGTCCTTGAAATTTAAGACCTTAGGAAACCAGTGAAATCAAGCCTATCCAAACTTAAAAGGTTTTTTAAAAAATACTCAGTTTTATGAAACAACCACCTGGTTTTTCTTCCTTTTTCACTTTTTCTAGCTCTGGAGAGGATTGGGGTTTACTACTCATTCTACTCAAAGATGTGCTCCTCTTCTTTTCTGTTCCTCCTAGGGACCAAGCGTAAGGAAGATTATTTTTAACAAGATACGATTTTCTAAATTGTCACCACATGCTTTGCTTTTCCTAATCAGCTGAAACCATAAATGTATCATTATGAAGCACTATTTTCTCATGAGTTAAATGGTTTGGCTACCATTTGTCTACTTCCCCCCACCCTTCCACCTTTCAGAAGAATAAGGCTGGGTTAGAGACAGTTACCCAATATCTGGCACTGCAATGTACATAATGATATTTATGGCACAGTGCACAGACTGCATGAAGGCCTGAGTGAAAACATTCATAATGGAACTGGGACATGGTTTAAAGTCATCTTCAAATATCCCATTTACTGCCTCCCAATCCTCAAAACAAACTGGTTTCTAGCACCTTTCTGTTCCTCCTGCGAACCTTTGGGTGCTGACTGCTGGGAATGTGGAGGGACTTTGTTATTCAGTCTGTTTAATGAGGCACTTCTCTTTGTGGTACCTGGAAGTGAAAGTGCATGGATTAATTATGCTGAAAAGCCCAGAGGTCCCCTCCAACACCTGCCCCACTCCCATAAGACAGAGAGGAATGATTAAGTTGCTTTATAATATTGAATTCTTCAGATGCAGAAAAACTGGATCAGGGAAGAACTGCTTTATATAAAGCATTATTTCTTTTACTTCTGCATGTTTCTGATCACAGCAGCAGGATGTCAGCCACAACAGACTCTTGTCTGACCTACTGAGGCCATCCTTGTACAAGAGAATTTTAAAAGACAATTGCTCACATTCTCTATGAGTGAGCCTAGAATTAACACAGAACACAGGGTTAAGTGGAGATACTTCACTGATCCAGGACAATCATCATCTCATTTCAATGTTCTACTCCTTCACCCTCCCAGGCACACATGCAAAACAGAAGCAATCTGGTTCATTCTGAGACTGTATTTAATGTCCTGTGAATTTACCCATCTTTTAATCAAACAGACAGTTCTCCCCGAATGTCAGATTGAGAGCACAGAATCACTCTAAGTCGACCTCTACATCCTGACCACATAGATCACTTGGAGACCTATCCAAATTTGTTGTATTTCAGGCCACCTGAGACTATTTTCTCCAAACCGACTAAGGATTCACAAAGGATTTCAGGGTATGACAGTAAGTTTGAAAGCAATCCCAATTAGTTGATAATTAGTGACTTCCTTTGTAAGAGGTTTAATTAGAACTTTACAGCCCTGCTTCTGACTCATATTCAGAGCTGAACCCTGCAGACACATAATACAGAAATATAATTTAAAATCACAAGCAGCCTCGAGTGACTCAGAGCCTCTGCCAGTATAAATAGTCACTGATTTCCCCACCAGGCATACAGTGTACGAGCACAGATTTTTCTGCTGCATCACCTTCTAAAACGAACCAGCAAAAACACCTTTAGCTGTGTCTGTGTCAGGGACTCTTTCAGCACAGTTTACTTGATCAGAGGCTGCAGACTGGCAGAACACTGCAGCACAGACCTAGCTGAATCTGCTTTTGTATTAAACACCTTTTAGCTTATTCATCATTTTAGACAAACAGAAAAACAAAAGCAAAAACCCTCCATATTTGCAATACAGGCAGGTTCCTATGAAACTCTGGGGAGATTCCAAATAACAAAATCTCATGCTAAAACAAGCCAAAATATGTGCTTGTACAAATAGTTTTTATTATCCTAACAAGCATATTAGGACAATTCCTTGTCAAAATTGATTTTTTTCCTTCCCATTGGCAATCAAATGACTGAAGCTGTCTAACAGAACAAGGCAAACTTTAATTTTGTACTATTTCTATTTTGCTGAAATTTCAGGGAGTGAATTAAGGCATGCAAATCCATAGAGATTATGGGAAATTATCTGTGAATCATTCACCAAGATTCGACTTTAGTAACAGAATCACAGAAATAAAAAATAATAAACCAGCAGTTTTTACCATTGCTCTTCTTGTCTAACAGAGATCACATCAACTGGTTCAAAGCCCTGAACAGTCAAGCTGGATTAACAAATTGCATGAAATGCATCTGAGATCAAAATATGAAGTAAGTCACACAGCAGGGGAGGAGGGAGGAGTTTCATTCCACCTCCTGTCTCCTCCCCAGCCACAGCTGAGCAATGCCCCACTCCCAGCAGCCACACACTCACGCTTACTTCGATCTGAGGCATTTAGAAGAGCTGCAGATGATGGCAGGCATTTGCTCACGGCAGCCTCTGCCTGTCTGAGGTTGGCTGTGGAGGGCGAACGTTTGCTGGCTGTGGAGAGAAGTGATAACTTTAGAACTCGCCTTCATACGGAGCCTTTCACACCTTGCTGAGAGCTCACTCTCCAAGTATTACATCCTGAAAGCTATTTCTGCTTTTGTTTGATGAGAAACAGGCTTGATATCATTAGCACCAGTTGGGACAGGCACAGAAAAGGTAGAGTTTAGTGGAGTCGTGCCAGGATTTATGCATGAATGTGTGCAAACCAGGGATTTTTAAACACCGTGCCCCTAACACATAAAGACAAAAGCTACTGAAGTTGTCTGTTGTTATCAGACTGGCATGACACAGCAAATAACCACAAAATCTGGAAAATTTCTTTCTTCATTCCTGCCACATAGATATGTCAAAGTCAGTTTTTTAATCACTGGTTAATAAATCCAAACCAAAACAAATTACTTTGGAGGAATAAAACCAAGTCCAAAAGAAAGGCAAGAAAGCATTCCTATTTCTGATGGCCTCAGAAAGGTTGTCGTACTTTAAAAATTGCCAATTTTTCTCTAAAAGCTGCTCTTAAGTTAATGTTTCCTATCAAATCTGCAATTTTTCAGAAAAAAACATGCCACAAGAGGCATTAATTTTTTTTTTGGTATGTGTATACAGACACACACACACATAAAATCACATCTCATGCGGCAGAACTGCAAGTTTGTTATATGGCAGATAAATACCTGTTTATTAGTTTCAAATAATGTACTTTCAGGATGAACACTACTCCAGAGTGTGAAAGCCTTGGAAAAGCATGTACCTGTTGCTATGGCAACTCAGTAAGCAGAAAACATTAATGTACACAGAGTGGTGCAGACCAGCACAACACACACACACGGAATTCTATACATCTAACACAAGTAATCGATTTTACTGACATTCCAGACAGCAAAGATGATTAATCCGAACTCATTAGTGCATAAGACACAGCACCACTACTCACCACAAAGGCAACATCTTTTTCCTTTGCCAGCATGCTACAACAGCCCCTTATAGCCACAGCCAGGACATAAGGATTCCTATGGATACCCCCATGGGAAGCTCTTGTGACAGTGAACAAGAGCAAAGAAAGTCCCCATGAGATGAGGGAGATCTACTGAATCTAGTTTGGAAATGAAGATTTAAGCTTAGTGGATGCTTTCCCAACAAAACCAAAAGAAGAAGAAAAATAGGGGGCATTTTATGAATGGAGTCTAAGAACTGGGATAACTAAACAGCCTTAAGAGGTTTAATATACAAAAATCGGGAAGATCATAATTCACATACTTGGGTGTTTTTGAAGGGGAAGGCTACCCTCTAGTGTCTGCTCTCTGAAAGGAAATTCTGGCTCCTGCATGAACTCAACTGAGTCCAAGGCCTCCAAAAATCACAGAGACACTTCACACAAATTTCTCTTGGTTCAATTTAGCACTTCACCACTCGCATGAAATCTGAGATTTGGTTTATCACCTGCTGGGACCCAGGTACACAAGTCAATGCTTTTTCAATCAATACATTTGCACAATCAGATGGCCTCAACTTTTTCCCTACCTCACCCACAGAACAGCCTCTGCAAACTTTAAAGCTCCTTTCTCTAGGAAAAAAAAAAAGCTTTAGAAGACAGGCAGGATATTCCTGAGCCAGTCAGTCTGGTTATGCAGCTATTTATGAAACATCATTTGAAAAAAATACCTCAAATATCTTCTTTGGGGGAAAGTTAGAAAACCTCCATCAAGAATGGAAGAAGCACACAGCCCATGTGATACTAACTTCTCCATTTTTCTAATGGAAGGGGGGAAAGCAAACTGCAGCAGCGAAGCTGAAGAAAGCACATGTCTGCCACACAGCAGGAGCTGGAACTGGGCAAGGAGCTGGGAAATATGGGATCTTAAGAAAATCACTCATAGTGAGTAGCTTCCAATCCTCACAGGGTTTCACTGAGAGAGGGTGCTGCAGCATTGCCTGAGGTTGGATAACATTAGGCTACATGAACTAAGATTAGCTGACTCTCACTTCCTTCCAAATTTCTACTAGGACAAGGAAGCTCTTTATTTAGCAAGGAGAGACTCTGGGAGCCCCATTTCCATTCTAATAGCATGTCCCCAGTCCTGATGCACCTGAACCTCTAGTTCTGCTCAGCAGGCACCACTAAAACACCCCTTTTACCAGGACTGCGATCAAGGATGCTTTATTGCACAGCCTGGCCATTTCTCTTGGCAGAGAAATGTCTGCTTCATCTTAGCACTGCCTGCTTCATCTTAGCACTGACAGCAATGCCATTAATGTAGCACTTGACTCTGGGGCTTTCATCCATTTTTATATTTCACCATCAGTGGGATGCCTGCTGTGGTCTCATGAATCACACTGAACATCCCAGAGAACTGCTGATGGCTGGGGAAATGTTCCATTACATGGGCTTCACTTTCCAGAGCTCACTATCACCCAAAACCTCTGCTCAGCCACTCACTGTTACTAAATATTACTTGTGACACACCCAGTTCATGGAAGACATACCTGATTCTGTTGTTGTTGTTGTTTTTTTTTTTTTTTTTCACAGCACTACAATAAAAAAGAATGCCTTTTGTCCTAAAATAATTAAAGAATATTTGAAATCAGTTCCCCAAATGGTTCTCATTTTAAGAAATGGGGCTTTAATCCTAAATCTGCCACAGAATTTGACAGTGGAAATATAATATTGCATTGAAATTTGCTCCAGATATGCAGTTAGAGAAGGTGCACTATTCAGCCACAATGATGTAATGGAGTAGAGCTCATATGGTGCAATTTTTCAGAGTAAAAAAAAGGTAATTGTTGTCTTTCCCCAGAAAATATGCAAATATAAAGCAAAATAGATCATATAAGGATTTTTTAGAAAGCCAGCTGGACTTAAGTATGCCACACGGCTTAGGCATATTTTTAATAATAATTAAGTAATGAGTTCTCAAAGTTAAAAAGAACTACTCTGAAATAGGGATAAATATGAGAAATGTAAAGCTAGGCATGGTTCCACATTATCCACCCCATACATCATAGCTTCATGTTTGAAACACTAACTTAAAATCAAACACAATTTTAAAATAATGTAGGGGCACAAGGGTTTGACTAGGACATTGCATTACCTGTTTATCTCCACAGCAATTTTTTTTCCAGATTGGTGCCAAGTTGTCCAAATTGATCTACTGCTGCTGAACTATCTGCATAGTAACTTCATGATGCATAAATCAGAGTTTGAGCCCCCATTATTATATCATTGCATTTGTGTTGCAAGATATTTTATTCTTAAAGTTGCTTCAGCAGCACTGAAGGTCTTCCTTCACAATGGAAAGGACAGACAAGGCCCATTTCCTCACATAAATCAGGAGAAAGTAAAGAACATTATTTTGTGTTTGTTAGTAGAATAAAACCCAGTGCTTTCTTGAACATGTAAGACAAATGTGATTTCCCAGTTTCAAGGTTAAATGATATTCAGTAGTGTGAGATACAGTAAATCGATTTATATATGTAGCCAAGGAATACATGCAAAGCAGATAAACCAACCTGGCCAAACCGCCTGATTTTTGAGAAAATTAGGGGCTCATGATGTGCAGGGTAAGGGAAGAGAAGTTAACTAAAATACACATGCTTCTGCTGTGTTGCCAGAGTAGTTAAATCATACTCAGTCAGACCTTCAATGCATTTTCAAGTCTCACTTGTCTGTGTCACAGACAGCTGCACTGCATTAGTAACGTTGTGGGCATGCACAGACTGTCAGGATTCAGATTCAGCTGGGTCTCAGCTTTGAGTTTTCATCTCAATCTAGCTACAAGAAACAATTTTACTTATTAAACATATGCATCAGTGATCCAAAGTATTTCTATGAATGGCTCAGTCTGTGCACTGGCAAGTGCCAGAAATCAAATGAAAACACAATTCTTGTACAGAATTAGCTTTAGATAATTGGGACAGCTCTGATTTTGCAAAACCCTTCATGGACCAAGTATCGAACTGCACAAGAGACCTATTTCCTTTCACAAAGTTTCACCAAAATATCATTTGATTTTGCAAATGTTACTTCAACTGCTGGTAAACCAAAACAAGAAGGAAATAAACCAAGCCCTACCATGTACTTTTTGCAAATTAAGAAGCAATGAAACGGTCTGAAATTCAAACCCTTAAAACCCTCCAAATCTTAGATGACTGAACTAATTTATATTCAAATACTTGCCAGTAGGAATTTCTCTTCTCCCTGTGCTGTATCCAGGCCTCTTTAAAAACCCAGATACACAGAGTCTTTCCCTGAAAATTCCCTCAGGGTGCCATGACTTAAGCTATAGTTGAATTAGCTGGGAGGGATAGCCAAAATGAGGGGGGCTGCTTTCTACTTAGGGATCACATTTGTTGCACAGCTGGCCAAGATCCAGGAAAAGATCTATAAGATGATTTTCCTTAGAGAGCAAAGAACTCAAGTTTAAAAGGTTAGTAGTGAGTGTAAAACAACAGAAATTTTAGAAATCAATACCACCAGTTCCACCTTCATCTGTGTTCTGTTGCTCTGAAGAAGAAAAAAGTTTGTAAGCTAAGTCACGAGGTCAAATACCAAAAAAATGCAAGTTAACCAAAAAATGGGGATGCTGCACGTCATAATGATAACTAATATAATATCAAAGCACTTTCAAACATGTTACTAACACACACTCAAGTTGACAGAAAAAGACAGTATCACACTCAGTACAATTCCAACAATACAGAAGACAGGCTGAATTGAAGCTTTTTTTGATTTATTTTATTCCTGACCAATAATTTATGTTATTTATTGGTAGTTAGGCAGTGCATGAAAACATCCCTTCCTGAAATCTTTATTTGCTGGTCTGATTTCAGAATGTTTACAAGCAGAAAGTGTTAATTGTGAAACAGGAAATTACCTGAGTTCAAATTAAAGACTGTTAAAATGCATCACCTAATCCAGAATAGAATCCATGTTCCATGTCCACTGCATCTCCTTACCCATTTCTGGGCATTCAAATAATTGGTCAGCATTCCGTAACTCCAAGGGTGTGTTTAAAACATTTTAGATGAGATATTAGAGTACAACTGGGTATTTTTGGTTTCATCACCAGTCTTAGCACTCCATTACATGAACTGTGTTTGAAGGACTCTGAATCATTGTAATAAGATCGTAACTCCCCAAATCTGATGTTTGAGGGCCGGCAGTGTTGTCACATATTGTATTTCCCATGGAGATTCTCTCCAGCTCTTCCCAAGGTCAAAAACAGCTCTAAGTCTGAGCAGCACCTCAGGGCAAGTACAGATATGACATTTTCCCATGAGCTACCCACAGATCCTGCTTTAAGATCCAAGACAGGAAAGGATACCCAGGTCCCTACAAATAGCGCTGCATCTGCCAGTGCTCACACAGAATATTCTGTGATTTTAGTCCTACTAGAAACAGTGCTGATTACCTGTTTTGCCTTCTGAGTCTGGAGTTACAGACCCCCCCCATGACCATCTCTTCTGTCGTGTTTCCAGCCGCTGATTCCGTTCCAAGGTGCGATGCAGAACTGCTTCATAGCGCTCCTACCAAACAGCATCTCCATGAAGCTTGTAACTGTTAACCCAGCCACACCAGGAAACAAAATATAGACACCCCTCCCCCCACCGCCCCAGTATGATTTATAATCTGTTTCACCAAGCTTTTGTTACAAAAATTATCATGCAAAGAATGTTGAAGGCAATTAATGGCCTCAAAACACTGCAAACATGATTAGGTTGAGCTAAAGCACAGAAAATCTATTCTATTCTTTACTTAAAATAGCCACCAAACAGATTTCCTATTCAGTAAACAGCACTACTTATTTTCTAAATAGGGATGAACCCTAAACTGAGCAAAAGTAATTGGTTACCCTTGAAACTATTTTTATGATGAAGTTATTTCTAAAAGGTGATAAGAATTCTCCATTATAAAATACCAAGTATAAAGTTATCTGGGTTTCCAAAGAACTATAAAAACAATGACCCAGGTCTTAACAGGCATTGACATTATGAGAGATGTGATGAAACCAGGAACAGCAAGACATAAAGGCAAAACTGCAAAAGAAGACCAGTCAACTTCAGGCCTCAGTAACCATTGCTGACAGGACAAAGGGGGTTGAAAGAAGCTTTCACTGCTGTCTCCAGAACTAGCAACTGCCAGCAGGGGAGCTTTAGCTCTTGTGCATAAAGACGAACTATAACCAAGCTAGACTCTTTCTTGCCAGCCAGGTTTCCACACGTGTCAACAACACATTTCTCTTCTGGAATAGCTATATCCCAAGTGATCTTTTGAAGCAGTATTTCCTGCAGATATACTGCAGTAAGATGTCAAGGGAACTCATTATACAGCCACTTCTCCTGCCTGGGGACACAAGCCTTTTACCTTCTTTCAACACCATTTCACAACACAAACCAAAAGAGTCACCGTGAAAAACACACAATGTAAACCTGGAAGGAAGGGAGGGTTCTGCCCAGTGACAAAAGATAAAACTAAAAGTTTTTGTTTGAAATATAAAGCCTAGCTTCCCTTCTGTTAGAGAAACCTGAACTAGAGGTTACCTAAGGTGCCAAAGTACCCAGATATTATGTAATCTGTAGATTGTATTTCCATGCAGGTATCTGCAGTGCAGTAATTCTTCAGTCAGAGTTTAATACATAGGCTTCACTTTACAAATGACAGGAATGAGCTCAAAGTCTCAATACAGTGAGCTGCAGAGATGTGCAGAATTATGGAGCAGCTGTGGGGGCACAAGTATCTGAATTTTCACCATGGCAAATGGTCTTCAAGATTCTTAGAACCACTTCCTTTTCCACAATATTTGCTGCTGTGCTGCTGCTTCTACCTTATTAGATGATTAACTAAACGAGACTTGGCTGAATAAGTTAACAATAATGTTGGGGGCTGTGCACTTTGATGCACTTCTGTCTACCAAACTTACAACTGTATATGGTATCTTGCTGGTATCTTTTGCTCTGCTCCTCCAGAGTACCACAGTCAAGATCTATTTTCACTTTCTGATTGAAAGCAAGGTTTAACAGGTCAAATCCATACTGTCTTCCCACCTTCCAGATTCTGCATGTGTAACTCTATGTAGATCATCTCCAGATGAGTAAAAGACAAGGTTAACACCTCATTGCTAGTCCTTGTCTTCCTTGATTATTCACCCTGGTGGCCACTTAAACATATCTACCATCCTCAAAACCACATGAATGAATGTAATAAATTTAAAGGTAACACCTTTTTGAAGCATAAGGGATGCTTTTTACATAGGGTAGATGCTTAAAGAAATGACACTGCACTGGACTGCAGTCACAGCCCACCCAAACATCCAGCAATGTAAACTATTCCATGAAGTTCAAATGGAATATCAATTTGATCACATCCAGGAGCTGATAACAGAAAACCAAACACCAGTGTAGAATACTGCCAGTCAAAAAGGGCAGCAAAGATGGATTGCTAGAACAGTGTAACAACTGGACTCCAAAGCAGCAGCCAGCCAGGCTTAGAGGCTCTTCACCAATGACCCACAGCAAGTTCTTACAGCCAGCTGACAAAAGCACAGATGTGTCATGCTTCCACTGCTGACAGCCTGGAAATGAACTCTTTCAGAACTTGCACATTTAATAAGCACTAACAGAGCTACTTGTCAAAAGGATGGAATAACTTCATGCATTTATTTCTGCTATCAGCCTCTATCCACTGAGTGGAACACTCAATGGATAGAGGCTGATAGCAGAAATACCAAAACACTGCTCTGTGCATGTGCAGTCAGAGCAAAAGCCAGTGAGAACAGTCACTACACAGTTCAAGGCAGCAAATGACAAATACACAGACAACATCACCACCATTCATCATACAGGAATGCATTCTGATTTGGAAGAACTAAGAGAATATGAGTCTCAGGCCACAGCAGGACTCCAAAGACGCAAGACACAGAAATATGAGAATAACGTCTAAGACCTGTCACTCATGCTGATTTACAGACGGATTCATCTGGAAATCGAGGAATATGGGGTGGGGTTTTTCCTCATATGAAAAATAGTCAGTGCTCAAACAGTCACAGCTCCTGAAGTCCTGAGTGCCTCAGCTGTAGCTAACACTCCATGGGGAAGGTGGACACATGCCTACATAGCCCACTGTAGATGTGGAAAATACTTCTATGCTCTAACACATTCATCATTTCCCTAAGTTTCTCATACACACCACTCCAGAGCATGGTAATGTACAAAAACAATGTAGTTCTTCTAAACTATAGAACTTTGATGTGTGTTACCTTTTCCTCCTCTATTTTTTGTTTCCTCTTTTCTTCTACTGCTGCCCTCCGTTGTTCCTCTTTTTGCTTCATTTCTTTTAGCTTTCTCTGCCTTTCTTCTAACTGTTTTTCATACTGGAGTTTTGCTTTTCTCTCCTTTTCAAGGATCTGTGTCTCTTTGGCAGCTGTAAGAATATTTTTAGGAAAAAATTAAAATCAAACTTAGCCATTCACTGATATTGCAATGTAACTCGCAAGCAAGAGACTATCCAAGCAGAATTCTTACCACTTAAAGTGAAAATGTATAGGAAGATGAGCTTGTAAAGGTGGATGACATCACACATGACAGCACACTCATCTTTAATTCTGTCCCCAGGTTGGAAGTGGAATTAGAAATTTGCCTGCGACTAGGCTTTACTGTCTAGACAGGAATATCAGGATATGTATATTCCCTATATTAAGCATATTATCAACATAATAGTGATGTCTCTGTAAGGAAGCAGTAAATTAAAAACCAAACAGTAGAATTTTCTATGTTGTACTTTTCTTTTTTTTTTTTTTTTAGAACAAAATATAGTAATATTTAAGGCACTGAGTGACAAGATGGAAGGATCCTACAGTTCCTGCACTAGAGTTCAAAATAGTTATATCACTATTCTCTGCAGCCTCCACCAAGGAACAGCTGTGTACAGTTCAACAGGAAGCCTCAGGTCCTGTGACACAAAGCTAGAACACACAGGGTATTTTCCACGGCCAGACAGATGAAATGAACCAAGAGACCAGATAATCACACCAACAATGCACAGGCAGCATCTACATACAGGGCCCCCCAAATTTTTCTGAATTTTATATGCACCATAATAGTACCCTGTTCCCGTATCAGGATAATACAATAATTCCTGTTGTTGAGAAACAAACATACAGCTCAGAGAGACATCTCTTCTCACAACTGGGAGGCCAAGACCCAGGACTGCAGGGCACACTGTGACCCTTTCATCTCCTGTTACACACACATGCACTGATTCACATCACAAACAGCATAAAGCTGGGCAAGAGTTTTCTGCTGTTCTCTACTCTCAGATTCCCTGCTAAGATAAAGTGTATCCTGCTGACACTTCAATACAGGAGTCATTTCAGTGTGCTGGGAAACAAGGGAAACAGTGTTCAAGGCAAACAAGCCATTCAAGTAGCTAAATCTTTTTTGGTTTTCTCTGAATCAGCATTCTCCAAACGTCAGTCTTCAGGACTATAGGAAGGAGTTCTAAGCTGAAGTTTTATTTTCGAAAGTGTTTTTGTTAAGGCTTTCAATAAGGAACTGGCTAAATTTGCTGGGTGGTCACTAGGAAATGGAAGGTCAGAAGTGACATAGAGCTTCAACAAGCTAAAACTCTCTACAGTGTTTTCCTCTGAAATCAAAAACTTCTTCAGAAGGTTCACAGAAGGACACTGATCCAAGACCAAGAGCAGACCTTGTCTCTTGTCCCCAGCACACTGACAAAAAGTGACAGAACATGGAGTAAGGGGGACAGTAATTCCTTTAACAGAAACATTTTAGAAAATTATATTTTAAGTGAAACATGAAAATACCATGTTGCTTTTCCCGCTCTTCTCTACGCTCCCTGGCCAGTCTTTGCCTTTCTTCTGTTCTTAGCATGGAACCATCTATCACTGTCAAAACAAAAACAGAAGACACATAATTATCAATGAATTTGAAAATTCAAATTTAAATAAAAATATCTTTACTATCAAAAGGAGAATGAAAGTCCCTGAGAGATACACACACCACCAAAACACTGCAGGCTCTATACAGAGATTAAAGATATCCTCTGAAAAATTCACAGAAAGCTGAACATCCTCCTTTTCCCCCTCTCCATTCCCTCACAACACTATTTTTAATAGGATCAAGAGAAAGCAGACATCATATTAAAGGCTCAATAGGTATAGTCAAAAGAAAGCCTAAGAGGTCAGACAAGTGAGAACATACTCTATTTCAAATTCAGATCTGATCCTCATTCTTGTACATATTAACTCCCACGAAGAAGAATGACAGGAATTTAGGAAAATGTCATCTGGGAACATGTAGTTCACCTCTCATGACAAATTCAGAGCACCGTAGGACAGCTCATTGGCAGACGAAGCAGAACCAAGACTTAAGCAGTCTTTGCAGGTATAAAAACTTGAATTTCAGCAAGAAGTGATCTGGTAGCTTCCCCAGTTACCATAATTTATTTTTGCTGTCATGCCCTGCTTACAAGACAGGCAACTTCAACTGAACTCTGAGCCAGTCTAAAGCAGAAATTTGTCAGCAGAACCAGACCTACAAAGTATCTACCAGGTGCTCTGATGCCTCCTGAAGAAAGAGCACCAAACTCCTCTCTTAATATGTTCTTTTCAGTCTCTCCTTTAACTCTTCCATGTGAGCCCAGCACTTCATTAAGAGCAATGACCTATAATTATACCTGGTTTAGTTGCTGTCTTTATCGAGGTCTGGACTGCAAGAGGGCTAATGCCACTTTGGCTTCTTCTTTCTTCTGCTATGGCTTGGGCTGCAGCAACTGTGAGAAAGAATCAATCCACATTAAGAAAAGCTCTACACCTGAAACTCATGAAAAAATATATAAAATAAATACATAAAGTTCTATTTGAGGTTGCTGATTCATTTATTAAAAAACTAACTAGAGGCTGCTCAATTTGTAAGGAAAAACTTGTCAAATGAGACTTGAGACCTGGCATAGCTATTTGTTGTAAAAACATTTACCAAACCTTATGTTTTAAGACTACAGAGTTTCAAAGATTAAACTTCTTTAATAACTCTTCTAAGACAAACCCCATTATTTTGTAAAGTTATGCCTGACTTACACTTAATAATAAAAACTCTTTGCTACCACATGAGCATTTGCGGGCTGGACACATGTATAATAGTCCATTAGCACTACTAGAATCATATTCTGATGAGACCCAAGCAGGGAGAGGTCTATGAAGACCTGTCATTACCTCATGACATGAAAGAAAAAGGGCATTAGCTGCATAAAGTAAACCATTACATACTTATAACATACTTCTGAAACCAGATCTTTAAAAAAAAAAAAAAATTAAGTATAAATTAGACTCCAAAACAGTGATTTGGGCATTTGTGCAGAGACATTCACCTTATGTGAGTTTCACCAAGGTGACTTCAGCAAAATGCAGGGCTACAACTCACAGATAATCACAAAGAAAGGAAATGCTACCAACGTTAACTTCGCAAAGTAACAAAACCCATTAACAAGTCAGAGAGACTAATCTACTGTATCACTTTCCCCAGATTTTCTGTTTTGGTATCAACCTTCTCTGATCATCTGGCAGGGTGCGAAGAGTTACAGGGAAAGCAGGTAGGGCAGCCTGTAAGACAGCATTACCCCAGTGCCCTGCACAGCTGAAACAGAAGTGTCCTCACACACTGCCACCTTGTTCTCACCTCGGCTGACAGACACTGGAAGCTCGACAGGGTTCCATGGAAAATCCCAACTTTCAGGGGAAGCAACGGAAAACATAATACAACCACCCACACATGAGAAAGTTGAGGCCAGTTTTACACAGAAAAGGCAAATCCACAAAAGGAACATGTAACGTGCTGTGATCTCAACCAGAACGTGAAGGATCAATAGTACAATTTGCTGTTATATTTTTAAAAAGAAGACTACAACTTTGTCAATGATCTGACTTCCCTTTAATAAGAGTAGTGCTGAATGCAAAAGAGGAAGGAAGAGTCTCCCTCTTCTCCATGCATTGCCATGACAACTAGTTGTGTCATGGTAATAACCCTCCCTAAGGCTGTGCCCAAGAACAATCACCTCAAAGTGTTTAATCCCATGTGATTTCAGTGATAAATGCTGATTACAATACTTATTCAGCAACTCTAAATTGTCACCCGCAGCTGTTGCCATGCCTTGAATTAATTTTTCACTGCAGCAGCAAACAAAAGTCTTCCTCAATCCCATCCCATATATCTCTGAGGCTTTTTGCAAACAAGTCAGAGACCAGATATACTACAACACGATGAGATTACCAATTGGCAAAAAACCAGGGGTCACTGTATTTTCACTATCTAGATCAGAAAAGTCAGACAAAAATCTGATTTTTGTACACTGTTGCATATCACATAGATGGGAATATAGCGCAAAAAAACACCAAGTAGAGAACAACAGAATTACCTATTCTAACACAAATAGAAGTGAAAACAGCCAGCGGAAAAGCAGGTGCTCTAAGAGCAGAAATGTACAGCTAGGGCATTCATATCCAACTCGTACATCACAAAAGGTGAAGGAACAGAAGCTTCTTCAAATACCACTTAGATTTTAGACAAATACAGAAATCCAGGTACATCTTTCCTCAAGGAGGGAGACAGGGGTGCCCAAGCAGCCTGAGTGAACTCAATCCAGGCAGGAAATTATCCCAACAGAACAAATTCACTCTGCACCTAAACCAGCTTCAGTTAAGACCAACAACGGAATTTTGCTGAGGCTCTCAAAGTTTAAATATCCAATTTTCCACTACAAAGTCATAGTAAGAAGCAATCTGCAATTAAACACTTACAAGATTATTTTTATTTTACTTGCAGAAGTATTTTACTATTAGACGTCTTGCTGAACAAACCAGTCATAATGGATATGGGGGATTATGTATTTATTTACTCAATCAAAAACAAACATACAGTTGGAATAATGTTCATGATTAGAAGGCCCTGATTTAAAAATGTGTCACATCTGCAAAGCAATTAGTCAGTTTATTTTAATTAATTAAGGATGCAGAAGATTACTTGAGGTTCTGTAAGACAGGAAAGTGGGTTACAGAAACAGTTCAGCATGCAGAGGACACAGAGGAGAAAAATGTCTAGAAATACCCAGCCAGAGGATTTTGCACAAAGTTTTTCTGTATGTCAGATAAAATATTTTATGTTCACTCCTTCAATGCTTTGTTATTTGCAGGGAAACAAAGTGCTTACACATTTGAAAGTAGCAGATTTAAGGCACAAGGCGTGCACCTTTGTGTCTCATGGATGTGATCAGTTTAACTAACAGAAAGCCAGAATCAAATGTGAACTGGGGATCTGAACAAAAGATTAATAAGATAGGAACAGACATCACATTAGATACATCCCTGAGATATGTGAGCTCAATTTCACTGAGTCCCTGGTCAACAGACACCTTTTATGGCCCTTGATGATTTCATGGTAAATTTACAACACAAAACTGTGATTTTCAAAGTCCACATTCTACTACAGTAAAAGAAAATGCATTGCATATTGCTGCACTGTGCAATCTTTAAAAATGCCTATCTTGTTTTGCTTTAATATGATAAAAGAAACCTTAATAATGAATATATTTAAATGGTTTTTGGCACAGATACCTATAATTTCCTTGCCTAGTTTTCCATAATGAATGTAGGTCTGCTGGAGCAAAGCTTCATGGAAAAGAATTTTCCACAAAATGTACCTCTGTAAAATAAGCCCAGTACTTCTGTAATGAATCAGGATACCCCAGAACAGGACCGCAGTTAACAACCATTTCACTAGAATCCATGCCACATGTTGCATTACTGGGGGCGGAGGGGAGGGGGGGGGGGGGGAGCTTCATGGAAATATTCAGCAAATTCCCTGGAGAAGAAAAATTCTCTTAGAGTCAAATTAAATCTCATTTCTATTCTGAGCTTGCCCTCCCACAGTAGTCTTCCACAACAATACTTTGTGATCAGCATAACGCGTATGTTTATTTTACAGTAGTCTACCTTTAAGTGCTCCAGGTAAAATTAATAAAAGTATAAGCCGTGCATGAGGCCAATAATAATGATAATATCTGCATTCATGCATAATAAAATAGAGCTATTTGAACCATGAAATGATAGGGTAGTTTGGGAAGCAGCTTTCCTTCTGTGCCCTCATCACCATTTAGCACCCCAGGTCTGGCCAAGCAAGTGAGAGAGAAACCAAACCCACATGATGCCACAAGGCATCAACAGAAGCACCAGGAGGTGATATTCTAGATAAATCCAACTCCCCGAATTTCAGCTCACGACCCACTGGCAGTGCAGGTGCTGAGGTGCCTCCCTCACATGGAGCATGACGGTACCTCCCTTCCCTGATCAGGTTTCCAATATGCCCTGAGGAGACCAGCGCTAAAAATAAAACTCGATTTCTATTTCAACCCCTGCACACGGCTAATACCCTTGGTCCCTGCCAAGACTGGCAAAGAACCCGCTGCTGTTCTTAGTAAACCTCATTAGGGGCTGAAGCTGCCCTGTCCCTTTACCCGGCGAGGTCCAGGGCTTCCATCCCATCACGTCCCTGGTGTCCACCAGCCGCCCGGACACTGCCCCACTCGCTCTTCCCTCCCGCTGCAGAACGACAGAGGAGAGCAGAATGTGCTGACTTTCACAGCAGTCCTCCTGCTTATGATTTAATGACTCGTTATGCAAAGCAAACGGAAAAATCCCAGACTAAGCCTCTGAAACAGGGGATGTTAGGAGGGCTCCTGGATGTTACACATCATTATGATTCTAAGTGTGTCCATAAAAGTTTAAAGCAGGCAACAAGAAGGCCATAAGTAATCCACGAATCAAAAGTGAACTTTCCAGCAAAATATCTCTGATTCTATAGCAAATTATGCCAAATCAGCAAGACACCATTTTTGTCTTGCTCTGCTACAGGGAGCTACAGTTTGCCAATAAGTGTTCAGATCCTTTTAATACATTCTTTACATATTCTCAGGAAAGATGAGGAAAGTCAGCATTCAAGTTTGAGATTTTAATGGACTGCCTTTTAAGGTGATTTTCACTCATTAATTAACATAGTTGAATCGAACGGACGGATATACAAGACCATATGTTTGAAGCTTTAAGAAAAACTAGGTATTGGTTTTTACACCACTGCTCCTTGTTCAGACGATGCCAGAGGAAGGATGCACCTTCACACAAATAAGTGGACAACACAGAAAAGTTTCTAATTACGAAGAGAAAGCCCTCTCTGTGCGCATTCCACTTTTCCCTGTTTTCCCCTTTTCTGTCTTCCCCTGTTGATCTTCACATCCTATCTTTGGGCTGCAAGGACTGGTAGGCTCCACAAGCAAACACGTGAGCTTCCCAGTAGGCACCTTCTGATGGACCAGCTGGAAGGCAGATGGTTCTCCTGTTTTGTCTGGGCAGCCACCAGATGGGAAGCACACGGATCTCTAGAAAGCAGTGCGTGTTCTCAGCTTCAGCAGGCTACAGGAGCTTCCTGTTGTCTTATCTCTGCCCCAGACTCCATTTGCAAACTTTGTCCTATATTTATTCCCGACATGGGATACCTATTTTACTGCCTTTATGTCCTTTCCTCCCTTCAAGACCATTTCTGCAGCTAATTCTGTACAACAATCTGGTTTTTCTCCCAAAGTTCAAGGCAGTTCAGGGTGATTTCTTCAGTTCATCACAAATTTTCATCCCACTGGAAAACCTGACACAAGCATTCCTTTGCGGTATATGAATTAGCAGCTCCACGAGTTAAGTATTTCAGACATATTTGCAAGAACTGAAGTTTTTACTTATCTTTAAACATCCACATTCAGATTAAGACCTGGAAATCTTTTTTTAAAAACCACATAATTAACAAAATTACTTATTTCTATATAAGGAAACATGCAAAGATACAGTTGAAGCAATCTCAAAGACATATCATGATACTCATTCAGTGCAGGGTATGACCAGAAAGGCACCAGGAAGGCTGCCAGCTAATTTTTGCATTGATCTCCGTACACTTTGCCTTAGAGGAAGTGCATAATCCAAACCAAACTTGACTCTAATACAAGCACAGACCAAGGCATTGAAATTTGTCTTTAACAGAACTGGCAGCCATCTCCAGAAACTGGCAGTCAGAGATGTTACACCATTGCTCAAGAGCCACATCAGAGAAGTACCATCCTTACCACCTTCAGTTGTTTTAACACTACTGGAAACACACCTGTGGAGTCTCACTGACTCCCACTGTCACTGGAGTATCTTATTTTGACCTCACTTACACAGTTACACTTCTTGTCACTTAATGGAAAAAGCAACTGCCAGCACAACACTCAGAAAGGACAAAGATATATCACCTACTCTTGCAGAAGCCATCATAAGGTTAGTAAGAAGCACTGTCTGCTGTGCTGACACAGGGCTGACAAACTAAATCTGCCCCCTTCTCTGGAAAAGACACCTGGCTTCCACAATTTGGGGTTCTTTATTAGTGAGGTGTATTATTATTCATCTCCTGAGAGAAATTAAGTGGAACGACAGCAGAAACTCTACTCACATGAAGACCCTTGTAAACCTTCTCAAGTTTAGCAGAAATACTTACCTGTTTCTGCATACTGGAAATTCCAAAGTATCCTAATACACAGGATGAAAATGAAAGCAGTCTATGCAATGAATATGCCCTTTCATAATTTCAAGTGGATTCATTGTGAAATTTACTGGTTATGTGACATAAATGCTTATATATAGGTGTACACAAATTTAACAGTCCCAACTGGACCAAATTAGACACAGGTTTAACAGCTATGGAAGGACCCAAAAGATAAAATGGTGGAGTTTTAATCAGAGTGGAAGACTATCAGTAACCAGACTGCTGTACAAATAATTTTCTCTATTTAATAGCAATGTGCCTCAGGAGTACATATGTTGTCCCTCAATGTTGGACTGGCTTCCCAGATGCCAGAGCAGTCCCACTTTAACCTCCTCTGCACAGCTCAGTTTCCACTGGAATTCTAGCTCAAGCAATGGCAAAAGCTACAGACAGAAATCAGCTCTCTGCTTTCCTCCTCCAGCTCCGGAGGCTGCCTAACACTGACTCCTCTTCACACTCCTGCACAGCCATGGCAAAAAGTAACTTCAAGACAAACTCTTGCTCTGTTCTCTTTTCTCACATCTGTTTTTTTCATTGTGTTGTTTCTTTCTCTTACAGTGTACTATCCATAACACTGGCAACAGCTAACCTCACGACTTCCCTCTTTCCTGAACAGTTTGGGTTTTTTTCGCTTGCTAGAAGCATGGCCTTGAAAACGCTTTTGTCCCCTTGTTTGCAGGCTGTGGCTATTGTTTAATTCACCCAGCCCAAACAATGTCAGCCCAGACCACAGCCTAGCACTGCGAGTCACGAGTCACGACGGACTCGAGACAAGTCCCGTGAAAACAACATTTTGAGCTTTCTTTTGGTGGAAGGATAGCAGTACCTTTACAAGACAGCAGTGAAAACTAATGCTTTTGCCTTTAACACTTCATGAATTTCTCATGGAAAATTCAGAGCTCATTCCAACACTGTGTGTTTCAGAAGGAGAGAGACTGGTGTTGGCATTTGCCCACAACAGGCCAGTCTCAAATCAAATTACTCAATACAGAAAAGTGCTGCAGGACACTGACAGGTCCATAGTGTGTTAAATGCAGCAAAACCTCTGTCTAAAGCAGAAGAGAGGAGTGTAAAATGTAAAAGGAAATAAACAGCACATTTTCTTAAAGCTGTACAGTTCACCCAGCTAATTAAAAAATAAAGGCACTGTGACACTCCACTACATGCAATGTAAGACCACAGCGAAGTAATTTAAGTCCCTGCCCCAAAGAGCTTGAAGGATAAGTGAAATGTGGCAAATAGGTATAAAAAAAGCAAGCAGGAAAAAATAGCTAAAGAGACAAATAAAGAGACTATATTTTCTTCTAAATTCATTACCCAGTGGCAGAAAATCTTTTAAAGAAATTTGAAAGTGAGTAAGGTGACACTCACTGATCTGGTCTGGAGATGAGTGTGCTTGGTTTTAATGTCCAGAACACAACATACATACTATTGATCAATCCCATGCTGCAAAAATAAAAATGTTCCTCTAAGAAGTTCTCTTGGCAAAATTAAACAGAGGACAAGGTTTGAAATTAATAAACTAATAAATTATATTAATTATGTTCTTTAAGTGTAAAGATTCCTGCAGTAGTTCTATATTCTTGTAGCCAAGCCCTCTTGGGCTTGGGAGAGAAATTTAGCACCTTGGAAGCTTTGAAACACTTGCCCAGAGAACAAGCCACTACAATATCTATGCTCACTCACAAGATTCAGGTCAGTGCATTTAAACAACAGAGAGTGTCTCTCAATTAAGAGACAGTTAAGTACTCATAAAATAGTATTTTAGAAGTTCTCTGTGAATTATGAAGGCTAAAAACACTATGAGAAAACAGAGAGCATGTTCAGTGGTAACTGTTTTCTTCAAAGGCAACCAGTTGGGGATCCTTCACCTATAAAGTGGAAGTTCCAAACTGACTGGAATATAAAAATAATTTTGATGAAAACAAATGTCAAACAACCTTCCTTAAAAGCAAAGGCTTGTGCCCCTTTATGGACAAGAATTATGCAGCACAGCGGAAGTTTCTGCCTCTTTCACACAAAAACAATTCCGAACAACATTTTTTTTTCTTCCATGAACCCCACACTCCAAAAAACTTAAACACCAGCATCTAAAAAAGGTTTTGATTATCGGATGGGCATATGCAAACATAATGAAAGCATATCATCAATTAATATTAACCAGTTGTGAGCTGCATAACTGGAAGATAAACGGCACTAATTAATTTGTGGCACACAAGAAATTTGCAGTCCCAGTCGGATTTTCAAGTACCACAAGTAATCCAGTAAGTCATATTCACAGAAGTCATTAAAATTGCATGCTCAGAATTTTATTTGTCAGGGTGTCCTTTCACAAGAGGACTGCAACCATCTTCAATTATTTAATCAAATTTAAAGAGAACCAGCAGCTTTTCATACCCCAATTACTATGACTAACCTAGATTATGTCTTCCATTTTTCTTATAGTAACTCACAGTAACCCTTCTTTACTCTCTTATTATCTTTAAGAACTGAAAATAATTAATAGCGTATCAGTACTCTAAATATTCCCATTTTCTTTTGAAAAACACAAGTGTATGAAGAAGCAGCAGCCCTTAAATCCAGTCACATTTTAAGACTACACACAGTTAGGGATAGTGTAAGCCACTGCATCTCTGGGTTCTCACCACTGGAGTTATGACACTTGCAAGTCATTATCTGCTAAACAGTTTCATCTGAATTGAAGCATGGAAGCCAAATTTATATTCTGTAATTTCAACACATGAAGAAATATGTAGAGAATGAAACACTCTACAGAAGAAACTGAAAAAAATATGCTGTACATGCACATGATTTGGATGGTTTTCTTGTTTGTTTGCTTTTTTCTCCTTACAGCACGGAGGATATCTCTCCTGAATGCACTTGGAGAAATCCCAAGAATTTAAAGTTTTAAATTTGAATAAAACCTTTCATAAACCACTTACAACTGGAAATAATCTTCAGGATGCTAAGCACCTAAATACATCGCATTCATCTTCACGAATCAGCATGAAATCATCCCTATCCTGTACGATTGTATTTCCCCGAACAAAAAGAAAATGAAATTATGGCTTATAGCCCTAATTCAGCTGAGAACTAATTACATTTAGTTCTCAGCCTGATTTGGGAATGTTCTCTCACCACTGAGATCTACATGAAATCCAATTTCTGCACCGCTCTTTGCATTTATAACGCCTTGGCATTCTGCAAAGCAGTCTTGCTACTTTCATGCAGGGAAAAAAGATGAAGCACAAAAAACCATTAAAACTTTCTCCAAAGTTCTGAGGGGTTTAACAAAACAAGAAGCTGAAGCCAGCCCCAGTGATCATCAGCTGAACGTCCCAGTCATGGGCTGCCTTTGCCCTGCAGATGGAACCTGTACCAGTCACTCACTCACCAAGTAGGACAACAACTGAAAGCTCAAAGTGCCTGTCATGCAGCACTCCCACTTAGTGAGAAACCTGGCAAAGGAATGGTTTCCTTATCCTGCTGCCTCCCAGGCAAGATCTGAAGCCCACCTCTACTGACAACAACACTGCAAATCCCAAAGGCTTTCAAGGATCCAAATTTGTAAGTAAATTCTGTCTCTTTTCCAGCAGGCAGCTCTGACACACAGGTCAATTCATTGATTGTCTGACTGACAGATGCTTCTGGATGCCAAATAATTTCCTCTAGACACCTCTGACCATCTTCTATTGTGGGACCAAGGCTGTACCCAGTGTTGGTGCTAGTCCAGGGTTGTGTTCTTAAGTTATGTTTTATAACTTCTAACTAGAGACCAGACGAATCTGTATATGTCCCTGACTACTTGCTTGAGCAATGAAGTTGCACTATTAGTTATCCATCCTTCTTTTCATAACAATTCTGTGTAGGTGCACTTGGTAAAGCTGTTGCTAAGAACTGTGGTCTGGGCAAGATGGACAAAGCCATACAGTGTCACTCACATAGGGAGAAAAAACTGATTATGTGGAATTAAGCTGAAGTTTTATTAGAAAACTTCCAACCAAAGTGGGACCTGTAGGTCATGGAATTTATGCCTGCAGTTAGATTTGTTGAAAAAGGCACTTTATTTTTTTGCCCCAAACCTGAGACAGGTTTCCCAAAAGATGATGCAGGTCTTGGAAAGGAAAATATATATGAACAGCACTTAAATATACTGTTTTGAACAACCTTTGCAACAGCAACTCAATACATGAGTGGAAATCCTGGGAACAGCATAGGATTACCAAGCTCTGGTAAAAAAACCACCAACATCCTCTACCACCCATACTACGAAAGACAGGAGTTTACAGAATTCCAGTGAAAATGAAGTCAATAAAAGTAGGCTACAGCAGCTTAAATTACAGGTATTTTTCCTCTGATTACCCACACCACTCAAGGAAAACCTCATCTACTCGATAAACCACATATACGCGACTATTCCTCTCTTCCCACGTCTTAACGAGCTCAGCAGTACTTAGAGCATTAGAATAGGATCAAAAATTCCTCTTCATCCCTGAGGGATGACAGCAGTAAGCATGGATAACAAAAATGGGGTAAGCAACTGCCATCTATGCATTGCTGGTTCAGTGTACAACTGCAACTCATTTCTAATGTTCAGTGATGTTCAGAAACCTTAACTGCCTTCTAGTTGTACCTTTAACTGCCTTCTAGTTGCAGTAGCAAATTCTGCTTTTTGTCATCCACATAAAGGAAGTAAGACTGGACAAGTGTGTCAGGGCAGAAAATGATTACAAAGGAACTGTAGAACTGGCACTGCAGGCATGAGTTGGCCTGCAGAATTTTAATTACAGCTGATATTCAAAGAAGGAGAAACACCTTTTCCTTACCTCAATACTAGACTGAATTTAAGAGAATATTTTTCTTGCCAAAGGTGCCAAATTGGTATGGAAGTTGGTTATAAGTGGCACTAGGGGATTCTACATGTGTGAGGCCTAAAAATTAACAAGCACCAACCACCCACAAAGAAAAGCAGTATCAAGAGGCTGGTCACAGGGAGCAGAAGTGAACAGAACAAGAATCCAGAATATCCTTTAATAAGGATCCACAAAGGTACCCATGCAGAAGGTGACTATACAAACAGTAGGTATACACACCTCTTAGCCAGGCTGCCAGAAAGAGCTGTGGTTTCTCAGCAAGATGCTCTTTATTTAATGTCTTTAAATGTGAGATTCCTCCACAGTTCACTGACAAACGGCTGAAGGCACACAACACTGTATTTATTTTGCATAGATATTTTGATTGATTAAAACAGCAAAGTACACAACTGCCCACACAGCAGCAGAAGCTGGGTCCAAGCACTCTCGTTAGCAGGTATTTTGGAACTGAGAGTCCCCCACGCAGCCAACTGAGCTCAGAGAAGCAGGAAGTCATATCCCTCCCCAAATACGCTGAAGGGTAATGTGGGACTGAACATTGAGGTTCCTTTGGGTGTATTTTTTTTTTCCTGCATCTTCTCCAAACAGCTGCGATACCAGACTTGGTTGCTGCTCACAACTTCTCCAAAGAGCAGCGAATACTGTGGCAAATTATCCTTCAAATTCCACTGTCAGTCACTGGATTGCAAGGATGATTTCTAAACATCATTTGCTCTCTCCAGGGAGTGCTACTGACTAGAAGTCAGGAGCAGAGCTGCAGAGGGCCTGTGAGCTCACCGACAGCACTGATTCACTGCACATAAGCACGGAGTTTATCTTTGAGCACATAACTGCTACAGATGCATTCTATGTACACTGAAGTTCAGTTTCTGGTTCAGTGACTTCTACCCCCTCAGGGAAAAAAAAAATTCAAGGTCTAGCCTTTCCAGGATCTAGTGAGGGAGGTTGTTTTTGCAACATGATGTGCGTATTACAGCATGTGCAAATCTGAAGGGAGATGGAGCTGCCTGGCCCAGGGAGCATTTCCTCTCTGATTCTGGGACTAAATCTAGGTTATGACAGCTGTCAGCAAATATGGGTGTCCATCCTTAGAAAAACTTAGCAGCCACCATGTAAGTACAAACAATATGCAAGACAAAATTCACCAGTTCTACCAGGAAGAATAAGGTTCAAACAGACATGGCCTGTGCAGGTGGGAAGTGCTATCTTCTGGCAGATCTTTATCCTGCTGTACCACTAAACTGTCTCAATTTTTAAACAGAAACAAGAAGTAATTAAAGTGTTTCCAACATCCAACACACTGAAGAAGAATGCCAGATGAGACTTGTGCATTCAGGACCCTTTGCCAGCACTTCTCTTTATATAATTACACAGATATACTGAAAACAATCGTGCAAGACGCTCTCAAGAGTAGTTTCTGCACCTAGTCCTAGTTAGTTAGCTTAGATCAAACCACAAGCCTCTTTACTTATGGTTTTGGTGTTGTTTTTTTTTTGGTGACTGGGATAAGAAAACATCTTTTCTAATGGCTCACCCACCAAGCTTTTGCATGGAGATGCACCATGAAATTGTGCTGCTGACACATATCGTGCATGCTCAACACTCGTTCCGGAGCACATTATTAAGGACCTTAAGTATTAATAGGTACATAAACACAGCCGAAGATAAAACCAAAGCAGAACTTCTTTAGCCCTCTTATAACACCACTAACAAAGAAAAACCCACCCACTCTCCCCCCCCCCCAAAAAAAAAGAAAAAAAAAAGAAAAAAAAAGGCATTATTCAATCTTTGATTAGAAATCGATGCCAGAGGCTATCTCTGCCTTCTGTACTCGGGACCGAACACATCGCTGGAGCAAACTCCTCCAAAAAGCAGGAGCCACCACAGACACGGACAGGTTCGAGGAGCGGTGAAAGGCGGTTCGTGTAACGCAGCCTCCCCGCAGCCTCCTCTGCTGCTGCCCACGAGCTGCGGGAGGTCCCGAACCGGCAATCACCGCCCGGAGCTGCGGGAAAGCACGGGCCGGGCGGGGAACGGGGCTGGGGCCGCGCAGCCCCGGCGGCCTCCACTCGCGGAGCCCCTTCCCCGCCCCGGGACGGGGTCGGACGTCCAGCGGGGCGGCCGGGTCGGGGGGGCAGCCGGCGCCAGCCGCGCCCTTGGCCCTCCAGACCAGCCACCCCCCCCCCCCCCACACACACACCCCGTGCTACCCCTCCCCGCCCGCTCTCACCCATCTGCTCCCGCAGCCCCTTCAACGAGGAGGAGGAGGAGGAAGCGCAGGACGGCGGCACCACACCGCCCTCCGCCATCTTCACCGCCGGGCCGCGGGAGTGCCGGGCGGGCCGCGGGGCGCGGGGCGCAGTGCGCAGGCTCCGCCCGCTCCCGCCCCGCCGGCCCCGCGAGCGCTCCCGCGTCCATCCGGGGCGGCCGCCGCTGCCCTCGGGATGCGCTTCCACAGGGACGGGGCGGCGGGAGCGGGTCCGGCCAGGGGCACCGAGCCTCCTGCGAGGAATGGGGAACGAGGCTGAGCAGCGGCTGAGGGAGCCGGGGGGCTCCAGGAGGCTCGGGCGGACCTCATCACTCCCCTACGGGAGGGTGTAATAAGGGGAGGCCGGTCTCTTCTGCGGTGTCTTCAGGGAGAAGACCAGAGGAAACGGCCTTAAACGGCGACAGCAGAGATTCAGATTTGCTAAAAGTAATCCGCTGTTCAGGTGGTCATGTGTTGGAACAGGCTGCACAGGGAGGCGGTGGAGTCACCGTTCCTGGAGGTGCTTAAGAGGTGTCTGGATCTGACGCTGAGTGATGTGGTTCAGGATCGTGGAATTGTGAAGGCTGGAAGAGACCTTCAAGATCATCAAATCCAGCCATCCACTCAGTGCTGGCACTGCAACCCCTGAACCACATCACCCAGTGCCAGATCCAGAAACCTCTTGAGTACGCCTTTGGTGTAGGGGTTGAATATTTTGAAAGTTCTGTGAAATCTGCCAAAGGGGCTGGTAGAATTGCAGCCCCGTGGGAGCCGCCCGATGGCCGGGGCTGAGGGGAGCATGGCGCTGCTGGCCGGCTCCAAGCTGGGAATGGGACAGCTCCCCAGGTACCTCACAGGGCAGGGGTAATTTGTGTCCCCACAACAACTACAAGTGTCATCCCATCACTGTAAGGGACTTGGAACTGGGTGGTCTTTAGGGTCCCTTCCAACCTGAACTAATGTGTTATTAGCCATGATGAATTGCCTTCCGCTGGAGAGCTCTCGAGGGGAGATGCTGCTCTAGTTGCCTCATTTTGCCTCTGAGTTTAGGCTCAGAGAAGAGTGAAGGTAAAGCAGCGCGCATAGCCATAATAAAGGGCAGCCTCCTTGGGCCTTGTGCAGGAAACTTCGTTTGCAATCGTGAACAGAAAGTTTGCCTGCCAGTGGGCCAAAAACTGTCCCATAAATGTGATGAATGTAGCGGAAGTAGCAGTTAGATCAGGTAGTATTTCAAGAGAATGGAAAAGGAACCTTTTAAATATTCCAAGCAGGGCTTCACTTTAGCTTGAATATTCAGACCACAGACTTGCCCTGTTCTTTGTTTCTTTTTTTCATCTAGGCTATATGTGTGTGCTGAGAATCCTTTGTCTGTTGTTTCCTCTCAGTGAATAGAATGTCAATTATTAGTAGTAGTATTTAAAACCAAAGGGCAGCTAAAGGGGAATAAACCCCTACACCTTCAATGCCAAATTTCCTACATTTATGTTTATAGTATATGATAATAGCGCCTTGCACTTAGCAATCTCCTTGTCCTTTATACACATGCTGAAATCAAATTTCACCATTCCACTGAGAGACATTCAGATGTTATCCTCATTTTAACAGACGAGAAGACTGAGTCATTGAAATCCAAGTATCTGGTTATGCCATGAACAAAAGCAGCACAGCAAAAAAGCCCGGCCCAGGTTTCTTGGTTCCTTGTTCTGTATCCATATATTTTTCCATCTTCCTACAATCAGCAACTATCAGAAAATATCACCAAAATGGTTTGTATTCATTCTCAACAGCATAAAGTAAAATAGACGTGGTGTGAAAAAATGGTCAAACTACCTGATAGAATGTAATTTTTATGTTTTGCGAGCCCCAAAAGTAATGTCAAGTTATGGGGCTGTACTTCCCAGACCTGTTACTTCCATATCTGAAATAATTAAGTTTCGTTAATGTTTTGAGGTGCCTCTGCATTTTTATTAAGTTACAGTTATTTTCCTTAAATTTCCCTTTTCTTTAACACACTGTACAGTAAAAGGGGTAAGAGTCTATTTATACATTTTTGTTCCTCTGAGAAGGATGAGACAACTGGCATGGGAGTAATCACACTGAAGGAGATGCTTGCGAATAGGATGGGCAACTAAAATTCACTTTCAAATGAGATTGCATTTTCTTTCCATTTCAACCATCACGTATATGACTGGTCTCACTGCTTGCAATTTGACAGGCCTGATATTCTGCACATGCAAAGCTTCAGAGTAGAAGGTATGAATTACAGGAAGGGAAATAAACCAAGTGTTGCACACTCGGGATGTTTGTGGTGGTGCAGTGGAGGCTGTAAAGTTAAAATAAAAAGGCCAAGCACATAAAAATTCATGAAACATGTATTAAAGGACTTTTGGGGTAGAAGTGGGGCATTGTCCCTCCCTGCTCTCCATGTATCTACGTACTGCTTGATAAGCAGATATGTTATCTTTAGGCACACAGGAACTGAGCTCAGAAAATCTGCCCCAGTGTGGAAAATGTGTTATCTTTTTCTCTGATGAGCAGTTTAGGAATGTTTGAGCTAATGTTGCAGCAATTGCAAATGTAACATTAATCTTATTTTCTTTTATACCTTGTTCTCAGATTTTCAGTTCAGTCATGCAATTACTGCTTATGTATTTTTGGGGTAACTTCATTAAAATTTTGACCTCAAGTGGCTTCAGCAGCATTTGGAATTGCCTTTCAATTTTGCAGCATTTTCATGTTTAATTGTGGTAGCTGATTTATCTTAATCCTTTAAAGGCTATCCTTTTTTCCATGTCCCTGTGGAAAAATGAATAATTTAATTTTACAGTCATGTCTTCTGTCATTTTGGTTTTCATGTGATAGTTTCTGGCAAGTCCTTCAAAGCTGTTACAGGTGGAATCACTGATGGGTGCATACTGGCATTGTGAGTTCAGAATCAATAGAACCCTGGCACTGATGCAATGTGAGATTCCAAGGCATTATACTATCCATTTCAGTTTGAGGAATACTGAAAGTAGTTGGAATAATGGTGGCTGAAATTAGTCAGGTAGAAGCTTGCACGTGATGACCCAGATGCAAAAAGAAATGCTCAGAAAATACCTAAACGACGGATAGATCTGGGGAGGGTGTCAGAGGATGAAGCACCCACCTATTGATTTATTCCTTACCCTGTTTCCCTAAGTATCCATTGTTACACAGTATTGGCTGTTGTGCTTGTCTGGACTCACTCTGATATCTGCTATAATGTTTTTTATATTCTAGTTCAAGAAAATAGCCCCCAGATTTTCTGTGAGACTACAGGTCGTAATTCCTTTGGTCGTTGAAGTATCTAACAGTAAAATGTTAGTGTGTATTCAACTTTATTTGTGTCAGAGTCTTGCTGAGTAAGAGCCAAAACAAGAAACTAGGGAAATTAAATGTATTTTCATATTTGTATCCATGTGTAGGATTTTGAAAAATTATGAATGAGTATTTCAAAATGTTGTAAATCCAAAAGTGTAAGGCCTGTATTGTGGCTGATTATAGTGGGTTTCCTGTGGTGAATGTAACTGTTGTAGCTGATGGAAAGAAAATTAATGGCCCACAAATTACTGTAGCTGCCCAATATTCTTTCCAAATTGGCTTTAATTGCACATTCTTGTTTATTGCTCTCCTGCTGGGACAAATACCTGCAAACCTTGGTGTTAGTAATATATCTGTATGCTTAGGATCTCATTTCTCAGCTCTGGCTCAAGTTCACTTGTATTTATCTGGGTGAATAGTTCCTTAGATGTGAAGTTATTAGACAATATTCCCTAGTAGAAGAGATGCACAATCCAGCCATTGGTTTGTCCTTGGGACCAGTATGTTTATTAGTTACCTGGATGATAGAATGGGAAGCATTCCTTTATTGTTTGTATGCACTGCTGATGTGGTAGAGTACAAGCATAGAATTCAGAATGATCCTGAAAGTTAGAGATACAGTCCAGGAGAAGATTAGTGTAAATAGGACTGATGCAAGAGAAAACACTTAGACAAGAACAATTCAGTGTGGAAAGGCATGACAGAGGACATATCTGCTAAACAGCAGATAGAGCAGACAATTATCTGGGATGTCACAAGCTGAGCATGAGTCAACAGTGGCCTGGTGTTATGAAAAGAGAAGTGCCCGAGAGCAGGGACAGAGGGTGGGCTCTGCAACACACAGCCCCAGTGAGTCCTGAGAGGATGCTCCCTGAGAAGGTACAAGCCATCTGGGAAACATCTAGAGCAAGTCAGTAGAAATGAGAGGATGAACGAAGAAAGTTAAAGAATTGGATTTTTTTTTTTTCAGTCTAATGAGGAGGTAAATAAAGGGTGATAAGCTGCTTTCTTTGAAAAAGAGGTAATAAAAGATGATTGACGTGATTTTAATCAGGGAAGATTATTTGATTTCAAGGCAAATATTGTTATATAGGGGTAGGGAAGTAATAGTGGGATAGATTGCTGAGGAAAAGTAAAGCTCCAGCATGGGGGTTGTGTGTCTGGGTGAGTGTCAGCCCAGAAAGACAGATCTGATCAGAGGGACCCTATGACCTCTTGAGCTCTGTCTCAGCTCTGTGTTTGTGTGATTCTGGCACTCCTACTTGTGTGTTTTGGGACTATTGGCCAGAACAAGTATTATTCACTGCAAGAGTTGCAGAACTGCCTTCTAAAATTAGACAGAATGTTCTAAGCAGTGACAAAAGATAAATGAGTTCAAGGGAAGACATGGTGGTCATGTGGCTGCTTGGTTGGCTGACAGAAAGGGTTTGACGCTTCAGTGCCTGACACCAATTCTGTCTCTGAGATCATCCTTTCTGTATAATAGTTTAGTAAGGACAGGAGACCAACTTACACAGAAGGGAATGAAGTGAGAAAGAACATGCACATGTAGCATATGGAAACAGATGCACTCTTTTCCTATCTGCCATCCTCTGCCAGCCCACCAGATTTCATTTCGTGGAATTACCCTATGTCTTGTCTTAGGAAACATGTTCCCATATAAATTTTAGTTCTTTCAGGGGTCTAAATAGGGATAAGTGAGTCTGTTCTCACCATCTTTTGTCTTTTCAGTGTTTATTGTATCTACTTATTTATTCTGTGTCTTTTCATCAAGCATAAGCTCTCTCTGAGTTTGGCAGTTGCTGTGCTGTGTATGTGTATGGGTGTGTCAGGGAGGTTAAGCACACTGAAGACAGTAAGCAAATAATAGTAAATTATAAAAGTTAAGCTCTTAGGCCACTTCTTGTGAAAGTGGCTGCCTAACAGTGTGTGTCAAAGCTGCATCTGTTCAACCAAACTGAGATGCTCTGTGCACAAGTCCTCACTGCATGTGTCATCACTGGCTATTTATTTGTGTTGCCACATGATCTGTGAGCCTGCAGGAATAATGGGTAAACACAGACCACAGTAGGCTGCTCCCTATCCCCAAGAGCCCAAACCTTGTCCTGAATTTTCTACAGGAACTGTAGAGCAGCTGGATAACTTTAAAAATAATTTTCATGCTTGCTTCCCCCCTGTCCTTCTCTTATTTGGAGCAGTAGATTCCCCAAAGGAAAGACTAAGGGGAATGAGCTCAGTAAAATTTTCTTAAGGTACAAATCCCATCACACTGAGTCATTGTACAAATTCAGCACTGGCTGTGCAGATTCCAGCATCTCCCTTTGCCTACAGCACAGTCTGGTAATTATTACTGAATCATTTGAAATTATCCAGAATTTCGATGTGATTACCATCAATGGTACTAGGTAATACGATTTCAACAAGCTAAACGCTGATATGGTAATCCTTATCACTTCTAATGCCAAACAATTTAATCTTATCACCATGTGCTGATGAGATAATATATTTCAGTAGGGCTTTTAATGAATATTTTATTATTCCAAGTGGTGTTGAGGTAAGTCACTGATATGAGTTACAGTATTTTGTTAGCAGTGCTGTGCAACTGACTGAGAGGACATTTTTTGAAGACTCTTAAATGACTTGTCAAATCTATGTAATGATCTAAAAACCCATGTGATTAATCCCTGCCTAGAAGTGAGCATTTACAGGAAATATGAGAATACAGAATAATTTTTCAGTTGTTTGAGCATTAAAATATTTCTAAGTAACTTAGCACTGCTTAGATGTTTTTCTTTGTAGCAGTTTGAAGGTTGCTGCTTTTGAAAGATCAATTGTCCAGGAAGTCTCCTTGGGCAAAATAGAAGAGAAGCCAGTCATGCAAATTTTATTTTGTACAGAGCTCCTTGGCAGAGAACAGGAGAGTCCCTGGTAACTGCCTCACTGTCTTTGGAAAAAGCAAGTATAAAGAGCAGGTGGTAGTGGTGATAGGGAAGGTTCTCAGCACAAGGACAGAAGTATTTTCTTCCCTAAGTTGATGTAAGATGTCTGTGTAGGGTGTGAAGAGTGGCTCTGCCTGCAGTAAGAACAAGATTTGTCAGGAACAGTTCCCCTTTCCCAGACTATATGTAGACTTTTTGCTTCAGACTGCCACCTGCTCTCCCTACATTTCCTGACAGGCCTGGGTTTAACAGCCTTGTTATATTGTCTGGATTCCCTGCAGAGGTTTGGTACAGGGAATGTGCTGCCTTTGGCCATCCGTTCCTATTCCAAAGGAAAGTAAACTCAAGCCAAGGTGGACTCTGGAAATGATGGTTATACACTGTCCTGCTCACAAAGGAAGAGAGGACAAAGGAATGGCTTTGCAGCAGCAGCAGCAAAAATACACCAAAAATCTAACATTGATTTTATGAATGCACTTGATAGCTGGAGCTAATTTAATCCAAATTTTATTTTAACTTTCTGCAGTATTTTGGCATTTACCTACCTGAAAATCCCTCCTTTATCCCAATGCCTCCTAGCTGCTGTTCCAAGCAGCTTGTAGGGGAGTGGGCACTAAGAAGTTATGTTTTAGGATGACTTCTTCCAGTTTGCTTTCCTCTCTCCCCAGGATCAAAGATGCTCTTGGTGTGGGATGGATGCTGTTGGCGCTGCACCATAAAGGGCCATGTGTGAACCTGGCACAGGGAAGTGCTGGCTGCATTCACTGCTGAGAAGCTGTGGTTCCATTTCTCACCTGGGTGTAACAACCTGTTGATTCTGCTGCTGAATATGCCTCTCCACTCTTCAATTAATCCAGTCTTACCAAGTTCAATATGGAGTAAAATCTGTGGGTGCTATTCAGCAGCATCAAGAAAAATTTTCAACTCTTGGATTACTTAATCCGTTTTAGAAGACCGATTTCATTCTGAAGTAATGTTTAGGCAAACAGCAACATATCTTTCTGTAAGAAAATGTATTTGGAGAAGAGCTTTAGCAGCGTGGTTGTTACTGAACTCTACGGTGTTCCTTCCTGTTTTGGCTTGGAGTTTGCTGTCTTGGCAATTCCCACTGGCTCCTTACATGGCTTGGAAAGACCCTGGTCTCACAGGCTGCTTCACCATAGACCCTACCTTGTCCTCCCATGAAACGGGCCCTCTGCTCCTGCCCAGCTGAATGAACTGAAGTGGGAATCTGCAGGGATAGCAGGAGGCCCCTGCCACAGTTTGGGACTGTAACACTGTGAAGCTCCTGTATTCCAGCACAGAAAGAGGGCAAGGAGATAAATGACTCCAGTGTTTGTTTGTTTGTTTTGCCTAAAGAAGGTTCTTTGTAAGCGTATTCCACATGAGGATTCTTCTATCCACGTAAATAGATCCCTTGTGTCTGAATTTAAGTCTCTGTATATTGTTCCTTGTGCAATGGCTTAGAAATACTTTGGAGGCATTATCTGGGAGCTTTTATGGCTTCTCTCACATATTTCCTCTGCCTCTCTGCTCCTACACATTCATGCACACACAGTGAGAGATGCAGGATCAGATTCTGATCAGACTTATGCTCATTTTACACACACAAAAGTCTCTTTTTGCACTTTTTTGTTTTATGAATTCCACCCACTTTTGCACCCACTAGGCAGCTCTTTGGAAACACTAGCCCAACAAGAGCTGGGCTACTGAGGACCTCAGTCTCCAGAAGGAATGATAACTGGCCAGATTTGGAGCTGAGAGCCTTAAAACACAAGCACCAGCCCATCTGTGGCCAGTTTCCCTGCCTAGTGGGGTTGTTTGATGAAGTTGTTACTACAGAATCACAGCAGTGCCATTTATTCTTGACACTGTGGATTGTATTGCAGGGACGGCCCTAACAAATTGCTTGCATCTGTCACAAGCAGGTTTCCCGTTTGGGTTACTCTTCATAAAAGGTTCTTCCTGCTCCATGCCCTGGTGGCATGCAGCAGGAAGGGAAAGGCCAGATGTTTCTCCTTAAGCCTTTTCTGATTGTGTCTCCCCTTAGAAATTAACCATTCAAAGGTTCCTTTGGCTTAATGTTTTTATTTAATGTCACTGTTGTGAAGTCTTCAAGATTAATATAAGAAAATGTTTTCTAGCTTTCCTAGGAGAGCACATTTCAGATGGCTATGGGCTGCAAAAGAATTAGGCTTTACACCAGAGAAAAAGGACATTTCTCCACTTAAGAGAAAGAACATTAATTAATCAAAATTACTATTATAAAATTATCAGTTTTTAACGGGCAGGTAACAAGAGACGCCTTCATGGGCTGTGTGAAGGTGATTGATGTGAGGTTGTCTATCTGTGTGAGTCCTTTCTGTGGTATCTGGAGTTTTGGAAGTCAGAGACACAAATCGTGCAGATGCTAAAAGTCTGGCAGTGGCACTCTGCCTGCAGAGCCAATCAGTTTTCCAGCCCCTCCAAAGCAATCAGGGATGTGCTCTGCAATTAGGCCCCCGGTGTAGCTGTCAGTAATGAGCACTGTCTCAGTTCTTGAAGCACTGTGAGTGTAAAATAATAGGTAAGCTCCTCGTTATGAGTAATTTGATGCTGTGGGCAGCAACATGAAGGGTTGTAGCCTGCCATGAAATCCAGTCTGGTGTCTTCTAGGTCTACATTTATTTACACTTTGGCAAGGACACAGATTTCTTTCTTCTAGAAATTCAAGGGCCAAACTAGCAAGACATCTAAATATTTCTGAAATAAATGAGATGTAGTACAGCGTGTAGGAATCCTTCAGATACATTTTGTGGTAATGCTGGGTGATAATTCATGTTATGTCCAGAAGAGCCCTCCAGAGGTTAATTCTCTTCCATACCCCCACACAGCGAACCAGGCACAGCCGCCACCAACCACTTGAACACCCAGAAAATAGCTTCAGTCATGCACTGAGCACATGCTCTATGAGATTTTCAGGGCAAACCCTTCAGTCTTGGTACTCTCCAACCCACATTCAGCGAACAGAAACCTCTAAGTCTCCTGTTTTCTGGGAGTTAATGGCTTTCAGTATGACTGCTAATCAGCAGGTCACAGCATTGCTAATAGAGTTTCCACTGGTATCTTTGCCACGGCTTTGGCTTTCACACGTGTAGGTTTCTGTCTCAAGTCAGCAGTGGTGAGCTCTGAGTGGTTTGAGATCCTGTGGTGAGTGGCCTGGTATAAATGGCTGTGAGCACTGTGTGATGATACCCATGTGTGCATAAGCTGGGCTGCAAGCATGTTTTGTGGTTGAATGGTTTGTTCAGTGAAGAAGAAAAAAGGAGAGAAGTTTGAAGAGCCTTGGAGAATCTCCTTTGCCTAACTATGGTGATGCAGGACCTGCTTTGGTGTCTGAGATTCCCACCTCCAAGGTGTTTTACCCTGGATGAAAGCTGGTGGCTGTTGCAGGAGCCCTTTGAAGCTTGTTCTGCTACAGGAAATGAAAAAGAAAGGAGCAGCCAGTGCCTCAGGAGGGCTGAGCATGAGGTGCTGGCTTTCTACCACCAATACTGGTTCTTCTTAGTATGACAACAACCTGCTCACCCTACCAGGGCTGAAGCCTTGTCTTTTCTCAGGTGATTCCTGGGGGTAGGATTTTCAGCCAACCTGCACCCCACTGCTCAAGGGGGCGTCAAGGCTGTGTAACTTGTGTGGAAAGAAGTTGTGGTAAGTCATCTCATGGCAGCACTTCAGTTGTATAAATTCAGCTGGTGAGTGGGTGGGGGAGTGGATGGAGGTGGGGGGTTTCCATCTGAAGTTTCATTTAAATACTGACTTTTGCCAGTTATTACTGTACAGTGGCATCTAAGCCAACTCCAATATTTTGCCTTTCCATGCCTGAAAAAATAACTACTGTAGTTCAGACCTCAGGGTAGTAAGTGTTGGCTGCTTCTTACTTCTCAGTGGTAGTTCCTTATCTGCTTAAAGGCAATGCCATGAACCTCAATTAGTTAGTGCTTATACAGTGCTTTGAAATTATAAGACACTATCTACCTTTTAAGTATTATAATGTTTCTATAACATATTCTAACAGGTACATGCTTCTGTACACAGCTGCACACTCAGTGGTAGGCCAGAAGTGCTTCCTAAGGGAAATAATCCAGAAGTTTCTGTCCCCATGGCACCAGGAAATCAAGAAAAATCTTCATCAGTTTTAAATTTGTAGCATGGGTACATTCAGAGAATGGATAGCCCAGCTAAGAAAAACAGAGTACAAATAGCTGGCTAGAAACTCCCAATACTTGGTGTAGGGCAAAACCTCGGCACAATCTGATCACAGTGTAGAGCAGGGATGGAGGCAGATGGGGCAGCTATAGCATCATTGGTTTCCTATTATTTCCTCCAATGTCCAGCCCAGGAGCTCCTCGTTGCTAAGAGGGTGCTGTGCACACCATAGTTGTTCTTTTATTTTGATGCATTGGAGACAAGGATGAATCTGACTTCCTCATTTTGCTCTTCAGCTCGTGCTGCCAGTGGTGAATTAAATGCCTCGCTAAATTAATAAGTCATAACGTTTTTGGGCTGGGGCCAGGGAGATGTCGCCGTGTGCTTTGCACGTGAGCATGGCAGATATGTTATCCTGGGGATAGAGTGACACCTCCAAAGGCTGCAGTGAAACGCAATCTGGATTGGACACAGGGCAGCCAGTCAGGCCATCTGCAGGGAGGAGCACCCAAAAAGGTAACTGGCTCAACTTGGGTAATCCCCAACAGCCTCAAAAACTCAAAGCACCCAGCCAGGTTGCATGTGGGAGCTTACATTTGGTGAGTTTGAAAGTTGTGACTGTGGCACTGTTTTACAGTGATGGAAAGTGGTTAGGAATATGGATATTTAGTTTCTGTGTTTTGTTCACTTTAGTCCTGGTTCTTTCCCTGGCTCACCAGATTAGTGTGGGGTGTGGATTAGCCAGAGCTGTCACAGAACAGGGCTCTCTGCTGTAGTCCTTGCATGTGGCTTTGTAGACCCTCACTGCTCAAAGGGTGCTCTGGCCATGCAGCACCAGCCCTTTGGTGTCTCTGTCTCTAAAGTCAGCAGAAAAATGGCTCTGTGAGAGCAGTCTGAGGGCACAGCAGCAGCTCAGACAAGTTGGGAGGATGGGACGGGACGTGGGTAGGACTGCAGGGCTGGAATAGGGGTCTAGTTAGTGACAACCTTGCCAAGCTCTTGGCTTGCTTCAGCTGTAATACCACACTCACTCATGCCACTGGCCCCTGTCCAGTCTTCACCTGTCTGGGGCTATCCATGTCTCACACCTCAACTCCCACCACCATCCCAGAGACGATGAGGATGAATGGGTGAACCACTGACCAGCTGGCCCTGGAGCTTGAGCTCACAGAGCTGCAGAGAGGCCATGTACAGCCACAGAGGGCCTGCACAGCAGCAGACCATCTTTTAGGAGTTTGAAATAGCTTTCAAAGAACAAATGTGTCTCAGAACTAAATGCTTGGTGCCACCTGCAGAAATAAAAGGAGAACTACTTGCGCCTGTTTGCTGCTTATCTGAAAAACAGTTCCAGAGAAAAGTGTTACAAGCACAAAGCTGTCCTCTACATTCAGATTTCATCCTGCTTTCATGGGACTATTTTCCTTACAAAGCTCTGATGCAGTGCAGCCCTTCAGAAATCATCCACTTGAACACACTGCAGAGTTGAACACTAGAAACGAAATAAGATGCAAGCCTGTGTGAAGTGACTAAATGTAGGATACAGAACTAAAGGATGCTATGTAATATCTGATCTGGAATTTGGCTCCATTGGGCTGTGGCAGAACAGATTATAAGTCAGGAATTATGAATACTTCATGTCAGGAGGAGGGTTCATTGACTGCAGACTTGGTTAAAGCTGGTGGGTTACTTACCACTGGCATCTTGGAAATTGAATAAAAAGACCAATTACCACCTCTTTCTGTAATGAGAGGTGAGGGGGATGTTTCTCTTTCTCTTTTCCCAGCCAAAACAATGGGCTGCATGTTAAAGCTTGTACTTGCAAAGGCAGGGGTAGAGGATTTGGGTGGTTTGTATGTCAGTGAGAAAAGGAGGCATCTGATGCGCTCCTGAAATAACAGAGGGAGAGACTTGGGTGTGATGACCCTGGTTTGGAAATGGTGAATGGGGCTGCTTGGTGCTCTTCTGTGTTCAAGGAAACAAGGTTCAGTATCATTTAAAATCTAACTTTTTTTCTGCCTCTCTTCCCTATGGGAACAAGCTAGTGAGGCCCTGGTTAATACCTGCTATAAATCAGCTGAACATATGCTTTTCTGACTTGAGCAGGGTTCCCACCCCTTCAGTTATCACTCCTTCTCATGTACAAACATTAAAGCAAAACTCAATTAGAAGTGAGCTAGAAGAGCACGATTAAAAGCTTTCATCAGTTCCCAAATGCTCCGAGCAGAGCAGATGGAATATTCTGAGGGGCTGTAAAGTACATCCTTCAGCAGGGGTCAGATCTGGGTTAAGATTTAAGCATCTCCTGCTCCCCAGGAATTCCAGACATAGTTTTGGCCACGGCTTCTTTCTGCTTATCTTTCTGGATGGAGTGCTTCTGGCATAGAGGCTTCCTTGACCATTTCTGAGGATGGGTTAGACCCAGGACCTGCACAGTCTCATGTTTAAGCTTTATTCTCCATAGTCTAAGCAAGGTCTTTGCCCTGAAATGGGATAGGGGCATGTTTTCCTTAAAGCTACTGCAGCTGGTAAATCCAAAACTCCTCCTTTACCTAAAACAAGGGTGCACTTTTTTTTTTTTATGTGTGTGTTTTTGTTTGTTTGTTTGTTTCTTTTTTGTTTTTTTTTTTCTGCTTCTCTGAAATGGTCTTGGTTGGAGCAGCACATCTTTTTTCACTGACTTACAGGGCAGTTTTCACATTCTGGAAATTTGGTATCTCTCTACAGTGAAAAATAAACTCATATTAAGACAATTTTAGGTGATGGTTTATGTCAATAAGTGTAGAAAAGTGTATTCAAAACCAGTATATACAATATTTTTATGTATGTGTATAGATTTTGGATTGGTTATTGGAAAATTTTTTTCACTGCAAGGGTTGTCAGGCCCCAGAACGGGCTGCCTAGGGCAGCGGTGAAGTCACCATCACTGGAGTTCTGAAAAAAATTGTGTGAATGTGGCACTTGGAGACATGGATTAGTGATGAACTGGGCAGTGCAGGGTTAAGAGTTGGACTCATCTTAGAGGTCTTTTCCAACCTTAGAAATTCCAACCTCTGTGATTCTCTGACATCCTCCAGGCAGCTGGTGAAAATGAAAATGTGGCAAAAAGCTTTCATCCCTCAAGTCTGTTTTTCCTATTTTGACAAGATTGTTTATGTCAATATTATTTCAGTAATATTTCAATACAGAAACCTGAATTATATTGAAGCAGATTTTATCTTCATTTAAATGAGGGTTTTTTTCGGACCACTAAAATACATTCTTTCTCTTGCCTGAAGACTCAACAATTATACAACTGAGAATGGAAATTGTTCTGAGAAGAGACATAAAGAGATTTTTGGGATGGTAGTATCAATTTTACAAATACACAGTGAAATCCTGTTACTATTTTTAACAGTGTGCCTCAGCTAAAAAAGGAAAAATATCAGAAGATGTAGAAACTGTGAAGAGGAAGTACTGCAGAGTGAACCCAGAGGATTGCTTAGGAAGGAAATGACTCAAGCAGTCACTAAGTAAAGGCAGCTGCCTATTTACAGAGGAATTCAAAGAGTTAAAGGAGAAATTCCCAAACAAAATATTCTCATCAGAGTGTGGATGGCACGAGGATGCACTTAGAATAAATGTGTCTGAATGAAACCACAGAATTGCCTGAGGTTTGACCTGGGTGACAGGGATAAAACAGCCACAGCCATGGGCAGGAATCAGAAGCCACAGGACAAACCCCTCCAGCTGTCAGCCTCAGCAGACAGTGGTGATGTGGGCTCTTTTGTACCGTGGTCTGGGTGAAGGAATCCCTCTGGCAGCCAGGACATGCTCCCTGCCCAGGACCAGCCCCGGGGCCCCTTTTCCCAGCGTGATGGTGAGGGTGGGTTGAGACACTTAAAGAACACCCAACTGCCCTGGCCTTCATTCTTCCATCCTTCTACAGGGTCCCATCTTCCTTTGAATACCACTTGCAAGCCCAGTCTGGAGGACCTCCTAGTGGGAAGGCACGGCTCCTTTTTCCAGCTTTTGAAATGGGGACTCACTGGGATCTGCTGGCAGAATTGTGTGTGTGTGCTGCACGCTCTCTGCATGAGAGGTGCACCAGTATCCCCAGCATCTTCAAGGCAGGCCACAAGACAGCATTTCAGGATCTACCTCTGCATGATTGCTTTTTCCTTTTCTTCTCAGCAGATACTGAGGTTAACTATCTGGAACAGAGGGAAAATGAAAGCCCTTCCTCATATTCACATCTAGTACCTGTAATTAATGAGCAAAATAACTTCCCTCTTAGCAAGACATCAAGTAAAAAGACTTCCAGCATTGCTTGTTAATCAAATAAAACCTTGTAAGAAATCATAGCCTGTCAGAAGTGTTACAGACCACATATCAGCAGCTGATTGGGAAAAAAAAAGCTGGTGTGACAGTTCAGTATCCTGTTAATGGTGACAGTCCCTGTGGTTTGAGTCCCTGACTGCACAACCAGGTCTTGTGGGAGTGAGCAATTTATATCCACTTATGGGAGCTATGAGTCTCACGCTATCATGTGTAACTGCAAAGCTTTTACACAGTTGTTCACATCTAGCGAAAATGTTATTATCTCTTTAAGAAGTTCCCCAGCCGCAGGGAATGAGAAAAGCAGTGATGATGTGACACACTGAATTCAAGTTGAGGAAAAAATCTCAGCTATGGCACTTCTCTATTTGAGTTTCTGTGTGTTGGGGGGTTAGGGTTTTTTCCGGGAATTTCTTCGCATTTGTTGTCAGGGTGATGGAAAATAGCGAGCAAGAGACAAAAGAGGAAGCCGAGTGCCTTGACATACCCTTGAAATGGTTCTGGGGAGAGAGGGGATCTGGGTTGTTCTGTCAGTTTCTTAGCTGGGGGCGGTCACTCTTTGCCTGGCTTCGACGGGGAGACAGTTGTGGGGTTTGGGTGCTGAATTTCTGCTGCTCAGGGAAAACGTGGTGCTTCGGGGCCCCGGGCGGGCGGCAGAGCAGGCGGGAAGCAGCGGCGGCCGTGGACAGCGCTGGCTCTGGCTCGCAGTACGGGGGGTTTCCCTCCCGACAGCAGCACTGAGCGTAAAAACTGTAAAAAGTGTAAAAAAGGGTAAAAAATGCACAAAGTGCACAAAGCCCCGGCATGTGCACGAGCACTGCCAGGTCGCGGTGACGCGCGCAGCTTTTGGGTTCGATTTCTGGGCTGCAGCGCCGCCTTTGACGGGCAGGTGGCAGCCGCGAGGCGCCCCGCGGGTGCAGTGCCGCTTTTGGCCTGCGGGCGGCAGCACCGAGCCCCGCGGGGAGGCTGCAGTACCGTGGGCTGGCACACGGTGGCAGCCGCGATCCAGGACCCCGCCAGGCGCT